>NC_133221.1:18641164-19241164 GCF_040436345.1 Pagrus major | reverse complement strand
GACACCATCTCGCCCTCTCTCCCCGCAAACTTATGCTCACCTGCTGCAGTCGCTTCAGTGAGCCAGAGCTAAAACTGTTCAACAGTGTGTACACAGCCGTCGCTGTTAAAGCCATCCCCGAGATGTCACAAAACTTCTAGCAGCGGTAGCAGTTATATTTTGGGTTGTTTGTTTTTTTTATCTGTTCTTTAGAAGTACAGAGGTGAGCTGTGAAACCTGTTGATGACCCAGTTCAGTAGGTGTTAACCTTCTCAAGCTGCTAATCACAAAACTACAACAGAAGTAGGTGTGATGTTGTCTGCACAAACGTTACAAAAAGGAAGATGTCTACCTTTGAAACGTTGGACTCAAGTGACCTGGCTTAATCAAAGTGCTTTGGTTGTTAAACTCCTCCACTAAACTTTCTCAATGCTTCCTTGTTTTTTGATTTAATTTTTGGGTTGCAAGCAGGTGTACATGTAGAGAATTTCTAATGTAGTGATGTGCAACAGTTGCTGTGAGCTTGTTGCTTTAAATAAAGTCCTCCGCCTGGAAGCAGGTTTTCTGAAAGCACTTTCTCTCCACGCTGTCTGCAGGGCATGTTCCCCTGAGCTCCTGGAGCTCGTGAGCAGGACCACATCTGACCCCCATCAGTGGAGAACCACCCAGGTGGATGCACCACCAACACATGGGATAACCATTCCAGCAGCAGAGGTGGGGTCCAGAGCGCTGTGTGTCAGGGGCCTATAAATCAGGCCAAACTGCCTCTGACACACAGGAAGGAGGCACGCCACACCGCAGGCGGAAGCGGTGCACGGGAAGGCCAGAGACCACAGCCTGGCCAGAACTGGTGTATTGCCTGCAGCCAGGAGCAGGCAGGCAGTACACACGGCAGACATTTACAAAAAAAACACATGTAAGCTACCTCACCAAAGACAATCACAGATCAGAGATTGACATCTTTCCTTTTGGAACTGTGATGTCTGAGAGGATGTAGTGGAACAGATTTAGTTGCAGAAAGTTACCCTTTAAGCAGGACTTGAGACTAACGCGTCTCATTGTCTGGGACGAATGTCCCACTTAGCAAATTACAAACTGAACTAAGCACTGACTACATAAAGCAGGAGGAAAGCTAGTTCCTTGTTAGCTGTTAGCAGCCGATGAGCAGCAGTCTTGCGGTATGTTTGCCTAGCGGAGCTAATAGCTATCAGAGTTAAATAGCCATAAGAGCTAGCAGTTTGCTAAACACACGAGACAGCTAACGGAGCTAATAGCTAACAGAGTTAAATAGCCATAAGAGCTAGCAGTTTGCTAAATACACAAGACAGCTAACGGAGCTAATAGCTAACAGAGTTAAATAGCCATAAGAGCTAGCAGTTTCTAAACACACGAGACAGCTAACAGAGCTAATAGTTAACAGAGCTAAATAGCCATAAAAGCTTACAGTCTGCCAAACACACAGGACAGAGTTTCTGTCAGTTTGGTTTCATCACAACCAGTTTACAGTGAATAAATGTACTCAAGTACTTCGACAGTAGAGTACATTTTGGAGGTAAAAGTAGTGTAAATGCTAAAACTTTCATCCAACATACTAACAAAGGAGCCTAAAGAAAACAGTTTGATTTTGGAGCAGTTTGGATTCACTCCAGGACGGCTGAAATAGTTTTTCAGGACAGTTCTTGGGTGGTGGTGAAAAAAGTTCGTTGGGAGCTCTGCTTTAAATCCGACACAGTCTGAAAAATGAAATTGAAAGGCACCATTTGTCGACCAAAACTTCACTTTTAGTCACTTCCCGCAAGTAGGCGAGTACCCAAGAAGTAGCACTGACATAAATCACGAGCTCCTGACATTTATGTTGCATGTTTGCAAAGCTTTTCTAGTAAGTGGAAGACTACATTTCAGATGAGAAGCTCTTTGATTCCTTTTTTTTTAATCAAACCAGCCCTCACCACATGTCGAAATGTTTCGATGGAAACCTCTCTGGTACGTGCGTTGGCGATGGAGGTTGCACCATCAGGAGAGCCCTGATGAAACCAGTCATAAAGGGGACACCCATGCCCACTCTTACGCCCACTCCAGGTCTCTGATCGTGACTCATTCTCAGTGGCTCATCACGGAGGGTTTCCCCAAACTTGTACAGTGACGACACTTTAACTTTCACATCTTCAAAAATCAGTTCGGTGTTAGCTGAGTCGATTTTTCCATCAGCCTTTGTGCCTGTTTTATAATAATGTTTGGTGTTATTGGGAAACCTTGTTTAACCTTTCTACCAGGGTTAACCTTTTCTGACTTCTTGATTCTTTCACAACAGTGTGGAAGAGTTTTGTGATTGTGAAAAGGAAAGAAAATCCCGCCTCCACCACATCTGCTCTTGCACATCATGAATTTACAGTGAATAAGGAAATCCCAATATCAGTACATAACTATATTACAGAAAACAAGTATCTTGCTTATTCAATAGCCAGTTACTTCTGTGTACATTATTTGTGTTCTCACCACACAACTCTGAAAGACTTTTAATTCTAGTCCAAGACTTCAGTTACCTTTTAGAGCAGAAAATAAAACTGCAAGCATGGATTCTGATAATCTAGCTGTAATATTTAATAGAATGATGATAACTCTTTTTAATAGAATAGCTGTGGTTTTAGATTTCACGAGAAAACTGATAAACCTAAAAGGAAATGTGAACACATTACTCAAAATGCAAAAACACAAGCTAATCTTGAGGGAGACACCGGTGTCTCTTCCTCTTACGGTTTCTCTTTTACTAAATGCTGCTTCAAGTGCGATTAGTCAAGTGAGTCAACAACACAAAACCTCTGTGATTCTCAGAGTCTGGCACTGAATATACACAGGAAGAAAATGAATCTATCAACGAACAAGACAAAGTAAATCTGGACGGAGGATCTTTTTAGGTGAGACACGCAATCAACATTGAAATACATCATAACCTGGTCCCTTGTGTTATTAATGATGTTACACTAATGTTATCTCATACAGACACTGTCGCCAATGTCACAATGAAGTGTTTCTTCTATATCTCCAGAAATTCAACTCCATCGTTCTTTCTCTCTTTCTTTTCTTTCTTGCCAGTTTGTGTCTGTGTGACATCAGTATGAACTTGAGTTCATGTTGCAGCAAGTGTACTGAAAAGTGGTCGAGCCACTTCACTGCATGCACACTTTTACATATCAGATGTCTGTAAAACTCAGTGAAAAAAAGTCAGAAAACATTTCATTCAAATAATAAATGATTGATTTCTGCTTTCTGATCAACCATTTTACCATTGTGATTATAGCTTTTCCTTTTCGGCACACCGATACTGTATAATGAAGATTAGCTCACATTAGGGGTGTCGCATTATCGCGATACTCACGATCATCGCGATATTAAAAAATTAAATATTGACATTGTGTTAATAATACACACATGATAATGTTGTCTGAATAATCCAGCGAAGATGTTCAGCCATGTGCATCTTTTGTTTATGACTTCATCTGGTTGCCTTTTCACTCGTAATTAAGTGTATTGTTCTTTCTATGCACTTTCAAAAGTTATGGTTACAGACTCTCTCGCCAGCTCCCTGCACTCTTTTTGAGGGATGGTGATTAACTATTATATGGTAATACAGCTATGAATCATTTAGCCTCTGTAAAATGTCAGGAAAAAAATTAAAATGTCAATCACAATTTAGATTTCAAAATGAAATCTAAATTGTTTGTTTCCAAAACCCAAATATATTTGATTAAAAGTGATATAAAAAAGACACATATCCTATCCTCCCATTGAAAAGCACAGACCTGTGGATGATTGACATTTTAATTCATCGATAACTTAAACAATTACACAAGTATCAAAACTGTTGGAAATTATCGATTGACTCGTTCTTTCAACACAAAAGATGATAGAATGAGATTATGTGTTATTCTACATCCAGCCACACACTGTTTCACTAGTTTTAGAAAAACATTCACACCACTTCGCTCTTGGCCTCACTGAGATCAGTCTTCAGTCTACAAACTACAAAAGCTGTGTACTGAACACGTCGAGGCCGGCTGCTTAATAATAAGCCTGAAATTCTGTCCTTCCTCAAAATGCATTTCACGTCCATTCCTCTTCTCCTCATCGTCCGGCGAGAACCCCCTTGACGCGGCCCCCGCCTCTGCGCCGTTGTTGGCAGCGGCCCCGGAGCCGCAGCGCTGCCGGCGGGGGAGAGAGGTAATAAATAACCCGGGGAGAGGAGCGGAGACCGCCGGGCGGTGCACAGTCTGACCTGACAAATACTCACTGGAAAACCATCAGAGAGCGAGAGCCCACCCCTAGCGCTTGGAGCCAGCCTTTCAGACATGAGCTGCAAAATATATAGGCCTGCCCCTACTGGAAAAAAGAAAGGAAGACAGACAGGAGCCCCCCCTCCCTTCACATCCAGACACCACCGGAGACATGGCGAGAGTAATTAACTATTTAAAGAAGAGTATGCATTTCTTTAGAAAGCTATGCCGTATTGTCTTGTCTCCTATTTCCCCACAGAAATATAAGAAATGATCAACCTCCTGGAGGAAGTTAAAGAAAAAGAAACTCATGTTTGGCTTGAGCCAAAGACCCAATTACTGTAAATGTAACCAACAAGTGATTCATAGTCTCAATTTAAAACTAACGCTTAAGGTGCCAGTTCACCTAAATTAGAAATTAACACTATTTCTCACCTTACTCTCGATGCATCTTGAGGTGAAAATCAGGAATATCGCTTAGTTGATTCTGATCACATCAAAGATTCGTGGTCACTGTGTAGTTTGATAACTTTTTCCTAAGCTAATCAGTCATATATGTGTTTAAAGTCACTTTGTATGTGTATAAGCTACAGTTGAACATTACCATGAACGATTACATTGTTGTTTTGAATTAGACTGTGTGCCCTCAGAGGTACTCATTAGCTCACCACTGTAGTCGCTGCCGTTTCCCACTGTCGCTCTGACCCACTGAAGTCACCCAGCCGCCAAAGCTAGCCCCCGACATCACCGACATACATCACGGTGCCAAGTTTAAAAGGCTCTTCATCTCCGCACCATGTCTGTAACTTAGCTGTGTCAGCCTCAGAAGCTTAAATCAGTTCGCCGGCTAGCTATACTGAGGAAGCTAAGCTAAGAAAACGCAAGTAACAACAGCACAACCGAAAGAAACACTAACGGCGGCTGCCAGAAAAGAAACACCGCTGCCACCAATGAGTGTCTTGGGTTGACCAAACAGGGCATGTTTAGTAAGGAGATAATAAACTGGACTTGGAGACGTAACGTTAGCGCAATGAGCAGTGACAAACCACAAACAAACAAACCACAACTCTAAAGGTAGCACACTCATTTTTTTGCACTCACTGGTGGGGCACTTTTTAAATCACGACATTACGATAGGACTCAGTGGTCGAGTTCAGCCATCAATGCTATTTTGTCTGAGAAATCTCCAGGGCTGCCTGGCGATGGAGTCAGGCTGGCAGTCTGGCACCACAACAAATAATGCCACTTAGAAAGGTTCGTGACGAAACGCAGACTGTTACTGTTACTGTTGTGTCTTGAACCAACTGGACGCGCTACACCAGCGTCCTTCATGGTTCACCATTTCATCTTTCTCTTTTCTTTATGCAACTTCTTATTTCTGTGCTATAAGAAAAAGCTAGAACACCTCCTGTTTCAGGTCAACCTTCTGTTGTAGTCGATACTGTTTGTTAAGTCTATTAGCCCCTTTAAAATTGTGCTCCCATTTCTCATTTTATTGAGACTTGAAACTTCTCTGGGGTCCTGGAGGGAGTTTAGCTCTCTTAAGTTGGAATTTGTGGAATTTAATATCAGAAAATGTTTCAGGGGATACAGTCTGTGGGCTTTGAGTGAACTATGTTAGCAGACATGAAGAAACATCACACATTAGAAGGGAAAAATGTGGATCAGAGCGCTGAATTTCTGACAAGAGTCTTTGGAAAGCACTAAATTTGGCATTTCAATACCCTCCATCTGGTGGTAATGCTAAACACGACATCGTATTTCAAAACTTTTTTGTACTCGCTGTGTGTTTCTAATTGCTCAACAGGCGGTGTTTTTTGGCCACTGTGTGCAGTCTCACAACAGCAGCAACCGCAGCAGCCCCTTTTTCAATAAGGTTTAAGTTAAATTTCCCCTTCGTTTCAGGTTTCAAAACATTTTTAACAGTGTATGGCCCTGAAAGAGCAGAGAGACCCCAGTGCTATTTTTGTGGTGTAACCTAGGCCTTAAGCTAAATCTTCACAAACTGCTCGTCCAAAAACTCCCCCTAAAAAAAAATCAGGTTTTAAACTGAACTAGTGTGGGACCGACACAGTCCTGCAACTCCAGAATTTCAGAGTTGGCAAGCAGGCAGAGTAACATTAGACCCTGGTGGGGAGGAGGAGGGCTGAGGGGGGGTTTATGCTGTCGTGCCGGCGCCCTTGGCCTCCCCCGGCGGATCTGGGGGGTCAGGCGGCTGTCTGTGATCCCACACAGCGGCTCTTCCACATGGGATTTATTTTCTTGCTGGATGGGCAGGCAGGCGGCCCAAGAGGATTCTCATTTTAGACCAGCGTCTGTAGCTGTCAACGCCAGCCGACAGAGGCGAGCGGACACCCGACCCCGAGTATCCTCCCTCAACACTCCCCTTTGGACTCCCTCCCCTCCTCCTTCTATTCCCTGTTCACACACAAGCACATGGACAGCGCGCACACACACACACACACAGAAAATAATGATCTCACAGCTTCTTCTTTTGTCTAAATAAAACTTTCACTGACACGAAGATGGGGCTGGAAATTACAAAATTAAAAACTCAGTGCGATTGTTTATTCAGTTTTCATTTCAGGAGTCCTTATCTCTGATTATAAAGCTCAGCGGTGAACTCAAAGCTCGAACGAGCAATGAGCCAGGTCTATCTAGCAAAAAAATGCACCGCGTCTCCCCTTCCTCCCCAGCGCCGTTAATAATTTGTGCAGTAAAAGATAGCGTGCCTCTCTGAGTTTGTGGGAGTTATTGGCACAGTATTCCCCACCATATTTGTGCGAGGCAGTGATAGGAACATAAATTATTTCTTATCTCTTCCGCAATCCATTTTTCAAAGGGCTCACTCTGTGTTTGAAGGGTAGCAGCACCAGCAGCCAAAGCCCAGATAGTAGGCTACATTAGCCTTCAAGAGATCCGACTTAATGATTTCAAACAATGCAATAAGAACAGAAACCCGTTGATATGGGCAGTGCCATATATGACCATAATTTAAGACCAAATTAGGGTCCTGGAATCCAACAAAAGATCAAAACAATGGCCAGCATTACCACCACTACAAAGGCAGACATTGTTGTGAGGTTATTTGGTTAAATGCATAGCAGTATAATAGAGGATGTAAGTGGTGAGAACTTGGATGTTAAATGATGTTTGAGAGATTCTACAGAGTTTTGTGGCAGACCGAAGTGGACTCGAACTTGGAGTTTTCAAGAATTTTCAAAGTATTATGTTCTTTTTGTTCTTGGATGTAAAAATATTCCTTCAATGAGAAAGGTTAAATTCTGCGTTCTGTCCACTGACCTGCAAAATAATCACCTACTACAAAATGCTACCACCAGTCTGCACTGAAATAAAAACACTCTATAAGCACACTGATGACTTTGGAAAGAAGCAAGAGGTTCATCCTACTGAATTGTGCGGTTCTGAAAGTCCTTGTAAATCACACGAGCCACTTTTCCATAACGAGGCCCCTTTGGTGCTTACCAGAGGTCAAAAGTGTTTCTCTCCGTTGAAAACATGCAAAAAGAAACACAGGAAAAGTTTTGAGGGAAACTGAAAAAGTCGCATAATGACTTGGCCCGGCAAGCCCTGTGAACACAGTTCTGGATGTGGACACTCAAACCACCATCATTGTTTGGTAACTCTTCACAAGTGCTGTCAGCTATCACTCTCACTAATTTAGATATATTCTAAAGTTCAGGCCGATCTGCAGAGACAAAATGACAAATGATAAATATCAAACCCCCTCTGCAAAGCATTAACGTCTGCTTGCAAAGAATAAACTCTAGCTCTCCCAGCTACTATTGATTTTTTTTTCCCTGTGTGATGTGAAACCAGCAATCAGCACTGCGGTTCGAAATAGCCCTGAAACTGGAGCCGAGACGTCGATGAGTCGCCAACACATTTCAATTAGCGAGCCGCCCTGGCCGATCTCTCCCCCGGGGCACAGAGCACAGAGGGTCGGGCACACCCAGCCCAAGTCCACATATGGTCCTGCGTTGGCTCAAATGAATCTGATAAGACACAGAGGGAGGATTTATGCGTGCCACAGCCAGCTATCTGTCTATTTCTAAATCTTGTTCATTAAGTGCAAAAGACAAACTTATGTATTCGCAGGTCAAACCGACCTCAGCCTCTGAAGACCTCCAAAGAGTGCGGTTTGTTTGGGATGTTTCCGGTGGAAAGACGCAGGCGGAGCAGTGGGACAAGACTCCACTGCTGCAATATGAGCCAGTGGCTGCTCACATCACATAATTCTGAGATGTAAAATAATGGTCTGTCAACTGTTTAACTTTTATTTATTTGAACAGCCCATCCAGCAAATGGTTTTCATTTATAGTGTGCCTGTGGCAATACTATCTAGTGCCTGGAGGAGGAGTGACTATTCACAGCTTGATGTTCTGTACTTGTGCCGATTTTCCAGTGTCGGCTACTTTTAAGCAAAATGATTTTTTTGCTTCTCCGTTAGTCTTTTTTTTATGAAGAACTTTGTTGTTTGACATAGGCATGATGAGTATAGGGACATCTCTGCTTTGTTTAAGTTAAAAAGGACGAAAGCCCAACAAATTGCATGCATGGGCCTCAAATACAGGTATGTTGTTCGAGGACATGAAAAAAAAAAGTGAAATGATTGTTTTTCTAAAAAGGTAAAAATAACCAAAGGAAGGTGATTTTTGCAAGTAACTATTTTACTTAAATTTATAGGAAATGGACACAATTTGAAGGTAACTATCTTTGGCTGTAGCAACTACCTGCCATTGGCAAGTCGTTCAGTTAGCCATGAAGGAGGTGATTTACAGCGACTATGATTCTTTGCTAATTTTACATCTCTCAGCTGAATTTGAGGCGGCTATCAGACAATCTTCTCTTGCAGTACAAAGTGGTCTTATGTGAGCTGGTTAGCATGCTAACTTCGGTAGACAGCTCTGCAACACAATAGATCTTTGACATTACGTGAACACTGCCGTTTCTTCACATTTGAACGTTTTTAAAATAAATTCTGGCCATGTTTTACAAATTGCCTCTTTAAAGGTCAAGTGTGTAGGATTTATTGGCACCTAGTGCTGATGCTGCAGATTGCAACCAACAGTAGAGGTAGCTGTTGAAAATACAAAAAAAGCAAATATGTCCCTCTCTACACACGTATGTTTTTTGGCACACGGCGATCAGCTGTTTATCAATAACCCAGCATAGCATTCTAAAGCTTTATTGTTGTTTGTTGTTGAATAACATCATATTAAAGCAAATGCTCTGACTGTTGTAAAGTAACCAGGACTGGCTGTTTAATCTCAGTGCTTTTTTGGTACCGACTAAAATGTGTCTACAGTACAGAACAGTGAAAATTGTCAAGGACCGAAAGCTGGCAGGGAATATTCATTATCTTGTTTAAATGATTTATTTTTTCACGATTGATTATGCTATTTTACTCAGGCAGCTGCTTGTGTTTAGACAACATTGGAGAACTTTAGCGTCTGTTGTAAGACAAAAAAAGGTTTTGGGGTACAAAAGCATGTTATACATAGATTTCTCTAAGTAAGATATTGTGGGAAGAAAATATATCTGCAGTTTTATCGAACAATTTCGAATCATTCTAACTCTGAAGAGTAACACAAGACAACTGGATGAAAAAACGTCTTGTGTGTTTCTCTCTCTCTCTCTCTCTCTCTCTCTCTCGGCCATGTTGTTTCATTCTCTGACAGCTCTCATCAACAACAGTCTGGTGCTGGCGTTGTGTGTGCATGCATGCGTGTTTGGGTGTGTGTACGTGCTGTACATTCTCCA
Organism: Pagrus major; assembly: GCF_040436345.1. Lineage (NCBI taxonomy): Eukaryota > Metazoa > Chordata > Actinopteri > Spariformes > Sparidae > Pagrus > Pagrus major. The sequence continues at coordinate 19,231,130 of NC_133221.1, read as the reverse complement.
CTGAGGGGCCAGGGGGTTACGGTGGAGCCACGGGGCCACAGCGACAACCCGCTGCCCCCCCTCCTCTCTCTCAGCCTCCCCCCCTCACCCCTTCTGGCCCTTTGCTCCTCGCCTGGCTGGCAGCCCTGCATCAGGCAGACACACCACAGGCTCTGCCCCCCCACCAACACACACACACATAACACTCGCTCCACCAGCACCCCCCCTCCGCGCTCTGGGCCGATCGATACAGCTCTTCGCCTTTCATCTGACCAGAGCTTTGGAGGAGCCGCACTTCCTGAAGAAAACCCAATACAGCACTCCCTCTCAGGCTGGCTTATTCTATGTGTGTGTAAATGTGTGTGTGTGTGTGCGTGTGTGTGTGCGTGTTTGTGTGTGTGTGTGTGTGAGAACTGATGCATGTCTACATGTACATGTGTTTGTGAATGAGGATGTGTGGGTATTAGAGGCAGAATCAAAGTTTTCATGTGAGTTGGCAGATGCTGTGATATATCAATTAGATGAAAGAGACAGATATAGGTTTTGCTTGATTGGATAAGTGATGAAAAGACATATGATCAGCTGCTAAAATAGCAATGTTATACTGGAAGGAGAAGTATTGTTGGTTGATGAGAGCTGCTCTGTTGCGCATTTTGACCAGGATGCAAGAAAAATCGGAGAAAATCCTCCAAGCTCATTTTATGGGGTCAATTTTTGCTGCCCTTAATGTTATCGAAATATGAATTCCTTAAAGCTTCAGAGGGTGAAATAAAGTTCTACCTGAGCTGACACTCAAGTCTCTGAGAGGGAAGTTCAGTCTTAGTGGAAGATCCTTATAAATACTTCAAAAGCAGGAGAGGCAACATTCATTTCTCTCTCTCAATTTCTCCTCTGCTTATCCGACAGCTTCCTGTGTTGTTTGAGGATTGGGAGTCTTAACTCTCTGTCTCTCTTCCCTGCTTATCCTACAGATCTCTGTGTTGTTTGTAGACAGGGAATCCTAACTTCCTGTGTAGAAGAGGGAGAGACCGAAACTCCTCGCTCAGCGCCCAGGTGTTAAACAAGGGAGGCTTCAGGTCACGTAGAGGTCAGGTGAAAACACCACCTCCCGGGATGAAAACATAACACATGTGGAAAACTGTTCAGGAGGGCTGGTAGTATTTTACAAAAAAGCAGGTTTATGACTGAGCTCTTCATGGGTTCAGAGAATTGTAACCAGTCTGAATGGAGATTTACCCAAAGTCGAGTTGGATTCAGAAAAATAAACTCAAACAACCTGATTCAAATGGGACCCAAATCTGAACGAACTTCTGTTGAACTGGACTTCAGTTTGGGTCTTAACTTCAAGTCGAAGATGATTAAACACTCACCGCTCACTGGTGCACTGTCTCTCTGTAGCCCTTGTGTTTGTCCTCTACTTCATATCCTCCTCCAAACAGTACATCCTGGCATAAAAACAACAAACACTTGCAACCAGTAACTTCACAACATTTCCAGAATGTATTTCTGTATTACATGAGTTGCAAGACATTTTTCCCTTTGAAACAGTGGCAGTTTTATTCTTCTGTGGCACATGACAAAGACTTTATAATATGTATATAAAGCATAGTGAACTTTATTGGGAATGGTTACATGTACACTGTTTCTATGTACTCATGTTAATAAAACTAACCAGACTATGTCTATAAATTGCACTTGATAAGTTTTAGGTAAATAAACATACTTATAGTGCATATTAACTGAAATATTATTGCAATTTATACAAAGCCATCTTGTATAAAGTCATTGGTTGTTACTCAAGCCTTGGTTTCTGTTTATTTGACCTTGAGAGAAAAAAAACAATAAAAAAAGAGGGTGGCAATAACTCTTAGGCCCCGATTACACAGAGACTCTCTGCTAAAGGCATGTCACTTCAAAAATGCCTTAGAATAGCCTGTTTGGGCGAAACAGCGTACTGTGTCTGTGGAGTGGGACTGTGTGTGCAGCCAGCCATCATATGTAATTAATGGTAAAAGCACTGCCACTCCATGCCTTGTGCTGAAAATATTTAAACGCTAGAAAAACATGTTGTACAGCGCAAAAGAAGAGTGTATGCAGTTTACCATAGGAAAACAATGGTTTTGCTGGAAACGCATTTCTAGCAAAGCATCTTGGTGTTAAGATACACAAGACAAATCAAAAATTGAAACTTGCTCTGGCAAATCCCACAAATGCTCAATTTGACAGAGATTTGGAGGCTCACTCGACAACCCATGTTCCTTGGGTCATTTCTGAGCAGTTTTTGCAGTCAGGTCGGGCGCATTGTCCTGCTGGTTGGGCCACTGCCATTGGGGAGTGCCGTCGCCATGACGGGGTGTACTTGGCCTTCAACAGTATTTGGTTGGGTGGTGCATGTAAAGTGGCATCTGCATGAATCCCAGGACCCAAGACTTCCAGGCAGAATGTTGCATTGTAACGAGACGATCGATGTTATTCACCTCACCTGTTAGTCCTTTTAATGTTCTGGCTGATCCATGTAAATATACAGACATAGATGTGGTAAGTAGACGGTCTCAGAGGGGAATACGTGAAACTAGAGTTCTCGGTAAGTTTGGAAATCAGTCTGAGCTGTCACACTCAGTCTGAGCTTATTGTCACAGCAGACTGTCAGTCAGGGAACCTCTGCATTCACTGCTCATGGCCAAAAGACAAAGGCTGCAAAACCACTTCAGCGGTCGAAGTGAGCCGAAAATCCACTTCACATCAAGTAGGATGAAGTCGACCACTCAGAAACTCTGTTTGGGTGCCAATGACACTGCAATCCATTTCACAGCTCCATAACGCATTTAGTCAGGTTTTTTCTATTTTCTGTTACATATAATTTCACAATATACTGTTAAGTTCTGGTTAGAAGTCTTTCAGAGATCATTAATAAACAATGCATTAACAAATATTTTAGTGTAACAGGATTTCATCAAATAAGCTGGATAGATTTCATCATCTATACAGCTTATTTTTCTCTTTTAAGTAGCTCTTTAAGCAGTGAGACCCTTTCATGGTCCCATTGGTCTCTGTTGCTGAAGACAGTACAGAGCATCTGGGTCAACAATCATTTATCAGTTATGTATCAACATTTCTAACTTAAGGCTTGTTGGGTTGCATAAAGATTTGTCACTTCACCATCAGCTATAGCATCAGCATCAATTGTGAGCGAGTCGTTAATGAACGGTTCTTGGCTTCTGCAGCAATCTTTCAGAAGGGTTAGAGGTTAGGGACTCAAAAAGACACCGATTGTAGTGGACACAGTTTTAAGTATGTTGCCAGGTGTCTCTCTGTCTGTCTATGACAGATTTTCTCAAGGGGAGATCAAAATTGTTTGGAGTTCGAAGATAGGTGTTGTCCGACCCACGAGTACCGACAACTCATGCACTGATGTAGTAATGGCTACTGAGTACTCAAAGTTTGGAACGTAAAAATGTTGATGGGTGTCACGTCAGGTGTGATTCCACCACAAGACAGTGTCAAGTTTTTTTTCATGTAGCTACGACAATAAAGGCTTTAGTTAAGCGAAGCAGTGTGCCTCAAACTTTTGGGGAATTTAATATACAAATTTAACATCCTGTTATACTGTGATTACAACCATGAATTAAGTGTGTAACACAGTAAAGCTAGAGTATTAGGTTTAATTTCCTTTAGCCTGGGGTGATTTAAGGCTAGCAATGTGGGAAACCCTTTTGGATCAATGTGTCACAGTTCCCCAGTCGCAACCATGGTAGGTTTTCGCATTCTTCCCACTCTGCTGACTTGGTGTGAATGCAATAAATAAAGTGATAAAAAGCCCTGAAATCCAACAGTTATGAGAGTTTCCTCATCAGTTTTAAATTAAAAACAGAATCAAACTTTTTGTATCCAGAAAACTTTGATTTCCTTCTATTTTGCTGGAAATGGTGGGAGCCGTTTTCATACAGGTACGTGTAGAGGCACATGCTTGCACACCACACACCCATCAGAAGAGCTCCAGTCAGGATGTTGTCCGAACAGATGTTTAGTCTGCACTGAGCAGTGCACTGCCCTCTGTTTTTATTGGCCCTCTGAATCAACTGGATTTCCACAGAAGCACCATTCCCTTGGTCAATACGTCCTCCCCAACCTGACCCACACAAACACACGCTGAACCTTTGAGGTAGAACCTTAAAGGTTGAAGGAGCAGGGAAGGGAACATAGGCTGGAAGCAGGCGAGCTGCTGCCAGATCCACGGGGCCGCGGACGGAGCCGTATAAACAAGTCTGAGTGTGGCCACCAGGGATTGGTACATTGTCCCAGTGGAAACGTCTGGCCCGAGATGACTCAGCCTCCGACACTGCATAGTAGGAGTGGAGAGACACTGCTCTGTCCCAAACAGTTTCCAGACTATCCAAAATAGGCCTGTTAATCCCCGCCTGATGGTAACCAAATGTCAAGTGAAGGATGAGAGTGTTTGTCGGTTCTAACATTATTTCCCAGTCAAGACAGAAAACTTCCAAACCAGCGTTCTGGGCTGCAGTACATGACCGTAGAGGTCCTTCCTGTAGTTATTTACCATGTGTAAAGTTAGGTGAAAGCATGGCATCTGATTTATGTAGGTGTTTAGTCTGCATGCGAGTTTGCAAAGATCAGTAGAATTTCTAAATTCTGCATTCCTCAGGATCAAATTCAACAAAATCAAATTATACTGTCTTGAGCTCATTTTGGTGTGCTTATAAAAATAATCTGGGAACTGCAACTTTTCACGAGCATTTACTTATTATACATGATAAAGTGCCAATCAGGCGCCCCAGCACTGAGTTAAATGCAGCCCTGTTCTCTGGTCTGTGTCAGGTGCGAGTTAAGGACACCCACTGCTATGTCCGCGGTCAGGGAGAGGGAGGACAGGAGGTGGGCCGGGAAGGAAAAGGGGATAGGATCCAGGAATGCACGGCAGGGCGGCTGCCTTGGCAGGTAGATGAAGTGAGGATCACACAGGCCGGCGTGGGGGTGATTAATGCGCAGGGGAACGCATGGGAATGAAAACAAGGCCATAAATCAGCCCCTGGGCCTCCATGCTAATTGTAATTGAAATGAATTTGTCTGGCCCATAGTGCAGGGAATTGCAATTGCTATTGACCAATAGGGCCCAAGCGGTCCAAGGGAGATGAAAGGGGGAGTACGGCATGTCCGTGCCAAGATCAATGCATAACCCAGCACTGGTATTTGTGTCCCGTAAATAAAGGTGGTTTGGGGGAGAAAACATGTAACAGGTGAGTTATTGTGTTGGCTCCTGTGCTAACTTTGGTCGATGTGATGATGGAGCTGTTACTCAGGGTGTAGTTCTCTGACTTTTGGCCACAATTTAGATGCGAGTTGGAATTGTTTAAAAAATAATGTGAAACACACGGAGGTAAGGCTACAGAGGGGAATCACTCCTGAGATTGCTTTAGCCCGGCCCATGTTTTTTTCTGTTTTTGCTATTGCCTCAAAATAAAGAGTGTGCAACATTGCCCTGTGAGTGTAAGAAAACTTTAGTGGTTGCTATATAGCCTCAATGTAGCCTACTGTATTCTAAGACCACAGTGCTGCAACACCTCATGCATGAAATGTCGAGGAGTCAGCCTTCTGGCCTGTTTTATTTAACCTCAATCCTCGGTCCACCTCCATCAGCTGAGCAGGTAGCTCCCCATTCATTAACGCAACCTCTCACTGACTAATTGGGACATGCACAGACCTGTCTGTGTGTTTGTTTGTGCATGTAAGGATGTGAATTTGAGGATAGAGCGCGACAGGCCTGCAAAAAAAGGCACAACAAATGCAATAAAATACACTCTGATGACTGTAAATGTAGCATTTCAGTATTCATTCCAAATTATGCCATTATAGGACATAAATAGTTAAATAGCTATTTTTTACAGACAGAATCATTTGTCTTTGAGGTAAAAATATATTTCTCCTGAAATCAAACTCTAAATGAACAACCTTGCTCAAAGCTAAAAGCAAAAGTAGTCTTGGATAAGAGGAATCCATGTTGTGTTGAGCACCCTGCAGAGTATTCCCTGCTCTACTCTCTCTGGGATTTGGTCTCCATGTTGTGATCCAATAACATTTCCCCATGAGACTGCGGATAGCATCCCAACCTCGCTGCAGGAAAATAACATCCTCTTCCATTCATACACAGAGGAATACTGAGTTTCATAACATACCCTCATCAGGACATGCTTTAATGACACTACGCAGGCTACTCATTCACACTTTTTTCACTATTGAATATGCAAACACTCTCACTGTGAGCAGGAACTACAGAGCGAATGTTGCGGTACATGTTAGGCGATTCTCGGCTACATGTTTGAAATTGCTCAGAAGATTTCACATGCTCTGCGACAAACTACACAAGCATTCACCCCCGCAATTTATAGCTCTTTGAACCTTGTGGGTGCAACGAACAATAAGAACAAAGCATTGTTTTTCAATTGTCTGTGACAGTGTGGGCTGCTCAGCGCAGAGGCCTTCGCCCTAACTACTGGGGCTGCGTTTGCTAAACGAGCCAGAGCAACACCGCGGAGCCCACAAGGCTCCACGCTCTCTGATACGACCAGGGGCTTTTCTCTGCCTGCACACTCCCTCCACCACCTTACCTCCTTCCCCCCATCCTTTCCCTCCGTCAGGAATCTATATTTCATAAGCGAGCTGTGGAGCTCCAGTGCCCAATTATCAGCAGATAAGGCGCAGGAAGCCCTGGAGCGCCGGCACGGCTATTTAGACGGGGAGGGGGGGGAAGGAGCTGGAGAACGAAAGGCAGGCAGGCAGGCAGGCAGGCAGGGACCCAACCCCCCAGGGGCACTTCGCCCTCACCACGCTATTTTTTTCTTCCTTCTCTTTTTTTTTCTTTTCTCTCCCTCGTTGACAGCCTCCTCCTCCCCCCCTTTACCTTAGCGGCAGGGTTCAATTAGTGCCGGCGGCGGCTAGAACCCGCAGCCCCGCTCAGCCCGGGAGCTGGAGCCTCTATCAGCACACCAACAAACACGCAAGACTGAGTCCAACTAGCAAACTGACGTCAAGGCAAGTTCTGTGTTACTCTCACAGGCACATGCACGTATACACACACACACAATCTGAGAGGCTTTTAGTATCTCGGCTATGAGCACAACAGGGTCATCAAAATAAAATTTTAAGTAAAAACTGTAAACTTTTTTCTGCATTTTTTTTCCTGGAACCAGAACATGGATTTAAGGATGCACTGCTGGCTGTAATACAACAACGTCTCCATAGAGATCTGCTACAGATATTTATTGTTGTGTTTGTCAGACTAATCTTTGGGGTAATTCTTTGACCAACTGTAAAATCATCTACAGCAAGTATTTCCTATTTTTTCACCATTTCTCAGATATGCTGCCTCTTAGACTGGCACATTTAAGTCAGGACTTTTCACGCTCTTCCGTGGCCCCAGACCTCTATTAGCGAGGGGGTAAAACTCGATGTGCCTCTCACATTTTCAGACCCCAACGAAAAAACTCGCTCAAACCACCAATGCTGAGCAAGGTCGGCCAGGGGTCAGGCACAGCTCATGGATACGAGACGGATATCGATTCGCTGGGACAGGCCGCGAGCACACATACACACACTTTCTTTCCCCTCCTCTTTTTCTCTCTTTCTCTACAGTCACAGGGCAAGCAGCAGCCAATAGATCAGCCAGGGGCAGGAAACGGCCTGGGTCAGAGGGGACAGCGCGTGTGCGTGTGTGTGTATATGTGTGTGTGATGATAAGACTAACAGCCTGCTGAAAGCCGCTCTCACCCGAAGCTATCCAGGACCTTCAGGCTGTGCCGAATCACCTCGAAGCAGCAAAGGAAAAGAAAATAGTTCTGACTAAACAGTGATGGAGTATTCATCTTACTGCCACTGATAGACATGCATCTACATGCACAAGCTCTTCTCAACAAGCTCTGGCCAGTGTTTCTGATCTCCTGTAATCGCTGTTTCAGAGTGCCACACAAGTCATCGTTGTTTGTCGCTCTTTCAATCAGTTGGAAGTTGATATTATGGAACACTTGTCACTGCAGGAGGTTGTTGCTGTGCGCCGTTGTTGCTGTCGCCTAGTGGCCCGTGTTAGGGGATCCGCCAATGGCAAAAAGACTGGGGTAAGACCCGAGCAAGGCTTCAGCAGCCCCGGGTAGACTGGAGGCTCAGCTGGAGTCATGCACATACAGCGTCATTGGTGCATGGGTCGTCGTGTGTGTGCACGTGCCATGTATGATTGCTGTGCATGAGTGAATAAGTTAAGTGTTTGTCAGAGTATGTGTGTGTGTGCATGTGTGCTTAAATGCGCACGTGTGTGTGTTTGTACTGTATATGTGAGAGAAAGTCAGAGGGCAGTGAAGCGGAGGAGGGCAGGCAATGCTCCCAGGCATAGAAAGCAGGCCAACTCCATCTCCCACTATGGAGAGCTTCAAAGAGATGGGGTAGTAAAGGAGGGATGGTAGAGTACGCCAGGTTTTATCAGTAGAGTTTTGTGAGATGAGCTCCTCTATTCAAACTACACCAACAACTGCAACACACACTCTTGAATATATATATATATATTTTGAAATTGTGCACACTGAAGTTTCTATTATCTCTGAATCCTTTTCTGCATTTAATTTCCACTTAAGTATGGAAGGTGTGCTCTTTCTTATGCAGGAAGTGCAAAAAGAAAAATAACAATTTTCTTTTCCTCATGGCTATTTTATTCATCTCCTGCTGCAGTCTTTCAGCCTCACTACAGATAAATCAGGCAGTTTAGACAGAGAGAAGGGAAGGAAACAAGCCAAAGACTCAGAGATACAGACAGAAAGACAGTCAGGGGGAAGTGAACTTCCCCCGCTGACGCTCTTGTTCCACGGTGAGAATCCCCCGGCCAGTAGCCTCAGACATCTGGTTCCAGTTAGCTCTCAGCGCTTTGACGCGTTTCCTGTGCTGCTGCTCCACACAGCCACGGCCACGACGCAGCCCTCCCAACGCCACGACAGCCAAACACACAATCAACCCCACGTCTACTGTATGTTGAAACAAGCCAGAGGAGGTTCATGCCGTACTGTCGTTTAGTGTCGCTGAAAAGCTTCTCAGAGGCATCAGACAGTACGTTAACAAGATCTAAAAGTACAAGACGTGGGAGTATTGACATCATAACCAGAGTTACACTAATAATATGTGACATTTCCAAATGTCTGTTTTGATGCCATCACATATTTATACAACAGAAGAGTGATACTCAATTCATGAAACCTATTAGAGTAGCAACTGTTTCCATGTATGAATTCTCTGGAAGAGAGAAGTGACGTGTTTTATTTCAGCAGCTTCAACAGGAAAACAAGGACAGAGGAACAGATTGATGGTTCACAGCAAGCCTTGTGTACAGAGCATAGACAGTATAAATAGTAGACACTGAAGCCAATGCAAAAGCGCCTTCAACATGCATTCTTTCTAATGGCCAGCAGGGAGGCGACACCACTGGTTTCAAAAGGAAGACTGGATTTATTACCTCAGTGAACAGTTTTTTAATGAGTTTATGTTGTCAATCACTAGTTTCAAGTCTTCTTCAACAAAGCATGACATTCATTCTGTAAATTATGGTCCCATTTAGAGTAAGACAAACAGAAGAGCAGGGTATGCTTAAAGGCGATTGACAAGTCGCTACCACGGCGTGTCCTCAGGTTCCCAGACAGAGCTTCACACTGTCATCAAAATATTGTCACTTCTGGCTCTAAAAAAAGGCCAAAATGAGGCCAAACTCAAGGCTCCAAAACGGTAGTCCACAAACTAATGGGTGATGTCACGGTGGGTCAACACTTGCAGAGAAAGTGACAACTAAACTTAGACTGAGAGAAATAGACTGATAAGATGAAACTTCGCAATCTGATACAATTTGCTGTCAGTTATTAGTCTACATAAACCATTTTCGCAGCAGGTTTTTTGACCTGTCATAGCAGAAAAAGAACAGGTGTTACTAGTAACATTAACAATGGTCAGCTCAGTACCATTATGTATCCCAGTAATCATAATAATGAGCAGGCATGCTCAATATCAAGACCCTGACACTGGGTCACCTTAATTAAATACAGTCGTTATTAATGATATTAATTACACCTGTGCTTTTCCTGCTACATGTCAAAATGTCTGCTGTAAAAAAAAAAGCCCTGTTGAAGAACTTACCACTGTGGGCCAGTTCCCACACTGAAACTCACTTTGTTAGATGAATAGCTAATAGGTGATGTTAGTGGTCTGTTTACAGATGACTTTACAGTTTCAGGTCTATTGTATGTGTTTTGTTTAAACAAAAACTTTCTGGACTGATGTTAAGGTATTGTTTTAATCTTGTTTTTGCTTTTTTAGATGTTAAGATTTCTTGTGAAGCAATAAGATATATATGCATACAAATAACTGTGGAGCCCATTCTCACAGGATCTCACTCCAACACTGTATGAAAAATAATGTAGATTGCATGGATTTAATTAGGAATCAGGATCGCCTGAACGATATGTTGGTTTGCCGATATTGGCCTCTCACAGATATATTGGTATCGGGGTATATTGTGTCCGATATGAGCCAGTATAAAAACTCCCCAGTGAAGTTTAATGTTTCATTTCACTGATGCCATTTTGGACAATCCTGCCTTTTGATAACCACATTTGAGGGATCATCACAAAAAATGTGTTACATGTTTACATTTTTATATTCTGTTTATACAAGAATAATGGCACATAATACAATGTCAGAATTTTTTTACTCCCTCAAATCGGTATTGGTATCAACATCGGCCCCAAAAATCCAGTATTGGTCAGAGTCTAATGAAGACTAAGGTGAAAGTATGTCCAATTATTCGGGCCAACCTTAGCCAAAATAAAGCAAAAATGATAATTTAGAATCTGAACTTTCTTGAAAAGAATTGTCATAGTACTGTAATAAAGAACAGGCCATCACTTATTATAGGATACATAGAATAATAAGATATCTTACTATCGAATCTGTCTGTGACAGAGGCTGTGTGTGGCATTCTGCGGGAAATGTCTGCTACTGTTTACATTTTGGTACCTGAGCCGCACTGAGGCAAATTCCTGCCATCTACATTGATATGGCAATAAAGTACTGAAAGCTTGAGTCTGATGCACAGTAATAAGGACGCTCTGAGGCACACACTGTATTTTGACCTGTCAGTTTTAGGAACTAACAGCACAGCATGTCTTGTCACTCATACTGCGGAAGACTGCAACGTTTCAGTGCAACTACCCACTAAATCAACCGCAGTGCCTTTCAGTGAGGTGATTCCCTGTGTGGGGGAGTGGAAAAGGGTGACCCCTGAATGGAAAATTGGTATGAGGGGTTGAAAAAAGAAATCATGAGCCCACACAGCCCTGCTGCTTAGGAGGAACACAGTAACCTCGTAGGCCGCGACGGGGATTACGGGTAGTGAAAGTGAGAATGAGGGGGTGAGAGGAGAGAGAGAAACAAAAGTGCAACGAAGAGGAGGTGAAGATACAGGAAGGAGCTTCTCAAAGGCTTTCCTGCATTGGAGGGACTCCCTACACCACGCAGATTCTCTGTAAACAAAGTACAAAGAGGATTCTCTGAAATCATAGTGTGACTGGAAATTTACCAACGTCGTCTTCACCTACTTCAATACAAAGGCCATGCTCGTTCTCATCTAAATTTACTTGTGGTAAGCTGTAGATCAGAAATATTGACATACAGGAAATCTATAAATCCAATCTCTTATTAGTGAGTTTTAAGAGTTTTAACAGAAATGTATAGTGTATTCCTTAGCATCTCTCTCAACCAGCAGGAAATAATAACACACACCTCTCTATCCAAATTCAATTTAGGCTAAAAACATGTTTTTTTAGACTCCAAAAGCCCTGCTTTAATTGCTCCCAATCGGGGGTGAGCGTGAGCAAACGAGGACAAATGAAAGTTTAAGGAGGCAGTATTGATTTGTGTGGAGGTCAGGGGTAGGTCAGCCCTATCAGAGAATCAACAAACAGCCGCCAGCACCTTCCTCAGCTAAGCCAATCACCTTCTGACCTGGCCAAGCCGTTACCATGGCAAATGACCCTGAACCACACAGACCATATACTCAGCTCCGTACTGAGTGAAAGCAGCAAAGTAGAGCTCCGCAAAGATGGTGCAGCTACAGCAAATCCTCAACTAAAGGCTGTTAATTATGCTGTTGTGCTTGGCATAAGCCATGTCTTGTTTTAGTATCACCCTCCAGGGCTCAGAGATAATTCATCATTATTGTTTATTGCCTTTCAGGGGTATCCAACCCAAAGATTTTGCAGTACAAATTAATGATTCCAACTAAACTGTAATTCAAAAATAACAAATCAGGGATTTAAGGTTTTGTTTTACACCTGAACAGAGTTTTGTAAATCATCAGAGTGGAACAAACAAACAATTGAAATGTTTTACAAGCGATTTTGTATAAACATGTACTTTCTGATTTACATAATAGGGCTGTGCTGAAGAGCTTTGAAGCTTAATTTATAACAGTAACATTCAATTTCTAAATCAAAAATAATTCTTGCATGTCTACTCATTCTGTTTAAACCCAGTTTCACTGCACAGTTGCAGGTAAAGATTAAGCTACACAAGAGATGCAGATATGGATTTTTTTCAGGCAATACTGATAACCAATATTACCTGCTTCTCATGGCCGGTACTTGCCGCTGAGTTTCACATTTTTGTACTTTAAAAAGAAGGTCCTCACCTATAGTTCATGCACACTTGAGGGTAAGTAAAGCTAAAATGTAGTGAGCAAAGAAGCTCTCATAAGATTTGTTGTGTTAACTCTTAGACTTTTTCCCTCCTCTCTGAACCCTTGTGGAACATGCTTTGCAAACTGAAATGGTGTTTTCTTCCTCTGAAACTGTGAAAAACATTCATACCGGCAAGGACATGTTTGGCTTCTTCGTCTACACTGCATCGCTCTACTCAGTTGTAGCAGTTTGACATCATGAGTGCTACGAAAGCCTACTGCACTTGTTCTTCTCCTCCTTCTTCTCATTCTTCTCTGTGTTTATTGCCGAATCACAAACCTATTTTTAAAAGGTGCATATGGCCACCAACTGTAACAGAGAGTGCTTGTTAAGTCCGCAATTTAGTTTCATATTATCAGCTCCATTTATCGGCTCTAATTTCATTATTGCCAGACGGCCGCTAATATAAATTTCCCATTTTCAGGCCAATCATTTCATCAGGGTAACTCCAGAGTATTGTAAGTACAAAAGTCAGAGTTTATTGGAAAACGATAGATATAATCATTTCATTAATCATTTATCTAACAAAAGCACCATAAATTACATTTATACAACCACAATAACAAAACATCTATTTTGACTCTTGTATTATCACAGTAAATTACTTAAATCGGTACAAAAAATGGGATCATATTATGTCTCCACATTCGCGTGGTGCTCATCGCTCCATCAAGACGTCATCTCTTTTCCTACAACTGAAAAAATTGCCAGTTTGATCATTTATTTACATTTTTATATTGTTCAAGGATTTTGGATGGCTGATGAATGTAAAAGAACAAAAAACAAACCATCATCGGAAAAACATTCTTTTAAATATTTAGATACTGACAGCAACCATATAGCCCAGCCCCTTCCCCATCATCATCCTTTTTTACCCATTTTGGAGGACGAAATTTAAGATTCTCGTCTTCACCCAGTCTTTCCATCTTTCCCTCCTACTCCTTCCTTCATCCCTCTCTCCCCTCTTATACCCCTCCTTTGCTCGGAGGCAGGCAGGCGGTGGTGGTAACCAAGCCTCTGGCAGTGTGTTCCTATCCTGCAGGAGCCCTCAGGTTCCAACCTGTCAATATCCCAGGCAGCGTCTTGGCTCTGCTGTGGCTCAGTTAACCTCCTCACCCACTGCAACCGCACGAGGGGCTCATGTCCCCTCTGCCAGCCCAGAGACAAGCATGATCTCCCCCAACCCTCTTGCCACCACTCCTCCTCCTCCTCCTCCAATCCAGCTCCCAAACCACACACACCACCCTCACATCCGTAAAGGGCAGCACCCTGGCAGCAACAGCAACCAATATGGCAGCTGACGGCAGCTTTCTGCCCGCTGACGTCTCTTAGATGTTTTGGATGACGGTCGTGTTGGAAGCTCACAGAGGGTAAAGAAGGAGAAGATATTGGAGAGGGAAGCTTGGTGACTAAGGTCCCGTCATCTCACCATCTGTATCAATTTCAGTGAGAGGAAGGGTCTGTGTGACAAAGAATCGATGTATTAACACGCTGCTGAGAGGAATTTTAGAGTGATGTAAGGAATGTAAGTGTGAAGTTGTGAAAAAGACAGAATGTCAAGGGGATGTCTTACTTTTGGTGTGTGTGTGTTTGAAATAAACACATAGGCCTGATCCCAAGCGTGGTAACAAGCGTGTGGCAGCATGTCACCGTCCCCCCCATACTGACACTGAAAAGGCACACACACATACACCCACACACACACGCACACACTTCTCCGTGCCTGACTGCGAGGCACCGCGGCTGTCTGCTGAGAGCTCAGGTTACGGCCAACCGGCGGGACAGACTTTATGGAAGCCTCTCTCCCACACCCACTCTCCCCCTCCGCAGGGCTCCGGAGGAGGTATCGGGTTGCCGGTTCAGCGCCGGCCAGGCTTGGTGCTGGCGGCGGCTTGTGATCTTGGGTGCCTGTGTGTATGCGTGTGTGTTTTATCTCCCACTCTTCGAGGGTATCGACACACAACGCTGCTGTCTCCTGCAGGTATGTAGGTGTGATTTACAGTGTAGACGCTTCACACTCATGCACGCACACGCAAAATCTGACCTCTTCTTCTGCTCCAAAGTGCCATCAATATTCTATACTGCATTACACAGTATATGTGTATGTGTATGACGAGTAGTTTATAGCCAAGTTAAAAAGAAAATGAGTTCTTGCTTACCTCTAGGTGTGTCTAGCAATGCAGTCGCGTGGGTACATTAGAGGTGAATTAAATTTTACTGCATTTTCCGAGACGCTAGCAATGTTTCCATCTAATTGTCAAGTGAATTTGAAAAAAAAAAGAGAGAAAATAAAATATTCCATCAACTGGTTTGAAGTGTATAATGCATAGAAGATGGTGGTATAGGATACGTTACACATGGCTGAAATTAACGCAGCTCCTCTACACAGGAGTCGAGGTTGCAAACCATCAATAAACCTCAAAGAAGAAGAAACAAAACCAGTCGTCTTAGCCAGCTATGAGGAAAAAGTTTTGTCCTTGGGTGAATCATGACCCACTAGGTTTGGGCATGAGGAGTGAGATTGCTAAGGGTTAGGGTAAAAATATCGGGGTACGCCAATCAGAGGCAGAGTAGGACGGGTCATGCCTTCAACATAAAAAAAACATAACGCGCCTACAAGAGAATTTCCAAGAATCTTGTGGAAATATCCGGGAAGACGACGATGGTGGACACACAGTGGAAACAGTTGATAAGTCATGTAAGTTTTTCAAAAAAAGCAAAAACCACCTCAAGCTTGAGCTTGAAATTGAGGACTTTTTTTAAAATTATGCCAGTTCCATTTACATTTTGTAATGCAATGTTTCAAAATGTAAATAAAACACATTGATGGAAACACCGCTAATGTCAGGTTCAGTCTAGATAATTTACAGACCTTGGAGTCAATGGTTGTTACTGGAACTACTAAATAATCAAGTGTTTGGTAGATTATCAGAGACATTTTCTCTGGAAAGATATGTTGCCGCTGAATTTTGTCACTGCAATATTTCAACGCTGTGAGCACCATAAATAAAAATCCACCCACGTCCTTTGTAATCAATGAAAGCAGAAATCTCAGTGAAAGACAGAGGTAAATAAAAACTATGTGATATGGTACATAAATATGTTTAGTGAACTGACCCTTTAAAAGGAGCACTCCACTGAAATAGTATTATACTGTATTTCCAGAAAGTTGGGGGGGTACGCAAGGGACACATTTTCTGAAAGAATGGTCAGAATGGACAAACGCCCAACACTGGCTTCTACACTTCCCATAATGCTTTTTCAGATTGACAAACTTCACTTGAACCACAAAAGACATTATACAACTACAGTATTAGACAGCAGCACTGCCTCAGGCAAGTTAATTGACATGTAAAATTGATGAAGTGCCCCTTTAAAAAAATTATTCCTATGTTTCATTACTATCACAACTATACATACTAAACAGACAACCATCCATGCAGTATCTATACAGCTTTCAAATCCCATGATGCTATCTGAGAGAAAAACATCTCTAGAAAGCTCGCTGTTGTCCATTTGCAGGAAGGAGTTGTGAGGAAGGTGCACTCGCAGGTCAACATGGAAGCCGCCATCTATATGCAAGGACCTTGTGACGGTTCTGCCGCTGGCTCGCTTGCTAGCCCAGCATGGAACGGCACTCATGAATAATGCACGGGGACATCTGCCACCCCTGAATTATAGATCTGTGGAGGCCCAGCATATGGGAACAGCCCAGCAAGTGCTAA
This sequence comes from Pagrus major, assembly GCF_040436345.1. Taxonomy (NCBI): domain Eukaryota; kingdom Metazoa; phylum Chordata; class Actinopteri; order Spariformes; family Sparidae; genus Pagrus; species Pagrus major. The sequence goes on along the minus strand of NC_133221.1, from coordinate 19,214,650 downwards.
TGGCTAACTCCCCATGACAAAATATGGGTTAGAGACACATGAATGATAGTCGGGTCATGCAACCTTTCAGTCATGAGAGTGTGAGGTGGATTGTAAATGTGATTATTTACATGTCTGCATGTGTGTGTCGATCTGGAATGAGGGAAGGCTCCAATGGATAAGCTCGTAGGATTTCGATGATATGACTAAACAAGCATCCAAATCAGTGCGGTGAGCAAGGCACTAAACCCCAGTACGTTTCGGGCATATGGCTCTATAGCTGATGTCGCACTCAAGACGTTCCCACAGAGGGAAAAAGTGACAAGAAAATTTCCATACAGGGTTCAAAAAAGTCACTGTTACATTACAACACACCATCATGCTTTTTCTTGGCTAAATTCAGCCAAACCAGTGGATGTAGCTTTAAAAAAGCCTCAGAAACCCTTGGCCTAACAAGTGATGGCTAATGTCTTTGAGCCTTTTATGTAGGCCTCCTCCTGCTGAAGTGCAGCCTGCTTGAATATTCTATACTCTCTGGTTGCAAGTCCTGCTCTTTAAAGAAGCAGAGACGGAATGGGTGGTTGGAGGAGTGGGGGTGCATTTTCTTCCAGCCCAGTCGAGCGGGAGGCCCTGTCTACCGGGGCCCAGTTCGATCTCCGCCTTTCTCTCCAGGATTATCCTCTTATCAGCGCCGCAAAAGCCAGGCTAAGAAGCGCCAGCAATTAGCCTATCTTTAATTAACGAGCACCTCGCTTCAAAACCACCCACGGTCCGTGTAGGCTCCCACTTGGAAGGCAGTCAGTGCGGCGTAAAGATGAGCAGACTTAATCTTGTTTTTGTCTGAGTAAGAGAGAGTGAGCGTGTAGAAAAGGGCAAAGTTCATCTTCAAGAGTCGCAGCATGCAGAGCGTCCCTCATGCATGCGCGCTCGCAAACAAGCCTTTCTACACCGCAGGTTTCAAAGGGAATCCTACCACCCACCACTGTTCCACTTTGTTGTGCAAGTGTGTGTTTGTGATGTGTCTGTGTGTTCATTTGAGTGTATGCTGTAGTGTGTGGATGGATTACTGCACTCAAATTATGCTACCACTCACAATCAGTCACAAACTGAAATTTCCAGGCTTGCTGAAGCCTCCTTCAAATCGACAATGGAAACATATGTAGGAGATGATGAAGGACAGAATTCCCCCCCATGAGCCTCAATGAAGTTTGGAAGGTCAAAGGTTCACAGACTCACTCTAGCTTTTGGAGGAGCTTCTAGACTGGAGAGAGTAATATATACAGATGCAATAAAGTGACATGTTAATGAGAACACAAACTTTAGCAGCACTGGTTGAATTAGAGAAGACTGGGTCATCTGAAGGGGAGTGGGAGCAAGATGACGGCCTGCAGATGAAAAGAAAAAACGGGGAGACAGGGAGAGAGCGCCAACGGTGCCCAGGACTGGCCTGGCTCTGGCACCACCAAGCAGGAGGGGCGGCGGCGGCGGCCCCAGCATGCATACATTAGCGGTGCTTAGGCGCACTAATTGCTTCTCACTTAGACAAATCTCCTGCAAATCACGGCTGCGCCGCCAGCACTGCCCGAGCCCCCCGGGAAGGAGAGACGGCAGGCAGGCGGACGGAGCGAGAGGCAGAGGAGGAGGAGGAGGAGGAGGGGGTGGGGGGGGTTGGCGAGTGGAGCGTGTGTACCAGAGGCGCCTCGGAGCAGGATGGAGGAGGAAGGAGAGATGGAGGAGGAGAAGGAGGACGAGGGGGGTGCTCCCATGAGAATAGAGAGAAACGAAGAGAGAGAGAAAAAAGCTCCAACACTTCAAGAGTGCCTCTCTCTCTCTTTCTCTCTGCTCATCCATAGTCCAGGCTGAGTACCCCCCCCAACCTCTTACACCCCTACCCTCAGAAGCCCCACCGCTGCTCCGCTCCTTCGATGCTCCATCCCTCCATCCCCCCTCTTCTACCAGCTCTCAGATCTCTGCTCTGCCCCCTTGCTCGCCCCTCCTTTCTCTCTTGCGCTCCCTCCCTCTCCATCGCTCTACAGAAAAGTGGAGGAAAGATGAAACTCTACAAAGAGGGAAAAAAATCAATAACACAGATGGATAGCTGGATAACAGGGTCCGGCATGCTTCGGCGGTGAGGCAATCCAGAGGGTGCCCACACAACTTCCACACAGGCGGAGAGACGGGCAAAAACAAGGCGCTGGGATGAGGGTGGTAATCAGCCTCAGGAAGCCAACATCACCCACAACACACAAGTACACACTTGTTAACACACAGACACATACTACAATCTATGGTTATACCAACGCAAAAATCAGTCAAATCTGCACAACGGTACACACGTAAGATATAAACAAAAACAGCCGCATCCACAGAAGTATACATCCTATCCTCAACCCACCACAGCTAATTGGAGGAAAGCTACAAAATAATAATAGTTATCAGGTAACCTGAGGTGAAAGAAAATAGCTGTCTGTAGCAGTAACATAGATATCATACAGAAGATCAATATTATTGCAGGTTCTACATTATTTTACTGGGGTTATTTGAGATATTGGGTGGCTCAAGGCAACGTATCTGTTAGAGGTGGTTTAAGGTACCACTGGGCCCCATCAAGAACAATGTATATAATACTCCGCACAAACATTGCCTGCATTTTAGTATTCATTATCAAGACAGGAAAGCAGGAAGCTGGAGCTAAGTCACCGGAGTACATTTCTTTTGTACTGTTTATGAGCTTGGGTAGTTCTTTCCTAAACTTTCTAGCCTGTCAGTGAGAAAGCGCAGCTCTCTAGACAAAGATAGGTAGACAGGGCAGAGACACGGTGGTCAGCTGTCATACCTTAACCCAATAAAATTATATGGATTACAGTTTACACATGGAAACTTGCCTCCACTCAACCAGAAAACGAAAGCAAAAGCCTCAATTTCTCAGAAATGTCTACTTCACAGACAATCAGATAACTTCTTCAAGCTCTCCAAAGACAAAATTAACTCCAGTCACTCAGACCTCTGCAGCCTTTAAGAGACAGATCTAGGTAGGCAAGATTAGTTCATTTCAAACCATTCTGGTTAAGTGTGGTGACTGATTATCCTTACTGCCTGTAGGGGTGCTACATGATTTTTGGACTTGGAATAGTTTCTCATTGTAAAAGGGGCTCTTTGTAACAATTTGTTGCAATTTACATGTATTAATCACTTTCTTATTGGCCATATGTGAGCAGACTGTAATGCGACTTGAAAAATTAGACCTTCACCGTCTCTCTCGGTTGCCTGTACAAGCCTGTGGATGACATTTTTTAAGTTTTTTCATGCTGCTGGACTGTGGATTTCTTTGTGAAGGACTCAGGCTGGATTTTCCATAACAGACCAAAGGTGATTGTGATTATTTTTATACAGAAAAATGAAATCAAGCATTTATCAATCATGTGTTGAATATACCTCATATTAGCTTAATGTGAAGGCATGAACTTGCTTGGATGCATTTCTGGTTGTGATTAATAACTGATAAAGCAATTTAGGATTCACAGATTTTTCAATTGACTTAATTCAAGGACTACTTGAGTGGCACCGTACAACACGGTAGCGAGTAAAGATCAAAAATGAAAATTGAAATCTTTCAAAAAATATATACAGGACAAAGAGGAGGAAGATATCATCTTGGCACAATAAAACGTCTACACGTCTGTAATTAAAATTGAACTTTAAAGTTAAGATTTAATGAAGCAAAATATAGATATGGTGTTAATTTTGACTTTAAGCCTGCTTGGCATCAGGCATGTTATCAAAGGCTTTACATTGATCATTGCAGACTTGCTTCATATAACCAAATCAAGTGAATTAGGCCATGATAACAGGTTATGAACATGAATTATCCAGTTAGATTTTGGCATTCACTGCAAAATGTAAAATGGAGGCCAACGATGTCTCTTAGTAAATGTCTTGTTTATCTAGATAATCAGGTTGATAGCTCAAGTAACATTTAAATTCATCAAACTCTGGCATACTCTACCTTATGACGGCCATCTAGACATCTTCTGACAACTTTTGGTTGAGGTTTCAGGTGATGTGGATCTGCTTGGTCTTTCCTCCCACTGGACCAGTTTAGATTGAGAGTTCGATGCTCATACCAACTGTGGGAGAGGTGAAAGGGCGAAGACTTCCATTATAATGAATGTCAATGATGACCCCCCCATCCCCCATTGACACGACATATAAACATGCACATACACATTCCACCCCACTCTCCTCCTACAGTCCAATCTTTGTGGAAATGACTAAAATTACTATAATCCTCTCTTGGGCATGGTGGTGATATTTTCTGACTCGGCAAAGAGTCGTGACTGTGAGGTGGCCATTTTGAAATCCCCCCCTAAAAGCCAATGGAAGTGTTTTACAATGTGTTTAAGACAAATGTGTGACATTTGTTTGATTATGAACTGGCCACTTTCTATCATATAATAATATAAGAATTTAAAGACGTCTTTCATTCAGTGAAAAGAACCAAAATGGGGTAATGGATTGAAATTGAATCACATTAATTAAAACCACGTTCAGGCTACATAATGTGGATGGGATAGCTTAAACTAACTGCTGGTCAGACGAACAGTTAAAACACAAGCGTGATTTATGTCCAGTAATAACAATACAACTTATCAACCTGCCACTACAATAAATCACACTGATGATGGAGGTGATTGTAAAATCAATTTAAACCACCAAATTATAGTTAATTAACAGGAACAATCAAAATATTGTAACTGTTTAGCTTATTCAAAGCTGAAGCCTCCAATTATGCTGTTTATTAGGTCTTTTCTGAGATGATAAATCACTAGCACCACCTGCTGTATACTATAATCCAGGATTGAGTGTTTCCTGGGTTTTTATCTACACTGAAGTACAACAAGCTCCAACACATTAAAAACAAATTATTTGGTCACAGCTCCATCTTGTGGAGCGAAACAGACATCTCACCCCCGAGCTGTCACTTTGAGAATATGCAATAGGTTATTAATGATCTGACCGGGGGGATTTTTAATAATACAATTGGTATATGCTCAGTTGTTATTATTATGCAGCTCAAACATTTACAGTAGATGGAAATATATACAGTAATAGAATAACAGACAAACAATATAAATCCTGAAATTATTTTATTTTGGTGACCTATATGGAAAATGTAACTGATATACTGGTTAAATGGTGATAAATATTGTGAAAGCAATAAAGTTAAAAAGGCTTTGTTTAGGATTCTACAATTAATCCATCAAAACTGTTCGGGCTGGATAATAAATATTGATGTGACTTAAAATAAAAGAGAAAAAAATGTGTCCAAAGCCCAAAATATTGGACTGATGTTGAATATTTTATGGGGAAAAGACTTGCTGAACAATACAAGGTAGAAACATGTTCCTTTATTTTACAAACTGTAAGATGGACAAAGGTTTTTGTTACTTAATTACAATGATGGTGGGACAACCATGCCAATATTGATATGTCAGTATGTATGAGAGCTGTGAAAACATCCATTTGTTAAATTAATTTATGTGTTGAGCTGAGCGGAGCTGAGCCCTTACTTTATCGCTGGCAAAACTTAACTTATAAATGTAGATCGTGCAAACATTTTTATTTTTATAATCAAGTCATTTTAGAGGAGTTAAATAAATATTCTGAGTTCACCTGGAGTAAAAAAAAAATCCTAGAATTGGGACAGCTTATAGAAAGGCAGAGGGAGGATGGACAGATGGCTCTGCCAAATTATGTGTTATCATTAGGCAGCCAAAATCCAAAAGCTGGTATTTGGGGTCCAGAGGGAGGTGGATAAAGAACCCCTGTCAAGGCCAAACATGGAACAACACTCCTACACCCTGGCGTTACTGAGCTCTCTAATCAGTGCCCTGCTGCCACTGAGCAAGTGCTGTTTTATTAGCAACAGTGTTGTGTGTAGAGCTCATAGGATTCTGAGCCAATTTAGGGTTGTAAACAGTTGTAAACAACTTTGTCAAGACTCCTGTTTGGGGTAATATTCAGTTCTCTGCCTCCCTCATTGATTTGGCTTCCCAACTGTGGGTTAGAAAAGGTGTGACATGTGTAAAGGACCTCTTTAGAGAGAGTGGTTTTGTTTCACCCCCAAAACTGCCAGCAGAGTCTGGCATTTCCTTGTCTGACCTTTTCTGAGTTTGTAGGAAAAAAAAGTCTCCATCTTTCTGATGAAGGCCCGCTGGAGAGTTGGACAGAAGAATGCTTGGAAAGTGAGCCATGGCTCCGACATCCAATGTCATATGTTTGGGTCCGGTCCATGGCTGAAGGGCCGGGGTTATTGATGGCCTTTTAAATGTATGTGGCAGAGTTATTGATCCCAAACCTCTGATGACCACATTTAGGAGGTGGTCTCAGAAGACTTTAAAATCACTGCTAACCAAGCTACAGTGGCCTTCTCTACACTGCTAACTACTGATTTTCCTCAAATGGAAAATAAAAACTATACCACCGTCTCATGAGCACTGGCTAGAGCATTTAATATGAACATATATTTATGTAACTTAAGTGTCTTAGTCGCAAGCCATCTTTATTTCAAACTGAACATTTTAACACGTTTATATGATTAAAAGCCATCTTAGTTGCTTGTACAGGGGTACCTCAAACAGCCAGTGTCAGGATATCCTGGACACCAGAGTGGGACCGAACACAGCCTTCGAGACAAACGGAGGTCAGTTAGACAACGATTTATAGTGGCTCTGACCAGGATTAATACTCCGGAAACAAGACGACAAAACAGGTCGTGACAGGAGAGGTGTGCAGCAGGAGAGGAGCGGTTTACTTTTTAGACTTAAAGTGATAGTTCGGGTCTTTTGATGTGGGGTTGTATGGGGTACTTATCCCTAGTCAGAATATTAACTGCAGTAGATGACCGTCAGCTATCCCTGTGTGTGGAGAAGCAGCACGTACCACCAACAGGGAAGCAGAGGATTGTACTGCTAAACGGGACCGACAGCAAGACGTATTAGACACCTAAACCGCGTATTAGACACCGAAAATTCGCCACTTGCATACAACTACCAACTGAGACTCCTGGAGCAATCAGACCATCCCCTCTTGAGGTGCAAAGTTGTATTATGGAGCAAGATGAGCTGGGCCCAGTTTGTTAGCATGTCACAATCTCTGCTACAGAATACAGACATTTTTAACATCAGGTCAAAACTGTTGTTTGTTCATATTCTATTGATAATGTTAATTTAGTTTTTGAATGCTTCAAACTAAATCGCCCCTTTAAAGTATCACAGTCACCCTCTGTGTTACAGAATTAGAGTGTTATACAGCTAATTTTATTTATGTATATTCTGTTGTATGGTAGTTTAAAGTACAGCAATACACCATATCTTTTAAGATCAACATATGTGTGTGATGTGTGAATGTTCTGGGTGAGGAGCAGCCTTCTGTCCCGGGCCATGCACATCCCATACCAATTTATAATGTTTCCAGTCAGGGTGCTTTCTGTTGCGCCGCTGTAAAAGTCGAGTCAAATCAAGTCAAATGTATCTAATGGCCAAATTTAGAGATAAATAAAACCTAATACCTTTGAATTCAGGATGTCTTCAAAATTACGCTACTTAAAATTAGTTAGGGATATTTTAGTGTGTCACTTATTTGTTTATTCTGCGACATTTCTATCTATCTGTCTATCTTTGGTGCCCCAAAAATAATGCGACATAATATGCCTAACTCATTTTTAATAAGGGTATATCTGTGAGTATAGTTTTTTGATAATATTTACATAGTTTTGCTTAAGTAAGGTTCTGAATGCAGAGTTATTTTCACACTGTGGTATTGTTACTTTATTAAAGTATTAAGTACAAGATTTGCTTCTGAGATGTAGTGGAGCAGAAGTTTAAAGTGGCATGAAATGGAAATACTCATGTAATGTACAAGTACCTCTGATTTGGATACAACAGCTACAGCAGCGTTACTTGAGTAAATGTACTTAACTTGACTCCATCAGTTAGCGAGCTAGCTAAAGTAACTTATGGTCCACGATGGTCAACTAGCTGTGTAGCTAATTAACTAAGTTTTCAGGAATGTTGTTGTAGATTTAACTACAACATTAAAATGGCTACGCTGTGATGTGACGCCTGGTCCCATCACCACGGTTGTGTTTCAGGAGCGACCGCTGAGGAAATGAAAGCAAGGTAGCTAACGTTAGCTAATGAGGATGTCGGCTGTTTATGATAAGACTCAACTAACTGTTAGCCTAACTAGCTACTTCTCTCCACTTAATGTTAGCATAATGTGTGCGACTACTACTCTTACAGTGAATGACCCTGATTAGCGTGGTTACTTACCGACTGTTGATGAACTGCAATTCATTTTTTTCAGTCAGGAGACTTTTTTTTCAGTAGGAGACTGTCTGTGCACCTGTTGTGATTAGCATTGCCATCCTGACAGAGAGGCAGCAGGAGGTGGGTGAGTGTTTCCCATCACTAGTGTTGTTAAATGTAGGCTACACAGAAGTCACAGCTACTTGACTAAAAGTGAAGACATGGAAATTAAATATTACTTAAAGTCTTAAAGTATCTGATATTAATGTACTAAAGTATTGAAAGTAGCCCAATTTTCTGGCAGTATATGAAAAGTAAATGTACTGAGTTACATTCCATCACTGCCTGTCACCACCCATTATAACCATAGACTGTAGGCCTACTGCATAAATAAAAGACTGAAAAACAAAGAACTCAAATAAACCCTTCATTTAAGTAGTAGGCTCATGTCGTATTAGAGAAAAAGATGCACGTTTTCGGGTATTAGCAGATATACATGTAACTAACCTGAGCACATAGTCCACAACACTCATGTATTGGCTACTCCACACACTAGTCTGCTGCTGGATGGGTTGATATTTACACATAAACTATAGTAGAGAGGTATGGTTGCTGGATTGAGTCTATTTATGTGCTTTTTACTGTGAGTCTCACGGGTATGAATGTTTTTCATGTTGTTCGAGCCCTAACCGAAGGTAATTTTCTGTCACTATGTGATAGACAATAAAGTTTCTTGAATCTTGAATTTACTGGAGGGTTTTGAAATGCATTGTGCAGGGAAATGCCTCAAGAAATCATTATTAAAAGCAAGAACTAACTCTTGAATGCATTTGACACTAAAAAAAGATCTGTATAAATATATCAAATGTTAACTTTTCCATAAACATTTGCAATCAAAAGTGATTATTCCTAACTTACATTGCTCATCATCTTCTCTCCCCTGTTTGTTAAATTAACGTCAAACTTCCCAAAAAATCATGCGTGTTGCTGATTTTTTTTTCTCTCAGTTGCTCAGTGCACAACTGTTTTTAATGAGGAGTCCGTACCAAAAAGAAGTATTTCCCCCATACTGAAAAATATTTTCTCGGTATACAGTAGGCTACAGCGAAATCACGCACATAGCAGGCTGCCAAAATGGAATAAACATGACTCAAAACTTTAGAAATAATTGGCTGAGATACCGACTGCTTTCCCTACCAAGCTGAATGTTGAATGAAAGTCCTTCTAGTTAGTTATAATACAACTGTGGTGCTGCCCAGTGCATCCAATAAAAATTGGGGTTTGTTGAGGGGTGCCCCGCTAAAATCCTGTACTTTCCATTGATTGTCCACTAATGAGCACACACTCAAGCAGCAGGAGAAGACAGAAGAGTTTGGGATGGTGCTGCGGCACCCTCTGCTGGACCATCAACACTGACAACACACAATAACAACAGTGGAAACAACAAACATCGCACAATGTTTGGGAAATGATTTTCTGCAATCTGGCATTTGAGATTGAGGTAATAGAAAATATTTGCTGTACATGTTTGTCTTAGGTGGAAAACTCTTTAAAGAAAGGCACTGAGTGTTATTGTCGAGTGGAGGATGTAAATCCAAACAGTCAACACTGCCATAATCCTAATTCATCTGCAATATCTATTGTTTGTCTTTATTAATATAGAAATACAGTATAACAGAAATCAAACATGCGACTAAAAGTAATTTAGTACAAGTCTAAACAAGTCCCAGGTAGTTTTTTCTTGTCGAGCCAACTCAAGTAGGGTCCTTAGTTAAGGTCAGTCCAGTCCCAAGTCATGCAGTCTTACCTGCAGTATCCGGCCTTTATGAAGAGAAAAGAAAAGTGCCTGTCTCATAATGATATTGGCCAGTTTAACTAACCTGTTAAAGGAGTATGTAACTAAAAAAATACAAAAATAAAATGAACACAGACAAGTGATTTGAGTCACGGGTCTTTAACTTCCAAGTTGAAGTTTAGTCTCAGGTCATTTGTTTTCTGTCAAGTCAAGTTGCAAGTCATTAAAACAGTGACTCAAGTCTAAGTCACGATGACTTCAGTCGACATCTCTAACAGAGCTATAACAGCCGTTCAGCCACCAGATTACTTTTTCAATGTGAATATTTAATCAGAAATATTTGATGGTAATTCCAAACTTAATGACGCAGTTAAAAACTTTTATATCATATTTATTTTTGTAAATGGCGTCTCGTGACCCACCTGTAGTACCTTCACAGCCCTCACCGTACTATAATACAGGAAAGCCATATATAACACGGGATGTCAGATATAGTGTAAGGTCAAATGTAGTATATAGTATAACATAATATTTGGTCCAGTACAGCAATATAACATATTAGATATGATGTAGTATCCAGTTTTTCCAAATTTCACTCAGTGTCTTAATTTGTCTTCTAAAACGTATTGATTCTTCTATGGAGTCTGGCAGGTGTCAGTTCCCCCAGTCTTGTGATCAACAGTTGTTCTTCTGGCAACTAAGTCTTGTAAGATGACTACAATATAAACTTAGAAGGACATCGAGAATTGCTCTTGATAAAATCTTTTAGGAATGCATTGCAATTAAAGGGTAAGTCTGACAATACTCCATATTTGATTATTATTGTCAATGAATCCAATGAAAAACCAGCGAAGACTTAATCCTACTAATAACTCTCATCTATATACCCAAAGCCTAATATATCTTATTCTAAAGTGCCATAGACCTCCACCATTCTTTGAAAAATAACATGTTAAGCTGGGTTCACACATAAGAAATGCATTCTGTACTCCGCTTCCTGTCTACTTCCTGTTTTGCTAAAAACTACAGTTCCCAGCTGCTTCAGGTTTTGGCATTTCACTCTGAGATAATAGCAGAAATCTTATCTTTTAGGCTAGTGGCTGAATAATATAATATTCATAAAGTTTAGTTTAGTGTTTATTACTTTCTTGATCTAAGGCGTAGTAAGTCGAGGTGTACTAAAACTATTTTGGGTCAAAAAATAAAACATCTTATTCAGCAATTCAGCGTCCTCTTATCTGCCGCGCCCCCCCCCCACACACACACACACACACAGTTATACAACACTGCAGTACAATAAATGAACATTGTACAATAAATGTGATCTCCTTATCAGACACTTTTCCCAGATACAACCTCTTTCTCTTCAGCTGCACGCCATCTTGTTAGACTGTGCAGTAAGTGAGGCGCACACAGAGGCAGTGGAGCTGGTTGGTTGGTCGGTGTGGGGGCGAGAGGTTCGCAGACAAACAGAGTGTGACGGGTCCGCTCAGCCAAGTCGGGACAGAGGGTCACGCTTATAGCAGAGCTCGAGACAAGGTCAGCCATGATGAGACTGACAAGCAACACTGGTGGAGATTACACATGATAAGCCTTTGTTCACCCAGTGGCCTCTCGCCTGCTCTCATTTTCCCTTCCTTCCCCTTCACACATAGGCTGCCTTCATATCTCTTACACAATGTCAAGTGTTTACCATTTTATTTTTGTTCCGCTGAAAGCCATTTGCTTCGTTTAAACACCTCTGCCTCTCTGCAGCAAGAGCAAGGACATTTTTTGCTTTAATGAGGGCACACAGGCAGCACAAGAGACAGCTTTTACTACCTACTTTATTCAAACACACCACGCACCTACAGATGCACGCAAACACATCGAGAGCAGCATCTTGATTTAGAGAGCTTACACTGTACTGTTACGAGCACAGACAGTTAGCAAACCTGCCACACTTGACTCCCACACAGTCACTGAGCTGTTTCTGTCAGCAGTGAGTGGGAGAACATGGCACCACAGCGTGTTTGCTGACAGTTAGGGAAACACACACACACACTGCGCAAACACAACATTATCACTGTTTACACATACTGCCTGTTGAAGCTCATATATGCACAGAGCAACTGTGCAAACTGCAATAAAACTTACATCAGCCTGTGTGTGTCCACAACAGCTGGTAATTGTAGGGGGAACCAGACTGCGTGGGCTGGATATATGTGTAGAGAAAGTGTCTGTGCAGTTTGTCGGGTTGTTGTTGAATGTACAGGAAATACTGTACGCAGTATTTAAAGGTGCAATATGTAAGAATTGGCCACATGTCGAATTCCTACTTCAAACCAATAGGGGGCAGCATATCACCAGAGTAGACGTTAAATGCTGCTAGCTGTAGGTGCCATTAGCTAGTTAGCTCAGTTGGCCATGTAGCTAGTGGTCCGGAGCATCTGTAGCATCAGGGGAGTGTTGTTACATCGCTTGTTCAGCAGCTTTGGACTGTGACGGGATGGGGCTAGCTGATTAACATGCTAACTTCAGGAATTACCTTTGCAATGTCATAACATGATAACTTATATTTCTTCGCATTCTGTTGATCATTTTTGGTTGTTTTGAACTAAAGTCCTTACATATTGCACCTTTAAAGCAGAGTAATAATAGTAGGGAATCTTCCCGGCTCATTCTGCTCAATGGATCACATATATTTGCCAGAGTTAATTAGTTTTCAGCTAATAATCTGATCATATTTGCAGCCAGACAACAGTAGAGCACTTTGCCAACTCAGATAATGATGCTGCAGGCAGAAAATTCCAATTAGTTCAGTGTTCATCTGCCTGAAAAATAGACATTTGGTTCTAAAAATCAGTCAAACTTTGTGTTACCATTCATTTGATCCGCGTGTCAGCCAGGGCAAATGTTTGCATGTTGTATTATAAATAGACAAACTTTTCCACAGAGCCATTTATGTTTTCTTCCACTAGAGGACTCTCTGCACCACTTTCTATCCAAACAGCATCAGGAAGCACACTGAAAGCAGGCGTGTTGGAGGGGTTACAGCTTGCCCTGAAGAGGGCGGCCTTGTCAAGAGCCGTTAAAGAACATTTGAAATACATCATCCTCTGCTCTCATTATGAATTAAACAGCACACACACTCACTGTACAACCACAGTATAGAGAAAGTAAATGCTGCCATGCAAACAAATACCTAGAAGTACCGATTTTCTTTTTAACCTGAGCAGGAGATGATCAAAAACACTAATAATAGCACCCACAACTGAGAACAGCACATTAACAAAAAGTCAATCAAATAAAACTGAATGAAGACAAGCTGTAAAAACGGTTTAATGGTTGACTGCAGCCCCTGTGGCAGCGCTGTGTTAGGCTCACTCAGTTGTAACTCGTGTGGTGTGCTCGCTGCTCTTTGTTCTAACCAGAGCATATGCCACAAGCCCTCACTGCTTTTCCTCAACAGCTGCTAAGCCCATTAAATCTGCAGCCAGCCACCAGAGTGGAGGGCTTACAGGGAGGGAGGGAGGAGGGCTCCACTAAACCATGTACTGTTCCACCATAACCCCAGGGGCTGCACCAGAGAAATGTTCAACATGAACATAGATAATCAGGATGAGCCATACACTTCCCCTCTTGATGTGTCTGCTCTGTTTGCTATTATAGTAAACTGTTTTTCTGTTCAACAAATTCAATTTGAATCAGATTATTATACTGAAATGTCTGTTATATGTCTGGATCTCATGATTGGATGATTATTAAAGTGATATAGTCTGACGCAAATGCAGCCAGTTTATTCTTCAAGGTGCCTCTGAAGGAGAATTTACGAGCAGTGTGGTGATTATCCAGCATCCATTCTGCATCATTTAGTGAACTAACACTGCCTGTTTGCTCTGCAGTCCTGCGCCTCAGGCTCTGTAGCTCAATGGCTCCCAGTGCTTCTATTTGCTGTGCTGCAGGATATCACAACACTATTCATTTCCAGGCTTCACATCACCTCATTAAACTGACCTGTCCCTCTGCACAGTACAAGGCTTTCCTTTCTGAATAATAAAAAAAAAAACACTGTGTACACCTCTTTTATTCCATCTCAGTTTGGCTCATTTCGAGGCCCAGTGATTTGCCTGGATTTGCTTCACACCTCCATCTCGAGGGGGCTTCAGTTTGTCCATAACCTCGCTGCTCTCAGCTGGTGAAGAGCTCCACAGCCAAGGGATTAGCCACAGCCTGTGATTAGCAGCCCACTGCTGCACCCGAAGGAGGGTTTTAGACTCAAATCACAAACACTGCCTACAAGCCTGGCTCAAAAACAGCTCAAAATACGACATATTCATTTGTATCATTACAGAGATATCAAACGTTTCATTACATTCCATAATAAATACTCACATGCAGTTTTATGATACAGCTGGATCAAATATTAAGCTCCTGAACTCAGTGTAAAACCACATGTTCTCTATACAGTAAACTTACAGTACTGTAGTATTCTGTGGTAAGAATAAACATGCAGGCCTGTAAAGGAACAAGTTACCCATTGACGGATGTTTTTATCGTAACCTGTCACAAATAAGTCATAAAAACTGTGTAACCATCAATATTGTAAAAAGTACCTAACAGACAACTTTAAAATATCACTTTGGTTAAAGTAAAAGTCACCCAGACAGATAGTTCATGAGTGAAAGGATTAAAGGAGCTCTGTGGAAGCTCTGTGTTGTTCTGGAAGTTAGTTTATGCAACGTTAGCTACTGTCGCTCTCTGTTAGCGGGGCGGAGATGAGGCGCTTGAGAACGTGCATAAAGTCACTTTCTTTGGACTGTCGCAGAAAATCTGACCCAAGTCCTTCACAAGGAAATCCACAGTCCAGCAGCATTAAAGATCATATTAATTAAAAAAAAATCAAAATAATACATCTACAGAGGTTGTAGAAAGGTGCAGAATAAAAGTATCTCTTTTTCTTGAAAACATTATTATGATTGTGAATTAATCATCTTAAAAATATCTGCTGGGTCCAAAATGATTGTTTTGTTTTTTGTTTATATTTTTATAAGAATTCTGATTGTTTGTTCCAGCTTCTTACAAGGTTTCACCATCAAGAGTCTTGGTAATTGCTAGTTTGTGAAAAAAACAGCCTGTATGAAATCTGCCCTAAAATTAAAGTAAATTATACATATATTTGCATGTAATGTATGCAATGTAATGTAATGTAATGAAATTAAGGCTTTTCTTTTAAAATGATAATATTAAAATGTTAAATATATGAACAAAATGTATTGTTTGGATTGTACAATATTGCGTTCTCCTTTGTTATTGAGCATCAAAAGCAGCTGTGCTCGTGTCCTTTGTTGAACCAATCCTCGTCACTTCAACGTGGCTAATGTGCAGGCTTCACACTGATGAATTCAAACAGGATATAAAAAATAGCAGCACAGACACGTTGATTTGCTTTAAGCCATTTTAGCCCACAGCCTTATTATCCTGTGAAATGGAGCAGAAGACATGTGATGAGCCAATAGGTGGAGAGAAACCAGGCCTCAGTGTAAAATATGTCATGGCGGCGGGGCTGCTGGAGAGGGTCTATTACCGCTGACTCTTCCCACAGATGCTATTTTCACCCAAGATAAATTGTACTCCTGAGCAGGGACAAATATTGTGCTCACCGCCTCTCCTTTTGATAACCAAGGTGAGCGAGGAGGCCTGGAGCAGCATGCATTTAAACATCTTCCTCTGCCAGCTCCTCGGGTGGTGCTTGTCCTCAGGGCCTTGAAAGCTGCCCGCCGGTGAGTGTATCGGCCGGCAGCCCGCAGTCGCAGTGCACTCTCTTCCATGAACTCGAGCTGAAGATTAATTACATAGCGGAGGTGAGGGGAAAAACAAAGGCCAATCCATCTGCGTCAGGGCAAGTGGACAGCCCCACAACGCAGCGGGTGAATGCACTGACAACAGCATCTATCACAGGGACGGCCATTACACAAACACAAGGTCAGGGTGCTACCTGTCTCCGAGCCCCCCAGGCCACAGCATGGCAACCCCACCTCTAAGCCTCTTGTGGCCCTCAGACCACCTTTTCTTTGCTGTTTTAGTTCTTAGATCAACAGGAGGGGAGGAGAACCACACTGCAGAGGAAGCCAATACCAGGCTACTCCAAGGTAGCAGGCGACTGACAGCATGTTATCAGTCCTGTCCCACAGACTGATGATAGCTGAGGAAATTGCTGAGGAGTAGAAGCCATTTACTGGCTGTGATTTATTTAGCGTTGGTGCTGTTGCTACCCTGAGACAGGCAGGCTTTATAAAGCCACCACAGCAAGTATGACAGGCCAGGGTCGAACCTGGTTTATCTGCCTGACAGGAGACTGTGTGGAGCTGTTAACCTAAAACATATTAGACCGGTCAGTTGATGGCAGTGGCATCTGATCCCCAAATCACTTCTGCGGGGCTCGTCACTGAAACTGGTTGATTGGCAGAAAGTTAATTAAAATAAATGTTGAAGTAAGTGATTAAATATTCACTAGGACTAGACCTGCAACAATCAGTTGATTAGTTGTCAAGTATTTAATTAATGGTCAACTACTTCGATATCAATCAGGTCATTTTTTAAGAAGTGAACATTTTCTGGTTTCTTTACTCCTCTTGATAAAGTACCCAAAACACATACTTTGTGTGGCTAATGTTCAGTTAAAATATTTTTTTGGCAAAAAGGGATCAGATAATCTGTATTTTTCTGATCATCTGAAACAGTGGTGTTTTAGTACAATATTAACCTATGAAATGTAGTGGAGTGGAAGTATGGAAATACTCAAGTAAAGTGCAAGTACTTCAAAATTCTACTTAACTACAGTACTTGCGTAAATGTACTTAGTTACACTGCATCACTACTATCTTTGGGTCGTAGACAAAACGAGACATTTAAGGTCATCATCTTGGGCTTTGGGAAACACTGACATTTTTCACCATTTGCAAACATTTTATGGATAAAACAACTAATCGACAGTGAAAATAATCTTTTGTTGCAGTCCTAACTAGAACCTGACCTAAATATTGTGTCCTATTAATAATAATTGTGGAGAATATCACACAGTTGTTGTCTTCAAACAGGATTTAAGTTAGTTAAAGTTTGGTCAGTAACCCATGTCTATCCGCCTCCTGCTCATGCAGTAAAAGAGAAAAGAAATGTTCTGGTATCCCTGCCTACTTTATCCAATCAGGACAGAGAACTCCTAACAGGATCCTCCTGTTATTGTACCAACACCGGCAATGGTGGAACAAGGAAAGCTACCAATTCCAGCGGTCCCAATGACGGCTTACACTATCAAACAGGCCGAGTGAAGAAAAATTCTTGAAAAAAAGAAAGGAGACAAGCAAGTGTGGTGCTGTAGAGAGGAGGCAGGGATCAATAACTGCAACACAGACGAGAAGTTAGCTGAAATGACAACAATGCTTACAGCAGCTTCAACTGATGGATTATTTACATGTGAAGTATTGCTAAAAAGTTACTCCATTAAATGATTAGTTGATTTATCAGTGGACACAATAGTCATTGACAGTAGTTTTGTTGGCTGAGTCGTTTAAAGATATAATATGTAACATTTAAACATTCAAATGTTTAAAAACAACTCAACCTTTGTTGTACATTTTGTTGAGTTGTGTACTTATATAATCCCAAATGTTTCCAACAATGTTCAAACCCAGAGAAATCATCTGGTCGCCTGTCGCTATAGCAGCCAGGGAAAGATCAGCTGATACATCAGAGAGTGACGGAGGAATTCAGTGAATATGACGAAACATAATGCGAGCAAAAAGACATTACCTCAAGTTTGAACATTTCTGCCTGAGTCACGTCAGATAGAAAATCATCTGCAATGGTGGTAATTTAACAGTGAAGACAACAACTCCCATGATCCCACGCTGCCTACATCTCTCTGATTGAGGGACTTCCTGTGGCAGAAATGACATACTATGCGTTTAAGATTTATCGCTTTGCTCTTTATACCGCTGCAAACTGAAAATCTTTGGACGAAAAAAGCTCTGTGAAGACGTCACCTCAGGCTCTGGGAAATTGTAATGACCATTTTTCACCATCCCGACATTAACACTAAATGTTTAATCAATAACAAAAATAATCGTTAGTTACAGCCCTAAGAAGGAGTATGGATAAAGATCATATTTGGCATCTAGATTATGAGATCATCACACACCAAGGTCAGCACAGCAGAGGCAATGATAAGAGACAGTAATGACATTAATAACTTTCCTCCAGAGAAACTTAAACACAGCTCACCATGTTTCTCCTGCTGGACACCTCAGACTACGAGAGCAAAATGTTCTCAAGTATGCACGTCCTGTCTGTGAGCGTCAGCCGTGTCTAATCCCCAACAAACACACCTTCATTAGAGTGGAATAAACCAAGGAATCCACCTCCCAGGAAGCAGCAGGCGTGTTAAATTAACCCTAAAGAATTCATAGTTTGGAGCAAACAATCTCCTTTATTCAATTTTATTGAAAAGCAACAAATGAGCATCAGTGTACATATTTATACAGTCAAGTTTGGCAATGAGCAAAGCAGAAGCATTCAGTGTTCAGAAGTTTGGATGTAATTATGATCTGAAGAAGAAGAATGAAGTAATTAGTCACATAAAGTCAGTGCTTTGATTGAAAGTTTTTTAATATACACGTGCGAAGAGGAAGTGTGAACAAGTCGATCTGGTGTTTGTTTAGTTTTTGAGAATGGGCTGTGTTCAGGACAAAAGATTCAACAGATACAGACACTCATTCATCCCCACAGCCACCACCCTCCTCAGTGCAGGGAAAAGGATGAAGCTGTCCATTATGAACATGTCAGCCCAGCTGAAGGACGATTTATGGTGATTTTTTATTACGTTGTTGTCACTGGCAGAGTTTGTTGATGTACGTTGAATGTAAATCTCTGCTGCTCATATGTTGTGCTTATTAATGTTGATTCTGATTCTGATGATGTCGCTGGACAACTTTACTGAACATGATGTATTTTTAACTGGTCATACGTTATTTAGCAGGATGGCAGGATCGTCATCATTGTATTTTTTTTATTTTTGTCTTAATGATTTTGCTTGTTCACTGATGTAGTGCTGCTGAGCCTGTATGTTATTTAATGTTTGTTATTACTCTTTATGTTGTACTCTATGCTGCAGAACCAAGTGCCCTTCAGGGACAAATAAAGTTGAATAGTATAGTAATACATTTTATAGTATATATATATAAATATCATAGCAGTTTATAAACTTCAACATCAGAATATTGCTGGCAACTTCCCAAATAGACATCAACGTGTGTTTAATCTATATTTTTTGTTTACTGAGATATTCCTGGTGCACCCTTTCAATTTTTTTGTGAGCAGCTCCTCCATTACCTTTGTCTAAAGGTATACCATGCAGGATTTTCTTTACAACATACTATATATATATACGGTATATATATATATACATATATATGTTGCCGTTTAACAAGAATTGTCAATAAAGTGCTGAGATTATGTATTTTTGTAGGCCAACCCGGAAGTTAGCATCACTCTGCTTCCTTGGACAAAAAGCCTTTGGGATTTTTCCCGTTGGTTTTGGATTAATACAGCAATTAAAGGGGTAATATGTAGTTTTGGAGAAGAAATTCAAACTTAGAAATGTAATATTTAAAATATTAATGAGGTAATAATACAAACTCAGAAATGTTTTTCTATAACTGAATAAACAAGCTGTTCGTACTGTTTGAAGCGAGAGAGGTGGCAGGGTCAGCCAAATATAAACAAAGTAAAACAGTATGAAATTGTGTTGTCCTTTAAGGTCAGTTTGTTAATTCAGTCGTTTAAACAAAGAGTTTGTTTATTTAGTGTGTTTAGGCATAAAAAACTACGTAGTGCACCTTTATGCTCAAAAGTTTATCATACCTACATGTTTTTTTCAGCAAGATAATCCTTACAGAAGAGCACCACTTTTTGGGGGGCTATACGTGAAATACACTGCGTTCACATGACTTCAATGGTCCCACCACAAAGCATCTGACTACACTACACAATAAACTGATAAATCTACAAGTTGTAGAGTTTGAGTTTGAATAGTTTGCATTAAAGTCCTCCTTTAAAGGATATGGGATTTGGACATAACTCACAATATGCACATCAGCACATGCAGCACCACTTAGCTTAGCTTCGGTGAAGTGAAGCTGTGACCCTCATCGTTTTAACAGAAAACCCCTCATGATGAAATGCTGTAGCGAGCCTTTCATCTGCAGTGGTACCAACAAGTGTGTGAGCAGAAGACAGAGTGAGGCTTTAATGGATTAAATAACCCTGGGAGAGTGGATGTAGCAGCACACCTCCAGTTGTGTGCCTGAACTAACGGGTTGGGGCATAAATGTGATTTTCAAAAAGCTCACAGGACTGTGAGGTTTGTTTTCTCCTCATAGAAAGGCTCACAAATCAGCTTTTTATCCGGTTTAAGTGACTTTAATTCTCTTGGCTACATCCGCTCTGAGTCTGAAGTCAATAAACCTGGTAGGAGGCATTGTTTGTGATCCACGTCTGACAGTACTGTCAGTGCTTCCTGTTTCTGGGAATGAGATTTTATGTGAACATTTCTCCTTAAAATATAGAGACCTTTAAGGTGATGTAGTTTTTCATCTACTCCATCTATTATTTAATGTGCTGTATCTATATTTAATTTTTTCTGAGTAAAAGTTGTATCACATTGAGACGTTTATTCAGAGGATCAGTTTTATATATATTCCCAGATATTTTTGTTTATAAGAATTTAAAAACATCCAAAAAATGACTAAATACTAGAATCTGTTTTTTTGATAGATTTTCAGAATAATGTCTCTCAAAAAACCCCAAACAAATGAGAAAATATACAGAGGACCTAACCTTACCAGAGCAGTAATGCCTCTAGTTGTGGTAAAACAATATTTTGTTTGAATAATGTCGAATTCAAAGGTCAAATATGTAGTGTTAATTCAGAAATGAGCATTTAACTTGATGCAACAAGTAAGAAAGACAGTGCTCTATGATATAGATATATATTCCAGTTTACTTGATGCAAAACCTGTCTAAAACAGAATAAAATGCTACCAGCTGCACAAAGAATCAGAGCAAACTGAAGTGAATCAGGAGTGAATAAGTGCTGGGTTGTGCTACTATTTTTTGTCATTAAGTCCGTAATGTCAAACAGGCCCTTGAATCGTACCATTAACCTTGTGTCTGTACAACTTGGTTTGGGATTTATTATCTACTTTATGGTTTAAGGACCAGCAGAATTTGTTTGTGAATGCAAGAGTAAAACAAATCTGTTTCTGCGTTACAGGAGGTTATGAAACCCTCATGACTGCACATTAAAGGGGTTGGGGGTAAGCCGCATGGCAGTATGCAGACTGTTTCTTAAAGTCACTCTGGGTTTCGTCTGCCTCCAAGCAGCGAAGTAAATCAGATGACAGCCTGAAGTCTTATTTTCATCTGAAAAATAAATTTGAAGGAGTGCGCTGCCAAAAGAACCAATATCCCTCCACTGTCCCAGTATTTTGAGATGACAGCGGAGGACATTTTTGTACACTGAAGCCCCAGCAGTCTCCTGATTTTTTTTCACATTTTCCACTGGGTGAACAGTGAATTGAAACACTGTGAAGAAGCTGAAATGTCAGGTCTATGTGATTCTGACAGTGCACAGACGCCGCGGAAAGAAACATGTACGAGGACAGTTGGAAGGGCAATACCCAGGGCTCAGTGTGCTGCAGAGTCCCACCGAACGTTAAGTCTCTGCCAGCTGCATGTTTTATGACAACACATTAAAGAGGAGCCTGGAAGTCTAGCGTGTGAGCCTTGCTTTGTCTATCCTCTGCCAGCGAGGAACCGAACCTGGCACGCTTTATTGAACAAAGAGTTCCTGCGACTCTGGCTACAGGCTGTTCCCTTGAAATCGAACTCAAGACAATAGAAACAGGAGGGAGAGTGAGTGTGGGAGAATGAGAGGCAGTGTGTGTGTGTGTGCGGTTTGCGGTAGGCGTCTGCAAAGGCCTCCCGAGGGCGTGTGTGTTGGAAGTGAGGAATGCTCGGGCCGGGCCAGTGGCTGCACTGGGTTGATCCGCTGGTGCAGACAAGGGGGAATCCAGAGAGGCTATGACAGGAATGTGAGCGCAGGATATCATTAGAAGCATGGGAGCTGCAGCGCAGGCCTCAAACACACAGCAGGCTGCAACACAAACAGATACACACAGATAAAGTGATACGGACACACACACACTGGGAAAGTCATTACTGCACACACACACACATGCAGGGACTGAACATTAAGGGTGGATCAAAATGGCAGCCGACTCCTTGGACATGAAATATTACGCTGTGGTATGCAGAGCTGCAGTATCCTCCCCTGCTTCATGTGTTTCTTTTTCTTTTCACTGGTGTCCAACCATCATGTGATGTAGAGCTCCAGTGTTCTTATGAGGAAAACAAATTGAGAACTCCACCTTGACTCTCTACTCCCTCCTAAACCCTTCACTTAAAGTAGAACACCCCCTCTTTTACACATCAAAGTGTGTTCACAGGTCGTGGGGAGTACTACTGTATATGTGAGGAAGTTGTGTAAGGGCCCTGACACACAAAACCAACATCGAAGAGCTAGCAGTGAGGAGGGCTGACAGTTGCGTCGCCTCAGGTCGCCTGTGTTTGACCAAAAAGCTGCACTTGAACACACCGCAAGGACTAAAGCTGATGGACAACTAGCTTATGCAATCTGCACCTGCACCGATGAGCTTGTGGTGGACTACTGCTGTATATCTATGTCAAATTCCTTGTGTGTGTGTGACGATGCTTTGAATAAGGATGTTGCTGCAAAGAAGCTATAAATGGTAAAAACGTGGATGCTTCACATACACACGTGTTCAACCTGGTGTCACAGAAGATCTCAGTCACCACAGGTTCAAGGCTGGTGCTGGAGAATAGTGTCACCAATTCAGTGTCTGATTTACTGTGAAATATGTTCACAATCTCCCCCTCGGTTCCTGAATAATCACCACAGTCGCCTGAATAAAATGTTAGCAGTTAACGTTTCTGCAAACAAAGTACATGGTCAATTTATTTGTCTTTTTTTTCCTACAACACAAAAAACTAGGTTTGAGTCCTTTTATGCTACTCTCACAGAAATAACAGTCTAATTTATAAAATGGAGTGCGGAGACTGAATTGAGGAGTCTCACAGTCTGAGGAAAGAAGCTGCTCTGTAGTATGGTGGTACGGCATCAGATACTTCTGTATTTTTCAGATGGCAGCAGGGTGAACAGTAGGAGATTCAGCCTTTTTCCAATTATCGGTATCTGTGATTTTTCTGCCAGATTGCCAATAAAATAAACAAATTCAAAAATGTGCTACTTTGGCTCTGATGCAGTGTCTCACACAATGTCCCGCCCACAACAAAAACTGATTGGTAACACGTCACAATTAATAGCCGATAAACACTGAATAATCAAAATCTGCAAAGCAACTAAATGTATCAAATAAATGTTGTGGAGTGGAAGTATAAAGTAGCAGAAAAAGGAAATACTCAAGTAAAGTTCCTGAAAATTGTACATAGGAACAGTACTTGAGTAAATTGTGCTTTGATTTCATCACTGGTCGTTTGAAAGAGTTTGGATTCTTACTGCAAATGATTATTGTCCCAGATATCGTTTTTCAGTCTCCTTGATTTCTAAAAATTAGTATTGGTATCGACCCTGAAAAAGCCATATCAGTTGATAATAAGTTGTGGCTGGGGTGGGTGTTGTCTTATGGTACCCTTTGGGTTTTGTGCAGACATCTCACTTCACCAATATCACCGATAGACTCACATTTATAGAAGTTACAGGCTTCATACCATGCTGCCATATCGGGAGGTGAAGCGGATGATGGTGGAGTTCAGCGAGGCTGCCAAGCCAGTGACCGCAGTACGGGAGACTGCATTTCAACACTTGTAAGTGTGAAACCACTGGATATTTTTGACAAAGGACCACAGCGTTTTCAACATTTGAAAAAAGGACACTGGATATTTTTAAGTTTGTGGCAACAAAAAATAAATAGCTGCTGTTAAGCAGACATTGTGACATCTCCAAGCGTGTTTGTGGTGACCAAAGCAGGTATTTCAAGCCAAAACATGATCTTTTCCAAACCCTTACCAAGTGTGTTTTGGCCCTAAACCTAACAAGACCATAAGCACAGCGTTGTCATGACATAACTGAACATAAAGAAATGTAAAGCCTCAACATATGTGTGGTTTGCAGAAACCTTAAACGTTATCACTTCATCATTTTATTCTATCAGACATTCATCATGGCCCAAACCATGTTTTGTGAGGTCACAGTGACCTTTGACCTTCGACCCCCAAAATCAAATTAGTTCATCCTCGAGTCCAATCAGACATCTGAAGCATTCTCTCAAGGCTTTCCTGAGATATTGTGTTCCTGAGAATGGGACTGATGGACAACCTGAAAACACAATGCCCAGATGCATATAAACTGTGGCCGATTCATGCATCAGAATGAACCGGACAGGAGCAGAAAGACTCATATATTGGATGATAACTTTAAATGTTTGCCAGAAGAGATCCGTAGACCGTGAAATATTTCCTGCCAGATCGTTCTGTCTGTTTCAATGCGTCAATTAAAAAAAGCGCATCATCTTCTCCTGTTTCCTTTTCTACTTAAAACCACAGTTAGCTTTTGACCTGGCGGACCACACACCAGTACACACATCTCACTATATGGACTTGTTTGGTGAGGAGGGAGATAATTACAGCCGGGGGAGAGGATGAGAGGGTCAGAGACACTGGACAAACCATGGGGTCGGTTATCTGTAAACCTGAAGGATGTTTCTGTCTTTCATGAAGCAGCAGGTTCGTTTCCTCGGCTGCCTTTATTCTGACTTTACAGGGAAAGTGCTTGAAATCAGATGGCAACACCACAAGTATTTTACCATATAGCAGATTTTAAAGTTTATCCTCCTGGTGTAGTTATCATTCCAGTGTTTTACAGGAAAACCTCGCTGTGACCTTTCCTTGGGAAATGAAGGCTGTCTCGTTGATATAAATATTCAGATGTCTGAAATGCAGGGACCAACCTTGTTTTAAATAAAATGCATGCATGCATATTTGAGATGGGCTCATTTGCATTTTAGATGTGTTTAATTACCTTTATTTGCATGCATCAAATTCCTACAGCTGTGCTCAATTTATTTAGTGGAGTTTTCACATAATCAAAGGTAGCTTGTTTTGTAAATGAATGAATGTCGATCCAGAGGACCCCATTCTTCGTACGTGGAGTTATCCAGAGTCAAATGTTGCTGTTTTCACAAGTCTGGATCTTTTGATTCTTTGCAGCTGGTTTAAAATTCACCTGTAACTGTTGTCATAGCAACAAATCCTCAAACCTTAACCTGCAAAAGTGCAGGATCATGACCAAGAAGTCCCATACATGAACCTGATTTCACATGCAAGTAACCGGCTTTGT
This sequence comes from Pagrus major, assembly GCF_040436345.1. NCBI lineage: Eukaryota > Metazoa > Chordata > Actinopteri > Spariformes > Sparidae > Pagrus > Pagrus major. The sequence goes on along the minus strand of NC_133221.1, from coordinate 19,189,092 downwards.
AAGATTTATAATGAAGGATGTTGATTTTAGATGAGAAGATGCAGGTTATTGAGAAATCATGATGATCTGTTGGTGTGATTAGCAAAATAAATGTCCGTACGAACAACTCACTGCTGAACTCACCTTGCTGAAAATTGATCAGACAATTAAAGCTGATTCATAAGAGATTTAAGAAATGTTTCATTTCCATAGCAGGACTGTAATTATCACTTAAAAGTCTCATTCATGTCCATTGTGTACGCCCACCAGTCGTGCACCAACATCACCTGTCGTCTGACCATCTTCACAGATAATATCTAATGTTTAACAGTTATTACATATTTTGGAGCCCAATGTGGAACAAAATGACACCAGTAATAATGCAGGAACACATAAAATGAGACTTGTGTGAGTGTATGGCCATGAACCTATTGCCCCAGTGCATGCTGGGCAGTGGAGGAGGAAGTAGTCAGACCCTTTATTGAGTAAAAGTACTAGTACCACACTGTAAAAACACTCTGTTACAAGTCAAAGTCCTGCAATAATATGTTATTCAAGTAAAAGTACGATCAAAAAAATCTTCTTCAAGTATTAAACGTACTCACTGACTGTAATACTATTATATATCATTAGATTATTACTCATGCATTTAATGTAAACTAAGATTTTACTGTTGCAGCTGGTTGAAGTGGAGCTCAGTTTGAACTATTTTATACAGGACTGACACTGATCATTATTTTCATTATGGATTAATCTGCTGATTATTTTCTCCATTAATCAATTGATTGTTTGTTTGGTTTGTAAAAATTCTGAGAATGGTGAGAAATATCTTCAAAGTTACCCAGAGCCCGAAGTGACCGTGCTTGTTTTGTCCAAGAAGCAGTTGAAACCTCAAAACTTTTTAAAAAATGCATAAAGATTGTTAAAAGTAATGGGAGCAAATCTTTACATTTGAGAAGCTTGGATCTATGAAATGTCTGTCAGTCGACTAATCAATTAACAGATTAATCACTTCAGCTGTATTTGTACATTTTATGTGTTTGGTATACAAACATCTAAGTTTATATAGTAACTAGTAGCTGAAGCTGCCAGATAATTGTAGTGGAGTAAAAAGCACAATAATGTCCCTCTGACACGTGGTGGAGTAGAAGCAGAATGTGGGGTGAGATTAAAGGATAAGTTCACCCAAAATGAAAATTCAGTCATTATCTACTCATCCCCATGCTGATGGAAACTCGGGTGAAGTCCACAAAACATTTCTGGCCTCATACACTTCCCTGGAAGCCCTGTGATCCCAAATTGATTTAAAAAGACTTTATATAAAGCCTCAATGCGTAATATTGTGAATATTAAAATTCTGAGTTTGGATTTCTTCTCCATACTACATAGTGCCGCTTTAACATGATTATTTCATCATGAAAACTCAGCCTTTAAGCCACATTTGAAGAACAGGGCCAAGATAAAACATGGAACCAGTGATTTTATTTCTGCGCCAAGCACATAAAACGTTGAACATGGTGGGTGTTTCTGGGAGAACACCAGACATATGAAATATCCAGTAGCCTATCATGTCTCTTGTATATCTAATTCAGCCGGTGGATGAGGAATAACACCAGCAGAAGATTTGCTTTCTGTGTCAACACGGCTCATTTTTACATAAACAGGGTCCTTGCTGCAGCCGCAGAGCGACCAGCCGAAGGAGCACAGCTACCTTCCGACTGAACGCACTAATGGCATGTAGGCTCCTCTCTGCCACTGAGCATCACACTCTGCAGCAGGCAGGCAGGCCCAGCGGAGCGAAAGGAAAGAGACAGGAGGACGGAGGAGATGAGGAGGCTCTATGTCCGAGAGACCAGCTGCAACAGACACAATAACACTGCGAGAACAGCACAAGACATATTGCTATTCAGACAGAAAGAGCAGATTTTTTTTTCTGAGACTGTGCATCCCTGTGTGCATGCCTGAGGGGTACACACAGTATTATGAGAAGGATTTGAGTTGACACAAGTCACAGTCACTCCATCGCCGGTGTGGAGGAGGAAGAGGAGGAGGAGGGGAGATGAATTATTCAACCAGCCAGTGCTGCTCGGCTCTGACGTCTTGTTGTGTCTTATGGGGAGGTGAGGCAACAACAAGCAGCACCTCCTCACAAGGCGGGCCATCACATGACAGCCCCAGGATAGAGCATCCAAGGAACCTCGATTTTCCCGAGGACAGGGCATCATTTCAGAGAGCAGCAGTAGAATAATAGCTCCCTCTCAAAATGACAGCCCATCGCTTCGGCACAGCATCACAGATTGCTGGTCTATCACTCCACACACACACAGGATGAAATGACAGCCATGCCCCGCTGATAGCAAGGCATCTCAGCCTGCGTAAGTGTTCCTTCTGGCTTAGCCAGGCTTTGATGTTATTATACCATAGCAGTGCAATATTCAGCTCTGAGATTCACTACCTGCTGCTGAGGTGATCTCTCAAAGCTCGGTGTTTGTGAAGCTGAGGAAAAATGGGGATGCTTGATCTGTTTCTTTAACACGTTTCTCCCATCGAGCAAAAATTCTATTATTCAAGAGCAAATGTAGGACATGAGTATTATCAAAACAGATCCACAACAGTCCCTCTGCTCAGCTGGAGAATCACATTCACAAATGTAAAAAAACAGATGGAGTTAGGAGTGTTTTTCTTTGCCAAATGAGCAGTGAGTAATCAAAATTGTTCACCGTTGAAAGGATTATTGTCTCACGGCTGCTGGGATTCAGCAGTCTGCGTTTACAAAGGAATGAACAGGATTCATTAATATATCAGAAGACACACAAAAAGAAAACAAGTCGTATCTTGTGGTGTAACTTAGTCGTTTATTTTAATTCCACAAATTTTTCAAAAAAATTACAAAATACTCAAATGGAGAGAACACAGGACTCACAATTTTTCTTATTATTTCTACTTTTTGTTTACATTGTGTCATCCCATGGCGACTACTCATATATACAATAAGCTTCAAGATACCAGTATATATATAAATCTTAGCAGTCAGAATTTACATTCTGCTATTGCCGCTTTGAAACGAGAAGCTAAACCATTGACAACACTTAACATCAAAGGTTTTGGAGACACAAAAAGAGGGAGTAAAAGGCAAGGGAATCGTCAGGAAACGAGGCAAAGATGATGATGATGATGATGAGGAGCTCGTCGTCAGGAGAGAAGACACAGGAAGATGGCGAGACAGAGAGACAGGTTGTTGTCAGGGACTTTTTTGGACTTTTAAAAGAAAAAAGGGGGCTGTGAGTTTTGATGATGTTTACAAGTGTGTAAATGTAAATTATAGTGCTCCATGGGTAGATATGGTCACTTTTAAATGCAAGAACAGTTTCTTCATTTGGTTTAAAGAAAAAAACTCAGCCACAGTTTTCTAAGTGTCCACGACAGTTCAACAGTCTTAGTGCATGGAACAAAAGCAGAACTCATGTCATGGCTACAGCAATAAAAAAAACAAAAAGAAAAATTTGGGCTCATGTGCACTGATACGACAGGTCAACACGACTTGTAACAGTCAGTGGCACGTACACACACAGCACTCCCGAGGCTCAGGAGGTTGTGTGTATCCCTAAGGAACCAAGGCAAAACATTGTGAGGAAAACACACACATTCATACGCACACACAGAATCATGGACCCTCTACCCTCCTGGTGGTCACGTGTTGGCAGGCCCCCCTCCTCTAGTGTCACAGTGAACATTATTACAGCCTAGTCGGAGGATGACTCGGTCGGATATGAGCCCTGCGACAAACGTCGTTGACCGGACCAGGTGATGAAAAAGACAAAAAAACACAAAGCATTCATACATTTAAAACAATCTGTAAGTCCTGTTAAGCTCCCGTTGAGTGAAGTTAAAATTCAGGTCCCGATAATTTAAAAGAACTTTTCTTCAGGTCATCCAAATAAGTTTCTGGTGTCCACATTTTTAAAATCCTTATCAAAATCATTCTCTATAAAAACAAAAGTAATGAAGTATACCTCCATTCTGTAGACTTAAATACTGATTTTAAGCAAAAAAAAAAGGGTAAAACCAGTTGGGTGGAGCTCAACAATACTCTCTCAGTGCAAACGTTTATCTTATTTTTTAATCTTTTAAATCCATGGCTTCAGTGTGCACTCCACAGAAACCTCAGTGACTTACTGCATCACCTCTTCAAGTGTTTTAAATCATCAACTCAACACGTCGAGTTTACACATTCTGACAACCGTCTGCTTGTCGAAGGTGTGTGATGGATGGATGTGGGTGCGACAGGTTTACATAGTGTATGATGTGGGACTAAAATCTAACACACAGTGATGTCAGAGGAACGTCACAACTGAACCACAACTCTCTCGGAAACTGCTCATATAATAATGCCATGGTGCTCCCCTCTGAAACAAGGGATAATGCTTCAAAACAATTATATTGGAGGTTGAAACGACTTGGTTTGGAGTCCACACCTAGTAATAATAATAATTATAATAATAATTATATGTTTATATATACTATTTACAGACTCAAAAACGCCATGCTGTAGCTTTTCTTAAAATTATGAAAAACCTCCAACAATGTATTAAAATAAATGTTGAATTTAAGATAGCACTTGTTATTTTTCCATAAACGGCCTGACCAGTCTTGTCTTTTTTTTTCTTTTGTTGATAAGCACAGTGTCTTGTTCTAGCACCTACAAAAAAACGTCAGGGAAGCTTGTCATGCAGGAGTCTTGAGGACGTTGTCACTACTGGCTATATACCAAAGATGTCTTGAAATGTCAATGTCTTGAAAAAATAATAATTAAAAAAAAAAAGGTCCTTGACAGGAACAGAAACCAAATATCAGAAGAATTCTCAGACGATCCACTTGGCCTTTTCTGTTCTTCGAAACTGAATGTAACGACTCTGTAACAACTTCCCGTGTCCTGCACCTGTCAGTCACTGCCTCCCTTGGCTGGTTACAGCTGCTTGTCACTCTCCTTCTTCAGCCGGCTGAAACAAAAACAACATCAAGTTTTAATACACATACACACACAAACACACCCAGTTTATATAATGTTTTTTTAGTCTGATTGCTGTTGCTCATCTGACCTGTAGTAGTCCTCCTGGCCAGGCAGTGGTCCTCCGTGCATGTGATGGTGGCCGTGGAGCCACTGCTGCTCCATGGCCAGCCTCTGGAGCTCAGCTGACTGGGCATGCATGGCCTGCAGCTGGTGTGCTGCGGACATGGGCGGTGGCAGACCTCCTTGTAGTTCCCGAGGGTATGGAGTACCTGGAGGAGGCACAAACCAAAAGATTTGATCAGGAAGGTCTGGCTATGATTGATAGATTGGATGTGATTTTACTGGTAATGAGTTTTGCAACTGGCAGAGAACTTACCAAAGACTGGGTGGCGCAGCATCTCGTGTTCATGCGGCTGGCCGAGGAGTGGGTTGGGGATGGCGCCGGGCGGGTAAGGGAAGCGGGCCAGGTGATGTCCAGGTCCCAAGGGATCTACTGCCAGGGGATGACCCCCCGAACCTGGAGGACACACAAGACATTCACCACCACCTTCTGGCCGTCAGAGTCTTAGGTTCAAGGTACACTCATTTTACATTTTCAGTGTATCACAGACAGTGCATGCTACAGGCATTAATGATACGCAGCTTCATGTAATGTTACTCCACTCAAGGTTGACCAAAATAATTCAGGGACCACTTTACTATATATATCCACTGTACAGCAACTGCTCGCCCTATCAGGAACTTAATGAGGATGTAACATACTTTAATCCAATCTCATGCCAATTCTGCACGTTAAAACAGAGGGTATAAAATGTGAGGTGAACTTTCAGATCATATGGTAAAAATCTACTACTAAAAAAGATTTAAGTGGAACTATCACTAATTTTAAGTCCCTTTTTTCACTCTTCATTGATGCCCTTTGCTCTATACTAGAAAAGATCCTTAACTAATCTTAACCGCCTTAAAAAAGTCATATTTGTCTGTGTGTAGGTCGTTGTTGTGTATTATTTTACTTGCTTGCAATAAATCAGGTGAAACTCTTGTTATCTACTTTCATTTTAGCCAGTTTTTCCAAGATTCTTCAAATAAAACTTCTCTTCCTATAACCTTGAACTTCACTGAGTTAAAGAAAACAACATCCTGTAAGTGCAGATGTATTTCTAATTATATCGTAGAATTGGCACGGTTTCAACTAGTTAGCTATATTTCTGCTGCCTCTGATGAAAAAACATTAAATTTTTTCCAAAATATTTCATACTGTTAAACACAATATTCTTTTCAGCTGGTACATCTTAAATAGATAACAATTTATTTGTGGAGTACCCCAAGGGTCTATTCTTGGACATTTCTTAAATACATTAACTTTTTTCTAATGGTCATATATCTTATATTTGTTCTGATAATATAGATCTCCCTTTCCATGACAAAAATGTATAATTTCAAAATACGACACAATAACACCAATATCACACAACATTAAAAACATAAAGCTAAAATATTGATACATCCATATACAAATTTGATAGGAATAACTATCAAAACATCCATGTATCACATGCTGAATACGTCATCAAAGGGATGTGGAAGTAATATAACTATAACTATATATATATATATATACACACACACGAATACAAAAATAAATATATACTATAAAAACATTGTCAAGTAAGGTACATATTTCTTCCCATTTAAAAATATTTACATGACTGTTTCATGCATAAAGAGAAGAACAGACAGTGAAAATGTACTAAAATTCTGAATCAGATATCAATTATAGGAAATATAAAAAACTACTCAGACAAAATGGTTGCTATCATAAAAATAAAACAAAAATCTTTACATTATTTGCCAAATTGCATCCCATAGTAACCACATTCTCAAACATTTTGGATCACACAACTGTGTTTGCCAAATAATGACCAATTAACAACAAATTATATATGTTTTAGAGTGCAACCATTCAAATTTGTTATAATTTCAACATATATATGAATACAATAATGTATTGAATATTATAAAGGTTTTTTTTTATCTATTGTGTAATTGTGTAACAGTGTTAGAGACATTTACATGTATGTAAACAAGTAGGGCTTTCTTTTACCTTGGTGAAGAGGATCTTGCTGGTGGAGGTGAAGGTGGGAGTGAATATGTGAGTGCTGGTGGTGGTGTGGCGTGACGTTGAACATCTGTAGACGAGCGATGGGGTCATTGGCCACTGTGGCCATCCTCTCAGCATGGAGTCTCTCTGCAGCCAACCTCTCTGGGTAGCTCATTTCTGGCCGCAGCTGGGGCCCAGCTAGGGCCAACCGCTCACGCTCTAATGGGTTCAGGCCTGGATGCAAGGAGGCGAAAGGGTGAGGTCCAGCCATGGGGGGCAACGTGATGGCCCCATGCCGGGCAAAGTGCTCCATGGGATTCGTGGAAGGGTGGAGTGTGTCCATCTCTGGAGGCTTAACCTCGAAACCAGGTTTCATCCTCTCCCTCAGCTCCCTCTCACGAATCTCCCTCTCTCGCATCTCCCGCTCTCGTAGCTCGCGCTCCCGCATGGCCGGGTCAGCGTTGTACAGGCTGGGCATGTGATAGGCCAGCAGGGGGTCTGCGGGGTTGAGGGACACAAAGAACGGGTGGTTTCGATTGGTGGGGGACATGACGTGGGGTCGTGCGTACTCGCTGAGGGTGCGCAGGGCAGGGGTGTCGGGGCCGATGTACGGAGGCACAGCTGCAATCGTGGTGGGGGGACCGTCGTAGGGCGGACGCATGTGGGCGGGGCCGGCCATCTGAGGTTCCATTCTGCCCTCATGAGAGGAACACGAAGCTTTCTGTGAGGGGACAAATTTCATGCTTAGTAAGACTTGAAAGAAAAAGAAATTAACCACTGTCAAACAAAAGGGAGACAAACAAAACCACTCACCGCAGCTCGTTCTGCTTCCTTTTCTCGTTCCCGCTCTCTTTCTCGCTCTTTTTCCCTCTCCCTCTCTCTCTCCTTCTCTTCCCTCACTTTCTGCTCTGCTTCCCTCTTGGCTTTCTCCAGAGCTTCCTCTCGCTTCTTGGCCAGTTTAGATGAAGCCAGGGGAGTGAAGTATAAATCTGTCCTCGCACATGAGTTGTAACCCCGGTCCAGGTGCTTGTAGAACCTGCAGTCATGGTAGAGAACATTTAACACATTTACTCACAAAAAGGAATGATTATCTAGTTCATAAATTAATACTCATTACAAAAATACATAAAAGGTTAGAGCCACAATGTTCATGTTTAATTTTAGACTGAATGGCAGGATAATGTCCCTTTAGATGGATAGACAGCTTGTATTAGCTCACACTGGTCCATTATTCAAAAGGAAACGAAAAACTCCCTCAGCATTCACTTTTGTGGCTATGTTGAGTATGTATTAAAATCCTCATTGCTATTCATTGGCAGTCTGAGAGCCACTTAAGCACAAGGCAACTACAGATACTCATATTCAGATGCCTCAGTTCACTCGCATCTCACTGTAATTAATCTCCCTGCTCTCCATCCCCGATAATTCTGAGCCATCAGCCACTCAGAGCTCAGGGCTAATTGTGGCCTTGGATGCCTGTTTTGCTGAGGACATTCGATTTGTTGCTTACATCAAAGCCTTAAAATCTGAAGGCAGGGACTCTTTGTTGTTGGATGTGTTTGAGAGCTAATCAGCATCCCCAGACAAGACAGTAAGCAGCTCAACAGACTACTGATGAATAACAGCATGTGCAGGTGTATGTTCTCCTCTTTTTTGGGCACAGATCAGTGTTTGTAGACGTACCGTGCTGACTGGCTGGCATGGCTGGGGGTGTTGACGACAGTAGGCTCTGGGGAGGGGCTTCTCTGTGGGGGTGGAGGGCTCTCTGGCTCTTCCATCTCGTCCAGAGGCTCTTCTTTGATGTGTACAGGTGGGAGCACCGGGCCCGGGCCGGCACAAGTGACCGAGGCAGGCAGTGGCATAGAAATGGAGGAGGATGGAGCGGAGGAAGATGGAGGCTGTATGCCAGGCATAGAGTTTGATGAGGATGGGGGAGGGCCGGTTGGAGGTAGAACTGTATTGAAAGGATGAGAGAATGGCGGCTGCGGTGGCCCGTTTGGGTGTGAGGCTGCCGCGGAGGGCGGCAGAGGAGGAGCTGGAGGAGGTTGGTGGCTGGCTGCTGGCGGGAGGCTCTGGGACTGAGTGAGAACTGGAGGCTGAGCTGGGGGAGGCTGAAGCTGCTGCCCCTGCGGCATAAGCTGGAGGGGAGGTGGGTGTGCCGATGGAGGATGGTGGGTGGATAAAGAGCTGAGGGGCTTGAGGGCAGGAGGTGGAGGCAGGTTTGAAGGCATCTGAGGGAATGGAGGCGCTGACACGTGCGGTGGGTGTTTGTGGGACTGTGGGTTGGGTATCTGAGGGATGGGTGTGGTTGGCGGGGGCTTGATGTGAGGCATGGACATTGGGGCTGGAGGCAGGGGCTGCTCTCTGGGAGGCTGGCCTCCACTTTGAGCAGATGACTGGGACTGGGAAGGGGGTGTGTGTGGCCTCTGCTGTGATTGGCCAGAGATTGGCAGGGGTGGGACCTGAGACTGACCCACAGGGAAGCCCTGAGGGGGCATGGAGTGAGGATGAGGCATGTGTGAGGGGCCAGGCTGTAGTGGGTGTGGCATGGGAGGCATGGGCCCGTGATGCGAGCTGGGTAATGACTGAGGTGGGACTGGTGGGCCAGGAGGGGGAGCCTGAGTCATAGGTGAATGTGGAGAGGGAAGCCTTTGAGGGTGGAGCGACGCTCCTGACTGAATAAGAGACATCGGGCTTGCTTGGGGCAAAGGCTGGGGAGGTAGAGAGGTGGAGGCCGCTGTCGGGGAGACCTGTGGAGGCAGTGAGGGGGCTGAGGTTGTAGGCGGAGGGGGTGCCGAGGAGGCGGCTGAGGTGCCTGGCTGACACTGGATGACCGGAGGGTGCTGGCTCTGCAGGAGCTGCTGCTGAGCGGAGGAGTCTGAGTCGCTCTCATTGTCACGTGGGCTGGGGATGCTCGGGGAGGAGCTCCGGTTGTCCTGGTCAATGTCTTTAGGATCGCTACTGAGCTCCTCGTTGATGCTGCGCCCATCAGAGCTCTCGCCCTCGCCTTCCCCTTCCCCCTCGCATTCTGAGGGCGAGTCTGGCCGACTCAGCTCCTGAGGGACAGAGAAGAGAGAGGCATCAGTATCATAACACCAAGTCAGTGCACTCCATTGAAACAAACAGCAAAACAAAGACCACAAACTCACTTGTGTCTTGGACTTTTTGGCGCTGGCCCTCTCGGGCTCCTCTGTGTCTGAGGCTCCCTTCTCTCGCTGCCGTTTGGCACTCTTCATAGGTGAAGGAGGTTCCTCTTTTATCTTCTGTGGAGTCAAAGCAGCAGAGCAATTATGGTACATTTCACAGACAAACGTGCATAGAAAGACAAAGTTGGTGTCTATGCTGTGTTTACCTTGCTGGGCTTCTTCATGGAGTCTGTCTTGCTGTCAGTGCTGTCAGTACTTGCTGCGCTGGGTGAGGTACGTCCACTGGAGCGCAAATCCTCGTTGGTAGGCGAGGCTCTGCCATCGGGACTGGCTGTCTGCTTCTTTCGACCACTACGTAGCGTTGACATCTGTTAACAAAGAGAGTCAACATAAAGCACGGCGGCTAAATACAATTTTGATAGGAGAAATGATCGACATAGACCATGCGCAAATCCAACCGGAGTTTATGGAAAAATGCATGTCAGTCTGCCCCTGTTCTACTTGTCTAGAGAAGATTAGCTTCTTGCTTTGTATTCTGCTCTACATTTCTGCAGGGATAACTCTGAGGCTATGGTGCCTGAAGGTGAAAATAGAGCAATAGATGGAGAGCCAGAGTGTGCGCGTACCGAGCCTCTGTTCCGTCGGGTCCTCATGCTATGCTTCCCGCTGAGTCCATCCTCTTCCTCTTTGACAGGTTTGAACATAAATGGCGGCGGGTCCACAGGCTTCTCGATGGGGGGCAGCTCACCGTACTTCTTGAAGTGAATGCGGCAGTCTGTGCACAGCAAGATGTTCTCCCGGCCCCCGTGGTGCCAGTCCTTGGAGGCTGAGGAAAGCCATTTACAGTTGTGAAATAACACACTCTCACAGGCAGCGAGAAACACAGAAATGATCTCTGAACCACTGTAATATTGCAGAATAGAGAGAAAGTCCTTAAGTTACTTTGTAGTTCAACATCTAATGAGATAAATATTGTTTTTAATGTGTAACTCTGTCTTCTGCTACATTGTCAATCTTCATTTTCAGTCATGTACTAATCTCTACATGGGTTAGCACTATAAAACCAGAGTTATTAGCCACCCTTGTTGTGATGGCTGATCAGATGGGAGCCTGGCACTGAGAGCCAGCTGTGTGGAAAGAGGGGAAGGATAATGAGGTGGAGAGAGGGAATGAGCTGTGGGCTCATGTCTGATTTGATCAAATTAGTTCTGACATCTTCTGATGCCCATCTGTCACACAGTGCTGTGTTGTGCAGGCCCACACTGATCCTAATCAGGACAGGAATAGCCAAGCAAACCGTATCAGAGTGTCTGTAAAAGGAACGTGGTCTTACTGGTGGTGAAACAGTGGCGGCAGGCGTAGCCCTTCAGCTCCTGTTCGCTGTCTTCGCTGTCAAAGTCATCTTCGCTGGCTGAGCTGAGATCCACTGGAAGAGAGAAAACACTTCAAATACATCGCTCCAACACCAGAAAGTATCAGGTCTCCTCTTTTCCTCTCTGGCAGACAGTGAAGGGGTCAAATATACTCACAGAACTCGCTGGAGGGGGGGCGTGAGGGAGTGTTGACGGGAGTGGAAGCGGTTCGCGTCTTGATGCGGCGGAAGACGGGCTGACGGCGGTGTCTGCGGTGGGCTCGACAACTGGCTGCCTCGGGGGTCTTCTTCCAATAGTAGTAGAAGGTGATTAGCTCTCCCTGAAATGAAACACAAAAACAAACGCTGTAAAAATATGCAACAGAACACAAACGTAAGGTAAGAGGCATCACGTTTGACTTCAAGGAGATGACTGAATTTAAAGGAATTAAAGTCTATTTTCCAAAGTTGTTGAGAAAATTGGAAAAAAGTCAGTGAAATATGAGCAGTTAGGTTGAACAAAACATGTGGAAGGTACGCATTAGCAGTCTGCTCAGTATTTCACAGTCAAAGGCCACCGAGTGGGTGAGTCCAGGCCAGGATTTGTGGCTGGCCGGGCATGTTTGTGCTGCGGCCCTGTCTGTCCCAGGATTAGGCGAGGAGGCTCACTGAATGCAGGGATATTAGGATCAGTGCATTGGTGGCTGCCTGGGTGGCAGGAGCTTGAATAGGAACAAAAGAACATGTCAGGCAGAGCTTTGGCGCTACAAATAGGGAGTGAAATGGCTCCTCGCCCCTTCACTGGAAGAGTCAATTGAACTTTAATCAAACATTCGGAGGGGCGCGCTTGCCAGCGAGTGAGGCGGATAAATCCACTGTACAAAAGGCCGCCAGGAAATCAATACCCAACTGAAACATTAACACATGCAATCATGGATCAGAAAGCACTTTGCTGAGGCAGCCTGTGCATATTAACCGCCGCTTTCCGGCCACGCTCATAATAAACAAGGCTTGAAAACTGGCAACAGGAGTCAGGGACAATTATGTAGTTTCCTGTTGGGCTTTGCCCTTTTCCTCCTCACCATGAACTCTCACTTGTTAGTGGTCCACTGGCTCTATAACAAATTCATGAAGGTGTGGTGTGATTGCTGGCTGAGCAGTAAGTCACCTGTAATCTTTAAAGCCCAGAGGGCGCCCATCTACTGTTTAAGGTCTGTCAAACAGCTGTTCAACAAAGCTCCCAGAGTTTAATGGCTATCGATTGTTTTCCTTCTTCGCTTCAGCTGAGAAACTTGACATAAATTAGTCAGTGCATTTCTGTCTGAAATGCAGTAACAGCTTTTCAGCCACAGCTTAACATCTATCAAAAACAAACAATGGCAGGAAAGGATTTGATGAAATGGTGGAGTGTTTTAAATGGCTATAAAAAGCTTCTCACTCAACTCTGTTTTAACAATAAGGGAATAAAACATTGTAACAAAGCCAGCAGTAGAAAAGGCTGCTGTTAATGGAAAAGTAAAGGTTACTGCAGCTTTAATTTCTTATATGTCATCTCATGAAATATAAAACTACTTGTTGGTATCTTGCTGTGAGAAAACACAGGTCAGAGACTGGCCAGTACGTGCCCTACTTTATCGCTTCAACAAATCGTGTGAGTATCTGACATTAAGTCTCTCTCAATCACTGCTTTGATTGGCAGAAAGTGCTTGACTCAGTGGGCTTAGGCCTGTTTAATAAGACCTCCCTTTATGTGGCTCTTTGGGCAAATTCATATTTAGCAGCTGCTGTAGTGCTCCGTCTTATCAAGCAAAGCAGTGCTGGGAACATTTACTGAGGGTGTCTGAGCTCAATGAAACCTTCTCACATTTCAGGGTAAATTAAGGTGCTGCGCTGTGTTATGGCAAAACTCTGGCTGTCCCGAGCCACACAGCCTGACTAGGTTTTTTTTTAGACCTCAAGACTGCTGCAGATGAGCACACCTGGAGAGCTGGGAACGATTCTACATGTAGACAAATCAGTAGGGCTCCTAACTGAAATTTGAAAACCAGTTGGATAAAGAAGGAAAGATTAACCTTCTACTTGTGTTTACAGTGTTCAAATGACCCTGACAGCGCAGCTAATATCACCAAAAACGCTTGTTTATGTCGCCATGTGTTTGTGCATCTATGTCAGGCTGCTAACGCAACTTTCTGCCCGTTTCCTGTGCGCCTCCCTCCCTCTCCAGCCTGGCCGGGCAGTTGGGAGGGCAGGGCGCAGGTGCTAACTGAGGGAAGGCAGGCGTCCTGATGTGAAATCTAATTGAAATGTGCAGATCAAAAGTGTCGAGTGGTGCCGAGCGCTGGCTTGGCTCTGTGCTTAATGACTGTTCTCAGCAGTGCCTCTCTGCCTCCTCGCTGCAGGCTGACAACCGCACGGCCTCGACAACAGCTTGGCAGACAAGGAGAAAGGTCACCCTGCCTCTCCATCACTTACACTGTGTCAAGTACCATTACATTAGGCAGGGGCTAATGAAAACATTAACTTGGGCTTTTGAATGGGAATAACAGGTGCACTGATGAGCCTGCCTGTAATTGGAAAGGGGGAAAACAAAAGAGGCGGCTCGACAAATTCAGAGTAAGCATGTTGAGTTTAAAAGTTATTAAAAATCCATGACAAAAGGTGCTCTGGGCTTTCATGCATAATGCAAAAAAGCTAGAACTTTTTGTAATGTTTGTTATATATTTTGCCTCGCTGACGAAAGAAAGATTGATGTCTGCAAGAAATCACAGGCGAGACTTTCAAAGTAGAGTTACATATGCTGTCTGTTGAAGATGAACGTGGCATTCCTGTGGTTGAGACAGGTTTTGTGCTGTAAATTAGTGTCAAAGGGAGATTGATAGATTACCTCCCAGCCTTCCTGCATGTCAAATTCTGTTTCCTTGAAGCCACATACGTCTGATCTCTCGTCTTATCTGTACTGTTCTCTATAAGAGTCACTTTGTCATGCTGCCATATGCCCACAGCAATGCTTAAACTTTCATTACCTTGTGTTTCTTTTTCTATGATTGTGTGTTTAGTGTGTAATTGTTGAGGCTTCCGAGTAAAGTTGCCAATCCTTCATAAAATAAAGACGACAGAAAAGAAGAAACTATTCCAGGAACCTGTCTCTAAAACGGTTCACCGGTATCCAGTAAAAATTCATTGGAAATACTTGAAATAGAAATGTAGATTGGCCCTGGCCTCCGCACCATAATTTCTCCCCCAAGTCCACTAAATCACTGCAGAGCGGTACAGAGTGTGCTGCTGCCGCTCCACAGAACATGAGATAGTGACAACATAAGCTCTGTATTATAAGGCCTTTTAGACTGCTTCCATCTGCAGGAGCTTTCTGGCCGGTGGATTATCCGACAAGGAAAGGGCTTACCCTCCTATCACGACACTCAGGGCTTCCATTCCGGTTATTGCCACTTAAAATGGTCGTCTGCATACAAGTATGGATGTGTGAAATGGATGTGGGGTTCAAAGATTATGTATAGCGAAGGCTTCCTTCATGCTCAACCATCACTGAGAAACACGGTGAAGATAGTCTTCGGTTGAGCAAAGATTTTATTCTTCCTCAATTTGCTGAAATTTGAATTAAATAACTTTAAAAATAATCTGCTCTCTTAAGAGTTATAGCTGCAAAATTGTAGAATAATTGTATAAATCCTGTGCTGGCATATAAATACATTTAAAAAAAAAAAAAAAAATGAATATGCAATATTTAAAAATTGTTGAAATCATAATCAAAACAAATCACCAGCATAATTGCTAACTGCTGCTAACCTTAAATGTTGTTAGCTTGTTAGCTCGATTAGCTGTGCAGCTAGTGGTCCAGCCTGGTAGCTTGGAGGGACAATAGACTGTTGGTGTTTATACCACTAGCACAGGAATTTCTGACCTGAACGGATGGGATGTTGCTAGCTTTTTATCATGCTAACATCAGTATATAGCTCTGCAAAACCATAAATAAATGTCAATATTGTCAAATACTGTTATTTCTTCACACTCTGGTGATAATTTTAATTCATAAAAAAAACTAAAAAACAACATTTCTAACATATTGCACCTTTAAGTCAACAGGTGGGTAGAGCTGCAACGATTCGTCAATTAATTGATCTAAAGAAAATAAGTTGCCAACTATTTTGATGATCAATTTACCGTTAAAGTAATTTTTCAAGAAAAGATCCCAAACATTTGCTGGATTCAGCTTCTTAAATGTAAAGTTTGTCTTTTCTCTGTCATTTAATGATAGTAAATGAAGAGTCTTTGGGTTTGGACTGTTGGTTGGACAAAAGAAGCGCTCTAAAGACATCACTTTGGGCTCTGGGAAATTGTGATGAGCACTTTTCACATGTTTTTTTGAAATTTACAGACTAATAAAAAATAATCTGCAGATTTGCTGCTAAAATAACACTTATTTTCATAAGTGTTATTTGCAGCCTTGCAGGCGAAAGAGTTAGAAGTACCCTCCATCTCTAGATAAAAGCTATTTTAGAAGTGTTGTAAAATGATGTTGTAATTCATAAAAATTAATATCAGTTTTGTATCAGTCTAAATCTGTTTGCAGGATATAGACTGAATGAGGTTAACAATGAAACCGCTGTAGATTACAGTGTAATAGCTGGTGCAGGTTGGGACTGAGTGGGAGTGCAGGATCCTCCACTGGGGCTCGGTGGTCCTGTGTGCGCAGGCAGGGCCGAGGGCGAGGGCTAAACTCATGTATTTACACCCTCATCCCCTCTCAGGCCCAGGCCTGAACAGATGGTTTCTGTTTTTCCTGGCAGATTTGTGACAGAGCCACAAAAGGCCCCTGCTTTGACATGGAGCCAAACGGTTAAGGCCGTTACTGGCAAGAGCAGGGGAAGGAGGAGAGAAGCTGAGGAGGGGGAGGGCCGAATGTGGAGGAGAGCCGAAAGGGAGAGAGAGGAATAAAGAGCCAGCAGAGGATAACAATGGACAATCAGCATTCAGTCTGACCACAACCCTTCCTTAAAAAAAGTCTCCCAGCAAATAAAAATCTCTGGTAAAAACTTAACTGTGGCAGTGAGAGTGGGGTGAGCAGGGAACATGTGACTTCTGGGTTCTGGTGGCTGATAGTGAGTTGTGTAAACATCCATTAGTGCAGCATGAACCTGCGCTCCTCCTGCTCACTCCAGTCTGCAGCCCGAGGAGGGAGGACTGCTTCCTGATTCATTTCAGTGAGGTGAAGAGGGGGATGTGTTTCTCTGAGCTAAATCAAACCAGGGTTTAATTATGTATGTGCTCGACCCCTGGACTTGGTATTCTTCATCGTCCATGACAGGTTGTACAGTGTATCGCTTCACTGAGTGGTGCTTGACTTCTCTATCATCCTCATGCTGACTGTAACTGTAGGGGGAACTTTGTAAACGCTCGTGTGGTTAAGCAGGTCAGAAGTGTACTTGTGATGACTAAAGGGCCATTTGACGTCGTAAAAGTGCATGTTTATTTATCTTGAGTCTTTCAAGTGCATTCCTGTTCAAGTATGTGTAAACTTTACACGATACAGATGCCATAAATATGATGCTGTAAAACTTCACTATGAACAGCAAGTTAGCTTCATGCTCGAAGTTGATCTGGGATTTGCCATTTCATTTTCAATAAGTTAATGTTAATAAAATAACAAACACTAAAATATGACAGAGCATAAACATAATCTAATTATTGATAGCTATTTTGATAATTGATTAATCGTGTTAATTTAATTTAAATTTTTATGTATAAAAAGGGAGAAAATGCTGTTTTCAGCCTTTCGAATATGGAGATTTTCTGTTTTTATTTTCTTTTATATCATTAAACTGAGTGTCTTTGGGTTTTGGACTGGTAAAAGAAACATTTAAAGACATAATCTTGGACTTGGTAAAACGGAATGGACATTTTTCATTATTTTATAGATTAATCGATTGATCTAGAAAATAACTGGCTGAATAAAAATCAAAGTAAGCGTTAGTTGCAGCTGTAATATAAGAACAGTTCCTGCAACAAGGTGAAATAAAAATTGTTTTGTTGAATTTAAAATACAGTTGTAATGATATTGTTTCAGAAGTTCAGAAGAAAGTTGTTTTGGATTTTCCCAATCTGAAATTAGTAAAATAAATTAAAGCGTAACTTTTTAATTCACGTTTTATTCCTAATGATATTAAAGCTGCACAATTCACCTGCGAGTTTGAGTGAAATAAAATCCAGGGTTCAAACATTAAAGCTCTCAGCCACATGCAATGTAGTAGATTCAAAAATAGACCTCCAGTGCAGCGATGCCTCGGAGCCCATTGGCAGACGGCGGAGACTGAATAGTAAAAGGACCTTGGCTGGTGGAGCAGAGTGTATGCGAAAGGCAGTTAAATAGACAGCCATTCCCTGCTGCGCTGAGCCTTTCTGCCGGAGAATGACTGAATAAGCTCTGCTTTCACAGGTCAGGGATGCACATGCTGAAGAATCAGCACTCGTGTTTTTCCTGCTGTAAGCGCTTTTGCCAATGAAAGCAGATTGGAAGGCAACAGTGCCTTTTCTGCTGGAGGGTCGATCCTGCGCGTTCTGCTGATAAGCTAGTCCCCCAAAAACCACAACATGAAGCCTAACCAAAGAACTCAATTACACAGGGAGCTCCGGCGCTCCGTGCGCCATCTATTAGGCTGAAAAAAGATTTTGCCTGCACTTGGCCGCGCTGTGGTCCGCTGAAAGAACATCAATACATGCTGGTTGAGCTTCCGTCAGCCTGACAGTGATTTCACTGCCTAAACAAGTTATATCATTTACCAAACACCAAAGTGGTTCTGTCACACGACTGACAGCTGCTGCCAACTGGACCTGGCCCCTGCAGTTTGGAGCTGGTTTAATTAGTGTTTCAACCAAAGTATTTATAATCACAGTCATCCCCAAGGTTCTGGCTGCTGAGCTAAGGACATGGCAATGAATTCAATTTGACGTTTGTACAGATTGTACCAGGGCAAACATCTGCTGTGAGGTTGTGTTGAGAGCACTGTTCTCCTGTTGGCCATCCTGTAAATGACAGGGCCTGAAGGGAGGGAGGGGAGGAGGGGGCTGAGTGCTCTCTTTTCTCAGAGAAAAAAAGGATGCTGCCAGAGCTGCTCAGCACATCACAGCGACACAAACGAGGCAGGGTTTTGAAAATCAGATGCAGGTCGCACATATGCCCCGATAATTACAACACCCTCTACAGTCACGGTGACTTTTGTGCCCTTTAATGTTCCTTCACAATCAAAAGCTAAACGAGGGCACACGTAGTGCTGAAAGTTATGGCTATATTTTTTTAATGATTGCTGCTTCTTGCTCTGCTGTTGTGGCTGTTAGCTGTTCTAACACACTGCCACTGCACCTTTCTGTCTTTTCCACCTCCGTATCAAAACAAAGCAGGAACCGGCAGCACAAAAACGTCTCCGTGAATCAGTTGTATGTTTTATTCTTTTTTTTGCCCCTGTCATGTAGCTTTACATGGTTTGCAGCTGATGCTTTGCTGCACCAGGCCCAGCTGACTGTATAACTAAAAAGTGCATTACATTACTGCATAAACTAATATGAATAAACTTGTTATAAATGTTTAATATCTTAATTCTTCACATGATTTTTCACATAAACAGAAATGGTTAACTGTGTTGATGCTAATGGTAATTCTGCGCAGATACACTGTTTGAACTTTAATATTTAAACGTGGAGTAAAGGCGAGCAGTCACGAGAGAATAAACAACAGGATGCAGCCTCGAGGGAAACCTGAACTGATAAACATGCACACATAAACAAAGCTTTTGTTCTACGCTTGTAAATTGTTTTACAGCGCTTCATTGGGTTTATTAGATTATGGTTGTCCTGAGTTCTATTGTGAAACATTTTTTATGATCTATAAATACACAGCACACTCAGTATAAAGTAAATAAATTACTTGTATTTTCTTAAAGGACACGGCATATTTCACTTTGTTTCTTCATTATAGTGAAAAGATGTTATGTTATAATATATCTTTGCACATTATTATCTTGCTGTACCAGTGAAATGGTTCAGGCTGAGTTATGGATGGAAATAAACCAAAACTTGAGCCTCCTAATTTGATCTAATTTCCAACTGTCAGTTTCTCTGTTTGGCTGTAAAGCAAACAGAGCTGTAGCTGATACAAATCTGTTCGGCAAATACTGTCTGTTGATATCCGCTAAAACCACGGTTTTATGAAAACCCCTCCAGTGCAAATATGAGGCGCGGAGTTATCTGTGATCTGCTGTTTCAGCATATTTAGCTGTTTAAACACTGGAAGCAGCAGCGAGCTCGTGTTCCATGACATCCTCTCAGTGGAGTGAAGGAAATGGTGGCAGCAAAGCCAGTTGCAGACGGTCAGACGACACACCCACTTCCCCCCTCTGGGCCTTTATGTGACTTTATATAAAGCATTCCTGAGTGTTAGTCAGGCCTGGTGTGTTTACACAGCGCTGGGTGCTTACCCTTGGCACTGGCTGTTTGAGCCGCGCTGGCGCTTCAGGGGCAGCGCGGCTAATAGGGGCTAGCGGGAGGAACAGCGAGGGGCAGAGGCACTGTGCTGGACCTCTGGATATCAGCTCAAGAGCTTCATGCTCTGCAATCAGATCTCGAGGACAGTTGTCTGCTCACTTAAGGCACGGACGCCTTAATTTCGGCAACATTTTTCGATAGCTTGTCATCAATACTAGAAATATGTGCCCTGAGATACTGTTGTGCTCATGTTCTAGATTCAGGATTTGGGAATATAAATAACTGCAACTTTCCTGTAACGGGTATTGACTTGCACTCAGATCAGTCTTACAGCACAAAAGCCAGTTTAATCATAAGCAACTGTGCGACAACAACCCAGGTTTTTCAGCGTCTATGTTCCACGCTACCTTTCCCCTATTCCTCCGGTTGCTACTACCCTCCTCTTGCTCTCCCAGTCATTTTCTCCTCTTTTCATATGTTTAAAGGGCAGTTTATTTTCCATTTGCAGAGGGAAAATTAATCTGTCTCTGCTCTGTGGTGGTGGCAGGCCCAGATCCTGGAGGAGGTCTATTACCTTTCCTGCCAAGTAGACTCCCCCTCCAGGTTGAATTACATTAATACCTCCTTTATAGCCAATCAACTGGACGAGTCATATATTTCAAAACCAGTAAAAAATAATTGAAGAAACCTCTGTGAGGAAACTGTATTCATACACTTTAATCTCTTATTCAAGAGGGTCAAATTGGTTTGGAGGAATAAAAAATGTAGCATAAAGGAGGTGACGCTAAAGAGTTCTTGAGTAAAAATATTACATGATGTGTGTGTGTGTGTGTGTGTTTGTGTGTGTGTGTGTATGGGGGTGGTGGGTGTTTGAGAAGCAGGGCTGACATGTCCTCACAGCAGACGAGGAAATGAAGTGGCGAGAAGTATGACAGACACCTTTGATTTTCCTTTGATGTCTGTGTCAGCACTGCATCGGCACACTTCCAGCAGGAGCAGCCTCACAAAAAAACAGCAAGGCCTGCACTGCTTTGTGAATCAAATTGCATATCTAGGAATAATCTAACAGCTAGCACACACTTTGAAGCTACGTGTACATGTACAACATGTTCTCTTTATTGCCGATTACAGCAGAGATAAAACTCCGCGCTTGTCATGCTCTTAAAGAGTTTTCCTTGCGCAGATATACGAGACAAAGATTACAGTAAAATACTGTTAGTCAGCTTAAACTGGAACAACATGAACTCTGTGTGGCTGACATGTTTTGTGTTTAACATAATGATCACATTTAATAAGGTCAACTGTTGTTAATCATTGTTAGGCCTGGATTTGACCCATTAAATGAGGCACACAGTTGTTCGGTGCTGATTTACACATTGACGCTTGCGCACAAACGCGCGCTCACACACACACACACACACACACACACACACACACACACACACACACACACACACACACACACACACACACACACACACACACACACACACACACACACACACACACACACACACACACACACAGAGGAGGGAAACTCTGACAGGAGGAACAACCTCCTGCTCGTGTTCGTAAACAACACAATTAGCAGAGCTCCTTAAAGCCTGACAGATATTTAATCACTTTGTCTCAGTCAATCCCAGCTCCCACAAGTGACTGACAAACCTTAAAACTACAAGAACGCAAGAAAAGTTATAATCTAATCCTCAAAATAATTAAAGGGACAATGATCTGTGTTCCTAATGTAAGCCAATTAATTCAAAGTACAAATCTGTGACCTACTTCCACTCGCACTGGACTGCAACAAATTGGAAATTAATATTTTCTGATGCTGTTAAAGGTTTGTTGACATCAGTCATGTTCGCAAATGAAGGGGCCAATATTTTCAGCTGCGATCAGTCGAAAAAGAAACAAAAAATTTCACATCTTAAACCCAAAATCTTTTTTGGGTATGTGAATTATCCTCCAATATATATGAGAAAATTAATTAAAAATAAAGTACAACATCAAAGTTGTATCTTTTGAATCTATAATTTAACTTAAACGTAAGTTGTAATAACATTCTGTTTCCTTTAAAAGCACAACTATCACATGTTTACATGAAAGGCTCCCATCACAAAAGTGCTTTTTAACTCTCGTGGAAGCCTTTAACCAACAGTTAAAGGTGCACTACGTAGTTTTGGGGAAGAAATTTTAACCATAACTGCTTTACTTTGTTTATATTTGGCGGACCCTGCCACCTTTCTAGCTTCAAACACAGTTCTGAAGACCTTATTTTCCCCTGAGAACAGCTCGTTTATTCAGTTAAGAAAAAAATAAATATTTCTGAGTTTGAATTATTACCTCATTAATATTGTAAATGTTACCATCCTGAATTTCTAAATTTTCCCAGTATGACAAAGTATACCTTTAACTACTCTGAAAACAAAAAAAATATCTCGAGTGCCGCTTTAACACTCGAGCACAAACATGAGATAAAGACGTCTCCTCTTCAGCCCTGAGATGTGCTGTAAACACAGCGGCTCACATCACATCTGCACTGCTTGTTTACTACTTGCTAACAGAGGGTGCTAATTAATGTTCAGCATGTCACTTGTAAGTGTAACTGTCTGTAAAGTACATTTAACATTTTCTCCTCTGAGGTTTAACAAGTTGTTTTTTTATTTTCCAGACTGTCTGAAGTGAATCTGACGATACTGCAGCAGTTGTTGGCAGGCAGCACTTACTTCTTATCAATAAGGCCTCTGGGTTAAAAACCAGCCACGCTCAAAATATCACACTAAAAATGTTTTACTGCTCAAGCAAACCACATGTACCTCATTTTATCCGTTTCTGTGCAATAAAACAAATGACACACACACTGAAAAAAGTTCAGCAGTATAGAGAGAAACACATCGTCTTACCGTTTCTTTGTTGGGCAGCAGCTCTTTCCGGATCCTGAAGAAGTTTTTGCCAAACTGTCTCAACCCTTTAATGAAGCGCTTCTGCAATTTTTCACAGAGGAAGAGAGAAGAGAGAAAAAAAGAGACCCAGTTACTATCTGTGAAGTCAGCTAAACCGACCGCATAAAGTTACAGGCTCGCACCACGACAAAAAACAGTTTTCATTTTGCTCGTCTGTGGTTGCAGAGGTTTGATGTGTATCTACAAAACCTCTGTAGTCGTTTAAACTCGGGAGAAAACACAGCCATGTCAGGGCAAAACGAGAGAGGAAATGACAAGTGAGGCAGGGAGAGACGCTGAGATTATGCTCGTCTTCTCACGTGCAAAGAAAATACATACTGAAAAATATAATAAATTATAAAAAATATATTAAATAGGGTTCACGTTGAACATTTTGTTAATGAGACAAGAGAAAAGTTTAAAGTGAAAACCTGAACTTGAGAGTTAAAGAAACAAGAAAATGCCTCACTGTGCATGTTGGACAGTTTCTATTTTTGTCTGTCCATTTTAAAAGCACAGAAAACATGTCAAAATGTAAAAAAATATATAAAAACCACCTCGTATGAAAAGGAGGTGAACGGCATGATGACAGAAATTGCTACTTCATAACATCGGATTTAATCTGACATGAAAACTGAATGTGGTCACCTCACCTCTATGGGCACGAAAACAACAAGAAACAGAAGAGGATAAAAAGCAAAAAGCTGAACAACCTAAATATATTCCTTCTCCTTTAAGAGGCACAGACTGCGAGCCATAAAAAGCGGAGGCTGAAAACATTCATAACCAGCGAAGCAGACAACCAACAGATTTACTTTCTTGTTCCAGAGGCGAGCCCCGTTCCTCAGTGATCTCAGCCAACCGTTTCCACCAAGTAACTCCAGCAAAAAGCAGGGAAAAGTCCTCAGGGAACACAAGACAAATCTCTACATCCAGCCACAGGTAAAGGGAAAAATTAAGGGGGCAAATCCACAATGTCTCCGAAGGTACACTGCTTTTTTCCCCCTTTTTTTACAAGCAAGAAATAGCTTGTCACTCTCTGCTCTTCCACTACAAAGGGGAAGGCTTTACATGTGATCTTTCTGCAAGAGAGCCTCTGGTTCGCAGCAGGCTGGAAAACCCGGAGTGGAATCCCGCGCTTCACGTTAGTGTCGCTCATTTCAGCCTGCTCTCTATCCTCTAACGCTGCAAGAGCAGGCTTCGTGCCTCTGTCCTCCCCCACACGGGATGAGCAAGGCCACTGATTGTTAGTAAAACACTACAGCAATCCTTTAAATGCGTTGGGTTAAACACGCACACAGAGGCACAAACTCAACTCGCTGGCAGCCCGAGAGGGGAGGCAGGCTGATTTGTGTGGAGAAAGGTCTTGGACATGGTGGAAGGAGACAAGTGAGAAGGAAAACCAGACATGGAGTCTCTCTCCTGAGTGTGAGGAGTTCATTTTCCATGCCATGTACAGTATATTATGTAACCACAGAGTGTTTACATACCCAGCTTTGGTGGGGAACAAAGGCCAAATTTACAGAAGTAACACAGACAGCTGCAAAACACAACTGGAGGACAAATTACAGGCGAGAAAGAGAGACCTGTGTCAACAAAAGGAATGAATGACTGTCTTTATCTTCTTTACACAAACAAAACTAATAGACTAAAGTTTGTGAGTTTAACTGTGTGATTATGAGGAACAAAATATAAAATTATAAGTTAAACCAGACTAAATAATCAGCGTAAGACACCTGATCAAAGGCGAGATGTGACAACTGAACAAAAAAAAAAGAAAAAGAAAAGTGTCCCATCAGTTACTCATGAGACAGCAGCTCATTTGCATTAATCAAACTGAAGGTGTCGCGGTTGATTAGCCAGTAGATGGAGCCGTCTCCAACACAAGCGCTCCCCCACATCCGACACCCGTCTCTAACCACTTGAGGGGTTAAGAGCAGATTACCATTTGGAGGAATGGCAAGTCAGTCAAACTTCCACAGAGCTACATATAACCACTGCAGAGGTTCAGAGGATCAACACTGAAGGGCTTGTTTGACAGACGATGACAAAACTGAGTAAATAATCTAAAATTTCACAAAGGCTGCACAAATATTTGAATAATCCTGACGCAGAGTTAGTCCTGGGGATACATTTCATGGAGGTGTTTAATGTCTATTTTGCAGCAAGGCGAGAGTGCTGCATCTTTACCTGAACTTCTAGTCAATCAAGAAGTATTTGAGATAAAGCTCCACCTGACACAACATATGGTTGCAGGTGCACAAAGTAAAATGAGAGCATATTAGCAAATAAAAAAGGCATTTATGGAACAAGAGAAAGAGTATTCTCAGAAGAGGAAGGTCTTTAACTGATTTTTGGAGACGGAGGGATTCTGCTGACTGAATTGAGTTTGTTTACTCGATTCCTAACGAGGCACCGTACAGTAGAAGAATTGTGACGGTACGACTAGGCGACAATTAGACCTGCCCATGCAGCCTGCCCTAATTATGTCACCTTAATTATGTTCCCTCGCTGTACTATTTACACAGTCTGTCCGTCCGTCTCCATAGAGGAGCTGTGTGCATGCTCCCTCTCTCCTCTCCCTCCTCCCTTCCGTTTTCTTTCTCTCGCTGGCTCCCTCCCTCCCTCCCTCCCTCCCTCCCTCCCCTGCACGTCGGCTCCAGTTTAAGGCTCCATTTCAGCTGCCTGGGCTCACTGCTCTCCAGCCCAGCTAATAAATCATCCGCCAATCTGCTCCCTGAATCGCTCTGCCCCTGCTCCGATTGCTCCAGCCCTCCGTTGCTAGGCGACGCCGTGACGGAGGAGGGGCTGAGAGAGCCAGAGCGAGCGAGAGAGCAATAGGAGGAGGAGGAGGAGGGGTGAGCTGGGTGGAAGCGCTACCAAATGGCCATCCGCTGTGCAGAAACAACAGGCTTCTCTCTCTGAGTGTGTTCCAGAGAGCTGGCGCTTTTCACCCGCCCCAAGTTTCCCCCTCGGCGGCTAACAGAGCGCCATTGTGAGGCTGGAGAGGAGTCATATAAAAGGAGGAGGAGAACGAGAAAAAATGATTCAATGGGCCATTGTTGTTCGTGCGCACTTCCTGCTTGAGAGTTGATTGTTGGGAGTTGTAAAACTGGTTAAGATAATTCAGACATATGCACAAAGATGGTATCGTGGTGACAAACAGAGCGCTGGCTCACGCATGGAACATAATTCCTGCTAAATGTCATTCCATGAAAACACTGACGCAAGACCGGCCAACAGCAAACAAAGCCACTTTCACTCAATATGGAGTCATTATAGTTGACTCGTTGTTTAAAGCTGACCTTTCAGAGCCTGCTGTGTATAAACCCAGAGGGCTGGGGACAGTCGGTCGGCTCGCCGAAAACCAAAAGGCTAAAAACACTGCTGTCTGTTATGAAATAGCTGCAAGTAATAAGATTGGCTACAGGGTGCTGAGAGGAAATCACAACATGCTTGAAGAAGAGAGGGTGAGACCGCACTGACAGACTAGACTGCCCACATCCTCTCTGCACTGACACCAAACATAAAGATAAACATCTATGTTTAGACATAATGAACTGTATGTCGACGTTAATAGATATATATATATACCCTTTGATTAGAAGCTCTTCTTAAATCCAAAAAATACTTTTCAGGAGCCTTACGCTGACAGACCACAAGGCCTGTTTTTATATTTGCCCAATAACATGAACATATTCTGCCAACTTTTAACATCCTCTGCTTCCTTTGGCTTGCACTGACACAAAAGGTGACAGGAAATTCCAGCGCACGCCCATCCTGCCTGCTATTTAGTTTCTAAACAACCCTAAAAAGCATTGCTGGCACTGCACCATAATGGTGATAAATGCACTGTTGACACTAAATCTTTGGGTGTAGCAAACAGAGCCCCCCACCCCTGCTGAAGTAAAGCAGCTCATCTTGACTCTAAAATAATCTACAGCCTGCAGCAGGGGATGTTGTGTTTCATCTGCCTGTGGTGTTTTTGGTCAGGTGGTGCGTCTCAGGTCTGTAGGCTTGTGTTCAACCACTGGGGGGCCGCCGCTCTCTCCTCTCCCTAGTCTTCCTCCTTTCCTCCCTCCCCCTCCCACCCTGGTGCTGTCGGCGGCCCGCTCCAGTCATCCATCAGCTGAAGACACAGCCGGAGATAAGCCGCGGCACAGCGCAGCTGGCTGAGGAATAGACCTGCTGCCCCGCAGCAGTCATAGATCAGCCTCTGTGTCTCTGACATGGCGACACGCAGCACGACCACCGCTGCCGCTGCTGCCTCTGATTGTTTATATGGCACCTCCTGTTGGTCGATGCATTATTAGCAAGCACCTTCTTCTTCTTTTTTTTTTTTTTTACAATCATGGGTGACTTCATGTGAGGAGATGATTTCATTTTGCCAATCGTCGAGGGCAAGAATCCTCTGATGCCCTTCACCAAGTGTGCAGTCAGGGCGGGTACAAAGGAATCAATGTGATGATGCAATTCTGACCTTACTTTGCAATTTATTGAGACACTACTGAATAAATAACTTTTAGTACAAAATCAATTCATTTGATGCTCTTGAGATGAATCACTATAGGTGCCTTGTCTTAGGCTGGGTGTGAATTTAGTATTAAATTTTTATGCATCAGGAGAAAGATACCATATATCTTTATATAAGTATATTTAATTAGTTTTTTACCAAAATGTTACATGATTTATTCTAATAATAAATGAGGTAGCTTGGTAGTATATTATATATATTTTTAAGACTTTCTGACACATAATCCTGTTTAAAAAAACCTGTTAAAGATAAGATAGACAGTGGAGGTGAATTATGAGACACAATGACATCTTTACTGTATGATATAACACGTTTCTTTAGCTTTTTAAAAAAATCTGTTTTATTATTTTCACTTTTATTTACTCATTTTGACAATTTGTGTTTTGTGTTATTGTTTCATCTTCTCTTTAATCTGAGCTTCTTTCTGTTTGGCTTGACTGTTTATTTATTTGTCTTCGTGCATGTCCTGATTTTGCTTTGTCAGCCAAAGTACTTTTTAAACTCTGTTTTAAAAACTGCTATATAAATAAAGTCATTATTAAAATAAATATTATAAAGTCTATAGAGACATAATACTCTACATGTGACCAAAACCAATGTCCGTGTTCTCATTAGCTTCTACGATTTCCTTACACTGTCTGCCCAACTAATAAATGATTACATGGTAAATATTAACAATATTTAACAAACCTGTATTTGCCACTTTAACAACATGCAACTTTATCTCTTCACATGGAGCGTGCACATTTTAATCAAAAACACACATCCGTACTCACCCATAAAGTGTCAACAGTGGCCACCTGCAGCCCAACATTCAGTCAACATAAACCTCGCCTTTAGTAACAATCTGTAACAGGAGTTTTCTGTTCTACAACGTAGATGTTGACAACCATTTCCTGTTAGCTAATTGTGGTTTCACACTTTAAAACAAGTGGTTATTTATACAGGAGACCTACTCAGTGCTGGAACACTACTTCTGTTTCACAACAGCGGAGAAACAGAAGGGAACAACCTGTGTGCTTTTCAATTGAAGTGCTTTCTGTTCCTGGTTTAAAAAGAGAAAATTTGCTGTGGACACTCTCCCACAATAAAAAAAGGATGAGAAGAGAGCTGTGCGTGTGTGTGGACAGTGAGGACTGATCTGGCTTCTGATAAAACACACATAAAGAAGTCTTGTAGTGGGATTGCCTCTCTCAGCGGAGGACTCCTCTGACTGTCTGAAACGCTTCAACCACCAATAATAACAGTAATTATATTAGCAATTACATTTTCCTTTTTCTTGGTGGTTAAATCAACCACTCTTTTACCCTCAGCACTCAACAGCCTGCTGAGTATATAAGCAAGAACTGAACAGTAGATGATTCTGGTGAAATATTAAGAGTTTTATATTTATTTTATGACGTTTGAGATTTTTCCTTGGTGAAATCTGTATTTATCACCTTTGAGCGGTGATGGATTTTCAGTTTGTGAAAGTTGTACTAATAGTCTCACAGTGAAAGATTGTTCAGGGGTTGACAGTAACAAATGTTATTGAAGTGAAATGATTTTCTGTGCCAGCCAGTAGAGAATAAAATGAGCAATGCAGCAATGAAACAGCTAACAAATGATCATGGCAGCAGTGTCATCTCTCTGTGTGATGTGCGCGGGGAGAAATTATAAATATTATTCTACAGTAACAGAGTTGAGACAAGGTCCAGGACTATGTGGCAGCAGCTGCATGAGGAGAGACAAGAGGTGGGGTAAGGGAGGCAAGAGAAGTCAAAGGGGGGAGGGGAGGGTGACAAGTGACCCTGCAGACAGGCTGATTCTGTCATTCCAGCGGTCCTCGCTGTCACTTTTATTCACATCTCTAAAAGAATGCAGGGCTGGGGTGAAAAAAGAGCAGGCAGGAATAATGAAGCTCGTCCTGGAGGGGGGATGAGATGGAAGAGGGGGGAGGAGAAGGAGAGGCAGAGCAAGGGGTGTTAAATAAATAAAGAGCAGCAGGACTGATTTCTCCGAGTGCGTCAAGGTTGGAGCTACATTTACACCTGTCCCTCAAGGCTGCAGGGCTGAAAAGGCACAACTGGTGCTCAGATCAGTGGGAGCTGTGTCCTCGGTCAGCCAGAGTCAAGATGCTGCTTCCTGCAGGCTGTGGACACTGTGGGGCAGGTGGAGCACAAACGGCCGCCTCCACCCACAGACACAAAACACACAGAACTAGACTGCCTGACAGCTCCTCCACTTTACTTACATAATGCTGTCTGAACATGATGAAACTCGGGTGTGAAACATTGGTTGCCTTGACCGAGGTGACAGAATACATTAACTGGACGAAGGGTTCAAGGCAGAGCAGAGCTGCAATAAAATGCAATTTGATGTTTTGTAAGTGAAATTGTAGAGTAAAAAATATGAGCAACTTAAAATCATGGTTTCTACAAACTAACAAAATGAGTTGTAAAGGTTTTTGTTTTATATGTGTTAAGAGTTTTATCTGATGTAACAGTTATCATATAACATCAGTTTGATTATTTCTAGGGTTTAAAAGTGCAATTATTAGATTCTAGTGAAAAACAAACAAAAATTACCTAACATTATCACCAAATGTGAAGAAATACCAATTTTGACATGATGACATTTACGTATTGTGTTGACATGTGGCCAATTCCAACATACTGAAAAAATTCTGATTCAAAACTATCTTCATTTAAATGGCTCAACACCAATTCATAAAATCCTGAGGTCGATCTTTTTTATATGCCTTTTCTGTAGGAAAAATAATTATATACAAACATCAACAACAATATCCAATTAATTTCCTTATAGGCAGATTCTGACCAATATACTGGCCTAGCTTGGCTTTCATATCAGGGGATATAGCGGCTAATAACTAATAAGAAATACCAAAAGAGGTTTGAGATCAGTTAGAAACAGCCTGTCCTTTACAAGTTTATTTTTACGCTGAATGATGCTCTACTCGGTATACATCTTGGTCATAATTTAATAATAATAAAAATAAAAGAAATGTAAGAAATCTGCATCAAGATGATGTGTTGAAAAAATGACTATTAGCTCGATTTTTTAGCTTCCAAATACTGATATCAATCTTAAAAATCCAGTTTAAGCTGGGCTATATTGTGCTATCATATGCTGTACCGTACGAGTACGTAAGGCTCTATCATTACAGATAAATAACACTGTAATGCAAATTTTTTTCCAGTTCAAAAAGCCAAAAGTAAATTACTGAGGTGAAGACTTTATTGTCTGAATCGGGGTATTTAGCTCTTACCGTCGAGCCCCGACTGTTCTACCTTCACAAGTGGTCTGTGGTAGACCTGCTGCGGTGGAGTGTGGCAGTAAAGCCTCCCCATCATCATGGCCGTACCCGGCTCTGATCATATTCGTGCAGCAGTTTAGCTTGGCGCCGGCAAGCATACATAAATAAAGGCGAATTCGTAACCAGTCCACAAAAGGATGGCTGACTTAATTTGTTGTGATTCACTGTGGTCCTGCCGTGGGCTCTGGCTTTATTCAAATGTGCCCATCATGTTCAATTACAAGACAATTCAACCCATTCACTTCCACCGGATCTGAGCTACTGGATTCAGAGCTCGACAAAAGAATGCCATTACGAAACAATGTCAAAGTGGAAAAAGGGTGAATCACCCAGGAGCAGGAAAAACTAACAAAGTCATTTTTGGGAGTGGAGACTTTTGTTTTTCTAACATCTCCAGACAGATCAATCAGTAGTGTTTGCTTTAAAGGAGAGCGGGTATACAAACATGTCGTGAATGTGTCATAAAGCATCAAGGTTTAACCCGCAGCCGTCTTTGACACGGTGTTACCCAGCTCTTTCATAACCCTGCTACCCCTTCATGATGTGGTGTTTGATCAGGCTGCCATTTTCTGACTCCAGCCCTTCAACAGCTGTGCTGAAATTCACATCTAAATTCAAATGGAGGCTAACATTAACAGCCCTCAGTCCTTTCCCCCCTTTCCAGACTTCCACGCTAAAGATTTATTCTGCGGCTGATAAACAGGATGCAGCTGCTCTCGGGCCTTGGAGGAGCTGGAAACTGACGAGTGTTTTTACTGATGTCTTGTGAGACCAGGCCAAGAAGAGGCTCGTTCTTAACTCTCTCTCAACAGCTCCCTCTTAAGACACAAACTGAGCTCTGACAGACAGCAGCTACACAAACAAGAAGAAACACCAAGAAAACTACAGAATACGCTGAAATAACAGTAAAATCAATTTCTTATGTGTGCCGACTTCAAGCAAGATGCCTTTGTGTATGAGTTTTCAAAATAAAAGCATGTTCTCTTACCACTTCATCCTCAGACCAGCACTTCTCGATCAGTTTGGGGACAGGCTTCTTCACCAGACGCTGGAGAGCTTTCCCTGCATCATAGCTGCTCTCGTGAAGCTGAGGACAATCACACAAAATATCAGCTTATAATTCTAATAATAAAACAATGCATACATATACACTAAAAAAAGATACATTTACGAAGGTGCCAACTTTCTTTAAATGACATAAGGATGCAGAATGCTGCAGAAGGTGCATTTTGTGTGACAAAACACTGTTATAGTGAAGTACTGTAGTGCTGCAGAGATGACCTGGTCAACAAATATTGTTCTCGAGATGGAACAAATTATGCCGCGAATGTCACATCATGATTTTTGTATATAAAATGAAAATTGAGATGAAAAAAATGATCTAATCATGAATCATGTCGCAGTTGTAATATCTGTCCAATTTATCACAATATGATTTTTTTTAACCATATTGTCAGCCCTGCAATGACATCAGCTGCATTGAAACATTTTATATGAGCTGACGATTTCAGACTGAACCCTTTTAACCAGAGCTCTGGAAGACAACCAGCCTGGAAATAAACAACGCAGTGACAAAGGCAATCACCGTGCAGCTTTAAGCCCTGTGTCACATTCAAATGGGTGAAACAGGCAACGCTGGAGCTCTTCCTCTGAGAATAAACAAGCATTGCTCATTGGAATTGCAAATAGAGAAGAAGGTCGAGAGACAATGACCTGCCCGCTATGTTAATTTTCCAGTTTATAGAGTCGGAATATAAATGCCCTGTTTATGATGATTCTAATCTTTTTCTTGTGCTTGATTCCTCGGTATTCATTATCAATGTGACGGACAAATCTCTCATTATGCCCTAATGTATTGTGAGCCTCAGAGGCTGGGTTTACTACAGGGGGCTATTCTACTGGCTCGGGGGCTTTATCATTGCCCATCACTGTGGAGCTGCATCATAGCTAAAAAAAAACAAAAAAAACACTATGCAATTCAAACGCAGTGTTTTATTGTGAAACTCTGATGGACTACGGTTTTTTTCTATGATGCACACTTCATTTCAAGTGTCTAAACTTGTTGCATGG
Source organism: Pagrus major (assembly GCF_040436345.1). Classification (NCBI taxonomy): domain Eukaryota; kingdom Metazoa; phylum Chordata; class Actinopteri; order Spariformes; family Sparidae; genus Pagrus; species Pagrus major. Next base: position 19,156,149 of record NC_133221.1, on the reverse strand, counting down.
TTACTTACAGTGTTAAGTGCATTTAATGTAGTGTCATCTCGAGAGGCTGCTAAACACCCGTCTTCTGTTGAGCCTCCGTCACACATCCCTGCAAAGGCAGCCATGCTCCTGTAGACACAACACACATGAAATCAACATTAAAAGCAGCCACAGAATCATGTCTCATTTAATTTTAATCATGTCTCACAGGTATAGTAGAGATTAGGGCTGGGGCAATATGCCCTTCTGCCTATTTGATACGTATCACGATAGCTGGGTACTAATTCGAAATCTTTTGTGATTGGATATAATGATTTATTGAGGTCTTTGTTTGCTTTTTTAACTCTAAACCATGGGGAAAAGTCAATCATACACTTCTAGTAGTAGTATATCATGAGTCATGTTTACAAAAACAATGCACATCACATGTAAGTGAGTTTTTCTGAGGTTTATTCAAAAGTATAATGGCCATACTGCACATAAAAGCGGTAAATAAAGACTTTTCGAAGTAAACTGCTAAATTTAGCTGTTCTTGCTCATCCAGCTAGTGCCAAAATGTATTAAAACTGCACACAGCAAGTATGCATGTGTGCGAAATGGGCCTTTAAATGAACATTCTTTACATATGAAATTAAACTGTCTGTTAAAAAAAAGACTGACTTAAAATTAAAACTGTGGAAAAAAAGAAGAAAGATCCTAAGAGTCGCCTTCACAGATTTTCACCTTCTTTAGAAACATGTAAAAGTGTTGACAACTATTTGCAAATGACTTCTTTCAGGTACACAGACAAGAAACCATTGCTGGCACTGCAATACGGCTACTGACATGACTTCATGAAATCAAACAGATTGTGACAAGACGGCAAATTATTCAAATGGGGGGCAACTATAGTACAGGTTTATGGAAAGCTTGGTAGAAATGTATAAACTAGATAGTTTGGTAACAAATGGAGCAGAGCTACAACATTAGTATATTCATTGATGGGTTATTTGACAAAAAATAAATTGGCAAATGTGCTGTTAATCAGTTCATTGTTACAAGTCATTTTTAAAAGTAAAAATGCCAAACACGTTGATGCTTGTGACAATTTGCTGCTTTTCCAGGTCTTATTGGTCTTACTCCAAGTAAACTGAATAATTTGGGGTTTTGGATTGCTCACATTGGGCTTTAGGATATTGTGCTTGGCATTTTCCTGAGTTCCATTTCCAGATGTTTTATACATCGGATGACTAGTTAATGAGTAGAAAAAACAAGAGGCAGATTAAATTATGGTAGCAGGAGCTGATGTAGCAACATCAGAGGCATTTTTCTCTTAACTCTAGGTCTCCTCTCCTGCAGTAAACCTTACTGTTAACATGTTATACATACATTAATAAACATGTTTACTACACTTTGGTCAAAGCAATGTTTTATCATCATTAAAAAGCAGATGCGATGCTCTCTGTATGCTTGTGCCAGATAGAAAAAAAACTTTTAAAACCCTCAAAAGTGCATTATAATTCACAGTATATACACAAATACAATATAATATAAATCTCTGTAATACTGGTAAGCAATAAAAAATAAATATGATGGTTAAATAAAGACTTGATAGAATTTCTACAACGCTGTCCGTCATCGTGACAGGTGGTGATTAATGGTGACAGGGCCTCTGACATCAACATAACATAGAAACCCATTAACACATATCACTTTCACTGTAACAACATCTCAGGGAGCACTGATGAAGGATTTTATCCCATGATACAACACCTGATGAAGTGTAACATTAGTAAGTAGCGTTAAAATACCACTCCTGAGACGACAAACATTTACAGACATTTGATGTGACTGATCTTCGGTATCAAACAGCTTCATGGTTGAGAGTGAAAGCCACAGCTGTCATGTCTGTATATCATTAAGAGCTGAATTTTTGCAACAATTCTCTGAAATCAATACAGTGAGTCGAAGGGACATTTTGGGGTTACATATTTATTCTATGTAATCTTTAACCTAATTGGTGATAGTTTTCCCTTGAACTGAACTGTGTGTTTCCCTGGGCTCACCTTGCGGCTCTGAGGTACATGAGAAGATCACAGTCATTGACCCCAGGCATCCAGACCAGCTCCTCATTCTCGGTCACGGCCTGGCCACCAGGAGAGGGGAAAGGCTGCAGCTCTGGGAGCTTGGCCTAATTAGGTCCAGGGAGAAGGGGAAGGAGAGGGACAGATGGTGTCACACTACAAATAGACACAAGCTTGAAGAAATATCAGCTTTCAACCCCCTGTCATCAACTCTTCACTGGGTGGTGGAAGTTCCAGTCGCAATGATTCGATATCTTTACACGACACAGAACTGTAGCACTTGGATGGATTTCTATGATGAAGCACTGCAGATGAACTAAAACTTTCAAGATGCTCAGTGTTTTTGTTTGTTTGGTTTATAGATGGAAACACAGTGGAAACATTAATGGCTTCCTGATGTACTTTTTAGAGCCGACCAATATATCAGTCAGCTGATATTATCGTCTGATGTTGGCCCATCACAGACATATAGGAGATCGGAGTATCTTTTTGTTTTTTCAGATTGACCATAAAATAAATTCATTGAAAAAATGTGCTGCTTTGGCTCTGATGCCTGATCCTTTCTCTGTCTGTAGTCACAACTCTGTGGTCTCACTCAAAAAAAAAACCTAATGGTCGTCCGTTTGCGTTTGTTGTCCAATGTGCGCCGATACGATAACCTTTTTTTTAATAGAACATAAAGCAGACAAAGTTTAAAACGTAAACTACCAGTGAAGTTTATGGTTTCAGTGCACTAATGTCGTTTTGGGCAATTAAGTTTATTGTTAAACTGTAAAATATCGTGCCTCCACTTGCAAATATTGGCATCGACCCAAGCAATCGAGAATCAGTCAAGCTCTAGTTTGTAAACTCAAGCAAATTTGTGTGTATATACAGTTATTACACAACGCTACAGTACAGTTTCACAGGCTGGCAGATGCAAATGTTACTGTAAATTAGCATGCAAACTTAATGCAAACCAGAGCCAACTGTTATTTAAGTCAGTTATTTTGTTGGACACTTTGTGTTGAACACATTATCGTGCCACTACACATCTTGTTTAGATTTAGTTATCTTGAAGGATAAAGCCATACCATGAATCAGACTAAATGGCATCTATGACGTTGAGAGGAACTGTTCACTGGCTGATGGTGTGCTGTAAAATGACTTACTTGGTGACTGGGTCCCACTCGGATTTCCCCTTGTGTGCTGTTTAGTCGCCTGACAAGAGACAAAGAAAGCAGATTGAAACACAATATTTACTTGGCAACATTTCAAAAGCTGGCTGGAAAAATCAGTCAGCATAGCGCCTGTTGAATAAGCTGAAGAATTGCAAAGACTATAAAGTCACAACTGGGTTGAATGCCAGAAAACTAACGATTCCTGGCCTGGACATGATCAAATACAGTGTGGGGGGACATGAGCTGTTCTCTCTATCTTCAAGTCACATGTGAGGAAAAAGTACATTGTTTTCTTCTGAGAAGCAAATAAAGATTTCAGGAGAATATTCTCTGCTGCATAGCGAGCTGAGCGGGGCACATTTGCAGGCCTGATATTGTGGATGCAGCAATAAAACAGAATCCCCTAAAAGAAGGAGGAGGAGGAGGAGGTGGAGGTGGGGGAGCTGGCTCTGGATATGCAGGGCGAGAGCCTCTGAAACGGCTGCCGGTACAAATGTTGGTAGCCATAGCAACTGCAATTTAATAATAGTGTTCGGATCTCCAGCTGCAGTGGATTAAAGAAAATGACAAGATGTTCCTTTTGAAAAGCCATTCCCCCTGTTGCCTAGGTAACAGTGCCGATTTTCATACAGGCGAGCGCGGGGCGGCCCAGAATCTGTCAGCGTGATTTGCACCCGGAGAAGCTCGCACTCCATCACGGAGACCTGGCGGAAACCTGAGAGGCCACAGCCCGTCTGGTCTCTTTACAGTCCTCCAACCGCTAAACCCAACAACAGCTACATATTCTGCTCCTTCCTAACAGACCACCTCCTCCTCCTCCTCCTCCTCCTCCTCCTCCTCTCAGACAGTAATCCATATACTGTCGTGAACTATGGCTGACAGAAGCACTGGCACGAACTGTGTCAGCGCGGGCCAGAAAAACAAAAAAACTGAATTTCAGCTGCGGTAAATGACCCCAGGCCTGCCAGAGCCGTCTGCTGCTCCAGAACATATCGAAACACAAACACTCAGCAGACGACAACATTAAAACTAAAGCGATCAGAATTTGGTCGACCACGAGAGACCAGAGCGAGGAATGGTACTGATAAAGATAAAATATGGTCGTTTCCTGCGTCATCAGCACTACAGATTATATTTTAATGGGTTTCATAACGATTTCATAACACTTGCGGCCTACTTTAAGCAGTGTTTCCAGTGCCATTTTTTGCCTGAAAGTTTTATTATTACGAGTGAGTAGCACAGATCTAGCTAAAAAACAGCTACTTTGATTCATTATCCTTTACATCTACAACGCTGAATGTCCGCATGTGGTCCACTAACTAAGAAAAATGTTGGAACACACTGTGCGAGCGTGAATCTGGTCTACGTTGCCGGCTGAGAGAAAGTTCTCCAAACGTGTTCCCTGACGATGTGCAGTCGGCCAGGTTTGGCAGGAGGCTGTAAGGATGACAAATGAGTGCCGGTGCAGCAGAATGAGAACAAACGGCGGAGTCTTGAGGACAGCCATGTTTTACTCAGGCAAATACCTGAGAGCAGACATTCAAGCTGGAATGCTGCACAGGTCCTGAGAGAGGAGGCAGAATACAGATGTATCGCAGCGGGGAGCTCTCAGGAGTTTCCATAAAGGCTGCGCGCACACTTGAGCAAAAATATTTAGAAGGATGTGATAAAAGTCGGGCCGTGTCAATGTTGGGAATAGATCCAATGACAATACTGATGAAAAAAGGCATCATCTCAAACTTATCTGACTTCTTGTTAATTATGTGTTCATTTTCCTCTAATAAGCTGCACAAAGCTTGCTGCCTGATAACACACACACACAAGTTCACATCTAACTCAGCATTAGTACACAATACTGTCAAATGATTACAGGCTTACATATTAAACCCAAACAACAACGTGACAGTCTGGTCAACTTTCTCTGTGTGTGTGTGTGTGTGTGTCTGTGTATGTGCAATCAAGAGTAGCCCCGCCCCCCTCCATCAATTTCAGCCAATCGCAGCGCGAGTCTGTGGCACACTGACATAATTGCAGCACGGCAAAAACAAACCCAACTCGGTGGTATTTAGGTGGCGTGACGAGCAGCGTGGACACATGGCAGCTGATCGCCGAGGGTGGAGGAAGCCGGCGGAGCTTTGTGTGCAGCCCGGCTGAGCTCCGTGCGCCATGTCATCCCGGTTGTAAACAGGAGCTGCAAAATGGGAGCCACAGCGGCTTATAAGCGGGTCTTACAAGCGTCTTAAAAGCATATTAACGGAACAGATGCATCGCAAACACCATGCATTTACCGGCTCGCGTGTTAATAAAGGTGTGACACATCAGCGTTTCCGTTATGGCAGCACAATAAACGCGTAACGCTCTTGTTCTCTGCAATGACAGCCTGTCTGCTCCATTCTCCTGCCGCTGACACAATGTGCACACATTAGCTCTCCTCGTCCCCGACACGAACACAAACACAACATAACGACGGCGATGCAGAACAGCTCGCACGCATCACACGCTTGTTTTTGTCCCGAGACTACGAACGAGACGCGCCGACAAGTCGCGCAAGCAAGCGGAGAAAGCAGCACGAGAACGCGAGCGCAGACCTACCTCCTGGGACTGAACAAATCGTCCATTTCTGACATCGAGCCCTAAGGTTGGGTGGTGACACTGTGTGTGTGAACGCTCGTTGGATTGAACTCCCCTCTCCCACCTATTTCTAGGTGCTCAAAATGGAGAACCACGCACTCGCTCCCGGAGAGGTGTTCACTGAGCTTGTGCTGTGACCTCAGCCTGCACGTACAGCGTCGCAAGCTCGGCTCGCTCCTCCACAGACACTACTGAGCATGTGCTGCGACCTCACACCAGCGCGCACACACGCACGCAGAGAGGCAGGCAGGAGGCAGACACGCATGCACGATACGGAATTCATCTCTCCTCGTATGTCTGCGCCATAATAAACAAGAGTGAAATTGCAAGGCTGCAGACAGCCCGCTCAGAATACCAAACGAGCGGAGGAGGAGGAGGAGGAGGAGGGTGGCTGAGCAGCAGGGCTCTGAAGGAGGGGGTTCCCAACCGGCAACACTAGGTGCCAATAACAAGGACAGCTGTCACACACGTGAGGCTCTCCGAACACCACCAATGGACAATAACAGTGGGAGTTCACCGCCAATTAGGCCTGATCATCATGTGCATTAACCAACCAACATGCCCCACAAGTCCTTTAGATCAGACATGAGATCTATGAAACCATGCGTGATGTTTAGATATTCACATTCAGGAATATAGATCATATTTACCATTCTACTGTAGGAAAACAAGTTAGGACACTGAAGTCTACTGGACAAAATGTCTGCTGGTGCTCCCCATCTGTCCCGACACCATCTCACTACACTTAACAGTACTCAGAATTAGTCAGGGATGTTGGGATATGGTGCATATATGCATGTGCATAGATATGCAGTATTAGTCAAATAAAAATGTAACGCATTAATTTTGGGGAACAGTATTCACAAAACACAAAATAAGAAGTCAGATATGTCACAGAATAAACATTCAAGTGAAACACTAAAAATATCCCTAACTAATTTGAGTAGTGTATTACAAAGACTGTTCGACCATTTGAAAACTGAAAACTCATCCAAAAAGACTGTTTCTCCCCTCTCCTCTTTCTTTTGTATGTATATATTAGTAAACTTGTTCATGTAGTGTATGCTTTCGTAAATATATGAATGTTTATATATGCATGTGCACATTTATGTGTGTGTGCACGGTACATATACGCACAATATCTAGTGCATGTGTAACTATGAACCATTATCTGTTTGTAATCCAAGATCAGTCTTCTTGTTTGTTTTTGTTTTGTTCTTTTTCTGTGTTGTTGTTCCTTTATTTTTTGTTTGTGTGGATGTAGTGATCAACCATGTTGCTGTCATTTTATTCCTGCACTTGACGTAATACTATGTATAACTTTATTTTTCTCTGAGCATGACACCAATAAAAAAAACATAAACAAAGAAAACATATTTATCTCTTATTGTTTCTAACTGTAGCACCTGAAGCAGCTCAGCATATCTAAAGAAAGTGATGTACAGTACCTGCACAGCTCTGTTGGATTGTGTCCACATAGCTGAATGCACTTACTGCAAGTCGCTTTGGATAAAAGCGTCGGCTAACAGCTCTAACCAACACTTTAATATAACTTCCCAAAATATTATGTCCTGACAGACATGAAACTTGAGATAAACTAGAACTTATGCATTGAAGTTTGCATTTCTGTTAACACTAATACAGTCCAATTTAATACCGTAGATGAGCTAATGAACATACCATGGTCTGATAACTGTTCATGCCACCGTATATCACTGCAATACCAGTATCGGGAAGGCCTCTAATACTGCCTAAAGTGCTGGACGAATATACGCCTGTTCAAAAATAAGAATAATATATAAGTTTTTAACACACTGGTATTGGATTGGTACTCATATTGGCCGATACTAAAAGTTAAAGTATAAGAATCGTATCAGGAAGAAAAGAATGGTGTCTGTAGATCTCTAAATTAAATGTAATGTAATTTTATAAGCAGCCAGCTGAGTGGGTGTAACAAGTACATCTTATAAAAAGTCGTTTTTTAAATCAAAACTCAATTTTTGAGCACATCAACACCAGCATCACAACCCAGCTGAATGGAATTCAGTCGTCATTATTCACGTTTTCCTTCCTTAATGTGACATGTGCACTTCATTATAATCAAACAAGTGAATTTAAACACCACCAATGAGCCTCAAGTAGACTTTTTTCATTCCAATCTTAATTTTAACATAAAAGATCAGTAATTCAAGCTTGACATGTAATTTGACAAATATCAACAAACGCCCAAACAATTAGAAAGCCGTGGGGGTTTCCCCCGAGCTCATTCTCCATAATTACACCACATTAGGACCATTCTTTGTGCACTGATAACATTGACAGCAGTAATGAGCAGAGAGCATCATTAAACTGTGTAACCAGAGCCAAATAAACACGAGCTCATATACAATGAAACTGAAAATGAGTTGTTCATATCCTGTCTAACGAAATGCAGACATGTTAGTTGTGTTTATGCTTCTGGTTTATTTATTTATTTGTCTTGTTTGTTTGTTTGGTTTGGCTACTGCTAAATTGCCTTTTGGTGCAATCAAACAATGTTTATATCTACCTTGGTTGTATAAGGTAATTATTCGGATATTAAGTAGTAAAAATCTAAAAATTTGAATTTGTAACTAAATTATTTACAAATCAAAATGTTGGTGGTTACAAAGGGCTAACATTTGAATATAGGACATTACATATAGAACATGACATTAGCATCTTTTTGTTGTGCAGGTATGGAGAGAATTTTTGACAACGCGGGTCAGAAAAGCCGTTGGGACAACTTTAAGTGCAACACCATCAAGGGTAGGATGTCTCTACGTCTCGACAGGCTCCATTCATTGGACAATATGGGCTCAAAGTTTGTCTTTAATTGGTTCTCTTGGTTTAATTTGCACTGCCTCTCATGTGTCAATAAGATCAACGCGCACTGCTCCCATTGATTTGGTTAATATTTGTGTGTGTTCATGGTGTAATTTAGCTCCATATTCATGTCTTATTAAACTTTATTGTCCAGTTTAAAACATTCTTTAGAAGAGTAATCAAAATGTGATCAGTGTAACCAGTTGTGTTACTTTGATGGAGTAATTAAAATAGTTACATCTATATTATATTTTCAACAGTAACTACAAGTGATCTGTAACCTATTAAACTTCAAAAGTAACCTTCCTTAGGGCGGTAATCGATTAAACGTTTGAGTCATTATTCGAGTAAAATGTAATGATGCTTAACCTGGTTATAGCCTCTCAGCTGTGAGGACTTTCTGCTTTTATTTGTGGTAGTAAACTAGAATATTTTGGGGGATTTTTACTATTTGTTGGGATAAACATGTAAATTTGAAGACGTCCCCTTGTGAATTGAAGTGGGCATTTTTCAACCATTTCCTGACATTTTATAGACAAAAAATAATTGATTAGTCGACAAAGTAAATATTAGCTACAGCCCAGCATTTCTGGCCAGTAGGATGATAAATAAGGGTGGTGTATCAGTGGAACTGAGTGGACAGAAAGCTCCTCACCTGGTCTCTGGGTTATATCCAAGGATATAGAAAAAGGAGTCGATTCGGGCTTTGAACTCCCTGGCAGCAAAAATGTCGGAGAAGTGGGAAATGTTGCATTTCCCCCTGTAAGAGAGAAGACAGGCTTTATTAGACAACAACAACTACTACATGACAAAGTGATAGCCTAGCAGGAGCACACATTGCCCTAATTAGAAGCTCTTGGGGTGTTCATCTGTTGGAGGTGACAAATACAGCAGCAGGTATCTCGTGCCTGTCACTGCCTGCTGACTTTGCGGTGAGACATCAGGCTCCGGCCACTGAACCCGTAAACACCAGCTGAACATGTCAGCCCGTCTCCGTTTACTGCAGCTGAGGCACGGGAGATCTGGACAGGAACACCTGTGCGTCTCCCTCCCAACACGATTACCCCCCAGTGAGCTGAGGCTCTGACCACATCTTGATACCATTTCCTGTTTCCAGCACTCTGGTGTCTCGGTCTATCAAAATAACAGACATCACAGGCATATGGAGCTGGGCTGCCTCGCAGAGAAACAGTATCTTCCTCCCCCTGAAAAGATTAAAGGGCGCTAAGGAGGGCTGTCTTCGGAGAGCTGCGGCATTACAGCATCCCACTGGAATTCCCTCTCGTTTATCTAAAGCCTGGAGAATAAGTCAAATCAAAGGGTGCCTTGTGTAGGAGACGTTGCAGCTAATTTGCCCTGAAATCAGTGGTTTCTGGGAGACATGGCTTTGGCTGCTCACACATGGTTTTGGTTAAAGAAAAAGGGGAAGTGGGAGAGGTGGGAGGGGTGGTCAGACAGGAATGGAAAGACTCAGAAGCAGGAACACAGAAAGAAGGAAAACGATTGAGCCTGTATTCCTTTCTCCTGACATTAAGCACAGAGAGAGTGACTGCCATCAGAGGCTCATCGACAGGTGTGTGTATGGGGGAGTTGATGCACAGCCATTTCAATCAGTGTTTTAATGTAAGACAGCGTGAGACATGCGTCTCATTTATGGCTTTGCCTTTTTACACATATGGTGTATTCCTGCCGCACCTGCTCACAGCAACAAAGCATGTTGTATTATTTTACTCGTGAATGTTTTATAAATGCGACACTGTGGTTTCTTTAAAACACAGCAGTGATGTATTACTATTACCATGATGACACTGTTCATCATCAAACATTGTTTTTTTCAGCATTAACGGCTAGTTAGACTAGCGCATCTGAGTTTGTACAGATCAACAGATAATTTGAATTAATGCCCTGACAACTGTCACTGAAAACACATTTGTATAAGCTGCTTTTAACCCCTGATTCAGATGATTTCATCTGTTTAATTATTTAGGTTTTACTTATTTTGTGGCCCTGTGTTACACTTTATTGTTGTCTAAAAGTATATTTGTAATTACCACTGTGACTCTTTCATTCTTTGATATGTTGTATGCATGTACAGCACGTTGTGACCGTTTAAAAGACGCTATGTACATTAAGTTATTTACATTTTAAAAATTCTTATTTAAAAACATAGTTGACTTTATCCTGCTGGCTTTTTGCAGGTGGTTAGGCAAGTCCAAACAATATTAACCAAAAATAAAGATGTCAGAGTTCAACAAAAATTACCACCCTTCAGGGATTCAACAATAGGAAGAAACTCAGTTCGGTTTTCCTAATCTGTCCAGAGTAAACCCTCCTCTTAAACAAATCGATGAAGGATCTCGGAGAAAAACATCTCCTACGCTGTCAGAGTTTCAGTACTGAGGTGATCGTCTTCATACACATTTGATAAGAGTCTGGGAGTGCAGCTGCAGGCAACTGTAAGCCAGCTGTGTCATCTTTGAAGTGTTGTTTTTTTTCTTCTTTTTTTGGACGCAAGCAAGTAGGTGGGGATGGAGAAAGAAATACTGGGTGAACCACAGATCCTTCTTTAGATTTCGATGATCATCAATGAAAGTTCATTTTGATTGATTTTCGATTTAGAATCGACATCGCAAGACCCCTAAGAAACAAAGCCTATTACAGTTAAGAGTCATTCTTTTGTCTCCTGAATCTGGATCACAGTAGGCGAGTATTTTACTAAAGTTGTGTAACCATTAAAACGCAGATGGTGTTACTCATTAGTCTGTTTGAGTGTTATAGAACAGTATTTGGTGTCACAAAAAAAAAAAAAGCATTTTCCATACAGTAATAAAAATAAAACACTAGTTAAAGATTACTATTCTCTGAATTATTTTCAGAGCCACAGAACTGGGATTGTTTACAGTTTAAAAATAGGCCACAACTGTGAACTCAGCAGGCGAATGCAACAAACACCACAAAGATAAGCTGGGTGGTGTAACGGGGGTACTGTGCTATAAATGCCAATGTTGCAATCTTAGCAGCTACGATGTTCCTGGACCTTTGGGGGTGGATAAGAGAAACCTGTAGGAAACTTCGGCTTCTATTTTCTGCCACAGCTAAGAATATAACGCTCCCAGTTTTTGTGTGTGAGCACGTATATATCTGTGTGTTAGTGTTTGTTTACCTGAGAGCAGCAGCATGATAAGTGTCCACATAGTCGGAGATGAAGAGCTCTCGACTCCTGACCACCGGGTCTGTGATAACCAGCTCCCGGCCAGAGTCTGCAGGAGGAAGAAAAACACAGTCGTACTGAATACAGATCCACATTATGTAGAATGCTAAAGACAACTAAATTCATTCATCTATGACAAAGAGGAAACAGAGATAAAGTAGTTTGGGTTGTTTGAACTCACTAATAAAATCATGAGCACAGTTCTGCGTACACTCAAGTAACAAGTACCTCTGCGGAGGTCAATATTATGCCACATAATTCAATAAAGCCAATAAAGTGTGGTCCCCTGAGGAGAGGACATAATGTTCAGTTCTCAAGTGAAATGACCCTTCCGGGGGTTAAGACGCATCAGCAGCACCAGGAACAGCCGGCTCTCGTCGTTGACAAATGACCCGAGTTGAGGCGTGCTGTGGCCACTGCGCTCCGGCCTTGTGACATCAATTCTAATAATCCTGAGTCCCTGCTGCAAGGACAAGCTGCAGATAGAGGAGCACTGCGCTGCACTGAAAGCTGCTTCTGGAGGGAACGGCATACGAAATGTTTGGCTGATAACCTCAATGGCTAACTTAACTAAAGTCCCCCCTCTGACACAAGTGATAAACTGAGGAAAGGTTTGCTGGCTGACAAGAACTGCTTACAGGATGTTTCAACAGGTGAGAGTGTGTGTTGTAGAGCTGCAACAATAACTGATTAGTTGTCAACTATAAAAATTAATAGCCAACTTGTTTATAAATGTGTTTGAGTAACATTTTTAGAAAAAAAGTAAAAATTCTCTGATTCCAGCTTCTTTAATGTGAATATTTGCTGTTTTATTTTCTCCTCTGTGACAGTAAACTGAATATCTTTGGGCTGTGGACATAACAAGACATTTGAGGACGTCATCTTGGGCTGATCGAAATTTTCAGACATTTTAAAGACCAAGCAAGTAATAAACGTTAGTTGCAGCTCTAATGTGAGACTGAGTAAAGAGTGATGCTTTTTCTCCAAACAGAGGTTGAATGGAAGCAGTTCTAAGAGCAATACACCTAATAATCAAGTAAATACAAAAGTAGAATATACATAAGCAAATGGTCCATGGTGAGAACGGTCAGCTACTTACAACACCTAACACTTTTAATTCAACAACGTTGGGACAACATTTTATGTAATAAAAAAAGATTGAGGAAAAGTTAATTAGGAATTTTAGTAACTAATCAATTAATAAGATGTTGAGGGAAAGCTGGAAAGCTCACTCAATTTAGAGAGTTACATGTACAACTATGTGATGGCTTTATTAAACACGAATAGTGCTGTAAATCATAATATTATCAATATCACAGTATGGCCAAATGCAACATCCAAAACACAGAAACTTACATTTTTTTCATGAAAGGTAAAATGTGTGAGAAAGAGTGTTGTAATGAAGTACTGTAGTGCTTCTGAGATGTTAAATGCTTTTCTCCAGATGTAAGAAAACCTGTTTGTTTTGTACAACAACAAACGTCACATCACCATAATTTTAACAGTTTTTTCAGTTTAAATGAAAATTATGGTGCTATAATGATCATTTCCACTGTTGTAATATCTGTCAAAATAATTGCAATTATTTTTTTAAAATCATGCAGCCCAAGAATGTGTTTGTGATTTTCTTAATTAAGTATGACTAATACACAATAGAGTACGGTGATATGTAGCTCAGCAGAGGCTGTTTTAAAAAATCAGACTCCTTTTTCATCAACTGATTATTCCAACTATTAGACGACATGGTAAATCTGATTTTCCTCTGTGACCTTTCTGTCATCAGGACTTAATATTCACTTGTTAAAAACAGTGATGGTGCTTATGTTCCTGTAGATGTGTATGTGTTAGAGTGTGATGAGTCCACTGGCACTGATGGTGTTGAGAGTGTGTGCTCAAGGGCCACATGACACTGCGGGTTATTAACACTTGACAGCGCTGCTGTCTGGCCTGAAGGAGCGTTACCCGAGGAACAGCATGGAGCCATGGGATTGGCTGGGCTGCCTGGGACACTGTCTTCTGGTTTGTGTTTGAAATGCAATTCACAGCTAGTTCTTATATATCCCCCAACAGGCTGGAGAGCTGAGGCAGGTGTGTGTGTATTTGTGAAGCAGAGAAGTGTTGTGTTAAAGAGCAAGTAAGTGTATTTACTTTCCGTGTGTGTCTGTGTACTGTGAAATTGCACATGTGCAGCAGCCTCACCGTTCTCATTGTTGCGATCCTGCACCAGGTGCTGGTAGACAGAGTCGGGCACCTCTGACTGGCGGTAGTACCATTTCACATTCATCAGCAGATGGTCCCGTTTACTCTGTAACACAGAAGAGACACAGAGCGAGTGAGCAGGAGATTAAAAAAAAAGAAGAAAAGATCTCACACAAAGATAAACAGACATCATTTTGTTTGATTACGACGTCACAAACTGGCCTCTTGGCAAACAGCGAAGCTGTGCAGACGCACTGTTTATGACTCACACACGGGCTGATGCCAAAAAGCATGCAGAGAGACCAAGTCAATTAAAAAGGGATTGTGCAGCATTTAGAGCCTTAATAAAGTAAACAGTGGGATGGCCGTCGCTGGAGGAAGTGTGGAGAGAGAGGAACCATGAGGGGGGGATGGATGATGTTCAATCTCTGCCTCCTACAACTCAGTCCTCTTTCTTCTTTTTACTTAACAATACTCAAATGATTTAAATATACTATAAGGGCTTTTACAGTTGACCCATGCACAGAGACTGTATCCCTTTACCATGCTTTGGACTTTATACTCTCCAAGTGCTGCCACCCACTGGCCTTTTGATAAAGTGCAACTCAACAAAAGGCTTGTAATCCTTTACATGACCAGCAAGTGGCAGCACTGAGGTGAGAAGACAGCTTTTCCAAGACCAGTCAATGAAAAAACAGACCGGGGAGGAATAAAAGAGGAGAGGGAGGGTGGAAGAAAATGGTAGAAACTGAGGCCAGCGCTGAGGTGAGGGATGAAAAGGGCAAAATACTGTTTTCATTTCATGTTATTAAATATATATTGTGCCTTCACACGAGCCCAACTGACCGTCACAGTGGTTTGAAAGAACATTAGAGGGACTGCTGGGCTGGGGTGCTGGACTGCGACACAATCCTACTGGCCCCAGCCATCTTTATTAGGGACTCGCTGCACTGCACTAACTGACTGAGACACCTGCACCACTGCTGACACCACCCGTGGAGCAAAGGAGGAATGAGCATATGGAAAAAATGGAAGAAGGGAAGAAAAGTCTAATGTAATCGAAGACAGACAGTTTCACTTCCGCTCTTTCTTCCAGGCTTTAATTGTATCTGTGTGTGTAACTCTCTCTCTCTCTGTGTGTGTGTGTGTGTGTACAGGAACATGAGGTCAGAGTAAAGATATTTAAAGCCTTTCGAGTACATTGTTCTGTTATGTCACTGGGGAGGAGGCTGAGCACACGCAGCCAAGCAAATCATCACCTCCCTAAACCCTCAAGCCCACCTCTGGTTTTCCCATTCCTCCCTCCCTCCTCCATCTTTCTCATTCCAACCGTCCACTCTACCACCTCTCCATTTTCTTTCCCTTTCTCCAACCTTGAGCAGGGAGGAGGAGGAGGAGGAATGAGTGAGTAAGTGAGCCTGGACGTGTTTAACAGCAGCTGGCACGCAGTCAGTCAGCTGCATTTACTGCTCTGGACGATTGTGCACGCAACATCACACACAACCACACACACTTTTGCTTGTTATTCGACAGAGAGCCATACTGATGGAGTGAGACACAGACCCCCTGAGCACGTAGCCATACTGTGTGTGAAGAAATGTGTGCAATGACGTCATGCCCCTCCCTCCTCTCCCTCCCTCCCAGCAGTTGGCCCACCCATCCCAACCTCTTGTCTATCCAGTGTATAGACACTGTGTTGCCTTCTAGACTAACAAGGCTGCCTGCCACAGCAGAACGAGTAGTTATCCGGTGCTTATACATAATTAATACTTTAAGGAGACTGTAAATGCTGCCAGTGTGCTACCTAAAACATTTCATTTTCTGCCTGTAAAACCACAAAATCAAAGGGATTTCACAGAGCCGGAACATGGAGGCTGATGCAAAAACAGCAAAGCACAAGCGGGCAGAAAAGACGCACACACTCGTAGTTTTACACCTCATTCATGAGCCTGCATTATTTCAAACCAACCAAACGAACCAAAGCAAGAGACCGAGCGAATGTCACTTCAGCTATCATCAGTATCCTCGTCACTACAGAGTAGCTGCCGCTCTCCCGAGCAGATTGCTGTTCACAGCAGCGTTAAGCCCTCTCAGGCAAAAGAGGGAGGGAGCCGGAGAGAAAGACTGAGAGTGCAACATATGGAGCACGTAGTGGGAGTGAAGCATAGCTTTCAATTATCACAATTCTATAAACACGCCGGGTGGAAAAATGAGTAGATAACGCAAGGAGAAAATGAAGGGGGATGACAGACAGCTCAGGCTCGCCGCACCAACTACTAGTTGTATTGTCTGGGTTTTTGCTAAGCCTGCCATAGAAAATAACAGAGAGAGGACGTAGAAGAGGGGAAGCCACAATGCTGAATTGATTAGAGACATTCCACGCTGCCTGTAGAGAGCTGAGCCCCGCACAACGGCAGCCATCTTTGTCTGTCCTGCCAGAGGCTAAACATGGCCCTGCCCTCCCTCCTCCTGGGCCCTAAACCCTGGGAATGCCGCTCGCTGCGGAGAGGCCAAAAGACTTACTAACCCACTACTGAGAGAAAGAAATGAAACAAGAGGGGGAAAAAAGAGAAAGTGCAAGGAAGCAGAGCAAAGGAGATAGAGAAGAAGGGGGTGAGGAGAGGAGAGAAAAGGGTTGGATTAAGGTAGGAGGAGCAAGACCTTCTCATTTCCTCAGACTTAAAATTACAACTATCCTCCTCCTGCTTTACTGACGCCCCCAGGGTACAAGGCTACCCCTTTATTCATTGAGGAGATATAAATCTGAGAGTCATGCTTTGGGGCTGAGCACAATGGCACCTCCTTCCCCCCTCCTTTCCTCCAGTGGCTCAGCCTGGCCTGTGGCATTCCGGGGCACACTCATCAGACAGGGGTTGGATTAAAGGAGGGCCTCTTCTTTAAAGGTTATGCATTGGCCAAAATACTACAAGATTTTTAAGTATATTTCTCATAGAATAAATCCAACATGAGTTACTATTAATAAAAAACAAATCAATGCATTCATCGCCATCTAGACAAGCCAGGCATTGTGCGAGTCGGTTAATTCTCCCTCTGACTCGCTAAAGGTGGCTGGCCCCTTGGATCCATAATGGCTGTGCAGTTTTCTTTGTGTGGCTGCATGTGTGCGCAGTCAACTCTGGAGCTGGGGCCCCTGTGTACGACTACAC
This sequence comes from Pagrus major, assembly GCF_040436345.1. Taxonomy (NCBI): domain Eukaryota; kingdom Metazoa; phylum Chordata; class Actinopteri; order Spariformes; family Sparidae; genus Pagrus; species Pagrus major. The sequence continues at coordinate 19,138,895 of NC_133221.1, read as the reverse complement.
CACTACAAAGACTGAGGGGGGGAAGAGAGGGAAATACAGAGGGCAGACTTTTCTTTTAACAAGCAGAGGCTTTAAATGTGAAAAGAAACCAGCTCTGTTCGACATACACTTTAAAAAATGGACTGAGTGTGGAATTAATTCCAGGTTTACAAGTAAAAGGAGTGTGAAATCAATACAGTGCTTTTCAGCGCAAAAGCCAATGACAACTTTAATACCTTTCGGTGTTTAGGAGAGTGCACGGCGGCGGCAGCTACTTTCTCACGTCTGTTTGCAGTGGTTTTTACAATATGGTCGTTGCCTTGCAGCCAAGCTGAGCTGTGACAAAAGTAAAGGGAACGTTGTTGCAACCTGTAACCCTCAAACCTAATGCCCTATTCCTCCCCCTCCTCCCCCTCCTCCCCCCTGCACTGTAACACAAGAGCTTTGCTTTAAACAAAACCAGACCCTCCCGCTCCCACACGACAGGCCCCCAGTGCACCTCGTTAACAGGAAACCTCTGTTTATTTTCTCTGCTTTTCAAACACTCTCTTCTTCCTCTGCTAACCCTGTTAGTGACCCCCTCCTCTTCCCCCTCCTCACTGGTGACATCAGCAGCAGGATCTATGACTTCCTTCAGGAGGTGGCAGCCAGGAGTAAGGAAGGAAAGACAGATCCCCAAACACGCAGATAAAGGAGACGGCAGAGAGGGAGAGAGGAAAAGGAGGGAGGGAGGGAGGGAGGAGGGTGGAGGTCAAACAGACAAGAGCAGCAGCCGCGGCTCAGTGTTAGCAAGGAATGTCAAGCAGTTCAGCCAGGCTAGCAGTCTGCTGAGCTAACAGCTTGGTTAGCTAACGCCCCAGGGGCAAGGGGAGGCTCGGGTATGGCGAATCAGGGCTGGTCGCGGTGTGACATTGACAGGCAGAGGCTCAAAATGGCACACAGGGCGGGATTGTGGGAGTGTTCACCTCGCCTGCCGCAAGGGGAGAGTAAGCACAGCCCAAGAACAAAAGGCTGATTGTGGCATTTGGAGGCAGAGATGGGATCTGGGAGGACTAATCTGCTGCTCCGACATGATAAGATTAGAGAGGGGAGGCAGGAAGAGCTTGGCTGGGAAGATCACACAAACACTCGCATAAACACACACGCACAAAGATGATGGATCTGATTGGAAGGGTTTTCCACTCGGCTTTCTCCCTTCCTCATTTTCCTTCTTTCTCTCCCTTATTTTCTGCCGCTCTCTCAGAGACAGAGATATCTGCCAGCACACCAGCACTCAATAAGCACTTCCATCTGGACGACAGCACACACACACACACACACACACACACACACACACACACACACTTGAAAACTGTATGTGTGTGAATGTACACTGGTGAGGTACAAGGGATCTGCTGCGCTCACGCAATCTACGACATCTCAGTGACTGACAAAGGAGGTTGTTAAAAAGAAATGCCAGCATGCTGTGTGAGCAAACACACACATACAAGCAAATGCACACACTCTCTCTCTCTCTCTTTCTTTCTCTCTCTCTCTCTCACACACACACACACACACACACACACACACACACACACACACACACACACACACACACACACACACACACACACACACACACACACACACACACACACACACACACACACACACACACACACACACACACACAAATAACAGGCTTTCAGGATAAGCACCACTATTCTTCTCCCAACCCTGCAGTAGAGCGGGGCAGGCTGGGACTCTGTGTCAGAGGTAAGAAAAAGCACCTCTAAATCAGGCTGTCAGAGGCAGCAGCAGCAGCAGGAATCCACTCTGCAATCCTCCTCTCTCCGTATGGGCTTCACAGTGAGCGCTTGGCTACTCGGGGGAAGGAAGGATAGCCTGTATCTCCAAGCATCCTCCTCTTACGGCACATATACTAACACTAAACAAATGCTGATTACAAATGTTAGAGGAGGAGACGTGCACGGCCTGCTTCCCCCCGCCAAACGGAGAGAGTGTGGGAGGCAGAGGGGGAGGTGAGGTGAGTCCCAGCTGTGGCGGCGGTGCTGGCAGGACCTTTGCGCCGTGCCTACACAGGGGTGTCTCTCTCTCTGCCTCTCTCTGGCTTGACCTGTTTGGATATTAAATCGCCTCCCTCTGCTTTGAACACACTGGGCCCATCTGTCAGCCCGGCTCCATATTGGATTGGATGAGCTTTAGCCGATTCAAAGTGGGCAGATTTGCTCTTGTTGCTCTTTGTGTGTGTGTGCTGTGTGTGTGTGTGCGCGCGTGTGCCTTTGAATACTAGCCTGCCTTAAATTTAAAAGCCCCTTTTCGAGGAATCAGACAGGAAATCACTTCCTGAAAGACTCGTAGTGCAAATTGACAACACACAGCAACACATCTGAGGATGTTAACAGGTCCTCCTGTCACCCGCGTAGAGGAAGAAGGGACTGCGGCACAGATGGAAAGAAGAAAGAAAAAAAGGAGAGGGGAGTCACATGGAACTCACAGATGACACTAATTAAGACTTGAGGGCTACTATTGGTGGATCATACTGCCAACCACAGGCACACTTCACACACTGGAGAGTCACAAGCACCACACATGACCGCCACATCTGAGGTCCGAGCTTGTCCAACACTGATAACAAACAGGACTAACGTGCTTCATTTCTCCTTTATTTTGAGAGAATGTAAACTAATGTCAGAATTAAGAAGAAAAATACGTGATGCTGACCACATTGCCCTCCTTCCTGACAGAGAGTGGCAGCGGAGAATGGAGAACACTCGCCTTGGCCGCTCGCTCCATAAAATAGCACGGCTGTGGCCAACTCAAATATTTGTCTTTGCCTCCAACACACTTCTGCTGCGCGCCGGTTTTTAGTCAAGAAATTTAAGACGAGTTAAGTGATGGTACGGAGAGCGCAGCACCGTGAAAGGCAAAATGAGAAGAGGATATAAAGAATACAGTCACTAATGATGATCATTATCTGCAGACCACAGGCACAGAGCACCAGGGACCTGACCACTTGTGTTCACTGATTTAAGCTACACACAAACACACAGGCACTTCTTATTCTTTTTCCTTTTTTTTTCTTTTTTGGAGAACACAGTCAGTCAGAAATCCTTGCAGCACTAGCAGGGTATAGACTAGAATGCAGATCCAAGTGAGACTTCAAACGCTGGGCTGTGCGAGGACAGATGGAGGCGGTTAGGAGAGCTCATATCTGGGTGTTCAGATCATAATACTGACTTTATTTCCCAAGCTCTCCCTCTCAGCCAGACATACAGTTATAGCCTGCCAGAAAACATTGTCATTTCTGCCTTCAGCCTTTCATTTAGCCGCTTCAAAGCCATCTTGCTTTGATACCTGGCTTCCTGTGTGTGTGTGTGCGTGCTTGAGTGTGTGTTTGCGTACAGCCCGGGATGTTCTCTTGAGAGCAGAGACTTGTCTGGTCTCAAGGTAATACCCATGAGTCAGGATTCAGAGTTAGACTCAGACACACACAGAATAAGACTGAGGAATGCCGGCTTTCTTAGGACGACACAGGCTTCCTTTGTGTTGTGCAGAGTGTTTAAATGGTTTGGTGTTTTGTTTGGAAAGCTATTTGCCTGTGATCCATTGTGTTAGCTTTGCCTTGTTAGCATAGCCTGGTGAGCTAATGAGATGTCTTACTAATACCGACTGGACTACTGCTGTGGAGGAAGAGAGGGGGGGGACTGCTCATGGAGAGGGCCGTGCAGAAAGGCTATGAATATCAGGCTGTGTGTGTGTGTGTGTGTGTGTGTGTGTGTGTGTGTGTGTGTGTGTGTGTGTGTGTGTGTGTGTGTGTGTGTGTGTGTGTGTGTGTGTGTGTGTGGATGTCATATTGGACGCATGCCCAGCCGGCTAATCCGGACCCTGTGTGTGTATATGTGCGTATAGGCAGCCTCATGAGCAGGAGAAGGAGCTGTGGGGCTGATTGAGCGCTGTAATGGAAGACAGGAAATGAGAACGCTCGCTTAAGCCAATGCTAATCGATCTCCCCGTTGGTATAATTCACACACGGACACACACACACACACACATAACATGTAGGTTAACGCAGTAGTTATAAATGCGCAAAGCGTTGGGATGTGTGTGTGTGTGAAGGGTGGACAGGTTGGGTGTACCACTTCAAAGACTGAAGATTGGGGAGGGGGGGGAGCCGAGTGTGTGTTTATGTGTGTGTGTGTGTGTGTGAAGACTTTTTCACTATGTAAGAGCAGCTGTCAGGCCATCAGAGGAGTGTCTATAGGGAGTGTGTGTGAGAGTGACATAGATACAGAGAAATCGCGAGGCTTCTTGTGTGTGTGCTGCTTTGTATGGTCAGCGCACATCGATACACGGATAATAGGAATATTTATGATCCTCCTAACACGCACCAAAGCTCATTTCCGCACACACTCACACACAGGAACATCTACTGTTTCTTTGTAAGAAACACAAACACATACACAGCCAGGAGAGAGAGGAGTGGCCACACACACGGAGGCAAATAAGCAGAGAAGAAGAGCGTGAGCATGCAAAAACAAATCTTAATGCTGCGTGTGAAACCGGACAGACTGCATCGCAGGAGAAGAGCTTGTATCATCATGAACTCAACCAGTTGTGATTGTATTGTTTTATCTGGCCACTGCTTCTGAAGATATCCATCTCTCCTTCTCCCTCTCTCCCCCCCCTCCTCACCCTCTATCTCGGTCTCTGAAGGTGACCTTGCCTGTCTGTCAGTCTCTAGCGATGACACCGGCCGTATCAGTAATACATCATGTTAGCTGTGTATCAGCCAGATGCCGCACAAGCCGAGCAGTGGGTGGTCTGTCAGGCACGCTTGCTTTGTACAATATGCAAATAATCACATGCAAATTACCTATCCGTGTGTGTGACGACATATCAGTGTCGATGCAAATGCGGCAGGCTATCAGATGTGTGTGTTAACAACAAAAGATTTACAGAAGTTATGCAGGGCTGTCACCGAATACAGTTACAGCTCACAAAATCACAAGGTTACTCGCAGCAACTGTAACTGCAGAATGCTAGGGAGGAATGTGATTATAACACGTGTGTGCGCGCGCACACGCACACACGCACACACACACACACACACACACACACACACACACACACACACACACACACTCTAACACACGCCAGAAGCTTTGAGCAGCCTCCTGCTGTGCTGCAACAAGAGATGTATTGTAGACAACACAGCTGCAATAACAAGGCAGGCCCAGTGCTAGAAGAAGCTGTACTGCATGACTCTCAGTCTAGACGGGCAACAACAGCCACCATATTGTAACCTGATTATAGATGGTTTCTGAGAGTGTGACACATTTCAGTCCGTTTAAAACATGTTTAATTCTACCTGAGAATGAATTTAAACTCGCAGTCAAACACACTGAATGCCTCATTTATTCAATCATTGGATAAAAAAACAAAAATATGAAATCAGTTAGGAAGTCCAAAGGCGTTTTTAAAGTGATGGGAAAGGCTGAGTTGTTCACGATGCTGTTATAGTATTATTGACTGAATTTTTTATGCTTCCCTCCTACACGATTAGCTCACCACTAGAGATTTTACATTTGCCAGTGCATAAAAATCAAGACATGTTTTGCCTTTTTCGTTTATCTTTAACTGTCACATGTTTGTTATTGTTAGGTATTGCAGGAAGGAGCTAATGAGCCAAAAAAAAAAAAAAAATGTAAATGAAGAAAATAAAAAAGAAGAAAACAATGTGAGCGAACTACTGATGTTTTTAATTATCTGATTAGTGTTCTGAAACTTAAAATTGGCTGGTGTAAGAGAAGATAAAAGGTGAAGGAAGGTACAAATTATTGAAGTCATTACGGCAGGAAAACCGTGCACGCCCTGTTCTGCATTAGCTGAGCAAAGATGCTGTGGAAAAATACACCTTTAGACACTTTTGCGTACGCCTGTTAAGACTTTAGGAAGCCACTGACATCTTCCAAAAGGTGAGATGTTGCATTATATATTTGTCATTAACTTCTTCACAGGAAGAAGGCAGCAGCAGCTAAGTGAAGCTACTAATGTGAAATTGATCCATGATTCACTTTCCTTGTTTATTTTTGGTAAAACTATAATGGCGATGTACCAAGAGAACATTCAGCTGATAAAACATTGGATCAATAGGTGCAAGGAAACCAAAAAAATAATGGATTAAAGACATATTTTACGCCCTGCAAACCAAAATTGCAAAAACTGACACAATAAAATACACATGGTTAAACAAACAACACTCGCTAATACCAAACATGGGAAAAACATTGGAGTCATGATGAGCGTAGTGTGTCAAACACATTGGTTATCGTTCACACACAATCACAGGCACAAACAGGGCGCCCACAGAGAGAGAGAGAGAGCGAGAGCGAGACAAAGAGGTTGAACAACACACCAACATCTCGACTCTGTGCAACCGAGGCACATCAAAGCCTTCTCCGCCCATTTATCTGTGTGTGTGCCTGTAAATCAAACAGCATACTTTGAACATGCATGCACACACATACACACACAAGTGCGTGTGCACAGGCTCAAACTGCATTAGCTTTGTGCAGCAGCAGCAGCAGCAGCATCCAGGGCTGGGTAGGGGAGGTAAAGGATTTTGCTGTAGACGGGGGAATTACTTGCCTCAGCTCACTCTGTCAGGGAGGAGAGGGGGATGACTGTTTACCCGCAGTGAGTGAGAGGAAGAAAGAAAAGACAGAGGTCAGTGCAGTGTCTGAGACGGTGCTTTCTTCTCTGCAAGTCACCTACTGCTTCACTTTCACCCCTCGCTTGCCCTCCTGCCACCATCATTGAAAGGTGACACATCTCGCTATGTCTTTAGAAATAGCTGTGAGGTGTTTAGATAAGAGTTCAGGTCAATGTAATTAGCTGGAACATCGTGTTCAGGGCGAGTTACTATACACAGGGACAGAGGAGGAAGAGGAATAAATGCACAAACACGTTGAGAGGAAAACCAAGTCGTCCCAGTGTGACCATATGGTTTGGATGGGACTTCCTACCCCACCGCACAGGAAGTGTCCGTTTACAGCATACAGTTCAGTTGTCCGCCATCACATCCTGTCTCCCAGCTCTAATGTGAAGCCTGCTCGGCTCAGCCCAGTCGTGGCTTTGAAGTTAAATCAAGCAGAAAGGAGACACAGTTCACCATACCATGCAATCAGCATCAGCATGAGATCTGGTAGGGCGCACGCAACCCTCAAATGACAAAGCACTGGCGGCATACAGCGAGAGCTCCGCATGCTAGTCTGGTGCTGGTGTGTGAACTGCTTTCAGCCCGTTTTGTTGGCAGATTCTCACCTTTTTTTCCCCCCTCCATTGTGCTGGTGTGATTGACATCCACCTGTCCTTGGGTGGAGGGTGATTAGGTGTTCTTACAGCTGGCTCTTTGTAACAGAGTGGATGCTTGTAATAGATTGTGCGTGGAGGTTGATATGATAGGCTGATGATGGAATGATCCAGCAGACATTGACTTACAGTCTGTGGAATACAACAGGGCGGGGTTATTGATGACTCTCTTAAACAGCGGGTATCATTGCCACGGCAGCCCATACATTATCGCCGCGCTGCCACACCCCCGTCACCAGCCTGGACCAATGGGGAGGCGGCTGCCGAGCAAACAATCCCCAGCAGTGTTGGAATGGTTGAAGGAAGAGGGGAGAATGCTAAATGTGCCACTTCATCTGCTGATTGACACAAAGCCTCTTGTTTACCGGCGCCACGGAGATTTGCATCTTTTTACCGTCGCTCCTCCCTCTCCTCTTCCCTCTCATTTGTGCTCTCTCCTCTGCGCGTTCCCCCCTTCACTCCCACAATCCTCCCCATTTGTGGCAGCGCTGCATGAAGTGGATATTACCCCACCCTGCTGCTATGATATTGATCAGCCCCCTCCCTCTCCTCTCCTCCTCCTTTCTCTCTCCTCTCTTCATAGCCCGCTGCATTGATTCCACCTCTCCCTCTGAGCCCGCCAGCTAGGAGTGATTACACACGCTGCTCACACACAGTGATGGGAGCACACACACACACACACACACACACACACACACATTAGAGTCTTTGGTAGGGATGTGGGGATGTGTAGCCTTGCTTTACTTTAAAGGCTATAAAGCTCAGCGGCTGCTGCACCAGCCTTGTGAAAACACTGCTTCTTTTCATTCAAGGCAACCAATGACTGCAAGCTTAGCGTGACGTATTACCATAATAAATATCGCTGTTATAGCTTGTTAGCATAGCACGTCAGCAGGCTGGCGTAAATTGGGCCGTTGCTCTGGTGGTTTTTGTCAGGCTGCTGCTAAAGATGGCTGTGGTAGGGCTTGACAGGTGGGCTCCAGACACCTTGTGATTCTGTGCAGAACCACAGAGAGCTCACACACACACACTCCTTATATGGGCCTGCACTCACCAGCAACAGACTAGCAGCTAGCCCACTAAAGTCAAAGCAGTTAAATGAAACAGCACAGAGTGGGTGTCAGCACTACACAGGCAAAAGTCTTTATCAAAGAGACAAGATCAGCTGTGTACAGTTGTAGCAGATTTGAAGTGGGGAATAAAAAAGTAATGCTCTTCTTGCTGAGTGGAGAGCTACACTGCCTCAGTGAATTTCCACAGCAAAAGCTGAGCTGGCCTAAGGTTTTGGATGGGGAGTCCTAGCTGATGAGCTAACAAGGGGCAGTGAGGGCTGACGCCACAAGAACAGCCACTTATCTCTGTGTAACCTCTCCCTGGCAGCAGCAACAATCCAGCGGAGAGTCTACAGCAACAGGCCAGAGATCCCTCATATTATACACACCCTCACTGCCATTTGGCATTTAAATGGCATTTTAGCGTGGCGGCAAACTGTTTGCACCTAATTATGGCCGGTTGCTGCTGTGTCCTCAGTTAAGTGGGAGTCTCAGAGAGCCATCCAAACAAGAGCCGGACTGTTAAATCTTTTCTCTCAAGGATAACCAATACGTCTACCTTCAGGCTGGATGTGAGTGTTTTTTAAGGGGCTCTATAACATGTAAAATGTTAACAGTGCAAACAAAGACAAGAGGGGGAGAGCAAGGACAGTGTGAGTTTGATCAATAGTAGTAATCAATATTCTCCCTCTGTACCTTCCACTGTTTGAATTAGTACTTGTATTGCACTGCAATGTAACCTCTCAGACAGGCTCAAAGTCACTTTATTTCAGTGTGATCTGATAAAGAAAAAGTCTTACATATACTTGCAATCGAGAGACGATTAGCAGCTGCAAAATAGCAAAAGTAGTGCTGACAAATAAATAACATTATGACTCATTATAACTCAAAGTAATCGCATCTAAAAAAAAACTACTAATGATCCTTAAGAGATGATGTTTTGGGCCAAAATGTACTCCAAGAGACAGTCAGCCATCTGTTAACAGCAAGCACCATCAGTCCCCTACAGGTCCTGTCACAAGTCTACAGCTAGAAGAGTGTAAGCATGAGCTCCACTGCGGTGCACACGTCGAAGAAATGAGGTGTGTGTTTTGTGTAAATGTGTGTATCTTGGCTCTGCGGGGAGGAGAGGACGAGAGGTCACTGTCTATACAAGGAGCACACCTCTACAGACGGGGGTCTCAATCACCTCCAACACCCCCTCCACACACCCTCCGCTTGCTGATGGAAAGAGCCTCTCGCACTCATCCGCCAACTCCATTACCCACTCCGACGGGGCCGCACATTAAATCATCCCATTTCACCTGGAGAGGAGGGCGAAGGTGGGAAACAGAGAGGTGGGAGAGAGACAGGAGTTTTTTTCCCCGTCCTTTATTTCTGGTGTGTGAACCGATTCGGACATGCCCACGTGCTGGGCCGCTATCTGTAATGGGCCCAAATCAGCCCCCACACCCCACCCCACCCCATCCCACGATGCCTTGAGGCGCAAGATTCATCACGCGGACCAGACAGTAGAGGAGAGGAAGAAAGGAGAAGTCGAAGAGAAATAACGTGGAATAAGGTGAGGGATGCCGTAAGATATGAAAAAAGCAAATGATGGGAGCCTATAAAGAGTTATTCACCCTCAAATGGGGAGGGCATTATGGCAATCTATAAATGGGCTGTTAAGCTCAATAGCCCAAGGTTAGCTTGTCGTGACGCTGCTGTGAAAGTCTATATAGATGACTGCATTAGTAGCCCTACCATAAACACTCAGCCAGTACCATCTGGATTAAAAATGTATTTAAAAAGCTCTGATTATTTCAATTAGCTCCAGAGCAATGTGAGAGGAGGAATTAAGCGACACATCGGCTCCAAACACAGATTGCCTTAACAACTGTACAGGGGCAGAGGAGAAGCCATTGGATGAAAGACATGGGGATTTGACAACTGTACAAAAAAAAAGGGACTTCGGGGAGGTCTGTATTTTCTTAATCATTTTATTAAGATAATTTACCAGTAGGCTTAATAACGCAGACTTTCCTCCCTCTACTCCGTGCACAAGTGTTAACTGCCTGCTGGAACAAAGGCGGCTCTGTTCACAAACACAACACTGCCAAACTGTTAAGTACATTCCTATAAAGAGAAGAACAAAGAGCGTTTGAGCGTGGCGGGAGCAGAAATGAATACAGCTACTGAGGGGATAGCACAGCTCAGCCCTTTGATGCCAGGAAATGTCTTTACCATCGCGGATAGTGTTTATGCTGCTTCATAGCGTACTGTTTGAGATCGAGGCAACAATAAAAATCAACTGGTAGTAGCGAGAAATCTCAGCAGAGATGATGTTCGGGAGAGAAATGGGGCCGAGAGGGAGGGAGGGAGGGAGGGAGGGAGACGGGGGGGAGGTATGTGCTGCAGACGAGTCGAGGAGATGGCTGGAAATTTAGAGGTCTGGACCGGATGGTTTTTGGGAAGCACAACACACGACTTACACAACAACACAGGAATAATGGAGTGTGCTTTGTGTGTGGATGCAAGTCACAAAAGAGCACAAACACCTATGCGCACAATAAATGAAGTGTGTGCGCGTGTGTGCTGGAGCGTCTCCCAAGCCCCCTGCAGATGCGGTTCCTGCAGTCCATGTGATCCATTGGCAGTGACAGACAGGTAAACACAATTTAGACTTGCCCATCAAAGCACATGCAACACCAGTCACAGCCACTGCGGGTGGAAATGTGACGCACTGAACAGGAAAACACACAATCCTCCCTCCTGTGTCCCTGAAAGACCAGTCTAAAACTGGCAAATTTGAACAACCTGTTCATCCTGGTTTCCTAAGTTTATATTTTTTTACTGTATTCACCAGGGATTGACCAATGTGTTTTGTTTTTTTTGTTTTTTTAGAGCTGACGACGACAATGATTATTAGTAATCAAGGAACTCATACATTTGCAGTACAAATGAAAATAAGCAGTGATGGAATGGAACTAAGAACAATTTACTAGGGTACAGGACTTAAAACCCCCCTTCAGTCAGTTTTTCTACCCGTTTAATGGCCGACCTTCTCTCTAAAACAGAGAATGTGTAAATAGATAAATAGGTGAGCAAATGTATTAGGTGTGATTTTCATACCAAGGTATACCTTGAAAACAATGTATCACTGCAGCCCTAGTATACACTACTGCAGATACTCATCTTTTTGAGTGCTCGGTGAATCTCTGGGGATATTAGTGCATATAATAATAAAGAGGATTTCACAAGCTACTAAAAAAGACCTCATTTGAGTGTAAAAGCTTGAGTTGTGAGCCCTTCAAGTCTCCTGTTCGCTGGTTATGGATCAGCTCAAGTGTCTAAATCTTGATGACATGACTGATAAAACTCTTGCTTCTTGGTTTTAGAAGGAGAACGGTTTTCCTCGTTCACATACTGACTGGACTGCGTTGTGCTAGAAAAATTGCATATGAGGGTTCTTAAAAGAGAGTGATATTTCCCTTTCATGATCAAAGCACGAGCATATGTGAGCCAGTTGCGTTGCATTAGATCAACAAGCGCTCAGATATGGAGAGGAGATAAAGCCAGCAGTGAGTCAAGCTGTAGCACATGTACAAAATGTCAGAGGGTCTGTGTGAGACTGCAGTGCTGCTGCAGGGGAGCCGCTGGAGATGGCAGCCTGTGGTGATGTTGCTGTTGTTTTTAAGGGCTGTGTGAGGCAGCGGGTTTCAGAGGTACAAAGTGTAGACATTCCTCAGACCTCACAGCAATCCCTGAAATTTCCTCCTCTCGTGTCTGCTCCTCTCTCTGACCGATGCCCTTCTTCCCCTCTTTCCTTCCTCGCTTTGCTCTCTCTGCTGGCAAGAGTTAATTTGCACCATGTGTTCTTTAGCGGAGAAAGAGGAAGGGTGGGGGAGGTAGGGCCTGAGTGGAAGCGTGTGAACCCGATACCACTGTAAATCTCCACTTCCATAGCGTTACCCTCTCGCCGCCCCTCCTCCTCCTCTCCTGTTCTCTCTCATTCTTTTTTTATTGGCATGTCACACATTGGACAAGCTGGAAATTACACCGAGCTGAGCTGAGAACCAGTGGTGAAGCACGCCAAATACCCACTTAAGCTGAGAGAGAGCGGAGAGGAAAAGTAGAGGGTGGAATGGAGAGAAAAAAAAAATCGGGGACAGGAGGGAAGTGGAAATGTAAAGTGGGAAAGAGGAACAAGGAGGTGGGTTAAAATTAGCTGCCCATTTTCAGAGCAGAGGCCAATCCAATTAAAGCTTGACCAATCCACGCAAATGTGTTTAGTGTCTGGTTACGACACTCGGCGCTGGGTGGCCAGCAAAGACAATACAATCTCCTCCAAATACTGTACTGCTAACAGATACTATTTGAGATATTTAATATCAGCAGAGACAAAATGAAGGGACTCACATGCAGCTCCAGAGATTGTGAGACGCTACAAACATTAGCCTACTTCAAAGGACCCATCACCCTCTAATTAAGAGTCGACCCCCTATGGAGGAGTGGACTGTTTTCATTTGAACAGGAAGACCTGGTCAGGTAATGAAACAGGCCCTGTCATTAAATTCATACACAACGACCTGGTTGAAAGTCCTGCAAGAGTGTCAGTTTCTACCTGCCTTTCTCTGCGTCTTTGCTACATTTGTTTTCCCACTTTCTCATCAAAGCCGGTGCCAAAGACGATAGCACTGTCTGTTTGCTCTCCTGCTTTAAAGATAAAGTGTAGTGCTGCGAGCCGGAGCGCAGTGAATTTGCTTCAGATGTTAGTGAAGACATCAGAGGAGACATTTTCACTTGTGATGTGCCAGGAAGAAAAAAAAGTGTCAGAGGAGCCGCTGAATATTTCAACAACTCAGCAACAAGGGGTGAAATTAGCACTTGGATATATATGCAGGGCTCAAATGTCAGCTGTCGCTGAAAAATGACGTGACAAATTTGCATGCATCTGTGTGTATGTGTGTGTGTGCAAGTGAGAGAGAGATACAGCCAAGCCGGTGAAAGTAAACTCAACTAATGAAACTCCAAGGGAGAAGAGTGGGCAAAAGGCTTCACTGTTGAATAATTTAGCAGTGGTGGGTCAAAGAGGTGGCTATTGATTGAGCTTTTAAAGAGTCTTATGAAAATGCTGTGGCCGCTGGCCTGGCCCTTCAGCCCAACCAACCCCCACTGTCCAGAGGCTGCACCCTCTCCATCTGGGAAGGTAATCACCACTCATAAAAACACACACACACACACACACGCACACACACACACGCACACAAAACCCCATTTTGATTTCAGTCTGTCTCTACTTCCCTCCCCGCCCGTCTTCTATCCTAGAGAAAGAGATCATCCTATTGGCTGAACAACTAGTTTCCATAGCAGCATTTAGCTAATGCACAGGGAGGGCAGTGAGGGTGAGAGAAAAAAAGTGTTATCTGTCCAAAAAGATGAAAAGAGGGCGATATGAGGGAGAGAGGAAGCGAGGAGCCAAGGGGAGGCTTGGATAGGTTTGGTTTTATACCCACGAGCAGAGCTGAATACAGCCTCCTGCACTCGCTGAGTCTGAACTGTGCTGTTATCTCAACCATGCCATTTGTATTGCTGTATTTATTCATCGCTGCGCTCGTGTGGACAATCAATCTCACCTGCCTCCCCAAAGAGAGACAGAGCTGTGTAGCTGTCTGAGAGATGCGTGCCTGTCTCCATCTGATTTGAGAAATGCACAGAGCTAGCAAACTGACACCAGAGGAGGACTCGCACTTGTCAGACCTGCAGATTGTGTCTGCTTAAGAAACATGCTTGCAAAGAAACAGCAGCTGCTGCAGCTAGTGACCCCGACACCTCAGCTAAATGACCTAATGTTACTCCAAAGAACGGCATTAATAGCTTCACCTCAGTGAAATTTCAAGTGTGCGGAGACAGCGGAGGAGGGAGGGAATGAGAGGGGAGGGCAGGATTGGTGGGGTGCATACCTCCTCATAGAGGAGCATTAATCAAAACGGTCACAATGGGGAAAGTCACCCGATACTGCCAAAGCAGCAGTATAAAATCCTTTGCTCACAGGGTCTGGTCACAGCCAGCTGTGAGGGAGGAGAGGGGAGGGGGGCTATTTGTCAAATAAAAGCAGGTAATCTGAGCAGAATTAGTTTGTTCAAATCAAAAACATTATTCCACTTCGTGTTAACCTGCTCCAGCCTACCGCAGTTAAGAAATATAATGTCAGCAGCAATTTGTGGTCTGTTTTCCTTTTGTAGGTAAGTGACAAAGAATGGCCATTCACGGTTTAGTAGCTGTTGTGCTGCGGTTCTATTGCTTTAAGGCTGCTACTCAATGGGGAACATTACAGGCAGAATGCTTCAATCAAACAGCTTGCAGCAGGCTCGGCTGGCCGGCCATGTCTATAGACGCCGAGATGCCCTTGTCAAAGCTGCTTCCTCACAGAGAGCACAGAGACAAGCAGACACTTAAGACGGCGCCCCACACACACACACACACACACACACACACACACACACACACACACACACACACACACACACACACACACACACACACACACACACACACACACACACACACACACACACACACACACACACACACACACACACACACACACACACCAGTGAAAGGCTGCACCTCCACATGTTCATGTCTGTGAAATGGACCAGTTCGCTTACAGCAGCTGAGTGGACCGTGGAATGAAAGGAAGAGCTGAGCATCACACACACACACACGCACACACACGCGCAGGCACACATACAAAATTGCCCCTAATGAGGGTAGCGCCCCTCTCTCAAGAGATGGCAGCGGCTGCTGCTCCACTCGATAAATATTAACAAGAAGTGCGACTGATGGCGGTGCTCACTGATCCATAATTGCATTTCAAAATGTTCGATGGGGGTGGGGTGGAGGGTGTTTCGCGAAGGGAGAAACGGGGAGATAAAAAGAGGGAAGTTAGCCTTCCAGGCAGTGACAAGAGACGAGTGATGCCTGTCTAGTCAACCTCTTACCACCATCTCGATGGCTCAGCGCCAATCAGAGACTTTTTGGCGAAAAAGACCCACACAGGTTCTGCATTACAATCTTGACAATCTTCCTTTCATCGACTGCTGCATACATCTAGAGTCACTGTGACACTGTAGCTTTATATAAAAATCTGAGGAGGGATCAGAGGGATGGCAGGGAACTCCACTTACCAATGCCACATTGTATATTAAGTGATTTTTTCCCCCCGTCTTTTTTGCATGGATCTGAATATGCGCAGACAAGCTAGCCGCAAGCTAATTAGCTAGTGGATCTCATTGTTAAGCTAATTCTCTGCATTTTGGATTCCATTAGGACTGTACTCAGGCTCCACAGAAAACCTAATAACTGCTCATGTTAAGCATGCGTATTTATGCACATATATTTGCATCTTTATCAAACATTTTTAATTATGGGCTTTGAATATGTGGCATTTTCCAAGGCTGTAAGATAAGCACCAGCTAAAACCATCAGGAAACAGTTGTGTGAGATACTATTACCATTCTGTGTGTCTGTGTGTGGGTTTGTGTGTGCAGTGGAGGTGTACACATGCTGTTTACACGACAACTGGGAAAGCTATGCTGCTGTATCTATCCAACACAAACAGGCATGTTGAATACACATGTAACCACACATGGGCAGTGAATTAGTCCTGGTTGATAATATAATGTGAACTTTGTGGGATTTTAATTTTTGCACCATTGTTTTAGGTCTGGATCATATTTAAAAACTCTTAACCACAGAAGAAGAAGCTAGATAAATTACTGCCTGGAAATTTTTTTCTGTGGCGTTTTAAATCTGGATGTTATTTTGTGCATAATTAAAAACATGACAGCACATCCACAGTCTTTGTTTTCTATTATATAAATAGTTGTGCTTTGTTGCCATGCTAAGTGAAAAATGTAGAAAACTACACAAGAATAATTGTCATTTTTATCAGTTTCAAGCTACCTGCTAATTAAGTGTTTTGGCTTTCTAATTCCATCAATCAAATCAAGCAAAAAGAAATGAGGGGATTTTATACAAACACCAGAAAAGTTCACCTGTCGCATGGCTGAGTGAGCATCTGATAATCACACATGCTATTTGTAGTTAAAACGAACCAAAAAAACAAAGGTGTTACAAATTATAATGGCAGCTAATAAAGGAAATAGATAAGTGCAGAGCTGACATTCATTATGAAAGACAGTTTAATATCATTTATGCTTAATTTGCCACTTAAGAGAGTATATATGGTAAGATCCCACAGCTAGGATACACTAACAATACAAGTGATGAGGACACTGCTGATTTCAGTCCAAACAATTTACTATAATATTATCAGTGGATATTGGCCAATCACAGTTAATTTGTTATTTGTGCACAAATTGTCTAATATGTGATATGAAAACTGTTTTTGGGAGATCATGATGCAGAAAAAGAAGCTTGGGATGATTTCTGATTAAAAAATTCCCAGAGAAATGTACTGGTTACTTAGACAATTAAGTTTATTGTTAAACCATAAAATATATTGCCTCCATTACATATCCACATCATTTGAGGGGTCATTTACAAAAATGTGTTGATATCGACCAATATACTATTTGGTAATTTTTTTCCCCCCTAATATCGGCATCGGTCCCAAAAATCCAATATTGGACAGCTTTGATAATTACCATGTGTGCCCTTGATAATGAGCCAATAGAGCTGCAAAGATTAGTCAATTAATGAATTATTCAATTAAAAGAAAATTAATTCCCAACTATTTTGATAATTGTTCAATCGTCATTTTTTTCAAGGAAAAATGTCAAACATTTGCTGGTTCCAGCTTATTCAATGTGAGTATTTGCTGCTTTTCCTTGTATTTATGACGGTAAATAAAGAGTCTTTAGGTTTTGGACTGTCGGTTGGACAAAGAAAAGCAATTTGTAGACATTTTATAGAATAAATGATTTACCTTGAAAATAATCGGCAGATTGATCGATAATAAAAATAATCATAAGTTGCAGACCTAGGTATCCAGAGGTCATACAAACCCAGCATACACAAATCAAGCATGTAAGATACGAGGCCAAACACCAATCAATAAAAGCTAATGTTTATAGTCATTTTGTTTCCCTTTCCAGGCACACCTTTTATTTTTACACATCTCATTAATTAGATCGATTACTCTCAATAACACACACGTAGGGTGTGCACATGTGGACATTTTTGATAAACGCACGCTGTCACAGCGTGTTTTCACTGGACACACGTGTGAATGATAAATCGTATCACAGATTTGCTTGCACACATCTCCACAGAGGAAACCGAGCATACTCAACCTTGAGATGACTATAACCTAACACTGTGTCTATAAACTGATGCCAAGATGAGAGGCACAAAAAAAAAAAACCAATACAGCACACACACACACAAAACACACAGACACGGATACACACACAGTACACTGGTTCTATGACAAAGAAAATCCCTCATCCTTTTAAGCTGATCAGGGCTGCAACATATGAGCTGGAC
The DNA here is from genome assembly GCF_040436345.1 of Pagrus major. Taxonomy (NCBI): domain Eukaryota; kingdom Metazoa; phylum Chordata; class Actinopteri; order Spariformes; family Sparidae; genus Pagrus; species Pagrus major. The sequence goes on along the minus strand of NC_133221.1, from coordinate 19,120,998 downwards.
TCCTGGCAAGATAATTGCATTGTACATGGCATCTAATTAAATGTCCATAAGCAGGGAGATCCAGGAGTAGAGATGTGTGTGTGCGTGTGTGGCTAACAGTGAGAGAGAGGCTGCATGTGGGTGTGTGTTGGTGTACTGGGCTCCTCAATCCCGCGTTCCCGGAGGGAAAAACGCGGCAATCACTCCATTAGCGAAAGAGGGAGGGAGACAGGGATGCTGGGAGAAAGCAGAGGGAGTAAGAGAGAGGGATCTGGGGAAGGAAGGGAGGGAGGGAGGATGTAACACAGCTGACTTGGCCAATAACACCAAATGAGGTTAGATACAAGCAGAGAGAGAGGTACGGGGTGGGGGTGGGGTGGGGGGGGGTCAATGAGCGTCGAGGACATGGACACAATGACTAGAACATGGGATGGGAGGAGGAGGGAGGAGGGAGGAGGGAGGGAGGGAGGGAAGTGAGTGACAGCAGATAAAGAGGAGTGGGGTTGAGGGAGGGGAATGAGGTGCAGAGAGTGAGTGGGAGAGAAATGGAGACAGAGGAGACAATCGAGGTAAGAAAGCAGGATGGATGGGTGAAGCCAGGGTCAATGGGCAGATAGGGCTGCAGATTGTTCAGTGCTCAGTCGCTGTCAGATGGCTTATTGTCTTACGTGCTCAAGTCTCAACAACAGGAAACTCACAGAGGTCTGAGTGTGCATGTGTGGTGTTGAACCAGATAAATATGTGCACAAACTGCATGATGATAACAAAAGTTGCATCACAGGAACATAAACATGATGATTAACAAATTGTACACACACACACACACACACACACACACACACACACACACACACACACACACACACACACACACACAAACTGATATGTCTACAGTCGGTAGGCTCACTGCATTACTCATTAAATATAGATTGTAAACACATTACAAGGTCATGGCACCGGGTGTAAACTGAGACCAACTCTTTGGGGAAAACAAACTGGAGGACTGTTGGCCACCTAAGTGAAAGAAAATAAATTGACAATTGTTTTGGTAATTGATGAATCCTTTTAATCATTTTTCAAGCCAAAAAGTCTCCTTGAATATAAGGATTTCCTAACCCTAACCATTTTTCTTTGTATTTATGACCGTAAATAAAGAGTCTTCAGGTTTTGGACTGTTGGCTGAACAAAAGAGGCAATTTGAAGATGTTATTTTGGGCTCTGGGAAATTGTGATGATCAAATTTTCAATGATTTTTAAATGATTAATTGTGAAAGTAATCTGCAGATTATTCGATAATGTTATGACATCTTCCGCTATTTTCATAACAATATCTAATAGTGGCTCCATTTCGAGTCTTGCTTGTGTTTCATAGCTCTCACGGTTAAAATGGCCTCCTACTGGTCACCTCTGTATCTGGGCAGACATTTTAGGAGAAAGGCAGGAGGAGGCTGAAATCTATATGGCTGGATCAATATGTCACAGAGGTTATAGTGGGCACCCACAGCTGCTGCCACTGTTGAGTAAACAAACTCGGGGGGGAAAATGATTGTCCTCCAAGTCAAAAATGACCCCAATAATGGTGCAGAATGGATTTTCTTTTTTGTGCATGTTATTGCTAAATGACTGTGTGTGTGCATGAGTGCAAGCAACAAGGAAGCATGCACACATGCAACAAGACCGGTCTCAGAATCATCACGACGCAGAGAAAGATATAACGACACACAGAGGCGGGTTTCAATCCTTGTTCTTCCCCACGCAGGAGAGATTGATGGCTGCATTCAGGATTTCTACACACCACTAATTGGATTCACAGGTCATTAGATAAAGTACATGAGTGAGACCGTTACAGCCTAAAGACTGAGGGAGGAGAGAGAGAGACAGGAAAGAGGAGAAGGGGTGCGTGAGGGGGCAATATTGATGAGGTTGTTTGGTTCAGGACCAATGAAATTTCCTCCCCCTCTGCTGCGCCTCCAAAGCCCGGTTCCCCCGCTCAGAGGGGGGTTGATCGATAATTTGTGCGGCAAGAAAAAATGGGGGGTTAGAGGCAGAGGAGGGGAGGGATGAGAATGAGTTGACGTCTACGTGGATCTCAAGTAGCCTGTTGTCTCTCCTTTTCAATATATTGTGGCAAGAGACGGAAATGAGATTACGCTGTCCACAAAGAGCAGAATGAGCGTCTGAACGTGTTTTTTCTCCCAAAGGCACAATAATGTGCCCCAGTTTTCAGAGCAGGGTGACGGTGTAGAATCGAGGGTTGGCCAGCTAGACTGTTCAAACCAACGTGTGCAATTACAAAGTAAATCAGCTATCATCCTAAAAGAGGATTTAGTCCTGGTCGAGTAAATAGAAATTACCAGTTTTAGATGTAGCTAGCGTAGTGCCAGTCTTTTGTGATTCGTAGCCCGGCGACAAAGTGAGCTCATTGAAAAACGTTGTACTTGTTTAGAGAGCCAGCGGGGCTTGTTGTTTTAACATAGGAGGACAAGGGTACAGTCTGCTCAAACACATACAGGCATGCAGATGGCTGTTCATTAATTACAGATGGATGGGGGGAGGGAGCAACAGAGAGCGAGAGACACCGAGAGAGAGAGAGGGAGAGGAAAGAGAGGGAGAGAGAGGGGTCAGCTAATGGAGCCAGTATTCTCTCTCTCCCTGGACAATTACCTCTGTCTGCCCCAGACCTCTTCTGGCGCTCTTAATCAAGGTGCAGGTGCGTGGGTTTTTGTGCAAGCAGGGTGTGTGTGCGCATGTGCGTGCACGAGGAGGGCTTCCTGCCGTCCTCAGCACTCTCCAACAGCAATCCGATTAAAGCCCTGCTGCTGTGGGGCCTGGCTGTCCTCCCCGCTGCAAGGCCTGCAGCTCACCTTAAAACCCTGTCTACACAACAACTGCCCCTCGCACACAGAAGTATTCACACATGAAACAAATGTGCCTACACACTCAAATGCGCACACACACACACACACACACACACACACACACATATATACATACACACGCTATTCCACCTTTTTCAAAAGTGGTGTGTGTGGCCTCTGAGCTGACCTCCCATCATCACCCTGGCTGTTGGCAGCCATTACTTTGGCCCCCTGGGGCCTGGCCGCCCTCTGCGCTCTGCTTAGACAACCAATCTGTTAGAAGACAGGCTATACTCGCTCCAGCAGGGTTAGATGCTGCTTCGTTTGGCAACACACACCCATCGATTACATATTCCAGGAGTCTTTGGACATCAAATGGCAGCCACATTACTGCAAACCTGCACAGAAATGTGTTCCCAGCAGTTGGAACACAATTAAAAACGGTCACCTTCAGTTGCATAAAGGATTTCAGGCTTGAACGATGAGTTCTCATTTGGTGAATTTTGACTAGCAAATTTGTCAAAAGAAAACACATGTACAGTGCAGCAAAGTATTTAAAATCAGATTCAACTTCCCCTTTAGCAAACAGGGAATGCATTGTGGGAAAAGGTAATTGTGTGTGTGTGTGTGTGTGTGTGTGTGTGTGTGAGAAACATTTTAGGTGTCCCGTTGCAGAGAAACCACTTCACTAAGCCGTCCGAGCCTGATGAATCAGCCGTTCTCAGCAGCAAATTAAAAACTAATTTCTTTCTTTATTCAGCAAAAGAGGCAATTTGGCCACATTAGGTTGTAAAAAAAAATCAATTGAAAACTGGTGAAGGCCTCCTTCATTAAATCAATTAAGTGCATCGACAAACATCTTTATTTCCATTACAAGCATTATTGCACTGCCAGTGGATCGCAAAGGTGGTTAATATTAAACCCTGATTGTCAGAGGGATTTTTATTTTGCCAAATGACCCTTTAAAAACAAACCTCAGCAAACAAACCAATTATAAATCGTATTTAACCAGGATTTGTATTCAATTCTCATCAACAACAAAAATGTGCAACTCTGCACCCATATCCCCTAATTATGGTGCACAAACTATCCTATCCCTGATTGCTTCGGGCACTTTTGCGCACTAGAACAACAGTGGTGTTGTTTTCCAGCCTTGGGACTCACAGGATGGGTGGGTGGATTAGCAGTGAACGCCAGGGTCAGTGTGAGGACACGAGTACATGAAACAGGACAGACAGGAAGTGAAAAAAAAAAAAAGCTACTCACCAGCTTGAAATCCTGAATGCTACAAATGAAGTAGGGAGTGTTGGGCCGACGACTTTCAATGTACACACAATCTGCAAGTGAGAGAAAAGAAAAAAAATGAACTAAGTTGGAAAGAAGATGTTCACACTTCTCAGAGCTTTCATGTTTTTATGCAGCCAGACTCAGTAATATATTATTTGCGTGCTGTTACCTCTGCTGAAAAGACATTTTTCTCCTTGAGTCAAATTCAATTGGAATGCGAGTAATAGGATTAAGGACTTTTGGAGCGCTACAAGGTTGCCTTTCCAAAGCAAACATTACGCCCAAGGGGAATTATGTTATTGTTCCACTCCATTTATACACCAGTGAGCAATACTGGCTTTAACCCCATTCCAACCCCCCAGACATCCCTGCAACTCCTTCCTGAGAAATGACAACTTCTGTCAATGCACCTCTACATGTCCAGTTAGCTTTGGGTTAGCTTCCTACTCCTCCCTCTCCGTCCTCTCATTCATGATTTAAAATGTTGCCAAATTACATAACCCTCACGAGTGTTAAAAGCAGCCCTCTCACATCGAGTGTGAGGAGGTGGCCCTGGCCTGGCTGCGCTGTTAAATTGGATGTGACTGGTGGTATGGCCAGGTCGTGAACCCTCATCTCCTTAACAAAAACATTCACGCTGCAGAGGACAAAAACACACAGCCACTTCTGTGGAGAAGAAAAGGAGGAGGAGGCGGAGGGGAGGCGGGGGGCATGGCTAATGGTTACTGCTAAGCTTGGCACAGTACTTTCCAGAAACAGCCAAGGGTTAGAATTATGAGAGAAAACGAGATTTGAATTCACAGACGTCTAATTAACATAATAGTTGCCCGTTCACCAAGAAACAGGAGGAAGAAAATCAGATCTATTTTGGTTAAATAATTACCTGTAAAAGACAGCAATCAAAAAACACGGACATTTAATTGATCGGGGAAAAAAAAAGATTGCACATGCTGAAAATTGACCTTTCATCAGATTGCTCAGTAAGCAATTGAACAAGCCACCTGACTGCTCCCAGGGCTGGTTTTGCCTAACGTTGGGTGCAACAGAGCGTAGCACTCTTGCTAACATTAACACATTCACGAGGCCATGACGACGGACAACAACTTGCAGCTCTGTATGCCTTGTTCTTTTTTGTTTTTTTAAAGCTAACCTCTTACTGTAGGTAAGATTTTTACTGACAACACACACTGCTGGTGCTCATTTCACCAAGAACACATGCTGAGCTGTCCTTTGCAAAAAGCCACACTTTCCCCCAAACAAAAGATGTGCGGCTGGCTTTTCCTTTCTCAGTGACTGACACTGCCATCATCTGTTATTTATTTGTTTGTGTCAACAGAGTTATCGATCTGGCTGTGGTTTATCTTACCGCTTGCAGAGGAAAAGAGGGGTGGCAAAGATATTAAATGGCTCTGACACCCAAGATACCATTTGTAGAGGGGCTGGTGTGTACGAGTGCGCCTGTGACATCATGGGCTTTGTTTTTTGAGAGGCTGTATGTGTGTGTGCGTGTGTGTGTGTGTGTGTGTAACCCCAGGGTGGGCTTGTTATCTGCTGTGGGCTGAATGAGCTGTTCTAAGGGGAGAGAAGGAGGGAGGGGGGGAGTTTATCGCCCTCGCTGGCTCTGAGTGACGCATTATATCTCTCTCACTACTGCCCTCTTCTCGCTTTTCCCCTCTCCCTCCTCTACGCCAACCCTGGAAGTCATTTACAAGATAACATGAATGAAAATATCCATCAGTGCTATTGTGTGATCTGCAAGCAACACAGTGTGAGTGTGAGTGTTGGGAGAGAAGCGGCTAGAGAGGACGAGGAGGAGGAGAGAGCAGGAGGGAGGGAGTGGGGGGAGGGCAGAGAACAAAAGAGACTAATCTGAATGAGATGACATGTTTCGGAGGAGTCAAATCGGGGGAATTAGGGTTTAGTGTCCCTTCACCTCGTCGGCACATTCATTTAGAGAGGCCAGATCTCCGTGTCTACACCCCAGAGCACATCAACAGGCATAAAGAACAGACGGGCAGAGTGAAAAAGATAGGTGGTGCAAAAAAAAAAATAGACAGGGATCTAGTTTAATCATTTGCAGACAGCAAGCGAGTCTATTCTTCGAACGTCAAAAGCACATTTTGAATTCATCCTGGGCACTAAAAGTCTGCTACCTCAAGGGCATTTCTCTGAAAGCGACTATAACACGAATCTCAATGAGTGTGAAAGTTAAAACCGAGTTAACGCTGCTGGCTTTTGAACGAAAAAAAAGGAGGCTACGGAGCTCAGGGAGGTTGGTTGGGATTGTGGAGGAGGAGGGGCGGGGAAGGGGCTCGTCGAAGCGGGCCACACGGTTCCTCCAGGGTCTGCCTGGCTTGTTAAACATTCCTGCCATTTTGTGCATTTGGAAGTGGGTCTCCTCGCTCAAGTGGAGAAGTGGAAAAGGGGAGGGATGAGAGGGTTTAGCTGTGGTGGGGGTCCACGGAAGAGGGGGGGGGGGATGGGCAGCTTTTTTAAGGGTTGAAGTGTGTGCTCGTTGGATGGATGTAGCCCTCTCTGTAGGAGGGAGAACCACAGCAGGGCCTTTGTAGTAGAGAGCTCTCACTCCCTCGGCAGCCGTGAGTTTAGCTTCTTCCACTCGCCTCCGCCCTACAATCCACTGCCGACCGCCACTCCGCCCGGACAGACAGAGAGCAGGAGAAAAGTTCAATATTTCGACATGGGGAGATAATCACGAAGCTGCAGAGGGCAGCTCCTCAGACCTGAGCAACTTCACTGAAACCTGATCCTGAACATTGTCGCTGCAGAGTTCAAGCACTGGAATATTCATTGTTATAACCTCCCGACACACACACACACACACAGCAATTTTCTGAGCTGTAGCTCATTGTTCAGCCAGCCATTCTCTTACGGCTGCCAAGCATGTCTAATCTAAAACACACCTAGCCTCAGCAAAAGAGCCGTGTCCCACTAGCTCTGTATCAAGCAAATAAGATGCTGTTTAATTTGCTGCAGGATTTCAGCGGAGGGGAGGGGAGGGGAGGGAGTTCTTAGATAATATCAGCTTCTTTTACCAGCAGCCAACAATGGGAAAAGTCACATTGTGAACACAGGCATATACGCCAATGTTTTGTAAACAGCGATGGGGGGAAGTGGTGGTTGGTGCTGCGGAATGAGATCAGCTAAACAAAGCAAGAATGTGAGCATATTTTAAGATACAAGGCGGGCTTATTAAATCAAGAGGAGCGTTTGTTTAAGCTGTGCTCGCAGGTGGTGAGTGTTAGCCATGAGTCAGGACGCACCTGCATTGTTAAAACATGGTGCTCGGCACACAAACGCACACACACGGCAGAGTAGTCCGCTGCTTTAGCGAAGCTACCCCCTTGAGTCTACTGATCCTAAAATTAAATAGCACGAGGAATGCAATAATGGAACTGCAGGGGTGTGAGGGGACTGGAGGGCCAAGAAAGACAGAGCTTGGGAGAAAGAGGGAGACTGGTGTTATTACTGATCCACCACCGACCACAGAGCCTCTGCAAGGGAAACCAGCTGATGACCATGGTTGCCTTGTGCCACTTCCTGCTGGGTCATCCCAACGGGCGGGGTAACAGGCAGTCGTGGCCTGGAGGCACATGGATTCTGCCCTGACTTTCCTTCCTCTATCCTCGTCCACAAGCCCAACAACTCTCCCTTCTTCTCACTGGAAAGGCAGTGGGAAATACCTGGCAAGCGATACCATCAGCTCTCTACAATAGGGCAGGCCTACAGCTGACTGAGCTCCTAGGGGAGAACAGAGGCTCTTTGACAACACCCCCCCTCCCTCCTCCTCCTCTCCTTTCCCTCTCGGCTAGCCCACGCTTTCTCATTTAGCAGTCGGCAGGTGGTTGGATTTCACTAAAAAGCCCTTTTCCCAGAGTCTCCAGCGTGGGGAGAGATGGGAGAGCAGAGAGGGCTTTTTAAAAATAGATCTGTTCAGTAAGCGACAGGCTACAGATTCACACTGCTATGTTTCAATATGAGATGACTCCAAGGGCTTGTCCCTCATGTTAGCTTCACTGGAAACCGCTAACTGATCGACAGCTAGCCTTTGTAGCGGAGAGGATGTGCTATGCTAATCGCCCTCTAGCCTACGGTGTCTTGGCTCTAGAATAACCAATCCAACACTGACTGAACCGCATTATACCGGCTTCTCAAGAGGACCCATAGTGAAAACAATTTGACGTCTTGCTCTTCTATGAAGCAATTATTTTTCTTATAAAGAACTAAATAGCATATCAGCATCGACACAAATATATTTTAATTAGGCTTCATTTAGTCGGTGTCCTATTTATTCTCTCTAACTTTCAAAAGGTGTGTCAGCTCACCCAAAACAAAAATATCTTGGAAAATTTCCAGCCACTTTATTTATACTTGCAAGCAGTAAAACCTATATTTCAAAAATACATCACAGGCCAAAATATTTTTAACAACCACATTAACATTTTCCATATATAGCCTTATCTGTCTGCAATTCCAGAAAATATGCCAGTGGTCAGCATCAACTGGCCTGCTTTGCATTTTGGGTGTTGTGAAAAAGTGATGATGAACAGAACTCCCTCCATACTGGTGAGTTCATGGATGTACATTGTGTCTCACACATTTGAACCCATTCTTCATCGCATTGATCCCACCCCCACCCCCGCCCCCGCTTCCTCCGATGCTTAGTAGAAAGCAGCAATGACCCGAGGCACATTCTGTTTGCATTAATCCAGTCACCCCAGTCGCATTATCTACATTTTTATCTGGTTCAAACCTCATCTCTTTTGTAGTCTCTTAACTCAAAGTATATATAAAAATCATTGTAAGAGATCATACTTTGGCTTTAAATCTTTAACTGTACACATTGCCATTATGCCTTTAAGTGATGATAACCCTGTTCACCTCTTTCAATTTCTTTCCATCTAAGATTCATAGTCAGGTTTATACCAACAGGCCAGGGGTTGGAGTTGAGCTTCATAAATTATTCGTTTAGATTTGGTGAAGCCATTCTCCCCTCACTTTCAGACACTTGAAGTGTTCTGAGTTTTATTCTTGGTTTTCTGCTATTCCCAAATGGCTCTGAAGATCATATGAGGCTATGAATTTGCTTTAAGGAACACTGATTGAAAGAGACTGGAGTACATATAATAGCTTAGGTAGGATATTCATTTTAACTGGCACTGAAGGTGAGTGTCCTATGAATTATAATCTACTTTATTCTTACTATTAAATCTGAAAAAAAAAAAGGAACTTCAGTTGCACAAAAACGATTAGCATTTAGGATTTACAGAATTCACTTTTGAATTAATGAATGAAGTTCAGGTCATTTTTTAAAAACTCCAAATGAAATAATCTAACAATATCCAAAGATTTGATGTATTAATGCAGCTAAAAAGGAACAGCCAAGTCCCCACAACTCCTGTCCTGGTAGGACAGCCTTAGTGGAATAATATTTTATATTTTTATAAAAATAGAAAAGTTATAAATTGCAGTGAATGTGGTTAAGAAATGTCAGTATTTGCACTGATACTGATATTTTTGCATCATTAGCACCAATGGCAAAAAACGTTATATACAGAGTGAAGAAAATTACAGTTGACATATATTGCAGAAAGAAAAACTGAAGCCCTTGCAACATGTCAGTTTGTGTGACTGCCAACAGTTGGTCCTGACTTTAAAGAAAGGGGGAGGAAGGGCTGGTTATCCAGCTCTACATGTGTGTCAGGCATACTCCTGCTGCATAGCTTACTGGGTGTGCACATGACACACACACATACACATACACTCCCCAGGGTTCTGTGGTGGCTGCGGCAAGAAGCGCCAGCTGTCCACATCAACAACTCCCCCAACACTCATACACACAAGGTGTTTTTTTGTCAGACTAGCCTGCAATCTCTCTGTGTTACACACTGCACTCACTACACAAAGCATCACCTTCTAAGAAGAAATTACTAAATTTAATCAAGTCCATTAGTGCTTGTGTGGCTGTGGCACCCATGTTGTGTGACTTGTCTCATGTCTAATAAACTAAGGTAGAAGGGCAAAAGAAGTGGGTGGTGGGTGGTTTCCATTAGCTCTCTCCATTTTCAACAGCCAGTCAGTTGGGGAGGAAGGAGAAGTGCTGTGGTCGCCAGCCACCTGCAGCACCAAGCAGAGTCCTGCTGCAGTGGAAAGAGGGGATGAGCAACTTGGACAGGCTTTGTGTGTGTTGCAGGAGTGTGCTTGTCGTAGATAGAGGCTGGGTCTATGACTGTTAAAAGCATGCCTTGTATAAGTGTGTGCATGTATATGTGTTACAGTACTCTTCTGAGAGTGCGCTAATACTGGTTATCAGTTTGCTGTGTATGTGTGTGTGTGTGTACCGACATGTTTTTTGTGTGTGTCCGAGCTTCTAGGGTGTCTCCTATTGATCCCCCCATGGCAGTGTGTATAATCTCCAGAGAGAGGATCTATAATCTGGGGTGGTGGGGGGGTGGATGAGTGTAGAGAACAGGCTCTGGAGGTGTCTGGCAAGGCCTGAGGAAGTGGTGAGAGCTCAGCCACGGGGCACAGATCGATTTGGTATGTCTGCTTGGACTGCATTGGGCTGTTCGCCCCAGCAGCCGACCATACAAATGACCCAGGACACAGTCCCCCGGCCACCGCCGCAGACACACTCCTCCATCCTTTTTAAAACAGCAGCAAAGCTAGATTTAGCTGCGGGCCCACCTATCCTACCCTTCCCAATCCAATCGATGTGCACTAAGCCGCCTGAACCCATCTTCAAGGGATAGAAAGGCTAAGCAGAGAGATTGGAGGGTGGCTGGAGATTGGGAGTGTGCAGACCGTTTCAATACTAGCTTACCTGTTATTTCTTATGTGATGACATGGGCCTGTATGTTTCTAAAGCGCCCTGTGACAAAAGCAATCAAAACAGTGTTTTGGTTGGGAATTTCTTTCGGTTTCTGCCCCGTTTTCCAACACCGGCTTTTTCCCTCTCAACATTTCTGGGGCGGTGCAAATCCCTCTCCGAGGGTGGTCAGTTTTACATATTGTGTGTCACTAGACGGCTATAAAGGGATTTAACATTTAGTAAAGCATAATCCATTGCAGGCTTTGTGCCTGCCTAAGCTGCACACATCAAATCTGATTGCAAGAAGGCTGCTACCAATGACCGAGCAGGAGGAGGAAAACATGCACTACACACACACAGGGCTTATCACTTGAACAATAAGCAGAGGAGACAGCAGGAGGTCAGTTGCTGAGGTGGAGGATCTTCCATGTTGACAATAGGAGGTAAATTACAAACTAGTGTACCGGTGCTGGAGCCACTACTACCCAATCCTGGCTCATCCCTTATCTAAACCAATCTAACAGCACCAGTCTATGAGGTGGGAGCAGGTTGTGACACCCAGGCTGTTCTAGACCTGTCAAGATAATTGAAAGAGAAGACAGGAAACATAAATATTCCCCATCAGCCAGACCCTGGCTGCGCTGTTCGCTCGGATGTGGAAATATAAATATTCGGCGGGGCTAATCCACTGAGACGGTCGACTTTGTTTATATGCCTTTTGAATGTTTCATTGATGTGACTGACTGCTTCCGTTTTTTTTAACCCCTCTCTCTTCCTCTCCACCCCCCCCCCTCGCTCCGCATGGTTAACTGTGAGACAAAGCGCTGGGGCTCTCTCTATTAAACATGAAATGCGGAGCAAAAAAGGCTTGAATGGAGTCCGCTGCAGAGCATTAGAGAGACAGAAATAGAGTGTGAACAACAACAAGGATTGGGTTCAGTGTGACTGCTTGCTTGAGGACCTCCACTGATACCAGCACAGAGATAATTTAGCCAACAAGATTACGCAGCTAGACTGAGAGTGTAGGATGGGGAGGTCTGGCTGTTTCACTGCAGCTACTTGAAGTCGTCTCTTTAGTAGTTGAAAAGAAAGAAAGAAGAAGGGCTGTGTGTTGGATGTGTGTGTATGGGTAGGTAGTTGGAGACTACCTAACACACTGGCTATAATTTCCAGCGTCTTCACATTAAGCCCCCGAGCAGTACAAGCCACCTCTCCACCCTCACCCCCACTACTACTTGACCTTTTGCTAGCTGCTAGATAAACGAAAAGACATGGCGGCAATGATTTAGTTGCAAGGCACTGAGAGGAAGCCGAGCGAGAGCAGACTGCACACACACATGGCTAGCATAGCCTGGCTTCCTTCTGACAGTGAGTGCTGACATTCCCTCCTCTAATGCAACCAATTTATAAACAGCAGGTGAAAGAGAGGCCATGTTTACAGCTGCGGAAAAGGTTGGTTCCCTTTTTAGCCTCATTCAAATGACATAATAAAGCCATCGCACCGCAGCTCAAACATCTCTCCAGGAAACTGGAGTGACTTTTGGCCTGAGAGGAGATAGCATACTTTCAGAGAGTCAGATGGTGTCGGGATGAAATCATTATCATGGCTGTTGTCACTATCACATCATCTACTGAAGCACCACTTTGCTTTATTGACTTAGACCAAGACAAAGCACGGAGTGGGTCAACTTGGAATTGATTGTATGATGCATCGGGTCTCTCACCTGAGGGAGTACTTCTGCTCTTAGGGAGTTGCTGCCTTAGAGAATATTCAATCCCTCAGCATCTTTTTGCAACAGAGATGATGTTTGTGACGCAATAACCCAGAAATCAATCAATGATTCATTCAAGTGTTTCAAACAAGCTTATTCAGGGTATAAGTAAACAAGAGAATGTGATGTTAAGAAGGTGTGACTACAATTATCTAGCCATACATTAGTTTGGTCCCTCTCAATTCATTTTTAGATATCAAGGGGGGCAGACCAAAATGCCTCTGGGTGCAATTGGACAGACCTCTGACCAATCAGAGCAGCGAAAGATGTGGGGTGTAACTTTTCAAATCTAGAACCCTGTTAGATTATTAGTTGTGACTGGCCCAAAACAGGCCAGGTTGGGTGGGAATCTGTCTGAACAGGAGCGGAGCCAAACTCACCTGCCAGAGCAAATAAAACATGAGCTTGGCAGATTCGTCTGGTTCCCAGGCTAATCACTTAACTTGGAAATTGATAAAGAGAGACACAATTAGATGAGTAATAACGTGGCTTACCTCCGGGTCTGTAAACAACATCGTCTTCCGTGATGAAGGACGTGATTTCTCCGTTCTCTGTGCGCTCGTAGCGAGACTTCTTCTTCGGCGTCTTCTTTTTGCCCTTCTTGCCAGCCTCCTCGGCCGTGCCGCTGCCCCCGCCTGTGCTGCCATTGTCGTTGTCCTCGTCTTCGCTGTGCTCGCTCTCTGCATAGTTCTTGGCTCCGCCCTCCAGCGTACAGCTGCGTCGGGGCCGGGAGCTCTCGCTCTCACGGTCGCCCCCGTCTTGTCGCCGGGACTTACCGGCCTCTCTCTTGTCCCGATCCCTGTCTCTGTCTCTGTCCCGCTCTTTCTCCCTCTCCTTCTCTTTGTCGGCCGTCATGATCCGCCACGTGCCTTCCTCAGTCCTCTCACGGCTGGGCCTCCGTGAAAGGTAGACTGTGAGCCTGGGCTTCAGTCTTCTGAATTTACCAGTCAAATCCAGGGAAAATTTGGCCACACCAACAACCCCAGTGTTTCAGAAAAGCTGCAGATGAGAGAGAAGAAGGACAATTAGCATAACCCAGGTCAATAACTATTATTCTTTCAGTGCAGATGATACATTTACTAAACATAAAGGGTTGTTTTGTGCTGGAAGAGATCTTTTGTGGTTGAGAAATACAAGATTAGTTCCTAGAGATCAGACAGCTGTGCTGACTCTTCTCAACATCACAGTAATTGTTGGCACTCCCCTCCACAACCATGTATACTCTGGAGAGCACTGTGTAGCTTTATCAAAGAACAGAACCTTCCAGCTTCCTGCTCAAACATATTTCCATGCTTTCAGAGAGGCAGTAAAACAGAGTTATTAAAGTGTAAAAGAACGGGGAAAAAAAGAGAGCGAGACAAGCAGAAAGAAGTGCTGCGTGTACAGTATTGTAACACAATAAGCTAAAGGGAAGTCATAACTGAATAAGCATAAAGAAGGTGGTGCTGCATTGAGGATGAGGCACTCAACCAATAGAATTCCTCAGAGATAATGTGTCGAGGGGCTTTTTCAGCACAAGACGCTGCTTGTCTTTTGCAATGCCACGGGAGAGACACAGCGTGAAGCTCAATGACAGAGTTAACTGGCTAACTCCTCTGCAGACCATCTGTGATGACACCAGGCTCAATTCTTACTCATCTGTGTGTGTCTTAGTACGTGTGCGTGTGTGTGTGTGTGTGTGTGTGTGTGTGTGTGTGTGTCGACTCTGGTTCACTGGACTGCACCCCACCCCAACCCTCTGCCCCGGCTGACAGTCACCGCTGTGTTAATGTGAAGTGACAGCTCTGGAGGGAAGAACACAGCAATCCACTGGGTAAGAGAAGGGAGAGGAGAGAGGCTGAGCCAGTCATTTGCCATGCCGAGTCCACTGCCATTTTCAGCTATCGTCTTTCACTCAAAAAAGGAACTCAGCTACCGCTTTCTCATGCCATAATGAAATCCTCCATAAACAGCAAAGTGGGCAAAGCTTAAGCGGCACGCTGTCTGCACTACACTGCTCTACACACTGCGCCTACAAAAGGAGACTTCTCATTTACTGCCAGTGTTTGCCCCCTCCACCCCCACCACAACAAATTAACTAGAAATAGTTATTACAGCCCCCAGAGGGATCAGACCACGCAATCAGCACCCGCGTTACCATGGTTGTGATGGCAAAGTGGGAGCGGGAGGAGGGAGAGGTACAGATTGAGCCAGGTAAAGTAGACCCAGCTTTGAGGTAAAATTATACAGCGTGGCTGCGAGCGGACGCAGGTTTATTGAGAGAGTGTGAGGATAAGAATAGAAGGAAAGAGGAAGGTGGAAGAAAGGCGCGCACACACACACACACACACACACACAAATACACAATGAAGCGCGTTTGACAATGGCGCTCCTCAGCAGCGGGTGCTGTCATCTCGTGAGCAGACACCAACTGACAGGGCAGCTGCTCTTGTCGTCGGCTTCTACACAAACACCGGGCCTGATTAAACCGCAGCCTCGTCACAGCCCCATTAATCACCTAATGATGAGTTACCACGGCGACCACTGGGCTGCCAGCATACACACACACATACACACACAGAACACATTAGTGCACACGCAGGACGGCAAAGGGCTCCGGAGAGATTGAACGCGCATGCGTGCCGCGCGAAGGATACACACCTCCATCGGTGTGCCAAAATACATACTGTGCCCCCGCTTGTGTCCATATCCAGCAGCATGTCTTGGAGGTGTGAGAAACATGAAAACATTGATGAAGGTAGCATTTGATAGCACAGCTTTAATCCTGGGAGCTGCCAGAATCTGTGTATGAGCTAAGCACCTCTTCTCTCCTCTAATCAGTAACATAAGCCTCTTCCACTGAAACCAGCGACGACCCTGAACTGTTGCAAATGGAGGGCTGGCCCATTCTCCTTTGATGTTGTGGGCCTCTATAAGCTGCTATAAGTATCTTTACAATCTAGGTGCTGTTAGTTTGCATCTGGATACACTTATTCCACATCTTGTATCTCCAATTTCCTTGCTTACGTTAACATAATTGTTCTTATTAACACTCACAGCAAAAGAAAATGATCATGCTCATATTCAGCTGTTCTTTTATTGGGTCAATTAACAATGTGTTCAAGAGTCTATTGTTGCCCATCAGTCGCTGTTGTTTGATGCAGATAAAGGAGCAGTGTGAAGTTGAACGAACTGAGTGAGTAAAAAGCAGTGAGTCACAGTGAAGCGAAGTAGTAACACTGTGGAAAGAAAAAGCCATAATGTATTGATGGCTGACAGGGAAGAGAGTGAGAGAGAGAAAGTGAGAGAGAAAGGCTCTCCACCCACTATCGGGGAAACAAAGTGCTTAGTAGAAAGCAGCGCTGGCTGCCTGGCCGATGAATAACACCGTGAGGGGGCAGGTGAGGCTTGGAGCTATTACACATCAATCACTGGGCCGGGACCCTTTGAAAGATACCAGCTGTCTTAATGGAAAAGAGAAGGAGGGGGCAGTGGCTGGAGAAGGGGTTGAGGGGGTCCCAGCCAACGTCACCTAATCCACCATTTACATTACTTCGATGGAGTCAAGGGCTAGCAGCCAGCGGGGCCCCCGCCCAAATACATTTCTCTTTTCCGTGCCTGTTTAAATGAGACCTCTGGCCTGAAAAACCACACAGTTTGTGGCTCGATTAACACATCATCCCCCACAATGGCCACACAGCAGGTTCTTGTTACTAAACACAGCTTTTTTTCGTTCGCCCTCTCCCTCTCTCTTCCTCTCTCCAGAACAGCCTTTTAAAAAGCCATGTTTTATTCATTCCAATCACTCCCACATTTACCCAAATCCATGCTCATCTCTGTAGTTTTAATCAAAACCTGTCTAAGGATAAACACCCAAATCATCACGCTTCGCTTCAGTACCTATACAGCCGTAGGGTGTCTTTTTAATCCTGCCAAATTTTAAGTAATTGATTATCTTGGATTATGAATTTGCAAAAAACTGGACATTTATTCACACGGCTTCTCATAGAAGAAATAATGGAGAAACCAGGAATATGTCTACATTTAAATGCAAACCAGAATCTAACAACAATATAAGCATCACAGTGATCCACTCAGTTTTGGGAGAGAGGCTGAAAAGTCATTCATGGCATATTCAATTGGAGAATTATGAAGTAGCAAAATGTGATTGGCAAGGATTTAGGGCCGGCTTTGCAAAGGGATTGAATGAAATACTCGCATGAATACAGATTAGAGGAGAACAATGTTAGCATGAATATACACAGGGTTATTAACAATGAGGGCAACTCAAATTGATCCGAATAAACCAGCCAGATCCTCAGCAGTGCACGGATCCTCGCTGCGGTGATGTTGAGCTGCAGCAGGTTTTCGTCAGCTTCAATCCATTACTCAGTGCCATCTAATCTAAGCTGCCATCCAAGCCCCCCTAGAAACAACAGCACAATGAAAGGCTCAGCTGGAGGCAAGGGGTAGGCCACTTCATAAAGGGATTCTCTGTGGTCTCTGCACCCTGCCTGCTTTGTCTTACCTGGTGCAATCATGGCTTCCTTTATTCTCCGAGGCCCTCTCTGTTTTAGTTCACGTTGGCAGGGCAAAGACACTTGTCTGCTCCACTTGTTTTTCAATTCACTGATGAGTAACCACATCTTTTTTTCCCCCTCTGCTCAAGCCGTGCTCACAAAGGCTCTATTTTTAGCTGGCATCCGGGGTTAGTTTAGTAGGTAAAAGCCATGCTCGAGAAAAGATAGCTTGGGGCTTTCCAACATCAACATTTAAACCTGCCTAGAGACTCCCATGGTAAAAAGGCAAAATGCTGCTGCACAAGAGCAGATTCTCATGCACAATGACAGTGTGCAACAATAAACTATCACTGTCTAAAACCATTTAGACAATTTACAGAATCTCCCCCGGGCCAACAATAGCATCCATTACTTTCTTTTTTTTGTAATATAAACCGATAGCCACTAAGTCAAACATATTCTCTGTCCAACAGTCCATAGCCACAGAGGATCAGACCGTGTGCTCCGCAGGGTCTAAGCCTCTACTCCATCTCTAAAAGAAACCTAAATCCTACTCTAGTCCCTGTTTGTGTGCTCTCCGTGAGAGCTCCAAACGGCCCTGAGGGGGCTGCTCCACAACCCAAGATGTCCATTATCTGCAGGGCCTGTGAGCAGGACTTCATTTCACAGCCTAATACCAGCTACTTCAAGACACGGTACCTCTCAGTGTGCCACGTTTGTGAGGCTGGAGCAAAGCTGAAGGCCATTTCGGTGGCTCTGACTGCTTTGCGCGAGGCATCGTGTTTAGACACGGCTCCTGAGGGAAAATGCCAGGGTTGTCCATTGTCACCCTTCGCCTTTCCTCTAAATGAGGCACTCTCGAGAAATGTAATCGTGAGCGGGCCAGTGAAAAAAGGACCTTTAGCAATGTGTCATTGATAAGAGAGGCAGGAGAATGTGAGCTATGTGGTGGTAGGCAGCGCTATCATGAATGTGGCTCTTAATTGAGTTTTCCTGTAAATCTATGGGCTATGTGAATAAAGTGCCTGATTCCAAAGGATTTCTAGTGTCTTTCACCTCTGGAGAGGCAGTGACAATTCAATTTTTTGGTGAATTATGCTGTTGTAATGGAAAGCCAGGGTCAGGAGGGGTGTAAATACGCACTGGGGACACATTCAAGCCTGATTTGTACTAAAAAGTATCTGTATCACATATGTATCTTCAAACATTTATCTCTATAAAATGAACGGGGCTCTAGCGAGGGGAGGAGGATATGAGTTACATGACATTTTCTCAATCAGATGTATGTAGTAAAAAGAGATTTACTGGGGGAAGAAAAAAAAACCTCCAACAGTGGGTGTTGAATGAAAGGACTCTTGAGATTTTAATATTTGAGCACTCAATCATGTACCACTTCTACTGATATTCTGCAATCAAATATCCCCACTCTTCCTCGCAGATCTGCCTATCAGCTTAACGATGCTCTCCGTCAGTTCAACTCCAACTGGTAGTCTAAATGAGTGTGGGAGAGGAGGAGGAGGAAATGTATTCATACAGCTGCCCTACATCCTCCAGCTACTCTAATCACTATGTCACACAGAGCGACGTGCCAACACGGAGGAAAAAACTAACATAAATAGATTAGAGTGACAGATAAGACAGCTCTGAGGTTTTAGACTGACAGCGCGGGCCGACGGGGGCACTGAAGGATGTCTTTAAGAACAGCTCCCCAAAAACAAAGCCATTAGGTCAGT
The DNA here is from genome assembly GCF_040436345.1 of Pagrus major. NCBI lineage: Eukaryota > Metazoa > Chordata > Actinopteri > Spariformes > Sparidae > Pagrus > Pagrus major. The sequence continues at coordinate 19,102,041 of NC_133221.1, read as the reverse complement.
ACACAAGACCATTTTTCCGCCTAAATTATTAAGCTATGTGGTGGCAAACCCTGCTCCATGCTCGAGCAGATGGTCGGGAGGGGAGGGGGGCAATCCCTCCATTCAATGTCTTATAATGATCCGAGCCAAAAAAACACCTCCACCTCTAGATTACGCAGGATGGTATTACCTCTAATTAGGAAGGGCTATCATTTCACATGCAAACGCCTCTCCTCTAACCACCAACTGCCACCAAAACCAACCATCACAATTGACTGCCATGACAAAATACATACAACAAAAGGATTCCTCTTCTATGCATAGCATCCCCCTCTTTTTTTTTTTGTTGCCCTCCACACTATTTTCAGCACTCTTTCACAACTCACACAAATAGACACCGTCAGTGAACGTTCTCCAGTCGAAGATGTGATTGTTCAAGGAAAAGGACGCCTTTAGAAAGCAGCCAGGGGGGGGGGGGGGGGGGGGGGGGGGGTGACTGGGGGAGTGGAATATTCAGCGTAGCGTTCAGCCTTGTCATCCACCATCTCAGTCGTGCAGGCCAGTGATCCCATGCAGAGGGGAAAACACCCTCTGCAGTGTGCATGAGGAGAATAATATGAATCATGACTCTGTGAGGCCTCCGTGCAGCTAGGCATGCTTCTTTTTAAACTATAGCCACAGACAGGGCTGTGTTGTAAATGTTCTGGATTCCTCTACCTCATCAAAAAAAAAAATCTATGGAGAAGTGGGCAGGAGTGATGAAAACGCTGCTGGAACAAGCAGGATCTGAGCCCAGAGCTCCCATATCCTCTGAGGACAGCTCATAAAACATGCAGTGGCTGGGTTAGGGCCTCTTACAGCAGTGGCATTTTAGTGGACCCAGCCACACACAAACACACACACACACACACACACACACACACACACACACACACACACACACACACACACACACACACACACAGGTAGGCTACAAATACACACAATTAATTTTAAAGAGTCTGAAGGAGTCAGACCTGTGTGGTTTACTACCTGAACCACAGGCGAATGCTCATGTCTTAACCTAAAAATACACATCGGCTACAAACCATTTTCCAAAAAACATCAGCAGCAGCAGGGGCCTAGAACAATGTGCTTTTGGGAAAATATGAGAGCAGAGGCTGGATATTACGCAGTGTACAGTAGTGATCCACAGATTAACTCTGCCTGTTCATGTGTGAAATGGAGACTTGATCCCTGACTGATAGTGTGCTACGCCTCCAGCAAACACAAGCTGCATATTTTTCATCTTTCCAAACACCTAACAACTGCAATATATTGGATTACACATTGCATCCCTCACCGTGCACCAAACAATGGCACATTAAAAATACCGCCTGACACAACACGGCCCTGTTGTCTTTTTTTAAAACGAAAGGTGAGCGCAGATGGCTGTGCGGCTGAGTTGCTGTGAATAAGCCTCAGATATTCTTGGAATGTTAATGTTAGGCTTTAAACCATGGCAGTCTCACCCACTTCTCCTCTCGTCACTGGGCCATTAATGACTAAGAAAATACTACTTAGCTCTGCCTGTGCCAAGAACACACTCTTTTAAAAAACACAGAGGAACATCGCCTGAATTATTGCTTGATATTTAGAAACAGCAGGAGAAGAAATGCTGGAGTAACCGTTTCTACTGCACCCAATTACCACAATGCTATGAGACACAATTGTTAACTAATCCCATGCTTGCATTGTGTTTAAGCACGCCATATGCTGCGCTCATGCATAGGAAATCAGCCTCTAGCGCTTGTGCCGTCGCTTAGTAGAAACCTAGGAGGACAGGTTTGTGGAGCTACAGTCTTGTTAAAATAGCTTCCCACTGCATCTGCAAGCTTATAAAAAGCCACTGAGAGCATATTCACTACAGTGCAGCATTCATCTATGTGTACACACACGTGTCAATCTAAAATGTGTAGGCCATTGACACACGCACACTCACACTCACAGGCACGCACATACATATATAACAAAAAAAAAGCTGCCGCTGCTGAGCAACTGTATTTGCAGTCCAGGTCAGACTATGTGCTCAGCCAATAAATGGCTGGAGTGTAATGTGCCTTGACCTTCTATCTGTCTTTCAGCAGCTCCTTACATATATTGCTGTCTCTCCTCATATATCACTCGGGCAAATGGCGCCCTTCACCCTGCTCCCTCCTGTCCCCTCCTTAAAAGGCTGAGGGGACATCTTTGCCTGCTGTACTCAACTGACAGCACTGGCAGCTTCCTCGCTAAGCACAAGGGGAGGAAAGGGGGGGGAACAAGTCTCATCGAGGGGAAATGCTGCAATGAATAATTATGTTTCATAACATGCACCCATCCCCCCCTTCCTTTATTAGCATCAAACAATAATTAATGGGGGAACAAGGGGCACTGAGGAGTCTGCTTTTCGCTTTCCAGAACAAGAGGGTCAATATGCCCTTCAACCCCTTTCTCTCGGCTCACCGTCAGACCGGGAGACATCTCATCCCTCTAAAAACATGCTCTTAGCTTATTTATGATGCCAGTTGCTCTGCTGGAGAAAAGGCGGCTTTCCTGCTTCACTCAGCAAAAACTGGCCGGATCACTTTACGCAGCAGTTCACTACTTCCATCTCCACACCTCTTCTCAGCAGGCCAGCCCAACAATTCAATAATGAATATGAAATGCCTCCTAATTGATGTCTATGGGAGTCGGAGCGGCCGAAAATACGGGCTATTGCACATGGGCTTGACTTGATTAAGTTTTTGTTTCACGTAAGAAAAAAAATAATCTCTGATCAGCAGTAGCAAAGCCAGTCCTGATCGAATTAGCTTTGCACTAAGAGCTCCATTGATCTTGGCACTCATCTGTGCAGATGAGACCCGGAAAGGCAGCTGGTAATCCAATAGCAGGGAAGGGAAGTGCTTCAAGGACTCTGCTGTGTTTACCCACCTATTTCCTACACAAAGAGGCAAGACGTTAGTGCACGCCACTCACCGGACTGATTGGAAGCCACGGGGCCTTGGTAGCTCCAGTGAAATGAATGAGAGCCGCAGTGTGACCAAAAGCAAGGTACTTGAAAGCTGAAAGTAATTGCTTTCGCCATAGCTATCATGTAATGAGTAAACAGGATGAATCAAGCGGAGCCTAGATCAGTGTTTAAATGAGCTGTGCAGTCACATTCAAGTCCTAATACAGGCTTCGCTTCATAATCCTCACCGAAAAACATCTAAAAGCAAAGCTGATATCAATTTAAAGCTTCTTTTCACTTGAGTGTTAAAGTGTGAGGTTAAAAGAATCAATGCAGGGAAATCTGTCTTTGCACTGTGATAACTTCATTGCAGCAGGCATTGATGCAAGCCTTCGCAATCAATTTTGCATGACATGAATGACATCAAACAAGAACCCAGAGGGCAGGGAGCATGTGAAATGAAACGGAGCAAAACTAAGGTAGTAAAGGGCAAAACATACAGCTGTTTTGCTTGTGGAAATAGTTCAAGTGAAGTACGGCTGAATAGTATCGCTGTCGTGCATTAGGTATAGTGCTGCCACAACAGTGCTCTCTCTCTCGCACACATACACAACCGTAATCCATCAAGGATTCATGAGTGAATGCTCAATAACAGACTGAGTGCATTTCTCTCCTTCATATCACTGCAGCAAGAAAAAGAGTGAGAACTCTTCAGCAGCCCACAGACACACCACAAACACACACTACTCTCATACCACACTAATAACCTTGGGCTGTCTACCAATGCCATGACTTTATGGAATAGTATGGGCTCTAAATAGAAGCTCCATTTCTCACCAGCAGTCAGTAACAGCTCTATTTCAGCCACCGTGTCATTAAATATTTATCTTACCAGAGTTGCCGATCATACCAAGGTGATAACCATTCAAAAATCCAGATCTGGGGGCTTTTTCTACCCCACAACTCACTCCACCACTGCCACAACAAAGACCTATTTTTTAAAAGGATTATCTACAAGTGTTCCTTTAATCAGCGCACGGCAGAACGGCAGAAATCCCTCAACAACAGTCCCAGAGGAATACCTTTCTCTGAAGCCCTATCAGGCGGAGGATCTCCTTCACCGACAGCACACTGAATGAGTGGGAGTGAGTGTGTTTGAGGATGAAAACATGTGCTGCTACCTTGCTATGATGTCCTCTCCAACAATCTCAGAACAAAGGCCTCCATTTTGAAGTGGAGTTGCGATGGCACAGCGCTCTTAAGGTCCTCTGTTACTGTGTCTCCCATAGCTTTCTATCCTCTTTGTTAGCCCACTGTTTGTTATGCTAGCAAGATAAGCCACTGTTGTGGGTTGCTGCTGGGTGTACTACAGCAACCGGTGTACTGCTTGAGTGCCAAAGCTGACAGTCTGTGGGAGGGATTGTGGGCGTTATAGATCACTAGGAGACAGATGTCCAGCCTTGCCCCGACGCTGACTCAAACACTAACCCTAAAAACCGTGTGTTTGCAAACTGGACCGCTTCCTGGTGGTTCTTAAGTTGATCTTTATCGGACCAATCGAGTCGGCTCACTTTATCACAGCAACGTTCCTCTTTTACTGGCTGAGCAGCTTTGTTATTTATGAAACATAAGAGGTGGAAGTCTACTCCGCTACAGCCTGATAAACATTACAAGCTGTCGTGTGCGGGCAAACAAGCAACCTGATTATGAGCATGCAGAAATGACACCAGGGCTCGAGCAAACAAAGAAATGCGAGGTTTGGATGAATGCAAAAACATGAAATGGATATTGCGAATGCCTCTGGAGAGCAGATGACTGGCAGGGCATTGGCAAGACACAGCATCATTGTCTACCACGAACGCAGGGAGATTCTCTTCACTGGACTAAATAAGTGTCATGCTCCAATAAGCAGAATCAAACCCTTTGAGCATCTGTTGTCTTTAATTCTCCCTCTCTTTGTTGTACAGCGCAGCATCACAGTTAATGATTTCCTCAAGATCTCCATTTTGCACATACGATTTACATGTTTGAAATGCTTAGTTGAGCAGGCAGGGGTTTGTAAAAGCGACCATTACTGCTGAGCTGACTCCAAAGAGTGTTTGGATAGAGCCTAGAAATTTAATTTCAAAAGCTAGGTTGATCAAGAGGAAACAGACAAGGTATCAGCACATTGCCTCTCAGTTCCTCCTGGTTTACATATCTGGATTGTGCAGTCATCCCTTCCAGAGAGAATCACCGCCAGCTAAAACAATTACACCACCCTCCCCCACCTCCACCCGAGCACAAGCCTCTCACCGACTGCCTCGACTCGGCTTGACAATCAAGCCCATTAGATCTTTCTGTGAATTAAAGCTAGTTAACTTAAAGCACTGACACACATCAAGAATAGTCATTAGCCTGTCTTTTTAGCATTAAAAACAGGAATGATTTGCCGGTTCAGAGAGATCATCTCCCTACATGCAGCCCGGGGCAGCCCTTACTGTCTACCTCATTATTTTTTAGAAGAACAAGGCCGCTGATGAATCCTGTTGGGTTAAATGTAAGGTGCTCTCGTTATGACCTGGCTTACACACAGCGGCAGCAGCAGACTGCGTTAAGCTGCTCTGCTTACAGACAAAAGAAAATGGAGTAAATCGCCAGCACTGTAAATATACGGATAAATCTCCCTCAACTAAGCTGTAAAATCAAAGTGGAATTGTTGGAGTACATCACTCCCACGCAGCTGCACATTCTGCAGTGAGAAAAGCTGTCAAATGCTGGCTTTCCGTGGATACTAGCTGAGCTGACAAGTGCCAATGATACAACCATGAGTGATAAAGACATTCCTGCTTAGAGAGAGGTTTTCCAGATGTGATAAGTCTGCAATGCTCCAGTGCTTCATTACTGGATAGAAAGAGGCTGTTGCTGTGTTTTCCCATTTACGTTGCCAGGGTGACAAATGAAAAGCAGTATCACCCGCGCAACTAATCAAATGAGTGAGTGACAACAAGTCAATATTTTCTCATTGTGTGGACAAGCAATATATCTGCACAGTAACAGGCTGTGCGTCGAGGCTTAGGCGATGCTCGACTCACAGCATTATATGGATAATGTGCCAATAATCTGGCTCGGTGTGGCTCGTAAGACCAGCACCAATAAAGACACGGTGTCAAAAGAGAACCTTTACCAAGTATGGGCTAAATTAAAAACTCACCAGACATCGTCTAGACTCAAACAAACATACTCTGTCATGTAATGGGCTACAAGCCAACGAAGACAAAACTGTAATTGGACATTGATCTGTCGAGGTCTAAGGATAAATAACTCAAGAGCAGCCACAAAAAGAGCTGTATATAAAACACACAAACCTTACTGAGATGTAAGAGAACTGACAACTACAGGCACTAAGTAGTATGTGCTCAGAGAATCAGATTGTATCCATTTTGCTTTGATTCCTCAGGGCTTACCCGTCATTTTTTAAAGACATCTTCTTGGGGGGAAAAAAACAGACAATTAGCTTCCTTTTGATTACATCCTTGACAAAAACCCTCCCTTAACACCAAATGGAGCAAACATCATCTCTACAAGCCTGGTTAAACACCAGCAAGATCAATGGGCAAATTTATCAACAAATATTACCATTCGCTGCCTGGCAAGTAATCATTAAGGAATGGCACTGATGCATTATTCATTGGCTAATGTATAATTCAGACTTAACAGCAGATTCTATGCATAAATAAAGCTGTGATACATTTGAACACATTAAATGTTTACTTGCTAAAATAGGAAATGAATGCGCAGCATGAACGCTTCCCCGCTGCTGTCACTCGATTATTTGCTACCATTCCTGCGGATGAAGGGACGTAAGGTGGGTACTGGGATATAGACTCTGACAGCCCACTCATCATAATACAAACACTTAACGGACACAAGACTCCAATGTCTGGTGGGGAAAAGAGCCATTTAGGAGTAGCTGATTGCTAAGATCAGAGAGCGTCTCACTTTTTAAGTGATGTGTTTGAAGTGTTTCCACAGATGTAACAGACTTCTGTTGAATAACAGCGCACAGTTTAACAAATCGGCCATTTTCACTATAACTAGCCCATTTTTATTGATCTTACTGCTTTTCATGGCAAGACCTGTCCTACTCTGCCTCTTATTGGTTGCCTTTCTTGATTGGGTTGGTCAGGTCTAGGCATGAGGAGAATGAGACTGGTTAGGGTTCAGTTAAGAATGTCAAGGAAAGCCAATCAGAAGCAGAGGAGGGCAGGTCTTGCTAAGAAAAGCAGTGGGATCCATAGTAACACCTACCTAACTGGAAAAGTGTAAGGCTACCATACGGTGGAGCAGTGACACTACACGAGCTTGACTAATCCTGGTAGCATGTTACGTCTAACACACAACAACTGGTGCACTGACAAAATGTTACGGGTAAAAATTGTGTTCTAAAATGTCTGTGGCGCATGCTATTTTCATAGCAATTATTTGGTTTACAGGGCATAATGAACCGAGGAAATCACATACTGAACTGAACGTCCTGTACCAAACATTTAAAATACACGTACCACTACATCGCTCATGTTTAAGCATCAAAGGGGGATTGCGAGGACGTTCTTGTTCAAGTGTCAGAGCTGGTGTCAGAGGGACAGTCAACAGGGAGGACGAGGAGGCAGCGAGGGCACACAGCCTGCATCTGACGGTGTTCAGAGCAGGCGGCCCCTGTGGGGACCGCCATTCCACTTTATGACCATGCACTGAATTAACAAGGCCAGATGTCCCCCCACTTAACATGTGTGAAAGTGCCCTCCGATGGGCTCAGCTGCTTTAAGGATGTACAGACAAAGAGAGGGGGGAAAAGTAGACAGGGCCTATTTTCAATTATCCCAATTTCTCACTCATCGTTGGCTCCTGAGGTTTATGTTAATTAAAGATATCGGTCCTTCCTCTGCGCACAAAACAAATTAGATTGGAATTTTCTATGAACAATCACTTCTCCAGTCCTTCATCACTCTCTATTTCAGTAGTCACCCAGCAGAGGGTACTGCCTCCTTAGCAGTGTTTCATGTGTACAACTATGTCAATCAGTGGCTAATGTATTCTAAATGCGTCACTGGTAAACCACTATCTGCAAAGACAATAGGTCAGGACGTGCCGAGCTGACACGTTCCATTTAGAAATGAACCTCGTCGAAAGAATCAACAAGACCTGAAGAGATTTATCATCACTCCTCAAAACCATGAGGTTGCTTCTGTGTAGGGGGATGGAAATGATTCCTACAATGGTATGGAGGCCATGACTTCTCATTGATTTTCCACCTGGCTTTATGACAAGGCGGCTCTCGTGTTTCTGTATTGTTGGAGCGATACCTTTTATGTGGCTGATGTACATGCAGTTAAAACAACCAAAAAGCCGGTGGTGTGATTCACAAACGCTTACCTGATCGGCATCTTACAAACTGTTTGTTTTGTAATGGCTCAAACATCACATCTGTTTTCATTCACGTGCCTCATTATAATAACAATTGGGTCATTTCTTTGTGATTGCAATGCAGCACAGTTGAGTCATTCAGACTATTACCCAAATGGATAGGATATCAAGACCTCGGCACACTCACTCATTAGAAAGAGAATTAGAGGCCCGCCAACACTGCATCAATTACAATTTCTCCGATTCTTTACGCATTACATCACACAGTTTAAACAAAAACACACAGACAACCGCTGAGTGTTTTGCTACCAGCCAGAAACTGCCATCATCCTGACACAGGGAGGAAAAAAGGGGGCAGAGACGCAGCGTGGTGCAATCCCAGTGAGGACCATCATGCGAGCAGATTAAATAACGTTTTTCCAATGCCCTGTCAAACATTCAGCCGCCTCTGAGCAGCTAGACAGCCGTTACAGCCTCACTCTATGAAGCATCTCTCTCCCTGTAAGGTCGGAAACAGCCTCTTTGATCCGGATATCGCCCCTCAGATTCCTCAGAGGTGACACTCGCCCGTATGTGAGCTGAATGTTTACTAGCTCTCTGTACCTTGTCAGCGGTGAGACTTGTGTTTGTGGAAGGGCGGGTGACTCACACCGCTACTATGCTTCCCCATGGTTTACATGAATCAACAACACAGACTGCGGACTCAGACCCAGATCAAATTGCACATCAGATTTAATTTCCCACAAAACACTGGTATGAAGCACTGCAAATGGGAGATGATGTAAAGTGATAGCGACAGCAGTATGGCAGTGAGCACATAATTAAGATTTAGCCTGCTATGTTCTCATTCGATAGCAGCCTCACCGTGAAACCCTCAGTGCTACTTTTCCACAAAACAAATCCCACACTGCAGAACAACTCGGGCTCGTGCTTACAACTCCATTAAGAGGGGCTGACCACTTCCTCTTTCATTCAGTCCACAAGTGGTGAAACTAAATGGATATCCTAACCCTCTGGGGAAGAGAGGAACATGCCATTTCAAAATGTGTTCAGAGAGACAAGCTACGCAAGTTTTCCCACATGACTGTGTAGAACGAGATGGAGACTGTGATTGCACCCACATAACCAAAATGATTTCTGTCACACTACTGTTTACCATTTTCAGTGCAACTTAGAAAAGGGCTAATCCTCGACTGAATCAGTGACCACTAAACAAAAAAACATTCATGGTCTTAGAAGGAAAAAAGCTTGAGTGGGTGACCAGAAAAAAACAAAACAGGAACAGCCTCAGTGACTGCTTTTACATGCACACTAGTTTTCCACTACTATACGTGACAATGCTCAGAATTTGATACTGGTCATGTAAACTGCTATACTGTTTGGCTATCCTGAATTAGGCCAATCCATATGTAGCATTTCCAAATAAGACATGTGGAATTTGCCAAGATTATTTGGGTTTTTGGAGCATAATTCAAACATGTATACAGCCTATTTGGAAAATGCAGTGTGCAACACAAGGCCTCCTGCCTGTTTAAGGTCAGCTCTGTGCGTTGTACACAAACCAACTAGCCAACAGTTTGCAAGGCTGGAGTATAAACGCCCAAAAGGAAAGTGGCGGCACTTTACAATAACGATCATTAATAACTGGTAAATTTGTAGGTGATTTAAATTCACTTAATAGTTATTTCACATTTAACAATGATATGCTTTGTAAACAATTAATAAAGCAACTGTTTATAATACTTAATACTAAGTACTTACAAAAATAATCATTTAGATGGCCATTATAAAGTTGCAACTGATGTATATAAAACCTTTACAATTGCATAATAAGTGGTTTATAAATCATTTAATTCCTTGTAAACACTGATAAACAGGAACAGGATATATTCCTTTTCATTAGCCATGTTAACAGCATAGCAATACTACTGTCTTTTACTGACTAAGTGGAAAAACTGGAATATTTTGAGCATGTAAACAGTCAATGTCACCTACACGAGTGGAACGCTCACACCCTGTCTTGTTTACGCTGCCATATTGAAAATTAACTCATTTGTCAAGTGACATCACCAGAAAAATCATCGATAAAAAGGGAAGTGAGGCTTGTTGTCTGTTAAATATTCACACTCCATCTGTTATTGACATCTAAGTCAAAGATTAGATAGAGAGCACTAACAATTCAGCGTTGTGACTCACAGTAACACTAAGAAAGACAACCATTGTTAAACATTTTAACCATAATTGCACCTCATGACTTATATAATGTACCATCTTCACAGTGTCGTGACTTTTAAAACGCTCAAACATTTTTTTTCCACAGAGAAAAATGCCCTTTATGTTCCAGCGACCATCCATTATCTGCGCCGCTTGTGCCATACATTAGCCCGCGCGGTGTCGTCCCACTCAAGTGGATTAATCACATCTGAATCATTAAGCTCGAGGTCACTTCTCAGCAAGCAGGAGGGAGCAACAAAAATGCCACAGGAAGCTGGGCATGATGGAGATTAGCTCCTCACAATTAGCAATGCAACATCTGAGTCCATGTAAGAAACGCAGCAGCAGGGGGAGGATTGCAGGAAGGGATTGTTTTTATATGGCAGAGATTGAAGGCAATCACTGCCTGCCCCCCCCCCCCTCCTCTTCTTGATCTGAATCTTGTTCCAGGGCCTGTAGCTTTCTTTGTGCTTATGTGACCACATACCCTGCGGATTCAGCTTCTGACTGGAGTCACATGAAGACTCACTTTATGACTTACTATGACCAATTTTACAGTGATTTAAGTAAACAAGCCCTCCTCCCCCCTTCTAGTATAACTGGAAAACATTAGATAAGCTGCCTTTCAGACAAATAACTGTAGTCTGCTTTCAAATCCTAAGCTGCCCCCCTCCTCAACACACACATATCCCACCAGCCAACCCCCCTTGCTCTTTTCAACAACAGGCACAGATCTCCCCCTCCTCACCCCCCCACAGTGAGAGCTGCATGTGCTGGGGCCAGAGTTCATAGCCTCTGGGGTGCTGAAAGGGGGAAGTCAAGTTAATTTGGTGGTCCTTCAACAGTTTGCAACCGGTTCACCCGCTCTCCCACACGCTGCGCCCCTACCCTTCCTCATTTCAAACCTCTAAACTACTTTCCATTATTACAGTCCAATAATCAATTTATGACAGGAGCGAGGCTGTAAATCCAACAGCCGACCCCCCCCCCCTTTCATGTGAAACTTGGGGAAATCCCACCCATCAAATTTATGTGCCACTGACTCATCAAGACCTGTTTCAACATTTTCTTCCCTGTCAGAATGCAACTTTTTCTTTTCCTCGAAGTTGATTGACTGCTCAACACACACACTTAAAAAGTACTCTCTTTTTTTGTATCTTTCATGTGTTTCCTGGACAGCAAGAGGCTGGCCATTTGAGCTCTCCTCCTTGTTTACTTCATCATTCTCACTTTAAAACCATTAGCTGCTGTCTGAAGCCCTGTTACAGGCAGGGCCAGGGTCATGGAGGTTGCTTTGAGGGTCCAGAGAGAGAGAGAAGAGAGAGAAGAGCCAAGTTTTACAACAATGCAGCCAACTTTGAGCTCAGAAACATTTGACTGGAGGTCACACACGCTTCCTACACACATTTTAGTCACTTTTAGGTCAAAGTCTAAGTGCCACCAGGATTTAGTCAACACTGCTTGCTCGAAAACATTTTTTTTTTTTTTTTAAATCTCACACACATTGCTCCCCCTGTCTGCACCCTCCCTCCCTCCCTCCCTCCTCCTCCTCCTCCTCCTCCTCACCACAACCGTCCTGCAATCTTTTTTTGTATTCAACTACTCACCCGCCAGTCTGGTGATTCTTGGAGTCCCAGAGACTGCTGCAAACAAGTTGAAAACGCGATCCTTGCCCGAGATGACCCACCGAACTTAAGCCAGCTGGGTCAAATCCAAGAACCGGGACCAAAGCGCTCGAACGCGGACACTTTTTTTTTCCTTTATCGGTTTTTCTTCCCTTCTTTTTTTAAACCCTGCACGGACGGGGCTCAGGCAGGCAGGCAGGCGAGCACTTGCTTCAACAAAAGACGGTTTCACTTTACTGATGGACTCTTCACGTCCAAGAAATCGCCGAGCAAAAAATAAAAAATAAAAAAAGGCACTATATAACGTGAGCTAGTCCGGCTCCCATTCCCCTCCGGCCGCGATGGTAGTGTCCACATGAAAAGTAACGCGGCGCTGATAGTTGTTTCGAGGGGTAGGAAACCAGTGAGTTCGCCGTTTACAGGCTCCGCTTCCTTTTTCCACACACACGCTCTCTCTCTCTCTCTCTCTCTCTCCTCTCCTCTCTCTCTTTCCTATGCACACACACGCACACACACTCCCCCTATCGCTCCCTCCTCCTCCTCCTCCTCCCTCCTCTTCAGCTGTTCAACAGACGCATCCACATGGCTGACCTAGTCTTTCTTTATCCAGACACTAGTGAAGGAGAATTACCCCGACCACACTCAACACAAAAAAAAGAGAGAGAGAGAAAAAAAATCAGAGCGAAACAAAAACATGGACTGGATTCAAATAATCGCCAGGGACAAAAGGGTGGTGGTGGTGGTGGTGGTGGGGGAGCCAATGTGGCTGTTGATTGATGGCAGCCCCCGTAGGGAAACGCTGCGCGCACAGTGTGTGTTGTGTGCCTGCGAGATGCACGGCAGCCAAAAGTGACCATCATCAAGGATCAATGGGGGAAGAAAAAAATAAAAAAAACGCTTATGGGAATGTGAGTGAAAAACCAGAGCGAGACAATGAAAGCTGGGAGTAATAGTAGAAGTGTTTTGTAAATAATGTCTGCACAATGACAGGACTCCATGCTTAAAATTCAGAAAAGAAAGCTCGACACTGGCTGGCTCTTCATTTTCATGACTGAATAAACTGAGCAAACAGACTGTCCTTAAAGGACAACACTGTTTTATACCTTTTGTTTGTTTATATGTGGCGGACCCTGCCACCTCTCAAGCTTTAAACAAACAGTGTTCTGGCCCTTATTTTCCTCTGAGAACGGCTTGTTTATATATGTGTGTTCTTATCGCATTACTGTTGCGAATATTAAAAGTCTGAGTTTGAATTTTTCTTCTCCAAAACTACATAGCGCCCCTTTAACAACATAAATAAAAATGATCCTTCCTTAAACGTTTTGATTTTGCATGGAGAGAGAGAGAAAGCGGCTTGAATGCTGCTCAGGCTTGTGGAGCTCATTTGCATATTTGGATAATGAATTAATTAGTCACCCCACCCATTAAAAAGGCAGAAACAAGCCGGGATGATAATGTGAATAGTCCATTAGCAATATTTGGGAGGCTGATTTTAATGCATCACATCAAAAAAAAAAAAAAAAGATGTGATGCTGGTTATTTCCCCCCCAAGGTCTCGGAACTCATTTTGTGGTTGAATAATGTACACTACGGTTTGTTTTGTCTTTTTTTCCCCCCTCACACACACATTAGGGGGGTGGGGGGTGCGACAAAAGATGGACCGCATTAAGTTATAAATTAATAGGATGATTTCCATTTTACTGAGCCAGTCGCTTGACACATTTTCATTGTCTTAAACATGATATTGGATCACTGTCAAAATCCAATTAGGAAAAGCAAATAGTTTGCACATTGGGACATTTTTTTTTTTTTTAATGCACTAAAGCCAGGCAGCAGGAGAGACAGGCAGTGAGGATCAATAGCAATTGAGTTGAGGGGTGGTGTGCAGGGGGTCCTTCATTGTGCTACAAGCCATGTTGGTCGTCTTCGTTTCAATAGCAGAGCAGGAGGAGGAGGAGGAGGAGGAGGAGGAGGAAGGTGGGGGGTTTGTGCTGTGTAACAAAGTGCTGGTAAAACCTTCCTCCTGAGGCAACTGTCCTGAGAAGTCGAACCCCCCCCCCTCCTCCACATGGTAACCTAACACCACCGCAGCAGCAACAGCTCCTCCCTTATCACAGTATGTATACATTTCACAAGGTCAATGTTTATGATATTTACACACACACAAACACGCACAGTCTGCCTCCTTTCCTGAGTTACACAAACATTCAACGGCTGATAAGAAGGCGGAAATGCTTGTCTCTTTGTGTTTAATGTGCAATCACAGCCTAAAAATGACTACAATGGTAGTTCAGGCTCCAACAAATGATTCTACAAGAAGAAACCAGTCGAACGCCAACATCTTCAGCAAGGCTTAAGTTGGAGCGGTGGAAAGGGTGAGTGTGCAGTGAATCCTCTCTTGAAGGCAGAGCAGAGCAAAGCTGGATTGGCTGGCAGGGCAGGCTCCCCTCCCCGGCAGATGAGATCCCATTATCAGGCGGACGAGAACTCCACCTCCAGGATTTCACAGCTCCACTGTTTATCACATGGCTCTGTCAAGTTGGGCACCATTAACCGATAATGAAAGGAGACAACCGGTGCAGTTACAAGCAAAGCACTCCACATTCTACAGGCCTAAGCATGTATCTGGGAAGCTGACTGTGTCTATTCAATTCTGTTCAGCATTCAAACGAGCCCATCACAATACCTTTTTCCCTGAGCAACCCCTCCATCTACAGCTACAGTGCCTTCTTCCATCCCGACAGAACAAAAACCGGTAACTCGGAGCCTGTTTCTGAATTCAGAGGAAATGAAATCTAACAGAGCCGCGCGCTGCTCGAAAGAGAAAAAAGACGCTTTTCTGTGACACGCTCTTTTTCCTAAAGATTATTAAAAGGAGAACAATTCCTTGTATGAGCTAAAAGAACCAGTATGAGGGAAGAAGAAAAAAAAAATGGCACAATAAAGCAACACAAACTATCATTCTGAAATATGTTTTCTTCATCCACATCAAGCATAATTAGTACAAGTGTTACTAAACAAAAAGACTGCAAGACTGCCACTGAATCAAAGGCCAACATGCCCCCTCCTCCCTCCTCCTTCGCTCCCTCCCTCCTCCTCAGTCTGACTACTCCATTTATGGTTTATAGGATTCTGTAGCCACTTACGCTCATTAAAAATGAATACTTAACAAAAGCTGTGGCTGACACACACTGTTTGCTTTAGCCTGATTTTCTCCACACTGGAGAAAAACAAGCCTCTCAGAGGCAGCAAACACCAGACAGAGCAGGCGGGAAAGAGAGAAAGTGCTCGAGTAAGTCAGCCAGTAGCTGAAACAACAGAAAAAAGTGACATGGATGACTGAGCCAAGCCTGTGAGAGACTTGGCAAGCCTCAGAGGCCCTGGCCTCTTAAGCACTCATATCTAGTAACTTCATTTAATACATTCACCAGGGATGAGCAGACGAGTTGAAGGGGAGAAGAAAAAAAAAAGAGGGATTGGGAGAAGAAAACAGACTTGTAAACCGAGAGGAGGGTTAGGTTGTTGTGGTGGTGGCGGTGGGGGTATACTTCAGAAGCTTCGACTTTAACACATGACTAAATCTCGACAGTGTAACAAGCTAACTGCCCTGCTGCCAAAACATAATACAGGAGGGGGGGTGAAGCGGATGTGCTAGATTGCACCTTGAGACTGTTTTACCATTCTCGGGCAGGTATTATCTACAGGAGCCGCTCTACTCATATTAGCAACTTGAACAGCTTTTCCAGATGGGGCTTTTAAAGCAGCGACTCTCTCTTCGCCACACGTACTAAATCCATAAAGAACAAAGACTCTGTGTGACTGCTGCTTCAAGTTACTGTTCCTCATGCTGACGGCAAGTGCTGATAGCCCCCCTCCCCTCCCCTCTCTCTTCTCTGCTGGCAGGCAAGCAAAAAAAAGCTGACTTCAAATCATTCATTGCCCCTTTTAGCCTTCATGGATTCTTAAGAGAGCACTTTACAAGTTGGGGGAATCCAAAGGGAAAATAGGGTCTTACACGACTAATTAAAACACAGACTTTGCCTTGAGGGGGCTGAGAGAAGGGGAAGCAATAAAACAATCCTCTCCAATCTCCCAACAAAGTGACTCAAGGAAATTGCTCAACTAAATATGGTTAACTACACGCTTGTGGATTTGAAGAATCACAGTTTTCAAGGAGTATTGCTTTAGCTAAAAAGAACAGCACTCGAAAGAGTAAATGTCATTAATGAACAAAGGAAAAAAGGGTTTTAAACCATGGATGTTGCACTTTTTCTCTACACGGGCAAGCAGCCGTCATCAAGATGTCCTTTGGAGACAATCCAAACAGACAGCTAGCAATTAGGCTGCTACCTAGCAAGCCTTTATTTGTGATCATTAACAAAGTTGTAAAAATGTGAGGGAAGCCGAGGAATGGTATTTCACTTTAGGCAATCAGCGCAAGGTCTAGCCTCGCATAGCTATCTTGTTTACATAGCTATTCACAGTCACATTTGGCAGCCTCACAACACTCTGAAAACCAAGACACTTGTAGGCTACATATGTCTAATCTCTTTGCCAAGCTACACAAGCTACTCAAGAGAGTGAAACTTGCTTGCAGCAGCCATTTGGTAAAACTATTGCACATTAAAAAAAAAAAAAAAAGAATGTAAGTAAACCTTATTCCAGATGGAGGTAGCTGCCACCTGGCTGACAAATTGATGAAATGCTACCGAGAGGAAGCACAGCAGTTTCTCTTTAGAAAACACAGCAAAAACTAATTGCTCATTGATATATATATACAAAGAGCAACAAACAGCTTTTAATAGAAGCTTTCGCTACGTCTGAGAAGTCGATAGTTTCCGTTAGACGACAGCTTTCTGAAGATGAAGAAAGAAGCCGAGGTAAAAGAGAATCAGGGTGTGAAATGTTTATGAACCAGAGAATAATCAGCCAACTCTGTATGGCCATAAACTCACAAACATAGGAAGTGAAAACAGCCACAAACAAACCATGTAATACCTTCAATTGCTACTTCACTGAGGCCCTGATTTTCCACATTCTTCAAGCTCTCACATGGACTGTCCGTCTGATTCTCCAGGCAAAAACAGGGCCTCATTCATCTGAATAAAAGAGCAGTTCAGCCTTGCCGTGGCTGCACTGAGAACAGACTCTGAGGAATGAGACTGTATTTCCAAGGAGGGCCACAGAGAGAGTGAGAGAGAGAGAGACAGAGTGCAGGCTGTGGCTAAAAGAGGAAGTTTACATTTCAGGCAAATCCCTTTGTGAACAAAGACACAGCAAGATAAACAAACAGTACATGTGTCTGATGCTCGGCTCTGGAACCAGTTAGGAGAATCCTATTGCAGCAGGGTGAGACTGTGTTTAAACTTGATCGGCAGTCAGCGAAGCGAGTGGGGTCCGTGATCGTGAGAGCAAAACAGAGAGAGACAGAGACAGAGAGAGAGAGTGGCGGTTGGGGTGTGTGATTCCTGTGTGGTTACTGTCTCTGAGCTAATCTGCTCAAATAGCCAGTGACTGCTCCATTTCACACGGAGCACATGGCTGTATCACCTCCACACACTGCCACCCTATGGACGAGGAGGGGAGGTGCAAGGTTTCTGGCTGTTGCTGTGCTAAAAGAGGAGGTGGAGGTGGTGGTGGGTGAAACAAAAAAAGAATTAACTCCCTACGCTCCCATTCATGACATGCGTATTAAGATACTCAATATGGCGCACAAAGCTTTCTCCCTTCAGTACCAACACTCAGAAAATCAGAAATCAATTATTCTCCTCTAGTCACACTTGGCTGCTCTCACTGTGTAAGCTAATGATTCAGCCATCTAGTTTACAGCTAGATAGTGATAACTAGAATAAGCGCATCCATTATAGGTCAGAGGTACAAAATTCTTGACTATTTCAAGCTAATTTTTCACATCTCGAATTTATCCTCCTCACATTCCCTTTTTCTTCCAATTTGGCATGAATAACAGCAGTGAGAAGTAATCTCAAAAGCAAATGTGCGGTCGAGCATGTCAGCGCTGGGTGCGGTGAGAAAAGGATGTGTTACTCACAGAGACGCCGCGTAGACCGGGGTGTCGAGGCCGTGTTGTGTGATTAAACTGTTTTTTTTTTGGGAGCGAATGGGTAAAAATGTGTCTGTGTGCAGTCGGAGCAGACAGTTTGGAGATCAGCGCTGAGGTCAAGAGGAGCCACTTAGCTGTGCTTTGGCCTTCCAACCCCTACAGCATTCAGAATCAACTGCTCCACTATGGGAGTAGATAAAAAGCTTGGCAGCGGTTCTTGCAACTAGAGACTACAGGCTACATTTGCTAATGTGCGCAGGCTTTATTTATGGCTTTTTAAAGGTACAAAATGGAAATTAATGGGAATAGGTAGGAAGGTGGGAAGCTTGCTCATTAGTTAGAATATATATTAGGTTAGCCTCACTGGTGCGGATCCCCAAAGGCACTAAATTCTAGGGGCTTATTATAAACAAACAAAGCAATAAACAATACAGAATAAAAACCTCTCTCAATTACAACTTAACCGTGAAGGTCATTCAAGATTTTTTTTCCCTCCAACTATTATCACTATAATTTCACAACAGATTTAAACCAGATGTGATGCTTTCCCTCTTACCACACATTATTACAACAGCATTGAGACAAGAAAAATAGCTGTCCTTTTGATGTCCCTGGTGAGGAGATAATGTGCCGAAAACTGAGAATAATATGTTCGGTGTCATTGATGATTACATGGCAAGCTTGCTGCTCTTTGTCTTTATTGTTTGGACTTATGAATCAACTGAGCATGGAAGTGTGTTTCTCATTATGCTGCTGCGGCCACACAGAGAATTACTACTCAGAACGTGGTGAGCTGGAAATTCTGCAAATTGCTTGTTTGGATGCACATATTCTGCATAATGCATGAAGCATCTAACATATGATAGATTGTGTGTGTGCGTGTGTGTGTGTGTGTGTGTGTGTGTGTGTGTGCGTGTAAAAGATAGCAGCCAAGTGGGAGAGACTGGGGAAAGAGAGATAGAGTAACGCTGTTGATATTCGATATTGAGCAGAGTGGAAACCTAACATGCAGCACACTAACTGTCTCTATAGAAAGACTGAGGGGAACAGACAGAGGAGGTTTGGTGCAGCATTAGCTCCTTCAGTCAGCTCCTGGAACAGGGATGGATGGAGGGAAAGATGGATGGGTCGAGCTCTCTCTGTTCCTGCACACATCAGCAGCAGGAGGGCAGGGATGCGCGGAGGCCACAGCGAGCCAATTACCAAACTCATTAAGTAACCTGCTAGTCGGCTTTGAACTGCAGCCCCACCCCCCACCACCACCATATCGTGGCTGGATTCTCTGCCGCTGTTGTGGACATTCAGATAGGCGCTGCTCTCACTCTCGCACCTCTTCAAAAAAAAAAAAAAATGTCAGAATGTATTAAAAAATTGTTTTACTCTCTTCATTTACTCTCATAAATGACAAATAAAAGCAGCAAATCCTCACATTTAAGCAGCTGGAACCAGCAAAATGTCTGACATTTTTGCTTGTAAATGACTGAAATGACTAATCTTCTTTCGATTGACTAATTAATTCATCAACAGATTACACAGCTCTGCTCACAATGAGGCTAAAAGCACCAAGGGCAGGTGGACAACATGATCAAGGTCCACTGGGTGGGGCAGGAATAGAAACATTTTGGGGGAAGGAGAGGGGGGTTAGGGGCTGTGTTAGTCAGCACTCCAGTGTCACAAAGCATTGTTGACTAACCTTGACTGCATTCACCTCCTAGCTCACTGCCACATTGCCTCTCAACAAGTATTGACACAACGACAGTCTGCAAGAGAAAAAAAAACGAAGGGGAAAGAAGAACAGACACACACACACAGAGGACAAGGGGAGAAAATATGAATGATGTGTAAATGGAACAAACGAGGTGATAACAGCTTGACAGTAGAGGTGTATGCATGGGTGAAGACGGCTGCCATATCTGGCATCATGTTAAACACATGGTGAATACAGGCACTGAAAAAACATGAAGGTGCACAATATAAAAATAATACCATTCACAGTGCAGTTAACATTTCTATGAGGAGATTGCGAGCTGGTATTCTATGCCCGTATTCATTTCCCTCTTCTCAATAAAACCTCTCTGGATACACGCAGATCTAGGCACTCATACTTTCTACACACACTGTAAAACACACACACATATACACAAAGAATTACACACACGCACAGTCCCCCACCCCTGAACCTCCCCCATTATCCCATGAGCCCTCTCTTCTCTGCCTTGCTTGACAAGAGCTTGGAAATAAAAACATCACAGCTCTGCCTCGCAGCACCTGTTCAATAACATTGACATTTCACATTCAGCATCCGCACACAGAGATTCCCTGCATTTACTCTCTTTAACACCCAGAAACGGCGCACACACACACACACACACACACACACACACACACACACACACAGACACAGACACAGACACAGACACACACACACACACACACACACACACAGCTACACCAATCTGCTACATTTCACTGTAAGCATTATAATACTGCACAGACGGGTTGTGTATATGTTTGTATTTCTTTCCTGTGTGTGTGTAAGTATGGGGTGTAAGAATCCAAGTTAATGGGAGGGTCGACTCGTCTACCCTCCCATTAATTTAGATCTCGATTTTAACAAATCAATCATCTGGAAACAACTCACTCATTAAAAGAAATTGATTGTTACATATTCGTGTCATTCTTTTCATAAAACTGCTCATTGTGCTCAATTATGATCCATCAAAAACTTATGTCTGCTCATTTGACTCCACTCAAAATTCCACTTTTTTGGTGGCTTAAACTGTTGCAAAACAAAATGAATGATGACAGCAATTAAGAATTGTTTTTCAACACAGTTTAAAATAATAGTTTAGCCTATGTGTTTATGGTATATCATTATATTAAGATTCAAACATTATGAGGAGAAAATTAAGGACACTTTACGGACAAGACAAAATGATTAGTGACGGGGCTGTATGACTGATATATGTAGGATTTTGTCTGAGTCATCAACAGCTGACAAATACAAAAAAAGAAGGGCTGGGCAATATGGCCTTAAAATTATATTGCAACATCATAAGGCTATGACGCAATACAAGATATATATCTCGATATTTTGAAATTTCCTCAAAATCGTAAAAAGGACAGGGCGACAAAATCAAATATTACAATACACAGGGCTAAGTTATTAGATAGTATAGTATAGATAAGCTACAAAATTAACAGTTCTTTTACCAGTACTTTAACTACACTCTTAATTTTAAGCGCAGTAAAACCTTTGCTTCGCCCTAGCTCAGCTATTAGTATATTGTTACAGAACAGCTACCAGTATGCTCAAACAAAAGCCGTCTATATGGAGTCTGCTCTGTTTAGCTTTGTAAAATTTGGCAAATTCTTGTAAACTGCTGTTGGCTGAGATACACCAGCCCCTCCTCCCTCTACCAGCAGTACATGCAGGCAGTGAATCACATGATTGATACTCAGTGGTGTCTGTTCTTCATTCTCTCTAAACTTCACTCAGTATTTTGATGTCATGAAAATTATTTTATTGACATTGTAGGTCTGTTTCCAGTGATATTTCATTGAGTTTATGGTAAAATTACTGTTGCTGCTTAGAAACAATGTAGTTCGACTTAAAAAAAATCAAGTCTTTTTTTAAATATGGTAGTTTTATATGATGAAGAACAACTGATAGAAGATGATAAACTACTAATAAATATGCAGGGCAGTGTAGGATGTAGGATTTTGTCTGATTTCCTTTAAAAAGGAAGGTGTGGCTCTTATCTAAACCAATTATTTGTTGACGCTACAAAACAAGGTAACATATTTACCACCAGATGTACAACATGATCCTGTTTGTTATTATTTATCTCCTGCTTTTGATGCAATACGCCTCCTGATTTCAGTCTGCGTTTTGAAGTGAAATGGTCTGTTCCTTTTTGAATTTGGAAATAACACCAGGTGTGCAGTGAATAAAATACAAGTATTTCCATCCGTGCAATCTCAGCGCTGTTCAACAGCACAGCAAGCAGGCTGGTATGCTGTCAAAGACGGCTCAAATACACACAACAAAGATCCAGATAAGCACATAATATTCACATTCACACCATGATCAACGATTCAGGGGGTCAGTCACAGATGTTTGATGTAAATATTTGGCTTGATTTTTCTTGGAGATGCACCGTGACACTATAATGCATGTTTTCGTACAATCGTCACCACCTGAGGAGAAGATGAAATGTGCAGAGCGGGACACCTAGTGCCAGGGCTCAATGGTGTCACCAGGTGCAGCCTAACCTGGGTGGCTGAGCAGGGACATCTGTTTGACGGCATTAGAGCCATCAGAGCCATGCCATAACCACAGATTAAATGGCAGTAAATCTGAGGATTAGATCTGTGTATGAATAGCTCACATCGATTTTGCAATCCCTTCAGTAACTCTGGGATTTCCACTCTGACAGACAATGTGGCTATCAAGCTAACAAACACACACACACACACAAACACACACGCAGGGACTCATCTGTCTTCTAGTTTTTTAAAACCCTCTAAAAATCAGTCTGTGACTAACTTATCTCTGTTTTAATCTGCTCATATCTGGGCCTAGAGGCTGTATCCACACAGCACAAGGCATGCAACATCATTCCTTTAACAAACTGCCCATCCATCCAGTCGCTCCCACTGGTCACAACGGAGCAACTAAAACAAGCTCAACAGGCCTAGAAATGTCTATTCCTATATTGTAGTATGTGTGCTCATGTGAAAGATCACTTCCACGCACTGCAGGTTGAGTGTTATTATAAGTGAACAGCATGGGCTGATGTGGACGGTGACAAAGACAAACTGGCCTTTCCTTCTTCAGCTGCCTGGTCTCAGTTGTAGTTTGCCAATATGCAAACACACACACACACACACACACACACACACACACACACACAAAAATTTACTTGACCCAGACGAGACCTTTTTGACACGACAATCCCAAAATCCTGCGCTGAAATCCCAATCCCCTCCGACCACCAGGGCCCTGCGGAAGCTGGCTGACATCAAAGACAAGCGCTTTGCTTTCATGACTTCAGTCCGCCTCTCAGTCTGTCTGTGTCTCCGGCTGTCCGGCATGTCAGAAAAAGCCATTATTTCAACACCAGGCTCATGGTGACCACATTAAACACCTCTACAACACAACATGAGGAGAACAAAGGCAGCATCTCCACTATATCCATACTCTCAGAAGAGACTGGTGTTAAAGTGTTAGGATTAAGGATGTGTGGGATTAGGTTGTTACACTTGCTAGACGACACGCAAAACACTAATCAGTTCTTGGGCTAAAACTAACGATTATGTTCATTTTCAATTAATCTGTTAGTTGTTTGGTCTAAAAAATGGCAGAAAATGGTGAGAAAGTCAATAAGTGTTTTCCTAAACCCAAGATTACTCTACACAACCAAAAGATATTCAGTTAACTACCAGAGGAGCAAAGAAACCAGAAGATATTCACATTTAAGAAGCTGGAATCAGAGATTTTTTTTTTACATATAGCACCTTTAAATTACTTATTGCAATGTCAAGTCTTTCTAATCAAATGTTGTCTTTTACAAAAACACCATCTGTTACTAATAGTTAACAATGCCGCTATACTGTTAGATCAAAGATGTATTTACGTATTCAAAATGTGACTGCGACTGGCCAATGAAATGCCGTTGTAATAAACCCACAATATGTCATTTCTGTCTCTAGGGGTCTGACAATCAAAACAATGACAACAAAAGAGTAGTTTGATGATGTCATGAAGTAGCAAGGGATCATGGGAGTTGCTGTCTTCAATGTTAGAAAACACCATTGCTGATAAAAATCGGTCTGACGTGACTCAGAAATAAAGGTTCACAGACGAGGTCATGTACTAAAGCTCTATGTAATGTTTTGTCACGTTTGTCGACTTTCTTCCTCACTCTGACATATCACTCGGTGCTTGCCTGGAAGTTGTAGTGACATGAAATACACATTACACTGAGTAAAATTACAGATTTTTCTGGGTTTGAACATTGTTAGAAAAATTTGGGATAATGTAAGTACACAACTCTAAATATATAACAAAGGTCTAGCCGCTTTTATACGATTTAATGAAGAAATGTTACATATTATACCTTTAATCAGGCACATGTTTTTTGCTATGTTGAGTATTGTCTCAACAAATGGTATTTGTCAACTTTTATCAGTGAGTTTTTGTCATGTGTGCCACATATTTAAGCAGCATTTAAAATATAATTTGGTTATTCAAGAATGTGATTAACATTTCAAATGGCTTTTACAACAGTAGGTTATATTTTTTGGACAATGTTTAACCTTGTAAATTAAATTGTGCTAATTTCTGACAGTTTTTTGAATGTTTTCTTACTTTTAGTCTAGTTGACTGGTCTATGGGAAAGGAAAATCAGTCCCTAGTTCAGATATGAGCAATGATTCCAAAGGAAAACACACTGCTAAAAGAAATTTAGTTCAAAATACAGAATTAGACCTGCACCTCTACAGGGAAAACGCACTTGGGGCCAACGAAAACTGGGTAAAGCCTTTAAAGATCATAGACCAGCAGCATAATCTTGGCAACCATATTTGGCAAGCGGCAGCATCCTGCTTCCCTCATCCAAAATGGCCGCGCTGGTCATCATGGCTGACCTTAGCCACCTATCAAGCCAAACGAAAGCAATTACCTGGTGATTAGTGTGCGTTGTGAGGCAGCTCCATTAACCTTTGAGAAACAGAGTGTGGAGGCTGCAGTGTCTAGCCAAGTGGAACGCTTTCCTTACTACCTCCAGAAAAAAATAAAAAAAATAAAAAGACATGAGGGAGGTGAGTGAGAGAGAGAGATGGAGAAACTCAGCGTGACAGTAGAGCAGCTCCTATTAGGTAAGCACATTGAGCCGTCAGGCCGGCACATTCATCAACACACAGAATGCCAGTCAGCAGCACCAGCAGGCTCGCCCGCCGCTCTACTGTTCCTGTGGTGAGGCGGGGAGGAGGGGAGAGTGACAGGGAGGCATTTGCAAAGCAGATTTGAACCGTTCTCCCCAGCATTTGGCAGTGCAAATGTTTTTATGTATGGTTGGGGTGATTTCTACTAGCATTTCCCCTGCCCTAATAGATCGGCCATGGGATGCTAATGATATCATTATCATACATGTGCTGTAATTGTCTGGACCCAGGGTGTGCCAAGATCAATGGACGGCAAAATCTGGATCGATTGATTAGTCTGCCGCTGTTAAGCTGCTAAAACATATTTTGCGCACAGTCAATGTGCTGTTGGATGAGCACTGAATGAATTGGGTGCTTGCCTGTTTTCAGAGTGCAGCATCCAGACATGGGGTTAGGCAAGTGGATCCGTGCCATATGAGAAGTGAGCCGAATTGGCAGGGCTGATCGGCTTCCTCCGCTCATCTTAATGTCAACCACAGCCACTACTGTTCCACACAAGGCTCCAAATTAGGGCTAAAGCGACTATTTAACATTCCTGACAAAGTAAAAACAAAAATGAACACTTGTATATTATTTTCTATTGTGTCTTTGTCATTGTGAAAAATGTCACGCCACAACAATGTCAAAGTGGTTTTATTTTGAGCCTGGGAGCATTCAAACTTGCACACTGCGCAAAGGCAGATGGTTTTGTTCTACATGCATGGTTAAATGTTTGAACACAAAACATCCTGGTGTGGAAGATGGAAAAGCATCGTTATAGTAAATTACACTCTTCCACCAGCACTGTATTAGGGTTAGAGGACATCGTGTCGTGTGATCTATATTCGAGTAAATGCTTATTTACAGTGTAACATTAAAAACAGTCTTAATCTTGAAGCACTACTTTTAGATGTGTGAATTGTCTGCAGCCCATACAGACCCACATGAATGGGTTTGTATCAGAGACACCTTAACAGTGCATGACATTTTCAAACATTCCTCTTTTCTTTAGCAGCATGGGGTCAGATTTAATTTTGGATGATATGTTCTGATCTATGCAATCAGTTAATTTGTTTTGTGTGTAGGCATGAATGTGTGAATGCTCGAGGCTTGCTCAGGATTATCAAATTACATGTACAAATGTTTGACCATCGCTTTGTCCAGCTGTAATCCAACAAATAAGCCTAGCAAACAACTTTATGAAGCTTTACGTCACATTTGCAACAATTAGTTGATTAAACAATGACTTAATTAATTAATCAATGGTCATTAATTTTAGCAAAAAAGGAAAGCATTCATTGGTTTTTTACTTCTCAGTTCTGAGGATTTTTTCTCTGCTATGATTGTAAACTGACATATTTTTAGATTTAGGACTGCTGGTACAAGACATTTGAAAATGTCTCGATGGGCTGTGAGAAATTGTTCACAACCATTTTTCACAATTTGCAGACAGTTTATAAACTTAACAATCAATTGATCAATCAAGAAAATAGTGAATAGATTAATCGATAATAAAAGTAAAGTTTAGTTGCAACCCTGCTTTAAATTTGGTCATGGTTCAGATATTAGTTAAAGGTACTGTTCACCCCAAAATCAGAAATACACATTGTACCTATAAATCCATCTAGATAGACATATGGTGTGAGTTGACGAGCTTTGGAGATAATGGTCGTAGAGATGTTGGCCTTCTCCCTAATATAATGAAACTAGATAGTGCTCAGGGCACCAAAGGAATACATGACATACTCAACAGCAATGTCTTCTTCCAGCAATCATGACCCCATTTCTCAAGATAATCCACAGACCTCATTGTGAGCAGTTTCATGTAGGAACTATTTTCTTTCTACTAAACTGCACCCCCCCCCCCAACGGCATCACCGCTCAGAAGTTAGTGTGCATCATCTTATCAATGAGAGGCTTGTGCTCGTGACAGCGGAAAATGTAAAGATTAGCGGTGTCCTCAGCTGAGCCGTAACATTAGCTAGCTTAATCAATTAGCCTCTCGTCCACGAGTAGATGCACGCTTCCTTCTGCCAGGTCATATGTTTGGGAGGTGTAGTTAAGTAGAAAGAAGAAAAAAACTTAAACGGCTCACAACAAGGTCTGTGGATCTTGAGTAACAGGGTCATTGTTTGGAAAGTTTGAGTTGCGTTTTGCAATTTTTTGTGCCATCTAGTTCCATGATATGATTAGATAGAAGGTATCGGTAAGGCCAATATATCCAAAACTCTGCAACTCATACCAAAACAATCTAGATGGATGAATGGTACTACAGCTAAGAGGAAAAAACATGAATTATTGATTTTGGGGTGAACTGTTGGAACAAAAACAGCCAACATTAAAATATAAATCAATTCCACACTGAAGAAGAGAACACAGTCTCAAAGTGACACCTCACTGATAAAAATCTGCTGCGCTTATTGCAGGGCTATTGCGTTAGATTGCATTATATTTTACAGATATTAATTTATTGTGTCCACCTCCTGAACAGCGTTGACGCTTGAATCATGAGCCCTCTCGTCTTTTCCTGCCACCGACTTGGTCTCAATCATGACCGTAATTTGAGAGCAGCCTGATTGTGTTAGGAGGAAGTTGATTGCGCTGATGAGTAGAGAGCTACCGAGGAGAAGAAAGTGGGCCATCTACACTGAACAAATAATCACATCAATGACAGCCGGGGTTGATATGAGTTTGTCAAAGAGACTGTACTTTTTTTTTTTTTTGTCACTCGCTCGATAAAATGCAAACTGGACAGAAACGATGTGTGAATTCATCTCTCCTCCAACCTTGAGATGAGGGCCTTGGCAACACTTTTGCAATACAGCAGCATCATCTAAATAACATATTACTTAGGCCAATCTGCCCAACTCCATGTGTGGCTTTGCCCCGTCATCACCCTAAAGGCAGCATGATGCAACTTATTCCAGCATACAAAGGCTAATGCAGGTAAACACTTAGTGGACTCGAATGCTTGACACTAAGCTTCCCGGCATACTAGCTAGCTCGAGTGGGCGAGAAATGAACCTTGTTATGTGTCCTGACACTGGGCCCCGCTCTCCGGCAAATAAAAACATGCCTCTCACTTACTGGCTGCCTGCGCCCACAGCCCCATACATCAGCATTATAAAGGAGCTCGGCAGCCTCAAGGTCAGCTCAATTTCCTCCTGCCGTTATGAAGTATCAGAATCACAGCGAGAGGGGGCACCCACACACATGTAAAGAAATGATTTAGGGGAGCGAGGGAGGGGAGGGAGAGAAAGAAAAGAGAGAGGGGGGATTTGGAGTGTGAAGGAGAGGTGGTGGGTAATACAATGGGGAACTGTGACAAATCACCAGGAAAGAACTAGCCTCTTCTACAGTGGGGATGTGTGAGCGCGGGGCATTTGTGAGAAAACGTAGAGAACATTAAGCCTACTTGCTCGTTCCAATCGACACAGTAAGGAAATATAGTAGGCTGTAGTACAAGTAATGGGATTGAACAGTTTTTGTTTAACAAGCTGATTCTACTTGCGTAATCGCTCAAGTGTAGTCTGTGAAACTACAAAGCAATTAGGCCTACTGAATTATTGTTTCAAAAAAATGTGAATGTTTACTGTAATTAAATTCTAAGCTGTTACATGGGCATTACAGCAACCTAATGCAAAATAAATGTCTTTTTTTTCCTTTTGAGATCTGGGCCCATTCATCACATGCCCAAGCAATTTGATAAATTACACAGAAGCATGAAAGCTGATCATGTGCATGGCAGAGAGCGCAGTGTGTGTGTGCCTCCGCCT
The DNA here is from genome assembly GCF_040436345.1 of Pagrus major. NCBI lineage: Eukaryota > Metazoa > Chordata > Actinopteri > Spariformes > Sparidae > Pagrus > Pagrus major. The sequence continues at coordinate 19,073,082 of NC_133221.1, read as the reverse complement.
GAGTCGGCAGTCATCCTTGGCTGCTTCAGTGGCTGAGGTTTGACATCTTCAGCTAAGAGCCTGGGGAAATAACAGCAAATTCACTTAATGGCACCACCTCATCTATTCCTCATACAGGGGAGAGGAGGGAAAGTTCCTCGAGGTGTTACAAAATGGCTGTGCGCTCTCGGCTGCGCTGCCGTCTCTCCCGTCGGTGGGGGTGCAGGTGTGTATGGGTAAACACAGAGCGCGTTGAGATCTATCACCAGCCTTGGTCGGCCACCAGCTGTAATTTGCAGTCAACTCTGACCCTTTGCAAAAAAAAAGCCGCCGTGAAGCTTTTTGTGGTGACGGCGCAATCTGGTTTGATGTGTGTGTGGTCGCATACGAGTGTGATCTCTGAAAACGTATGCGGAGCTAGATGCAGTGACGATGTGCATGGCTGCAGGTAACGTGCATGCATGTTTGTGCAGGTGGAACTAAGCATGTTTGTGTGTGTCTGCAGGGAGCGTTAGAGAGCCAGAGGTATAATGGCCCTACTCCATCTTTGTGTGAGGTATTGCAGAAGAATTCAAAGCAGAGCACAGCAGCTGGGAGGGGGCCGGGGCTGGCTTTGCTGTTGGATAACATCTCAGGGTAACAGCAGGTATGCTATCAGTGCAGCCTGAATCCCTTCAGGGCTATTTTCAGAGCCCCTGACCCCTGCATGACTGGCTGGATGACGTCTCTGTGCCAGCAACACAGGAAGAGCAAGACCCAAAACCACGTTGCTGCTTCCTCTTGGCTGCACAACATTTCATTCCTGCAGCCCTGAACAGCTCTGCTATTGTTCAGATGTTTCACTATAAAAGACTCAATGGCTCAATGACTGTTTACAGCGACTGCAATTTGTCAATATTCTCCCCAATTGAGACAATGCTCTGAATAACAAAAGGCTATGTAAACATACTTTTTCCAATTACCCTAACCTGAATACAGTCATCGTCGGAGAGAGCATAATCACATTAAGGCATACATTCCAGCTGTTTATTCAACAGCATTTTCGATATGTGTACACCTCAAAGGAATGATGAATCACAATTGGAGTTTCGACAGTATTTCGCAGCAATCCAAGTGCTAGATAAAACAGGCTCTACCATCTGACTCGGCTTTCATGTAGCTGCAAGATGAATAGTACAAAGCGCAGTGTTATTGCAGGATCTGTACAGAGGCTATAACACAGCAGCAACATGACAGATGATACGGCTTGAGGCTGGAGGGAAACTGTCTTAGCATTATAACGTGGAGGAGGCATCTTAAGATATTAATTGGGCTCTGCTGGGGGGGGGGGGCACATAAAACGGGAATTTGTAACGCACAAAACAGCTAATATAAAATATACATATGTACAATAAGGTCAATTGTGAGATCACTGCAGTAATGATAACTATAAATGCATTTATTTTCATTATCAATCAATCTGCAGATTATTTGCTCAATAGACTGATTATTCCTGAATGAAATCACCTTTTTCTAGAGCCCAAGCTGACATCTTCAAATAACTTCTTTGTCCGACCAACAGTCAAAAGAGATATTCAGTTCATGGTTTATATGTTAAGATGAGAATAAGCAGAATAATCTTATAATTAAGAGCCTGGAACCATCATAAAACTGATCATAAAAATGATTCTTCTGTTGATTGATTCATCATATTAGCTCTACAGACTAAGTGGGGAGCAGACGGTCATTTAGGCCTGTCATGATAACTACTTTTGGACAATGTAGTGTCCCAGAAATAATTGCGATAAACAGGATTGATGTCATTTAAGACCATCTTATGCCAGTGATATAATGAAAAAATATATAAGGGCATTACAATGCAAGTACAACCTTCAAACAAGCCTAATACAATATCCAATGAAGCATCTTTTAATACGCTAGACCCAGATTTTTAATTGTATCTACATCGATTTGTACCAACTCATAGATAGCAGCCAACAAAAATATACCTTTTTTTTTTTTTCCTTAATCGAGATCCATGCATTATTCCCCGAGAAAAATCACCTCACAATGCTAAATAAGAGAGAGAAAGTTCCTCAATCCGCCCCTTTATCCGGATCTACAACAAAAGTTAATGGGATTTAATCAGGGCTGAAACCCATCCTCCATCCAAGTTTCATGAAAATCCGTTCAGTAGTTTTTGTGTAATCGTGCTGACAAACCAACAGACAAGGATGAAAACATAACCTCTCTGGCACAGTAAAATAAATAAATATAGTAAATAAAATAAATAAAACAATACAGCCAAAACAATAAATAAATTGTGGGAAAAATGCTTAGGTGCTCTCTTTTAATGGCAGGAAAGCTATTTTGGCATCATTTTGGCACAAATGTTGGTGACATTCTGAAATAAAATTATAGAGGTCATAAAAAATGATCGAGGTCATACATACACATTGATAAGCCAATAAGATATGTATGATAAAGATATGTACAATGAGGCCTATGGTTATGATTTAAAATGCGATGATGTCTCGTCAAGCAGACATGTCATCATCAGAAAAGCAAAACATTCTCCTTGTCCAAACTAAAAGACTATCACTATCACCACTAAGGCCACACTGTGCTCTGTATTAATCTATAGCAGTAGTGACTGTCTGTCAGCTGGATCATATGTATCAGTGAGTGCAGTGGTGATGGATGTCTCCTGCGTGCTTTTCCTCTTTCATAAAGCTCTCTCTCCTCTTTGCATCTGAGTGGAAGGCTTCCCACTACTCGACTCCCCACGGTTTCCTCGTCAGCCCCCTCTCCATCTCTTCTCCCCACACCTGCACCTGACACCGCAAGCGCTCTGTCACCCACCTCTCCTCCTCATCCCCCCGTGGAGAAAACGTTCAGCCCCGCCCAGCTAGCTCCCAGCAGCCCCTGGGGCATGGGACAATTAAAAACAGGGCAGGAGCTCAGTGGAGCTGTCATGCCGTGTCTCAGATGGGACCCTCGCCTGTTTCTCTGCAGAGTTTTAGTATTGGAGCCCAAAGAAAATAATACACTGTCTGTTGTACTTGAGATCAACATTCACTGTAGTGCATGCTGATGGCAGCATATCAACACCCTGAAAGCAATGCAGTCTGGCTGGGGTGATATATTTGGCCTTACAGTATTCAGATAGTGTCTGACTGCGTGCACACACACACACACACACACACACACACACACAATAGTCTGGTGTCAGCCAATTACAAGCCTGCCCCGACTGCCCTTGACTACACTCACTAACCTCCCTCCACAATCCATGTCAAAACCCTCTGCACTTATTTTTTGCTCCCCTTTTTGCTTCTTCTTCTTTCACTCCTCTGTCTTTAGGGTGTAAAATATTTAGCAGCCCCATCTAAATACACCTTCAGGCACCGAGTCAGAGCTGTCTCCCTGTTCAGGTAAGAAGCAATGACAGAAAGAGAGGGAGACAGTGGAGGAAGGGGTCGGCGAAATATCTCATCAGCATTATTAAATCATTTCCCCCCTCGGCACGCAGTCCCTGGGTGGTCTTGGCTTGTGTTATTTCTCAGTCAGGGTTCAGTGGCCTCGGCTCCTGGGGTTGAGTCTGGCCGCTCTGCTAGCCTAGCGCTGTGCTAAGCAGGTGTCAGGGGAGTTTCCCCTCAATTAAGCAAAGGTAAAGTAATGCCTCTCACCGTGGCAGCGCCATGAATACATTAGTCTTGCTGTCACCACGGGCTACAGCATCGAGATGCATGAAGAAGACAGACAGCTGGCTGCTTCAAACACTGCTGAGGAAGCAGGTTAAGGTAGTACTGTATTAAATAAAGGCTTATATCAGACCTCTGATACTAAGCAGATGAAATGGCCGACAGGATATGATGTGAAAACCTTAATTTAGGTGGATGAATACATCAACCTAATCAATTCTAATATATACCAAAAGAGTAAACAGTGTAATAACATTTTGTTTCAGAGTTAGGCTAATGAGTCTGTATTAGCTGTCTGAGTGGATGACACTGGAGGACACTGAATCCTTGCTGTGTTAATTAAAGCTCAATGAAATGATGCAGATGCAAAATTAGCATGACCCACAGCCTCGGAGAGGGATACTGCCAGGATCTCTCTGTTAAGTTGTTTTCAAGGCGAGGCTTAGAGAGAAAACACTTTTTATTAGAAGCTGAAATAAAAATAAATCATTTTGACCAATTATCTGATTAACTAAAAGTGGCAAACATCTGAAGAATCAATTACGCCTACGATTAGCACAAAGAACTACTCTCTGTATGTCTTTATAAATATATGATTGTATTTTATTTTTTTATGTTTTTGCTTGCTTATAAGAAAACAATGGTTACACTTTCAAAATAAAAAAGGCACCAAAACTACTTGGTAAGGTTCAGGAAAAGATCATGGTTTTCAACCCTTCCAACCCCAACCTCCTTCCTGCTCTTACTTTCTGGCTCTTTATAGAAAGATTTCCTTTGCTCCCATCTTATCACCCCCTGCTGGTACCACTATCCCTAACACGCTGTCCTTTAGGGTCTAGTACACGCTTTGGCTTGAGACTGGACTGCTCATTACACGTCTGTCAAGTTTGTACTGACTTTGGAAGATCAGTTTTTAGCTGGTTTTTTTTATGCAATTTGGTGAATTCAAATCCATGAATATAAACCATTCAGCTTCTGTTTGAACACGTTTTAATTTAATTGTTTTAGTATCTTTATCTTTTATGAACTGTATTTGTAGGGTTAGGGTTTTATTTTTATGTCTGTTATCATTTGGAATCTTATGTCATTTTAAACTGTTACTCGACACCACTGAAAACGAGGGCCTGTCCTCAATGATGTTTAAATAAACTTGATAATAATATCAATATCAGATTGTCTCAGTCAGCCTTGACATATTCAGCCAGCACAATACAATCACCTTACTGTTTTGCTCCACCTGACAAAGGCAGCTGAAAACTAGGTTTATAAAAATATGTCAACAGCAGCAATAACGCCTTCCTTTGTCAGTCTTTATGTGTGAGTATTACAGTGTGCTGGACAGGCGTATTGAAAAGGGCTGATTGATGGCTTCACTGTAGACTGTCTGTCCACCTCTCTCCCTGATGAGACATGTCAATGTAAAGACACATGAATGCAGCAGCCTGTCCTCCATTTTCTCCTCCTCTCCTCCTCCTCCCTTGTCAGAGGCGGGGAGAATGACGCAGTAAATACAGATGCTGTGTGTGTGCACCGTAATTCTGGGGCCCTGCTGCCTTTTATCTGCCATGACAGCTTCTGCTGCTGTCGAAATCAAACGCCCGGGCGCGAGGAAAAAGCTAGTATTCCCTTTAATAAACTGCCAGGCAGAGCAGCAGCATAGTGAGAGCAGAAAAAGGAGGCACTCAGCTCTACTCTGCACCGGCCAGGCTTGGCTAAGCAGCGGCTGAGGGGAGAGGCGAGATAGAAATGGGGAGAGCACTCCTTCAGGCATTAGTTGGTATTATGCCGTTCACGCAGAGCTCAGGCATCCAGCATCAGTGCACTTAGCAAGAAGCCAATCGGTCAGCGGGGAGTCACGGGTTCTCGGCGGAGATATGCACACTGAGACGAGGGCTGATGGAGAGGAAGGTGGAGCAGCACAGTGAGCACCTGCTCCAGGACTCGAACACAGCCCCCTTTCAGCTGCCAGGGTCAATTAATTACATCCCTCTCTTAACGCTTTCCATTAGGATAAACAGAAATAAATGAGGAGCGGTCTGACAACAAGGGGGGCGCTGAACCTCCCCCAAAGCAACATGACTGACCAGCTCCTCTTTCTGTTGATTAATCAATTAGTGAATAGGGCTGAAACTAAGATGATTTTCATTATTAGTATATAAGAACTATAAAAAATGGGCAGTCCAAACCCCAAAGATCTTTCATATACCATCATAAATGACAGAGAAAAGCCGCAAATTCTCACATTTACGAAGCTGCGTTCAGCAAGTGTTTTTTCATTTTTTCTTGAAAAACGATAATCGATCATCAACTTAATTTTCTTTTGATGGACTTATCAACTTCTCATTGCAGCGTTTCCTCTGTAATCGCCTTGTAGCAGTGGTGACAGAGACAGTCATTTTTGGTGTTCGTTTCCACATCCATGTTTGTTGGTCTATTGGTTTTTGTTCTAGTGCTATAAGTGACCGTAGCACTGACTTTTTATATCTAGTCATTTGATCATGATTAAAGGCATACTCCTATGCAATGGGCCTTATGCTTGTTTGTTATTTCTTTCTTGTTTTATTGTAGATTATAATATTCAGTTTCTAATTTTATCTAGCTGTGTTGGTAATTTTCTTACTGTGGTGGTCCAACACTGGAAACACTGGCTGCGGCTATTAGTCAGTCTACAGAAATTCAATTCATTTGACTTAAAAAATGTAATACTTCTGTTTTTGTTTGACAAAATATTAAATTATATTTAGGCTGTTATATATAAATTCATTACTTTGAGCTGTGGATCACTTTGAAGGGAAGGCTACAGACTCAATCAGGACAACATACTTGATAGATTAATCAATAATCAAAATAAGCTTTATTCGTAGCCTTGTTCAGTGCATTTGCTGTAGGACAGACATATCCTCCCAAATTCTCACACTGACTCATTCTGTGTGTGCGTTTGCGTGTGTTGGACAGGAGGATGAGGAGGGCTGCTGCTTTGGAAATAGACAGCTTTTTGTTCTGACCCCACAGCTGTCATGAGCATAAGAGAGCCAGTCACTGGCAGCTCACATAAGCATTTTACTTATACACACACACGCACACAGACAGACACACTCGCTCACACACACCCTTGACACTGCAGCAGGGGCGGGACAAGAGGGTTGTGCTTTAGGTGCCGAGACCCCTGAGGATACAGTTATGATGCACAAGTGCATTAGATGAAGAGGCAGGAGGGGGAAATCACTAAATACCTGGTCAGTGTTTAGATTACCGGTCCACCATGGAGCCCCTAACACCATTAACGTCCTTCTTTATAATCCAATTATAAGCCGTGTGTGTCCACATCAATCAGCCGTTTTCATTTGAGCCTGTGGTCTTCTTTATCACCGTTACTGCTGCAGTAATTGAGGCGGCGCTATGGAGAGGCTGTGCAGTTTACCTCCGTCTGGGAGGTCAAGAGGAATGCAATTGGTTGACAATGATTATGCTCTGGCTGATTAGGCTATGGGCTACCGCTGAATATTTAGCGCTGATTAGACTAAGCCCTGTAGAGAGCCATGTGGCTCACTAACAAAGGGGACGAGCCATAGGGCAGGGAGAAAAGGCTAGCAATCAGCAGAGACAGGCTATTTCAGACTTTTAATGTCCGGATCAATCGGACTGTCTGATTTTATGTTGTGTTTAGCTAGTGGTTTTATGATGATGTTATTGTGAAGCAAAACAACAGCTGTGAATAAAAATAATTAGATTGAACTAATATCTCATCAAAACATAAAGCTTTAAATACAACTTGACTGCTTGACTTTGAAAATTGTCAATTATGGAGGTAAAAACTTGCATGGTGTAAAAAGATTTAAACATATTTCTGTCTAACAAGAAACAATCCACACAGCTCACGAGGGACGCGAAAAAAAGATATAGACACATTAATAAGTGATGCACAAAATGGCTCCTCTAATCCCCTTGTGGAGATGCCAGCACTTTTTCCTCATCAGCGATTGTGATATTTACACAGAAACTAAAGTGATTGAAACAGGGGGAGAGGATGGATGAGGGAACATGGGATAGATGTCGAGAGAGTGTGAAAGAAAGACAAGTGTAGTGAAAGTGAGAAGAGGGAAGGAGAAATGACCAGGAGAATATGACAGCAGGGAGAGCTCGAGGAGGGTGGGAGAGAAGGAAGGAAAAAACAGATGGAGGAAGGCAGGGAGACGTGCACTTATTTGCAGAGGCTTTAACTGTCTTGATCCTCAATGAAGAGGTGAAACTGATTAGGTTTATATCAAACGGCTGCTTGTAACACGGTGCCTGTCGCTGAGAGAACAAATCACAGTCAAGTCAGGTTTCCCCTTTTTTTCCATTTGAAAGAGCCGGCTCTCTCCTCACTTGTCTCTCACTCTCTCCTTTATTCAATGCCACGCAGCCTCCTAAAGCGCAAGCTTGTCAGAGTGACAGATGCAGACACGACCACTGACCTAAATCACTCTTTTCCAGCATATTAACCCCCGTGTCGCTACACTTTTTACGCAAAACACAAAAACATACCAGCCAACACAATCCTCACCACACACTGCACAATGACAACAACCTAAATAAAACCCCACCCTGTTGTATTATCACCCTCCTCCCTGAATGAAGCCTTTTCTTGAAATGCCTAAACAGGAGGAAAAAATAAAATCACACCGTCAGGCTAAATAAATCACTGTGTGCTGTTCCTAGAGGGACTTTTCTATCCGGCATAGCGACAAAAAAAAGATGTGAAGAGGAGAGCCAAAAAAAAAAACATTTTTGGAAAGGATCAATAATACTTTAATTACTGTAGCCCATGTTTATGAAATGCAATAATCATTCATTAAAGATGCAGACAGCGGCAAGCAGGCGGCCGGCCGGGCGTCAAGGCTGCATGCGAGGGTAGGAGAAGGGAGGGGAGGGGAGGACTGGCGTAAATGATTCATGGTTTGATATCTCTCCTGTATAATGGGCTCCTCCGGGGAGCTGCTGGGGCTCCACTGCAGCGACTGACTGACTGACTGCCTGCCTGGATGGCTGCCTGGCTCCCTCGCTCGCTCTGACTCTGCCCAGGCTGGTTCTGCCACCACTGCCTGCTGCCCAAGATTAAAAAGCCTTTCCTACCATGAAAAGCGGCTCAGTGAAAACAGAGAGCGGGGACGTGCACATACACACACAAAAAGGAAGTGACTTGATTCAATATCGTCTGACAAAGTATCTGGGGGCATGAAGAGGGAAGGGGGGGGGGGGGGGGGGGGGGAAGGAAAGGGGAGACAAGAAAATATCAAAATCCTTCCAGGGAGAAAACATTGGCTGCAGAGATACTGGGGATACTTGTAACATCTAATGGGAATATGGTAGCATTTCTAAAGCCGTCTCCCTTCAGCAGCCTATCACCCTCCCCCCCTCCCCCCCAGAAAGAGAGAGGGAAAAAAAATGAAGAAATTAAGGTTGTAACGTGTTGGGCTAATCATAACATAGACAGTTTAGTGCCATCTCGCATAATTAAATGCTTTGCACTAACCACCTAATGCATACTAATTTGGAACAATCCACTCCTGGAGTTGGCAGACCATGAAGCTCCCTGCAAAGGAGGTGCTCGTTTCCCTCTCCGCGTGTGCATGTGTGTACGTGTGTGTGTGAGAGAGAGACACACACTCACCGATTTGCAGAGGAGTAAGGTGCTAAAGGTCAGGCCGTGGACTTGAAAGAAAAGGTCAAGCATTATTACAACATGACTAAATAAACAGCTCAGCTCCCCTGCTCCCCCCCTGCAGCTGCTGTGGATGCTGGAAGTCTCTACCTACATGTCGTACTACCTGCCTGTCTGGCTGGCTGGGATTCAGTTTCATCCCTTGTCTTTATCCACATATCCCTCCAGCTCTAAGACAGCTGACATGAGGACTGTCATATCCTGCCTAGATTCTTATCCCCCGCTGGCTTTATTGCTCTCTTCCTCCTGAGTCACAAACACACACACACATATATACACACACAAAGAGAGATAGAGAGACAGAGAGAGAGAGAGAGAGCGAGAGAGAGGGAAGCAGGGCTGCTGGAGCGTGCTTTAAAGCACATTAATATTAATTGCAGCACTAGCTGGAGTGATAACACAGACAAGATGCCCCTGTGAGAGAGCCGGGCGCAGGCAGCCCCCTGCTTTTTGTTAGCAGCACTACTCATCTGTTGGATGGCCATGGTGAGACGGCAGAATGATGAGCATTTCATCTTTGAATCGCTTGTTTTATATTAGAGGGGGCCTACCCTCGCCGGCGAGGGGAATTTGTGTTTGTGAGTAGTTACTGTGTGTGTGGGCGTGTGTGTGCGTACGTGTGTGTGTGTGCATGAGCGTGGGCGTGCGCTGAGTGATAAAAACTAGGCAAGATGAATTATTAGGCTAGTGGCTACATCAACAGCGGTAGAAATGTGCTTCAAATAACACAGAGTGCTTAAGCGATCCTGCTTTTATCTCCCCTACTACTCCTGGCTTGGCTACCTTTTATGTCCTCCACACTGAACTCAATATTCTGTGAGCAATGAGCTCTGCTAAAGATGTAAATAATCTGCTGTCCTGGGGAGAGAACCGGCTCTTTCACTACAGTGGAGTAAAAAATACAAATCGAGTTGTAGCCCGGGTGCTGAAGCCCATCTCCACCTCTAAGCTTCTTTCCCCCACCCCTGTAGAAATAGCAGGCGGCCGCAGGCATCAACACATGACAGCTATATCTCCATAGTCCTCCATTTTTACCTCACCCTATCTTCTTTCCTCTTTTGTCAATTGCTATTGAGCAACCTGACGCTGTCTTCACCACCGCCGCCGCGCAGTAGTGGGTTTTCGCTGTGCGGTTTTGTGCTCCTTTTCCGATTTCCCCCAAGACTCATCAATGCCCCATTACCAAGTCAAATCAGGTGGTGCTGCAGAGATTTGCAGAGAACCCGGGCTGCACGCACACACACAGACACACATATTAGGGGATTCAGTCAAGAAGCCTGGGAGGTTTTCCACCAGCGGCTCCACAGGATCACAAACAGGGCGAGGAGGTGAACGGAGGAGAAATCACTGCCGGCTAAATGCTCCTGAGTGGTTTATGGCTCAGAGGGGGCAGAAAGGGACACAAAGACGTGGTAATGCATCTCTCTGACACTCCTTTAAGCGCCAGACCAGATTGTTATCTCCCCGGCCCGCTAGTCACACATTATTGTTTCTCATTTCACGTGTCACAAACAATTAAAACACGGCCGTCGATTCCAGTCCCTCGCTACTCATTTGCTTATAAACAAAATCTAGAAAAAGAAAACACACTCATATGACCTCCGTCCACCTCCCTATACACCCACACATACAGCCACATTACTAAGCTAAATTCCCCGAGAACGTCACACCTATTTCTCACTTTCATCGTGTTTATCTCCCCGAAACAGCAAATACAAGGTGGACAAGCCCTGTGTAATGTAAGCAGCCACGTTAGCAAGGTAGCTGCTTACAGAGAAACCTAAAGAGAGAAAAAGGGGGGGTGGGGGGGGTGGGGGGTGGGACAGCGTGTCCTTTTAGTTTTCTATGCCTGTTGTCATCTTCTTCACAGCAGCAGCTGCACAGGCAAGACAAAAAAACTAACTCTGGGGAAGAGTCAGGCAGAGGGGAAGAGAAAAAAACAAAATAAAGCAGCATTGTGCATTGTTTTATGCAGAGATTTTCACAAGCCTGTCGTTGATTAGAGAGAAAAAGGCTGAGTGCTAAATACAGAGGGAAACAGGGAGAAGAAAGGGAGGACTTCTAGTTCTCCGAGGAGGGGTCTCTGAGGGCTGCCAGAGGTGGTGGTGAATCTCTTCCCTGTGACAAAGCTGTCGCACTGAGGAGTGAAATTTAAACTCCTGCTGTCAGGAGAATTTTTTATCTTTTATTACACCGTGTGTGCATGTGTTTACACGCTTGTGCATGCATCCATCAGAGTGCACGGGCACGAGCGAAAACCAGGCGCCAACCTTCCTTTTGCCTACTACATTCGGCGTTTGCAGCGAGCGCTGGCTTTGTGCCGAGCGGATCGTTTGCTTTGTGCCAAGAATAAAAGGAAGAGCCTGCAACTCTGACAGCGTTCTCCTCACGCTCAATCACAATCATGAAATCTGTGCACAAAACAAAACATCCCCAACCTTGATGAGCGATTCCTGGGATAGTGCCGCACCATCTCGCCTGCCAATCGTGTTGTTTAAAATTAACCGCAGCGAATCAAGATGGAACGCCGCTCACTAGACCCCTTGCAGTTGGACTTGTTTGAAATGTGACAAGCTCTTAATCAAGTCGTCATCAGAACCAACCCACTAATGTAAAACTGAAGAGGCTTTTAAGGAGAGCTGAAGTGAAATAAGCTTGTCTATACAGAGAACCAGGCCTCAGCTATGGCATGCCAAATAGCATTTTCTTCATTTGAGAAGGCGCTGAAATGGGGAGAGGAGGAGGAGGAGGAGGATTTGGCCTCCTAGCGTGCTGCTGTGCCCCAGCTCGGCTAAGTGACAGTGAATCCTACAGTGAGTCGATTTGCTGCTTTTGAGTGCCTGGAAACTTGTCTGGCAGAGTGCCTCGCAAGGGAGAAAGATAGATGGGAGAACGGGGAGGTGGGGGGGAGCTTCACCTCTCGCTGTCTTCTATTTGTCCGTTCATCCCTGGAGGCTTTGGTACAACAAAGAGGGGGAGAGGCGACAGAGAAAGAGCTCTGCGGCCATCCACAGACAAAGCAAAAGCGGGAAAGGACAAGTTTACAGGTAAATAGTGAGAAGCAGCTGGCTGGGAGCTGAGGTGAGCTTGGGTTTCAAACAATCAATCAGTCCTCCACAGCAACAAAGACGTGGCTTGGAGCTATATAACTTATTTTGTATTAAAGCTACTTAACAGGCCTATAAACTACAAGAGCTTTGGTTGCAGCAATACATAACCAACGTATTACTGAATGTCATGTTCAAAGATTTGCGGCACTGCTGCACAAACAAATATCAAGTGTGCAAAGCAAAGATTTAACCTGACTTTCAACTCCACAGATGATCACACAATGCCGTTTGAATATGGGCGGCTGATGACAGGAGTAATTTGCCACATGGCTGATTTGAAAAGGAGGCACTTGAAGATGACACAGAAAGACACTTTTATTGTCATCTTAAAGAGGATCTATGAAATCAATGGGAGGAGATCAATGCTGTCTCTCTCTCTCTCTCTCTCTCTCCCTCCCTCTCTCTCCCTCTCTCTCGTAGCACTTTACATAAGCAGCAATAACCATCACAGAGGCCATCATCTAGCTCACCGATTTCCTGTGCAGGACTCCCAGACACCTCCGGGCCAAGAAAAAAGGCTTCTCTCACTCCATCAGTGCAACATCCACAACTTCACACTCGAGGAGGGAGGCGGAGGAGGAAGAGAAGGAGAGGAGCCGAGGGGGAGAAAATACCTTAGGCGAGCCAGAGCCAGATAGAGAGGGCTGGAAGGAAGGATGAGAGAGAGATGGAGATAGAGAGAGGTTGCGGGCGGCTAGCAGAGCGTCTTCATTAGAGTATAGCAGCTACTGTAGCTCTGGCACCGACTAGCCAAGCACTCTAAGAGCTGCTCATCCTCTCAGTTAATTAGGATTTCTGCTGCTTCATTTTGGGGCGAGGGACGGGGATGTTGGAGGCTTGATTGCCTTTTATTTCCCAGCCTAACAGCTCGGCTGCCTCTGCCGCTTTATTAACAAGAGATCTTGCAGATTTACAGCTCCGCGGCAAACATCAATTTCAATAATTACAAGAAAACTGTTAGCGGGGACACAATGAAACACACACACACACTTTTTCTCTCTCTCTCCTTCTCCACCATCACCACTCCATCGCTCCTCCTCTCCCCTCCCCTCCCCTCCGCCTCCTTCAGTGGATCCAATTTCCATAGATGTGCCCTTTTCATGATTGCATATTATAAACACGTTAAAACACACACTGATTTGCCTCAGTCACACTTAGCACTTCAAACACTCTACAACCAATCCGTGGCCTGAAGGGCAGAGCAAATACTGTGAATGTCACATTTACATTCAACATTCGAACCTCAGCATTTGTGTTGTCACAAAACAAAACGAGAGAGAGGCGATTTCTCTGTGGAGCAATTACAGCAGGCTTACACGAGGTACTACTGCTAGAATCAGATACATCATCATGTGAATTAATGGGATAAAAACATCTTTGGAGATATATGGGATTACAAGAACAAGTCCTCTTTTATAGCTCTATCTTTACACACTGGCATCATGCCTAGCATTTGATTTTACCATTTGACAAAGTGCATGTGTGAGACTGAACTGAATACTCAGACAAAAGCTACAATTGGGAAAAGAAAATAATAGAAATCAGCCTTTGAAGGCAGCAGACTCGGAACAGAGAAGCACCGATTTCATTTGAATAAAATCAATAATTGTGTTGACTTGCAGTGTATTGCCTTCCTGTCTTCTCATCTCGCTCGCTAATGTTTCTTTCATGAGCCAGCCCACTGCTGGTGACATTATAGCTACAGCACTTCCACAAGTCCCCGATGGATCGGTGAAAATGGTTGGCGTAAAACACAATTAGTACGGTCCATATGGCTGCTAGTGGAGGAGGAGCAGTAGAGGTCCCATGTGGTCCTTATAGAGGCCCGCTCTTTTGTTACCTTAAAGATCAAACTGTTGTCATAATAATGGGGCCGATTCAATTCAGCCACTTGCTTTTTGTAAAGCAGCAGCTCGACTTCAACAGATCCTCACACTGCGAAATGACTCTCGGCAAATAAATTGACCAACCTTGGCTGATAGTCTAATCAATAGCTCCTTCATCATGATTAATGGCTCATATTGGATAATGGGGGGAATTTAATGTGAGGGGAGCGTTACTTCCTCATTTCAGCGCTCAGTCCTATCGATTGGTTATAACCCCCCCTTTTTGACCAATGGAATGTGCTGATAAGAGAGCAATGTGTTCGACCTATGTAAACTGAGCACAGAGAAAATGATTTACTGTGCTTTGGGCGCGTCTCGTTCACTGATAGCTCTGTATGCCCTGCCTGACAAGCATTTTCTTGCCTGAGAAACGCAGACACCTTTTACTGAGTAGAAGCGAACAACAACAGCTTGAGGCAACAGATTTATTACAAATTGATCTATTAGATAGCACTGCTGTGCTTCGCTGTTTTCTCTCTCTCTGACAGCCTTTCCCCTGATGGTAGCTAGAGTGTATCAGAGTTGAAGTGCTACAGTGGCAAATCTAAACCCAATCCTCAGAACTCATTTTCTCTGTGCTCGCTGTTGGAACTGGGGTACAGAGACAAGATGTCCATCCCTAAAACCTACAGTGGATCCAGCTGTAAGTCCCAGCACCTAAACTAAAGGCTCACCAGGCTCAATAGGTGTGCCCAACCTGCAAGGGCGAGCAAGGGCACAGTTTACTGGAGGCATCTCGTGAACAGGAGAGTGGAGAGCGCCACAATGTCACCGGGGGTCATTTCCTTATGGCTGCATGAATCCTGAGCTCAACACCGGCTCGGGTGCCGTCTCCATTAAAACATCAGTCACAGGTCTGGGGCTGTGCAGCTCTGCGAGCAAACTGTGGCTCATGTGCACACTCCCAACATCAATGCGCTGCCTGTATTAGTCACAGAGGCCACAGAGCACAACCAGCACATTGTAAAGAGATGTGTGTATGATCTGTCTCATTCACAGTGTTGAAAATCAATGTCCTGCACACCCAATACTGTACAGAAAAAACACAGCATAACAAGCCATTACAGACACGTTAATTAATGACAGAGACGTATGCTCCTCTGGACAATAGACAGCTGTTATTGACACATCTCTCTATAAAACAATCAATTACACCAACTGCATGATTTAGACTTGCTAATCAAGGTGGCTTCTCATTAACAAACGGACTATTTACTTTAATCACTGTGTCACGAAATACAGTAGACCTTTACACTTCACAAACATTTTAACATACAATTCTATGGAACTCAGCCTAAATTGGGCTGGACAGTTTATTGATAGTATATTGTTATCCTATAAATCATCTTCGATTTTAAGCGTAGTTGCAGCCCTAATTGTCAGGGTGTGTATGGGTGCTGAAAATCCTTGAAAATGTTTACATTTTAATCTGGTGTTTTCAAGGTTTTGGATAAAGTGCTTGAAACTGCTTGATACTGTAACTAAATTACTTTCATAATAATTTGTTTTCTATTGGTTCAGCCAGGTTATTTAGGATGCCAAATCTACCTACAAGACAGTTGACACATTTTGAAATTTTGACATTTTTTTAGAACACTATCACAAAACGTATTTTTGGTTGTTTATCGCACCATAACATCAAATTTAATTTGATTAGGTGATTCCTAATTTTGAGTATATATACGTATTACGTATATATATTTATATGTGTGTGTGTGTGTGTGTATATATATATATATATATATATATATATATACACATATATATATATACATATATACATATATATACATATATACATATTTTAAGTACCAATAGGCATTCATAAAGTGCTGAGAAGATTTCATACTATTGAGATGTATAAATTGTGTATCATGTTATAGCCTAAAAATATAGCAATATCATTTTAAGATCGGATCTCCAGCACCAGCCTGTAACTGGTGTATTATTAGCCAAGCAAATGAATGAAAGCTCAGTAAACATTCCTGTGTATAATGGGTCCAACACACTGACAGAAACCTAAACTGTCACAGGCAGGAATAGAGTATGACATGTTCACTTATGGTTAAGGTTCAGCTATCAGAGCAAGGGGTTCAGCAGGTTATGTAGCATATTTAACAACATACTGTCTGTGCTGAAAAATACTGCTGTCAATAGTAACAATAAGCGTTAATAGAAAACTGCACAGACCCCATTGTGCTCCTTCCCTTTAATCACCTCCATCTTTCATCTGTGCTACTGAAGAAAAAGAGTGCACGGCGAGAAGGGCTTCCGGATGGAGTGAATGTGTGTGTCTGTTTAAAAAGGGCACCATGTAAAGATGTTGAAATATTCTACGGAGAGTGTATATGTCTATATAAACATCTTCAGGCAGGCAGCTGCAGGGGGTGTGTGCAGTAAAACACTGGTATGCATTGTTTGTGTTTCTGCACCACTAGCGCCATGCCGTGTCATTACATGAGGCAATCTCTTACCTAATCAGCACTGACACACACACACACACAGCAGCAAAGCACTCCTCCTCCTCCTCATCTCTCTCCCCCTTTCTCTCCCTCTCCTCAGGGGCCAGCCAGCTGATCCTACACCATTTCATTTTCCTCTTTTACTGAGATGGCAAATGGCTGACTGTTATTTTTGAACACTTTCAATTCATGCTTTTTGGCACTGTAATTGAGTAAGTGCTATTATTAGCCAATCTTGCCTGAATCCTTAAAAAATAGGCTATCATTGGCGTGCTATGGTGTGTTTTAACTAATAATTAGTGAGACGCATGAGAAATGTAATAACGTGGAAGGCTAGGGCGATTATTTTAAACGATTATTTTCATTGTTGATTAACCTGTCGATATGAATTGATTGGTTGTTCCGTCTATAAAATGTCAAGAAAATGGTTGATAAATGTTGAACAAAAAAAAGTTTACCTCCTCTAATGTCTTCTTTGGTCCACAACCCAAAGAAACCCGCAAATATTCACATTTAAGAAGCTGGAATCAGAGAATTTCGACTTTTTTTTCTTCTGTTATCAAAATACGAAATACATAATTTAATAGTTGACAACTAATCGCAGCTCTAGAGACAAAAAAAATCTGCCGCGTGCAGTCACTATCTTCACAATTATTTCATGTATTCATTGTCCTACATTTTGCTGTTGATCCACAACTCTTACAAATGCAAGAGCCAAGCCTCCATTTCCAGTTTGCACACACTCACTCTATTGTACAACCCCTCGTGTACATAAATCACAGAAGACACTGAAATGTGGCGAGTTGCAACACTTTTCAGCCTCATAGCCTCACAGCCACATACAAATTTGAACAAGGCAAATATGGAGACAACTTTCTTTTCTTTTTATATAGCTGTACCTAGGACCTGCCAAGAGGCTGGCAACAACACAAAACCCAACGTGTCTGATTAGTTAAGATGTGAATCCATGCCAGGCGGGCCCCAATAAGACACATGAAGACGCCATTTGCAGGATGAACCGACTTCACCATGGCTGAGCTCACAGCAGATTTGATCACATCAAATACCACCAGCAGTATGTAGCAAGACAGCTCACAATTGTTAACATGGATAGCGCTTGCCGATGCTATCTCCTTGGCACAATTGTGTGGAGCTGCTGCGGAGCTAGGCCTGAATCAAACAAAGATGAGATATGATGCAGCATGCTTGGATCTCCTCTTATGAGAGGTGAAGGGAAGCTGTCAAAGAACACAAAAACACATCCAGCGTCTTGCCTCCTCTGACTTGCTGGGATAAGCCAGGAGGAGGAGGAGGAGGAGGAGGAAGGGGGGGAGGGGGGGGGATGCTTGCCTCATTTCTGCCAGTGTGCCCTGTGCGTGTCAGTCCAATATCTTAAAACAACACATGCAAGGCTTTGCTACAGCCAATTACCCAGCTCTTGGCACAGGAACTGAAAAACATCTTCGGAGAACAATAAAGAGAGCTTGGCTTGTTGTGCGTGCTGTCAGTAAGTGCTGACAGATTGTTATTTTTAATGAATATACAGCACTTGAATGGCCCATCAAGAGGTCTTTGAGCGAACATTGCTCCTTTGTTCAGAGCATTAATTTTCTATGTAACAGCCAGATATCTTGCAATGAAACTGCTATCAAGTGCTGTAAAGGAAAAAGCTAAATCAGTTTATCCACTTGTTTCCGTATTGTCCACTGCGTCCTCTTTGCAACAACTGTGCAAAGTCATTATAATATAAACATAAGGCAACAGACTGTCTTAATTACAAACCTGATGTCTCAGGACGCTTGATTACACATCATTTCCTGTGTTGGTTCTGTCAAGCAGACACTTCACTGCTTACCTATGTCTCCTGCCAACATAATTTTATATTGTATGGGAAATCCCTGAGCAAAACAGTCTGGAAGAAAACAATAAATCAGCCTAATCACCTTTATTTGGAACACAATAGCCTTTCTGTAAGTAAAATGCCTCTTTTTTTAAAATACAGGCCAGCCACAGCGATGACAGGTTATAGCACCATCACATACTGCAACACAATGCCTCTGAAGTAGCTCTCGAGACTCGAGCCAGCCATTATAATGGAGAATCATCTTTCATGACAATTCATGGCGCAGGAAAAACGCAGTGACGGCATCTAGGTGAAAACCAGCAAGACGCCATTGGAGCACAGCGTGTAAACATTGAATTCCCGAGCATGTGTATTGACAAATCATCCACAAAAAAAGGGGAGTCAGAGCGCAGTGAAAGGGGTTTTTCCTTAACGTCGTCTAGCCTTCCATTTGCCACATAGTGCTCACAGGGAGCTGCTATTACTCAAACACACATTAGTCATTAAAGGAAAATAGCAGGGTTATTACAATTCTCTTATCATTGCTCCGCTGCTGCTGCTACAGCCACCCAGCTAGATTAACACTCAATGGACGGAGTGTGTCATTGGATATGTAATTTTACCCACTGCTGCTCTTGAGATCCCATTCAAATTGAAACACTATAAAACACCCTGACCTCCTCTGACCCCTGAACTAAGCAGATGATGTGAATTTAACAATGACTTTACACACGCTAACAAATAACAGCCCTGGAAAAAAGAAATCACACCACAAATGCTCCGTTTTCAGCTATTCTGAATTATTATCTTGGCTGAACCTAAAGAACGCTCTCCCAACAGAAAAAACATAAAGCAAACATTAAGGTGCTTTTCTGCCAGAGCTGCTCTTAAGCAGTAATCAACGTATAGCCTGTAATAGCAGACCTCTGTAACCTAACCTTGCGAGTTTACAGTCTTAAGTGGTAGTTTAAGCTGCTGGCAGCCACAAAAACATCGGATGTGCATATGCAAGATGTATGGAGATAAAGGTGTATATAAAGGTGGCACTTTAATCACAACTGCACTGACTTGATCCAGTTAAATCTATTGAACATTTTTGCATTATGGGCCACTATGTAGTTTTGGAGAAGAAATTCAAACTCAGACTTTTACTATTTACAATATTAAAGAGGTAAGAACACATTATAACTGAATAACACACTGTTCTGGTCACAAGAACACCGTTTGAAGCTAAAAAGGTGGCAGGGTCTGCCAAGATAAACAAAGTAAAACAGTATGAAATTGTGTTGTCCTTTAAGGATGGGCATGAAAAAAATTAAATGTATTTCCCAAGACTACATAGTTCACCTTTAACATATTTTTTTTAAAGAGCCTGGTATTGCTTACGAAACATTTCTGATCATGTGGGTGTGTTTCCTTACCTAACCAACTGTTACTAAACTGTAGTGTGCAACAGACATTACAGGCATACATTATGTGAGTATGAACTTTGTTTTTCAGTTCAATGACCCCTCTCTACACAGTCATGTCATCATCAGGAGGCCTGAACTGGAGGTAATGACTGAAAAGAGTAGTGGTGTAGTTGTCTAATGTTAGGTTGTTTATAGTCTTCAAACATAATGTGGTGTTGAGCACGTATATGTTTTACAATGCAGCGCTGCCAGGATATCAGAGAATTCATTCAACTTTCCCTTATACCCAGCATAATGACATTATGGCACTTTGACGAGTAAAGAAGTGCAGGCTTTGTTGTCAACATTAAATTAACATTTCTTTCAGCCGGCTGAAAATAGCTTGGCATTTATGGAGCAAAACAAATGTTCCTCAATCCTTTGATCGTTGAGCAGAGTGTGTTTTCATTAGTTATGGTGAAGTCCACAATTGTGCAGGGCTATGTAGCCTGTAGGGCACAAGGAAGGGAATAAGTCAGGAGTGAGTCATAAGCACTCAATAAAAATAATTCACTTGCTCTTAATAGTTCTGCCTTTGTGAATACAGATATGCGAATGAACAGAAAGCATCTCTGGAATCTGACTTGCGGGACAGACTATGAATGGCTGCTGTGGCCAAATAATGTCAGTGAATTGTCTTTTGTTTACTACTTTCAAACAAGATAACTTAGTCAGAACTCAAAAATCCCACTTCACTGATAAAAGAATGAACCCAGCAAATATCACTATCCTTGAACCTTATGTAATCACTACTACACTTGTCAAACGTTTTGAACTACTCAGCCTGCCAGGACTGAAGTGTTAATGCCAATTCTGCTGATTGTATTTGTTGACAAATGTCTCCAATCAAGCTTTTCCAAGCCTTGCAGCTTTGTTTTCAAAAGTCAACGTGAGTGTGCCGTTATCCAGTGTTACATGTGTTAAAAACCAGCCCAAACCAAGCTCGGAAATGATCACGTACTGTACGCTAAATAACAATAATTGAGCAAAAGTCAAGCAGACAAAGACAGCAAGTTAGCTTCGCCAGCTAACGTTTCCATGAGCTAATGACAATAGCTGAATGGGCTCCGGCTACTCCCTGGAACAGAGCTACTACACTGGGTGATTCAAAATGAGAAAACGCTTGCTGTGAGGCACTGCAAGGTTACGTGCACGTTAAACCCACAAAGCGTTTAATAAAGTGCAGCCATGTTGTGTGTGTTGCATGTGCTCTATGCTAACCGGTGTCAACGAGCTGTTTCTATCCAGACATTACACCGCTCCTGGCTGGCATTCCCAATCAGTACTAGTCACTGGCGCTAGCCGCTAACGTTAGTCCATGGTAACCAGCAACAGTAAGGGGCAAACAAGTCTATCAGCTAACTAGCTAGCTGATGCTAATAGGCAAATTAGCCAAATAGCTAGCAAGCAAGGGTGTACGTTAACAGCCCAACGTTTACAAACTGGTCCTTCATATTTGTCTTTTCCCCCCCTCGCTTGCTGATGAACGTCAAAGGCAAAGAAGACGGCAGGTTGAAGCTCACAACACTTACCTTAGAGAGCTTGATCTACAACATCTGTGATTTGTTTGATGAGAGACTGCAACAACAAACAATAGCAGCAGCAGCAGCAGCAGCAGCAGCAGCGGCAGGGGCAATTAGCCAACGTTAGTTAGCCAAGTGTCGCCACTACACAGAGTAGCACAGCAGCTGCAGTGCCACCTGTATGTATCTTCTCTTATGTAGCTATAACGGAGCGGACCACGTTTGAGACAATGCTGTCATAAATGATGGACTTGAGAATAAAGAGGGAGTAATCGTTGCCGAAATGCTCAGACTAGTGTGTGTGAGGGGCACTCAGCATGACAGCATCCTTCTTCATCTTGGGGTGAGAACAGTTGGGGGGTTCTCAAAGTTCAACCGGTAAAATATCGTCACCCACTGGCCAAAAGAGGGAACATCCACCGAGAGAGGGAGAGTCCTCCTCTGGATGTCTGCTCTGTAACAACACTGGCTCTATCTCCATCCTCATAAACCTGGGATACTGCCAGACTATATTTGGACTGTCACTGAGCCCACAAGAGCGGAGTGAAACAGAATGGGACAGAATTTATCTTCATACATTTGAGGGAACTTCAGTATTGAATACACACATATTAATATTAATAACAGGGTTGTTGGAGAGTAATATGACACAATCTAACAATAACACAGATAGACTAGAATACATGCAAATAGAATAGAGTTGATTTTAACGCCTGACACCCGAAAGAGCAGCAGACAATAGAATAGAAAATCATTTCTCTTGGTAGATTTGAGGGGTATTAATGTATATATTTTAAGTCATACTGTAAATATACACCAAAGAACCAAACAGTAATCGAGGCTATGCTGTAACAGATTGATATAATTAGGAGAGAATAAGATGACAACAGAATAGAATAGACTTCCTCTTGGTGGATTTGAGGGAGTTGAGATTTCTTACATTATAAGTCATACTATTAATGAATAAGAGAATTTTAGGAGAGCAATACAACAAAATCTAACGATATTTGATCACAGCTAGTCCATGATTAATTAAAAAGAACAGCAACAACCAAAAAAACACCTGACAGAATAGAATAGAATAGATATTAACACTGGAGACGATAAAGAACAGCAGAACTGGACAGGAAACAAGGATGTGCTGTTAAAGAATAACTTGATTAGAAAAGAATAATCTGACAAGACTAGAATAGAATTCATCTTGATAGATGTGAAGGAACTGCACTGCTGCAGTAGTGAATATATACAGTACATAATAGTACAGTACATTATATTATAAAAGTCATACTGTAAACGAATAACAGAATTGTAGGAGTGCAAAATGACAAAATCAAAACTAAAATCAAAACAAAGCTAAAATAAGATAAAATAGTCAATAATAAAATAGTTTATAATTAAAGTATGAATGTAAATGTAAATGTCACGGTCTAGAATAGAAAGCGATACAACATACATTTTATGAAAAAGCAGCAGAAACTGTACTGGGTGCTGTTTTCTTGGCACATGCACAATATGTAGGCAGCTTGGGGTATCAAAGGTCGGTGGTTGGGTTTCACCTTAGTTTTTTTTTTTAATGAGTATTATCTTTTACCACTATTGATTGGTGAGAAGTGCAGTGGAAAGCAGGTGAAGTGGAAAAACTGGCCAGTATGCGTTGAATTGTTTGTATTAAACTGATCATGTTTAAATGATTCTCGCCATATAGTTTAAGTCATGGCAGTTGTAGTGCTTTATCAACTTGAAAGGCCCACAGGGACTGGACATCATGTATTTGATCCATTAATGAGTTCTTCTGTTAAAATGAGCTGCAGTTAGATGGAGCAGCACCAATGATTTAAGTGTTTAGCTTTTATTTATCTGGTGCGTTCAGGCTTCTTTTGAGCACCAGGAGTTTTCTCTCGTGTGGCCTGTTAACGTAGTCAAATAAGTAAGTAAATATCAGCTTGCTGTTGATTTTAGGTGGCAAACTGGTATCTACAGAAAAATGACAAAACATGCCTGCACGTTTTGATGAAGACCAGTAAAATAATCTGTCAGTTAGGGCTGCAACTCACAATTAATCTGCCTATTGTTTTCACAATTAATTGAATAGTTGTGTAGACAATAAAACGTCAAAAAAATTGTGAAAAATCCTCATGACAATTTCCCAGAGCCAAACAAGACATCTTCAAATTGCTTCTTTTACCCAACCAACAGTCCAAAACCCAAAGATGCTTCATTTGCTGTCATGAATGTAAAATAAAAGCAGCAAGTCCTCACATTTAAGAGGCTGGAACCAGCAAAGGTTTGACGCTTTTGCTTGAAAAATGACTAAAACGATTAATTGATTGTCAAAAATATTAGCGATGAATTTTCTTTTGATCGACTTATCAATCTATCGACCAATCGCAGCTGTTCCTTCAATGTCACTGTGGTTGGGGGTTAAAACATTTTGGTTGCTGCTACTTTCTTGTCCACCAGGAACATGTCAGGGAAGTGTACTGCCTGAATGTGACCACTGGATGGCGCAGGTCTCAAAGAAAAGAAATTGAGCGTTGCAGTTTCATAGAAAGTCATGTATTTTAGGCTAGAAGCCACACTCTTGTATCACTTTACAAGTCACCCAGCTTTGCTCTTACTGTTTTGAACTCTCTGTGAAAACATTATTGTGAGTCCATTTAAGTGTGAAGAAGATGTGTTGCTAAATGCAATCTGCAGCTGCTGATAGCCACAGGATGTTTATAGATTCTGTAATATACACTTGGCAGTTTCTTTGTACCGGTGATTTGTTATACATCTCCTTGGTGACGGCTAAACAATGGAGGTAGGTTCAGACAGGGCTCACACAAAGTGAATTGGTGTGGCACGGACCCAGCTGGCAATCCCCCCTGGTACCATACAACTGGTGAATAGACCTTCATTTATCTTGGCACGGCTTGCGTACAAAAAGAGCTTGCATAGAGCCTCTGGATTCTTTCACCCAGGGGGCCAGAAATGGCGTCCCAGAGCACCGAGCTCATGTTTCTGCCTCTCGGTGGCACTCAGATTACATCAAACACTTCACAGCAGTTACTGAGGAGGCTCTTTACTGCAAATCCTCTCACATTATCTGCAGGAAAGCTTTGAATCCTAAATGATTTGTGATTTTGACCTTGTTTCATTTGATAGTGATCATTATGAGCTGAATTGTAGATTCAAAAACTAGAGTTTCTTCTTTGTTTCCTCTCTTGCGTCTCTATTAATGGTTATATTATAAATCTTTGAATTGATTTGGGAATTGTAACATTTTAAGATTAAAAGTAGTACACACGACAAAAAAATGACAAAACATTTCAAACTATATTGTTTATTACATATTTCTGCCAACGCTTACAGCAACACAAGACCTTGTCAGATGCGACACATTGCACACAACAGTACTATCACCACTGCTTGAGGCAGAGTTGTACTAAAGTTACAGTAGCTCAAATACTCTGTAGAGCACCAAGAATCACTACAACTCACGAGAAGCGAAACAAAAATCTCTCACACAGTTACACGGACACAAACATAGGGACCAACACTATTCAGGAGGAGCTAAAGCGTATTTTGAGGGTGAGCTGAGCTGTGGTTGTACTAGGACGTACTGTAGCTTCTCCAACGCCACAGACCACAGACTTGGACCTTGTATTTCAGCTTTGTTCTCTCCATCTTCTCTCCAGACCGGGCAGGCGACCTAGCGTGGCGTATATGTGTGGGGGTTATTTATTATGAGCAATGAACACACAGAGGCCCAAGGAGCGAGAGCAGCTCAGATGGGGTGCCTGAAGTTCTGGCCGGCGAAACGGGCCTTGTCGCCGAGCTCCTCCTCAATCCTGGAAGAGAGGGATGATAGCTTGTAAGATAAGACGGTTCTGTGGTGGTAAACACACAACTAATATGTTAAATAAGTTCAGTGTCAAGCTTTTATTTAGCCATGACTCACCTGAGCAGCTGGTTGTACTTGGCCAAACGCTCAGATCGGCAAGGAGCACCTGTCTTAATCTGGGAAAAGAATTAAATGACATATAAGACTCAATCTGTGAGGTAAAAGCTTTAAATAGTCATCTTTAAAAATCTCAACATTACTGACAACACGCCAATGGACTTCAAAATAAGACTGAAAACTACCTGTCCAGTGCAGAGACCGACCACCAGGTCAGCGATGAAGGTGTCCTCTGTCTCTCCAGAGCGATGGCTGACCATCACACCCCAGCCGTTGCTCTGGGCCATCTTGCAGCTAAAAGACAGAGACATACATCCCTGTTAATACATACATATAACAGCTTGTGTAGTGCGACGGTGGCACTCTGTTGTGGACACTCACGCCTGCAGGGACTCTGTGACGGAGCCGATCTGGTTGACTTTAAGCAGCAGGCAGTTGCAGGACTTCTCGGCCACACCCTTGGCGATACGTTTAGGGTTGGTGACTGTGAGGTCATCACCCACCACCTGGATACTGGTGCTGGCTGTGAAATTGGTCCATGCCTCCCAGTCATCCTGGTCAAAGGGATCCTCAATGGACACCACTGTAAGATAGGAAGAAGGTAGGCAATGTTACAGTCATAAATCAAAGCACTGTTTTCAAATCCAGTGTGTAAAAGTAAGTTTTGACTGAAACCTTAAACCTCCAATTACTGATTTTTGTGGCCACTTGGGGGCAGTAGAAACAAGCTGCTGAAAGCTCCACTATTTTCACCAGCTGGCTGCTGACTGAGACTGTAGTGTGCAGTGAGTTTTACAGGATTTTCACAGACAACAGTGACTTGTTCTCGCCAAAAACAAAGCTTATGAGAGAAGTGAGAGAACTAAAAAAACGGAAGTTCTTCTTTTTCTTCTTCTCACTGTATTGGATGTCTGCTGCATAGGCCCAGATGTTGTTTGTACATGTGATTACATTGGACAGTTGCTATAGAAGCCAATGTCTATTTATTTAAGTAGTTTGTTTTAACAGAATTTTACTTTATTTAATACACTGGTAATTACTGTTATGTTTTTTTTTATTGATTCTCTCCTGATCAGTGTAGCCATGAGTACTTTAATCACATTTTATCATGTTTGTCTATCGACAGTGTTATTTGTTAAATGTGAGTCACGACAGATTCCTCGTCTTCTATTTAAACCAAATCTACCTTTGTGTACAAATAAAGTAACCTAAACCTGAACCTGAAACGATGCATACAGTCATCCATCATGCAGACTGCAGGTACACAGATGCAGGATCTACAATTTTAAAATTTTCATCTCACAATTTATGTAAAATGAATTAAGTAGACATGACCCAGTCCAGTCATTTGAGACTGTTCGCCTGTTTCGCCTTTTTTTTTGTTATACTAAAATCATCTCTATAATATCTTAAGCTTTTGATCTTTGAGATCAGTAAGTTGTACGAGGTTTAAGGCTATGAAGAAGATTTGTTCGTTGTTAAAAACCCACCGGGGTAATCTTTGACAAAGCTCCTGTAGAGGTCAGCCAGCTTGTCAGGGGAGATGTAGCGGCTGGGGTCGTCAGGAGACTTGAAGTCCAGGTCGTATTTGCCAGCCTTGTAGAACTCAGAGGCAGCCACATCCATGCCAATAACGATCTTGTCAGTGTAGCCGGCCTTGGCGATGGCATTCTTCAGCAGCTCCAGAGCTGAGACAATAAACAACATACAATAAGTTTGTGACTAGATATGAATATAAAACATTCCTTTTCAAAAAATGAGTCAAGACTGAAGACTCTGCTCCACTGGGGCATTTGCCATATCAGCACCTTGACCTGACACTGGAGTCAGAGGCGGGTAATGCACTCGGCACCGAGTGGAGGCCTTAATTTAGAAACCATCTGTCAGCCCAAGAGTGACATTATAAGTGAAGAACTTCCCTGGGAGGTCTAAGAATGTAATGCTTTCAAGAGACTCCCTATGACTAGTTAAAGGCACACAGTAATAACTTTTAATGAAGCTCTTTTCTTAAAAAAAGTAATTTATTCAGTTGGATCTTAACTCTGTCAGCTTGTATTGAAACTTGTAGTGTAAAGTGTTTTCTCTCACCTTCCTTGTTCTCCAGGATGTTGGGGGCGAAGCCTCCCTCGTCTCCTACATTGGTGGCGTCCTTGCCATATTTCTCTTTGATTACATTCTTCAGGTTGTGGTAGACCTCAGCACCAATACGCATGGCCTCCTTGAAGGTGCTGGCTCCCACAGGCAGGATCATGAACTCCTGCATGGCAAGCTTGTTGCCTGCATGGGAGCCGCCGTTGATGACGTTGAAAGCCTGAAAGGAAGCGGACAGGATCCCCTTTCAGCTTAATGCAATCAGGACTGAATGTAATGACTCTTTAGATCAAACATGTCTGTCCTACGAGCATTACGAGTCTCTATGAAGCCTGTGATACATGACTTAGGTAATTGCACTATCATGCTCACAGGGACAGGGAGGATGACTTCAGGGTTGCCAGCAAGGTCAGCAATGTGGCGGTAGAGGGGAACGCCCTTCTCTGCTGCACCAGCCTTGCACACAGCCAGGGAGACACCCAGGATGGCATTAGCACCAAACTTAGCTGTGGGATAGATAAAAAAAATATTTCAATATATTGTGTATATTGAGTGTAATTCTTTGAAGAATCCATTAATGAGCCAGTATTGTCTTTTGATATCTGTATTCTTCGGTGAGTATTTTCTGGACTAGCTCAGCAAAAGTCAATAATGTATGAATGATTATGAAATAATAAGGTTCTAACATAAACATAATGTATGAGTGGTTATTGTTTGTTTGATATTTTGTAAAACAACATTATGATTTTATTTTTTTAAAAATAACAGGCCCTATCTTAATTAATATCAATGAATGTTGAAAATGCAACTCTGTGTCTGTCTGGAATCACTACATAATCCACTTATTGACTACTACATATGTATCATTGTGATTTTATGTTAATAGCTGTTGTAAAGTAGACTTCTGGTATCTAGTAACTCTTCTTGTTTTGGTTATTAAGAATCTGTTCCCAATTGACTAGTGAAATAATAATATTACATTTTAAATTAATTATTTAAATTTGACCATATGGCCTATGTGTGGCACACTCTCAAAAATATGGTGGTTTTATCTCACACTTGATACGTAATGTTCTTTTGAAAGAAGAAATTGAAAAGGTAAGATCAAGATTCAATAGTCTAACAATGGTGTAGCCGTCAAAGTTGACAAAAAATGTTTAAAAGAAAATGTAATTGAATCCTGAGCCTAAAAATGGAAAGTCAAATCGAACCCTAATTGATTCTGACAGGGCTCCAGGGTGAGACTATTTTGGTTGCGCATGCACCCAAAAATCTGTGATGTGTGATTGAACATTTTCATTGATCGTACCCGGTGCGTCTGAGATTTAGAGGTTTATTCTTCATCAGTGGAGATTATTGCAATTTCTTGTTGCGTGTGATAAAAAATGAAGAAAATGATTTTCACCCTTTTTCCTGTTTACAAATCATTTACATAATGTGTTAAGAAATTAAGTTATAATGTATAACTGGGTGCACATAAATTAAATGAGGTGCACCAGTGCAACCAGTGTGAAAAGTCTGGAGCCCTGTCTGATATTATCAAGCCAGTCATAGTACATAAAGTAGCATCTTACACTTGTTGTCTGTGCCATCCATGTCCAGCATCAGCTTGTCAATCTTGGGCTGATCCACAACGGTCAGATCCTGGATTAGACATAACAAGACATTTTATACTGTTCACATGGAAACAAAAGTTGAACTAGGTTTTCATATATTAAAACTCGTTAGTTCAGAAGAACACACCCCAGTAATGTTAGAATGATCACAGCATCTCAGAATAATACCAATGAAGCTCTGCTAATGCAATGGTTTACAGAATATATCTTTTATATTAACGTAAAGGTCAAAAAACAATTACATCAATGTAAAATATTCAGATAAGGAACAAGAAACAACTGCTCAACATGACAGGTATATGCAATGTCTCATCACTTTGTTTTAAAATCGTAAAGCTGCCAATGTTACTAATTTTTGTGGAACGATTTTCTATTGAATTTTCAAGATACATGAACTAATACATGAATTAAGTTTTTTTGCACAGTTTTATTAGTCAAACAATAAGTGGTCCTACCTTGGCCACCAGTGCAGGTGCAATTGTTTTATTGATATGCTCAACAGCTTTTGAGACACCTGCAAGGGACAAGCAGACCATGACTGACCCAGACAGGAGAAGTCCATGCAGAGCAGGCGAGACAGATGACCACAGAGCACCTCATCCAATCTTATCAATGAGGACATGTGAGTGTTTCTGATGGGGAGACTATTATTTAGCCATTTTTTTCTTTTTAGATCTGTGAACATCTGTTAATGCCTGTCAAGATTAGTTTCTTCATGCTGCGGGGCACACCGGTATGTGAAAAGAGTCATCCTGTTATTCCACACTTTATTTACCTGGTTACACAATGCAGGGGCCAAGAATTCATTTATATATTTAACTGCTCTTTTGACTCCTAACAGGAGGAAGAAGAAAGATGGAGGAATTGGAAATGAAGAAGGAAGACAAAGAATGTATAGACGTGTTGAAATGACATGAAAGATAGCAACAAAATAGAGTTTAGTGAGTTGAGAGTGGGAATCAATGCCTTACCTTTGCCCATGTAGCGTGTTTTGTCATTGTCACGGAGCTCCAAAGCCTCGTAGATGCCAGTGGAAGCACCGCTGGGCACTGCAGCTCTGAAAAGACCTTGGAGACACAGAGGACATTTGGTCACTTCCTAAACTGCTGTTTCATGTCGCAAAGGACTGAATTGAAAAATGTTACCATGAGAATCAATCTGTCTCACTTTAAACTATGTGATTCATATGTGATACACAGAATCTGCAAATGTCTGGGAGTGTTAAGTGCAGGCATGGTTGATTGATATTCAAGGAGCCACAGCAAGTAAAAGGCAATGCGGGTGACATCCAATCAGCTTAAGGCATTTCCTGCCACAGTAACATACATCATTATTCTGTCCAGCCTCCACGGAGAGAAATAAAGCATGTGTGTGGAGGAAGTTGAACTGGCTGTGCGGCAGAAGGCTGTGATGTAACAAGGGAACACAGGCTGCCAACTGAGCATGTGCAGTGCATCTGTGGAAGGATGCCAAGCCACACCCATATATAAAAGGATGGCCAGTTTGGATTCATTCAAGGAAGGAGAACTTTGGTGGTGAGGAAAAATCTATTGAGTTTGCTCAGTGGACCGGCGGGGATGGTGAGAGTCTGAGGGGATTTAAGGCTTACTGTAGGACAGGAGGACAGAGTTTAGGATTAACAAATCATCTGCATCAAGACATCACCTGGCTGCCGCTGGGGGATGCAGCTGCCAGCAGCCAGTTTGGTTATATTAACTGAGAAGTCATGCTATCATTGCATGTTTAACAATCTATTTGGTCTAATACAATCCAAATATTCATCAGTATAACAATATTAAGGACTCTACTGAGATGGTCTTCACAAAGTAAATGCATCATGCACAAGTACATTTAATTAAATAGATTTCTATTTTGTGCTACTAACCCCACTAAGCAGAGGATATAACAGTAACAGTGAGTGTAAATGTCACTCTAGATTACCAGAGCTACTGAAGCAGCATCATTCTGACTACAAGCATAGTACGCCTGTGACCGAGAGGCAGGCTGGTTACGTAACAGCAAAGCACATTACAGTAACTGTATGACAGATGTGCTCTGGGTGCAGCACACTCGGTTAGGTCTAATGATGCCAAAACAGGCCTGGCTGACATAAAAGGGAATCCTGTCACAAAAGAATAAGGGTGCTATTTACAGTAAACTAGAACTAATGGAGAGACGAGCGGACTGCAGAAGAGAGCAGTCGATTCCCGGCCAATGCATTCTAGGCAGTGTAGCCTGTTCCACTTCCATGTCAGTGGTCATTCAGGTTGCTTCATTAACATTCTCAGGACATTTCATCGGGTTGAGCTGTTCCATTGTTTTAGCTCTCAGAGCAGAGCAGCTCGTCAAAAGACTTCAATCACAGTCGGGCCATTAGTTAATTGAGTAAACTGATCTCAAGCTTAGGCAGACGTGTCAAACATTGCAGGGTTTGGATGTTTTATGCTCAGCAGCTTCATTATGTAATCTGACATACAATTAGGTTAAGGAAGCAGATTTCATTTACCCGACATCTCTAGCTTGCAGCCAATATCAAGGATTCCACTCAAGTCACAAGTTTGCTACTGTATATGCTATTGGTGCTCACAAACAGGAACCATTACAGTAACAGAGTGCTGTACAGGCAGTGTGATGTTACAGGGGCTATTTTCACACATTCACCATCTGATCTGATGGACTCTCTGGGTCTGCAGCTGGCAACAGTGCAGGGCAACAGAGATGCCACACTGTCTTGACCATCCTAATCCACAACTTGACTAAATTTCACTTGCTAGCCAATGGAACATGACACAAAAATGTATGAAAATGTACTTCAAATATGATGTTTTAACTTCAGCAATACACTAACTAATTACAGTATATTATAATTACTTTTTATAATTACGGATACGTTCAAATTACCTGTTAAACAATGTGTAGATGTTTAAAAAGCACTAAAGTTTGATTTGTTATGACCTTCTGTTGTCGGCTAGCTAGGTGTGCCATCCTATTCAGTACATAAAATCATATGTTTAAGTCATACAGTACCTTTCTTGGTGTACAGGTCGACCTCCACAGTGGGGTTGCCACGGGAGTCAAAAATCTCGCGAGCGTGGATCTTCAGGATGGACATGGTTCTGGATCTGCAGAGGAAACAGAGAAAAATGACATCAGTGCTGTTAAACAGTCTGAGCAGACACCCATTACCCTGCACTGCTACTTACTGAATTAAAGCTACCTCAAGACAAACAGTGACTCGGCAAAAACTTGAATGCTCAATGACACAGGAGGGACAAAATGTAATCTAATTTAGAGCTCGAGAGCAATAAACCATCCACTACATATATATATATATTAGCTGTGCAGGCCACCTGAACCAACTGATGTGGGCTGGTCAGGATGGCAGAGGTATTAGTCATCGAAGGGCGTGGCTTATGCAGCAAAAAAAAAATCTATTCAAAGTCAGTTCAGTTTACTTAATATGACAGATTACACACCAGCATTGCAAAATCCTTTCAAAACTGAGCTGAGAGCACTGCTGTCAAACAGTTGAGTAAGAGCTCTTGATAACAGCAGTGAAAACTCACTATAAGGAACAATATGTGAATGACTTGGCACAATGCATGTCTGGCTTCTTTTTGTCTATTGTACTGATATGGGTCAAGGCCTGAGTAGTGGTCCAATCTCATGAAGCCTTCATTATCTCTCCACATACCAGCAGCCGAGGTCAGACAGTCTGCACGCCCACCGCTGCACTATTGATTCTCAACTGTTATATCTAACTGTCCTGAATCTGCACCAACTTGCTCATCTACCCACTCTGATTGCATGAGTGAACTCTGGGTACAGTCTGAGCTGGAGTACAGCAGAACCAATGGAAAATCCTCTGGCCTTAAAAGTCTGTATGGAAACTCGCCACAGGCTACAGCCAATAGGCAAAATCCCCCAAAGACAAGAACGCACGTACCATGATCTCTAGTTGAGTGGAAAATTTGACAGTTTAATGGGACTGGGTATTGAACCCCAATACTTTTTTCTAAATATCCAAATGTGTCTCTGGCACTGAGTGTCTAAAACTGTCGAGTTAGTAAAGTTTACATTGTATGTCTCTAATGTCTATGTCTATAATGAGATTATATAATTCTCATATAGTTATTCTATGATAAGATCATACCTGATTTAAATAAACATTTTAACGAATTAAGACTGATATATCTTTTGTTTCAACAACATAACAATTTGTTTTCTTTAGGAAGAATGAAAACAAGCATTTTATATATAAACATGCTAACATTTCTCAAAGTAAGATATCCAAAAAGGTACAAAATGTTACTGGAACGGAAACAACAACAAAAGTCCTAAAATATAGACGAAACAATAGGGTGTTAACCCATTAACCAACAACAATAATCAATTAATCATTTCAGTCATTTTTCAAGCAAAAATGCCAAAACTCCCAGCTTCCAGGAATTGTGAAGATGCATATCCTCATACAATCGCTCATCTTTTGAGATCAAAGACTACAGATTTTGGGTTTTGGATTGTTAGTTGTACTAAAAAGGGCTATTCAAAACAACTTCAGGCAATTGTAACGTGTTTTTCATTATTTTCTGACTAAATTATCAATCTATTCTTGGAGAAAGTAACTAAATTACTCGATCAAAGAAATTACTGTTAGCTGCAGCCCTAACATATAGACAGGGATTCCTCCTATTCCTTTTTGTTATTGCTGCAGGTCCAGTGTAAACGTGGAGCTCAAGGAGGTAAGCTGGCAGCACAAAATGGCACCCACAGATAAATAAATAATAAAGGATTGACACCTGATATGTGTGTATGCATGTTAGTTTGGCATAGCCCTCAGTTAGGCTACATTAGTGTCTGGCAGCAAGCCATATTTGTGTTAATACACATATTAATAATAATTAATAAAAACAACACCTTTAAAACTGCAGTAATTCACTTACAATCCACTAACTGAGTGGCTCTGTCAAAGTCAAAGTGTCTCCTGGAGGTATGACAAGTACAGAAATGAGTGACCACCATAAGAAATGACACATTGAGTAATCCTACTTCATGCAGTAATTTTCCTACAGCCGGTGGACACACCCCCATGTCTGCTGCAAGCAACTGGTAGCACTCACTGCCTGACTCAACATGTGCAGCCTGTGACAAAAGCTCACATACCATCACATCCTCCAAAGCTTTAAACAAAAGAGACACATATAGTGGTTCTTCATCAAATGGAGAGGACTGCTGGGAGTTGGACTTGCAACTTGACGCCCCTTTTCCCACACACTCTGCAGCTCTAAATGGAGTGACATCTCGCCAGCTGACGGCCTGGTTTAAAAATAGACGGTGGGCTACAAACTACTCCATCCTGCGAGCCACTAAAACATCAACTCAAGAAGAAAAAGGCTTTTGTAAAAACAGGAATAAACAATAGAGAACAAGCTACCACAAGGACAAGACTGAGGTTATCGTCGAGGATGTGGAACATCATGTACACATTTATAAAAGAGAAACTCAGTTTATATTAACGCACGCTGACTTAGACTAGCCTCCTTTAGTCTTTAAAGCTCTTGTCCTCAGCAAACATTTCATTTTAAAAGCAGAAATAACGGAGTTAAAGTTACCTTTCCGGCCTAACTGTGTGCAAGGACGGTGCTGTCTCTCTCGTGCGGGCAGGCAGGCAGGCGGAGAAGGCGCTCGTGACGCCTCGGGTTGGATGATAAGCGGACGGAACCAGGAAGTAACGCGGCGGCGAGGGAGCTCATTGGCTGGGGATGACTCACGAGGCAGAGAGTGCGAGGAGAGACGCACGTTCACCATCAGGAGTCAGACCTCACATCGTTAATGAAGGCGAGGAGGATGCGGAGTTTTCTTTTATCCGAGATAAACATTACTTTTATTACATATAAACAGAGAGACAGAGAGAGAAATGATGTTTGATTGAGGTGAATTATGGGAAATGTAGTGATTCTTCGCGTGAGGATGAAAGAGGCAGTATGCGGAAAGATGACGCAGTGTGAGTACGTGCAGAGTAGCAGGCAGGAATCTCCGATGCAGTGGTTCGTTGTTGGTCACATGACACTCGTGGTCACGTTTTCTGGCTCTGACTTTTCTTTTCCCATCACGAATTTTATGAGATGTATGGCACGAAGAGGTGTGTGGGTTTCTTACAAGACCACAGAGCATCGTTGTAGTCCTGTAGGCTGAAATATGTCCAGACGTCTGGAGCAAAACTGGCTGACAGATGAATTGAAGCGTTGTTTCAACGCAGCATATCAAAGGGGGTATTTTGTTCAGCACGTAGGACCAGTGGGAGGGTCAAAGATGCTATAAAGTAGGAATATTTAAAATGTTTTGTCCTTAATATCAATTATTATTATCAATAATCAATGAATTGTCAATGTTTTATGTGTACCCTTCCCTTATACAGACTGAAATTACACAAACTATGTAGTTTAAAGAATGGCTGCACTCTTTCACGTGGAGATTGCAGTGTTGAATCACAGCATGAGTGAACACTGGGTTTCCCCCCCGCACATCTGACGTCTCATCGTCTCACAAGACGTATTGATCTCACGCAGCTGCGCAGTGCAGTGAGTGCAGCATCCACAGCAGAGCAGATCAGAGCTGCTGCTGGAGCTTCAGTGTGATGACAGCCTGCTGCAGTGACCTTGAGACTCTGCCCGTGTTAAATCCAACTGCGCCATCTGCTGGACAGATGCTCTCAGTGAAATGTCACTGCAACAAGTGCCTCCAGCAGACATGTCCAAGTTTGGAAGGAGGTAATCATCAACACAAGGACAGAGGAATTTATTGACTCAGTCATGAGCAGCTAAAAAAAACACCTTCTGTAGTATGTTGTTGTGATTACGCCTATGATCAAGAATGTCCTTTCTAACAATATAAACAGTGTTTTCTGAATAAGCTGGTGAGTTATAAATTAAGAGCAATGTGAAAATGTCATAAATAAACTTCATGTAGCCAACTTTACTCATGTGCTCAGCATTTTTGTGATGAAACTATGATTTAAAGACAGTGGTGGGAGGAGTATTGAAATAAACTAAGTAAAAGTAGCAATACCAAACTTGGAAAGTAGCCTAATTATTCACAAAAAATCCTAATTAATTCCTAAATCCTAGTTAATTGAAGCACAGAAGCATTTTCAACTAAATGTAGGTAAAGTATCAAAAATAAAAGTACTCGTGCAGAGGTCTACCTGTCAGTGTTAGGCTATATTATTACACTGGATCCTATTATTTTATTTTATTCTATTTTTCTTTACTACCTCTTATTTTATTTTATAGCTACTTAATCATTTTATTGTATATAGTATTTTATTATTTCTATATAATATATATGGTATGTATAATATATATATTTAGTATGTACAATTTTAATCTGCAAGTTAACTGGTAATTCCAGTAAAAAGATCAGTAAAAATGACAATATTTTCTTCTGAATTTTAAAATATAAAGTTGCAGAAAGTAAAAAAGAAGAAGCTCAACGTATTTATGTGCAGTACTTGAGTAAATACTTATTCTAATGAATTAAACAATTAGTTAACTGACAGAAAATTATTAAATGACAGTTTGAGTTGAGTTTTTTTTTTTTCAGGGCCATCCAGCTTGTTTCCTCTGTTCTATGTAAGTAAAATAAAATACTTGATAATGGGCGCCCCAGTATCTCAGTTGGTAGAGTGTGCGACCTATATACAGAGGCCCTCCCCCCCATCCCACCTCCCATCATCGCCCAAAGCCTTCCTGTCAATAAAACCATGAAAAAGGCCTTAAAAAAAACCATCTTGATAATGGCAATATTAGCGTCTTAATTATGGGTAAGTTGCACTCCGAGACAATAGACCTCTGTCACAGCAGAAATTTTGACTTATCTTAAAAAAAGGAAAAGTGCAAGTGTTTCTAATAACTTCTACAATGGTGCTTTTCTTTGAGTGAGTCATGGCAGTGTGACAGTGAGCCAGGATCACCAGTACCAGGAACCTGAAGCAATTAAGAGGAATTCAGCTGTCATTACTTTCTTTTGCGCATTTCCTGCTCTAACATGTCAAAATGTCTTCACCTCTAGTGCGTCCTGTTCTGTACAGGCCATCTATGGAGAGAGGATTTTGTAGAAATCTGCGCTCTTATCCAGCAGCTTTGCAGTGAAGGAGACCACAGTTTGAATCTCATGTAGTTGCACATTCTTTTCCCTCGCCTCACAGCTTGTTTGAGAATGAAACCACCTACAGTATGTACCTACAGTATATTCAGAAGGAGAGGCAGTGCTGAGGAATATGAAAAAGCTCAGTTGGATGGAAATCCTTAATCTAGCACTAGTCAAAGAGAAGATTACTGGGCACCACTTTCTAATAATGGTTGCAGTTGTTCATAAGTAATTCAGAAATCCCTTATAAATCATTATATACTTTCATTAGAACAATTTCTGGATTGCAAGATTGTGAAAAATCACTCTTGCTGGTGTTTAAACTCCCTCAGCATGACATTCATCAGAAAGATTACTCTACTCGATCTTCAGGAAAACAGCTGCAGAACATCTGGACCAAAATAAAATTATTAACAACTTATCTACAGCTGCAGGCTTGATGGATTGTCTTCATCATTGACTTGTTTACATTTGAAACAGCAGGATTGCTGGTTTATTAGTAAGACAGCCCCACAGGTGCCTCGCTGGGCCAATGGTTAAAATCTCATTGTCAGAGGTTCAATTCCTCACTGGGGA
Source organism: Pagrus major (assembly GCF_040436345.1). NCBI lineage: Eukaryota > Metazoa > Chordata > Actinopteri > Spariformes > Sparidae > Pagrus > Pagrus major. The sequence continues at coordinate 19,035,067 of NC_133221.1, read as the reverse complement.
ACCATTGTTGCATGTTGTACCCCCGTTCTCTTCCCGTGTTTCCTGTCTTCAAAAGTAATTATCACTGACATATTAACATTGATTAGTTGATGACTCATTGGTTAGTGAGAAATTCATGAAACTTATTATTAACGACTTTGTTTGGTTTTGTTACGGCAGAATTGATGGTGTAATACGCTTTGCTTTCTTGCTGAGTGTTAGCCAGCAGCTTGCTAACTTGGCTTAGCTCAGCAAAGCTTAGCAAAAAGGCTGTAAACAGGGGAAACAGTAGCCTGGCTCTGTCCAAAGATAACAAAATATACCTATTAGCACCTCTAAAACTCATTAATTCACACATTATTATTTCAGTTTGTTTAATCAGTACAAAAACCAAGTGTAAAAGTGCCAGTTCACTGTTTGACAGGAGGTTATGTGACCATGTACAGTAACTTCCCCTAGTTTGTGCTTCTTGCCTGTTGAGTGCCCAGGGCCAAAGATATTTCCTAAAATGCATATTTCCAGCATATATTTTACCAAAATGTCAACCTCCTACTTTAATTCACACATTTACTTTGACTAAATTTGCCTCCAGCCAGTCACCTGGTGGCAGCTTGAGTTTCTACCACCTGAGTGATCTGTGCTCTGCAAATATGTAGGTCACCATTAGAAAGCTGCACCAGGATGTGAGGAAGCATTGTAAGAAAGTTACTAACCTGGATGTTGCTGTCAGTACATTTAAAAAATTTTCCCATAACCGAAGCACCAGCCGTCTTTGATGTTACATTAAAATGTCAGGCGGTCTGCATGGAGCTGGTGAGACGCCAAACCAGAGAGAAGCCTCGCTCTGCTGCATATTTTTGAGGAAGTGACTAAATCTCCATCTGTGACCTCTGGCTCCAACACATACCCAGACAAAATCTATGTGTAAGTCAAATATATGGTTTTCAAATCATTCACGTCAGCCTGCAACCTTATTCTACAGAGAATTCATACAGTTTGGTCTTATGAAAATGTCACTGCCGCTGACCGGAGCTCACAACGTCAGAGTATGGAGCTTCAGTGACTCAGACTGTGGTTGAACTGGGCAGCTTCCATCTGTGTACTGTGCAGCTGTGCAAGTCAGTTGTTCCTGGAAAGAGTCTTTGTCCCCAACAGACTCTGGTTAAAATACAAGTAAATGAAAACTTAAGACCCGTCAATTCATATTCATTTATTTTTCACACAGCTACATGGTTCCAAGTAACACAACTTCCCCAGCTAGATAAGTTTGCTTGTTTTGCGTTGTTGGTTAATTTCTGGAACCTTATCGTCACCACAGATAAATAGAGATCTATCACACACAGTTTCAGTTGCACCAAAAACAACACAACATGTTTTTGTTTTTTTCAAATGCATTTCTTTGCATCCTCTTTTCTCAAGGAACTTTTTGGTGCCAGTGCAGAGAAAGAAACATGAGAAACCCACACGCATACACATGATACATCATTTTTCTGTCATTTTTAAAAGCTGAACAGATACTCCGGTCCATTAATACCTCATGTTTTGAAGTGTTGACTGGCAACCACTACGGCATTTCCGGTAAGAACACGATGAGACAGTGTCCACTACTAGGTTTTTTAATTAAGCAATGCAAAGTCTCCTCTCTTTCCATTAGTGTCAGTTACGACTGGATTCAACAGACAAAAATGAAAAACTGTTTCAAGAGTACAAAATACAAATGAGTTGCAAAGGTGTTGCAACACAAATCAGCTGTTACATCCAGTACAGAGATTCCTTCATTTTGCATAAATTCACATAAATATCCTCAAGGCACAAGGTAAATTTATTTTTACAATACCAGAGTTTTAAAAAACGAAACTAGTCATTTTATGCTACATTCACATAAACAAAACAAATTATACCGAGATGTAGGGAAGATTAAAGCAACACAAAGGCGAGATAGAGAGGTTGGCTTCAGATGGAATCAACACCATGCAGTTAATCTGTGTCAAAGCACCAGAGAATTAGAAAAAAACATAGAAAAAAATGTTGAACAGTACATTTAACAAAACACTATATTTAACCTGAACTGAAAACAGAGGTAGAATGTAAAACGTACAGGCTGTAAATACAGAAAATGTAGTTTAATGTCAGAAATAATGACACATGATGTGAACTTGAACATAGTTAGGGGTCATGGGTGTGAAGGGTGCAGACAGCTGGTAACCACAAAAGAAAAACAGAACAGCTCACAGCTGATGGTGAGAGATACTGAGATGTTGCAGATGAAAGAAGTGGTGCACAAACAGTGAGGTTGGAAACAAACACATTGTGGAGATAACGTATCTCTTCACCATCACTGATGTCTGTTTGCATGTGTGAATGCATTTGTTTATATAGTGTGACATGTGGTGGGAATGTGTGTATAAATGCAAATAAAAGTTTGTTTTATCGTTGGTTAAGTTTGATGTTTTCTGCCGTATTGATCTATTCTGAATAACACTTATTTTATCATCACAGTCCATCAATCCCAACATTTCATCCCAATTCTCTGTTGAGCAGATCAAACTGTAAACAGTTACTTATCCTCATGTTTGTCGGAAGCTACTGTACATCAAAAGTCAAGGCAGAGGGAGACATATGGTTTGAATCAGCCTGTTAACTATATTGCCATCACAAATCATTGAAACTAGCTTATTAAGTAGGTTGTGGGGCTTTTTCCCAACATAGTGCAGGAAGAAATTGGAAAATAAATTCTCGTATGGATCATAAATGCAAGAAGACACTGTAAAAGTCAGATTGTATCCCATACTTGAGCACTTGCAGCCGAGAAAAAACCTTGTTCAGTTAACTCTCTAATGACAGCGGTTTGTTTTGCTTATTTGTCAAACACTTTAACAGCAGTCTGTATACAGTCTGTAGCTGAATCATATATGTCACGCTCTCCATATGTAGCCTTTAAATTGCTAGGCTTGTTCTTGGCTGGTACAATTGCATCATTAAAGTCCCCAAAACCCTTAAAAACTATGATTGTCCTCAAGGCAAAGATAAACCTGGTGATTTACTGTGGAAGGAGACAGCTCCGCTTCATTTATAAGTGCTGGTGTTTGCAAGCTTAGCGCCGAGGGGCCTCAAATCTGTGGCTTCTTAATGATCTCAGACTTAGGGCTTGTAGAAAACACTCTCTTGTCACTCCACCCGTAAAGGTCAGTTCTGTTTTCTCCACCTGGACTTGTTTAAAGCAGCTTTTTTTTTTAATCAGCCTTTGGGTGTTGATAGCCAAACACAAAAACAACTGGTATCAATCAAGAGCAGGCTGCAGAGAGGCTGTAATTCAAGTCTGGAGAGGAAGTGATGTGATGGGAACAATGAGACTCTTAAATCAAGGTGAGTCCTTTGATCACCTCCTAATTCAATCAGTTCTAACGCGCAAACACACACACACACACACACACACACACACACACACACACACACACACACACACACACACACACACACACTCCCATGAGAGGACTCTCTTGGACTAAATTGAGTCCTTAATTCCAAATGTATTGTCCCATGGAGGATTTAAATTGCATCATTACTGCAAAGGCCAAATTTAAATCCTAAATCCTCCAATATTAGAGTTAGACGAGAAGAACGATACCACTCTCATGTCTGTGGGTTAAATGTGTACCAACAGTTGGTAACCAGTTATCTTAGCTAAGCATAAAGGGGGAAACAGCTAGCCTAGCTCTGTTAAATGTAAAATCAGCTTATCGGCAACTGTAAAGCTCAACAATCAATACTTTGTACTTTCTGCCTCAAAATAGCTCTAATGTTGTTTTCTATATTTATTTTTATTAGTGAGCTGTTTTCTTTTTAACTTTTGTAAAGTGTTTTTGAGTACCATGAAAGTGCAATATAAATAAAATGTATAATTATTTTCATTCTTAATCTCAATCAAAACAATGAAAACAAAAGACATAGTTTTGCTGCATTCCATTGCAAGTCCTAGGTCAATATTTCCAGGTCGGTATTCCCGGTTGTTTGTATGGCAAGTCTGTCAAGCAACAACAGCAGCTGATTTAACAGATCAGGTCATTATCAGGGGGAGTAGACTCATACCGCATGCTCGCAAAGACTTCTATCAAGCATTAATCAACTGAATGGAAATGAAAATGGCAACTACAGAGTTGCTGCTATACATTTCACAACACGATTAATACACAAAGTAAAAAGTGACGAAAAGGTAAAAGGTAATTGTTTACTGTGTTCTTGCCATACTGATGGGATGTCAACTGTGTTTATGTCTGTGAAGTTGGGCTTAGTGGATCTTCCGGTTTAGAAATTACGATTCAAATGACGTTAAGAAGTAGCGTGGGATCATGGGAGTTGTTGTCATTAAAGTTGCAATGTGTAAGAATTGACCACCGGTTGAGATCATACACAAAAGAAATGGGGGGCAGCAGATTGCTAGAGTAACCGCTAACTGCTACAAACTGTAGCTGCTGTCAGCAAGTTAGCGCAGTTAGCCGTGCAGCTAGCAGTCTGGGCTGGAAGTTTTGGAGAAAGCAGGGGAGTGTTGGGGTTGACACTGCAAGCACAGGAGCTTCAGACCGGGACGGTTGGGGCTAGCTGGTTAGCATGCTAACTTAAGTATTCATCTTTGCAAAACAATACATAGAGGTCATAATGTCAGAACTGTCATTCACATTCTGTTGAAACTAAAACACGTACATATTGCACCACTGCAGATGAAAATCTATCTACGTGTCTCAGGCAGAAATGTTGATGGGTGAGGTAATGTGATAAAGTTTTATTCCTGTTAGGTTTAGTCATTTTCACCAACGTCACTGATGAATCACTCTCTGAACCGCACCGTTACCTTAGTAAAAACTAGGAAACTTGGAAACCCTAGGGTTGATTTAAGGACACAACTTAAAGATCTAGTCTTTCATGGACATTTTAGTGAAGAAAAGTTTCATGTTATATCTTTAAGTCTCACACTCAGTGAACACCTTACGGTCTTTATGCTAAGCTGAGGTAACCAGACAGAAATGAAAGTGGTATCTCACCCGATTCTCGGCAGGAAAGTGACTTAACATATTTCCCAAAGTGTTGAACTAATCCTTTCAAACCCTTATCGAGATGTAGTTCTTCCCATAAAACACTTATTTCACTTTCCCTTCTATGCGTTTCCTTCATTCATAGTTGATCTGCACACTCACTCAAAAACCCCAGAGCTGAACAGTTGGCATTTAAGGCTCAGGTGGACATGTTGCGACTGGTGTGCATGAACAGGTGATACATGTCATGGTATCTGAGTATTTACAATCATTCGCTCTCATGTCTATTTATTCACTGATGTACGTTTTTATCAGACGCCATCTGGGTTTTTTCAGAGTGACTTTGCAGCTTTACCAGCAAAGTGACAGTGGCATGAGGTTTCCTGTAAAGAATGTAACAGATCTGATAAACTACCCAAATGAAAAATAGGTCAGCAGCTGTTTGTTCTAAGTAAGTGAAGTTGAATTAATGTTAGATACTGAGTCATGACTGTGATCCTGCACAGAAAGGCAACCATCTAAAAGTTTTTGTCTCTATCTCCTTGTCATACTTTGTTATTCCAAAGTCAAATATGAAACTCTAAAGATAAAATATCTGATGTTGCCTGTTTAAATATCACAGTGGAGAGTCAGATAGTCGGTGAGAGCTGCTCACTATGGGGCTGCTGGGAAGCTCTGGGCGTTTTCATCAGAGGTTTCAACACCTCCCTTCACTCGGAGTTTAAATGTAGAGAGAAAATCTCTGTGAGGTGTCAGTGTCCTGCGTGAAGGAACAGAGAGAGAGACGCAGCGATGGAGTTTTTCTCTGCGTTTGTGTCCGCTGTTTTGGTCTGTGTTGTCAGTGCTGGGATTCCTCATGATGGAATACACTGGACATACACAGGTAGGCTTTTTTGATTGAAGAACTAAGGAAAAACAGCCAACTTTTATGCGTAATTCGTGCCGGATTTGAAGCTTTTTTTATGCGTAAAACGTGCGCCCCGGTCTTACCAGTGCAAGTTTGTTTTGGTGTAAGACAAAAAAGCTGCACATTTAAAGCTTTTTTCTCAAGTTGTGTCAGTATTATCACGCTATTAATAAAGTTATTCGACATTCACCCGAGGAATTTGGCAGCTAGTTTGTCCTTGGTGGCGCGCGCTGCGTTGGCCAAATACCTCGCATGACCTGACTGTGGTTACACCTGGAGCTGACCAGGACAGAGAAACTAATGCGTGTAGTAGATCATAATATGGTGATTAGTACTATAGGTAAACACATATCAGCTGCTACAATATCCAGTTGAGCAAGTCCTGTGCGTGCCAGTAAAGCCAACAACGTGTGCCTGGTTTTAATACTCCACAAACAAGGGGGACAAGTGGGTGTGGGTGATTTTTACAATGTGTCAATAGTTTTCGGTCCTTGATCTTCTTCCCACAGAGGGAGCTTTGGACCAGATGCACTGGCCGACCAAGTACCCCGCATGTGGCGGCAAGAAGCAGTCCCCGATTGACATCCAGCGGCGCAACGTGAGACACAACCCGGACATGTTGCAGCTGGAGCTGACTGGTTATGATGCTCAGAGAGGGAATTTCCTCATGTCCAACAACGGGCACTCCGGTAAGAGAATCCAGCTGGGAGAAAGTGTGTAAATTACTCACTAGGCTTATTAACCCACTGCTGAAGCATCTCTAGGTTCTGATGATGTCACTCTTAATCGATTCTTTTGTGGTTGACAATAAAAACAGTGCATTCTTGAAACTTTCCAGAGTTGTGAAATCCATTACAACATCAAGTATGCACAATTTCCCCAGAGCAGTGTTGTTGCATGGTATTGATTTGATATGAAAAGTCTGCACTGCATTTAAATCTCATCAGTGATAATGATATGTTAATGATATGTTCACTACCTAAAACAAGTCTCAATAGTCTGTCATTTGTTATTTTGCATATAGAAAAACTAGAAAGCAAGTGCAAAAGAGGAACCTGCAGCTATTTGTTTTGAATAAATAAAAAACTTTAATATCTAAATATGTTTTATGTTTCCACCAGTTCAAATTGACCTGCCCCCTTCTATGGTGATCACCGAGGGCCTCCCGGGAAAATACACAGCTGTCCAGATGCACCTGCACTGGGGTGGCTGGGACCTGGAGGCCAGCGGAGCAGAGCACACCATAGATGGCATCCGCTACATGGCAGAGGTTGGCTCAAAAAAGACCGACTTTAACAAATTCAACATTGATGTTAGGCTTGAGGAAGCGAGACAGGGTGGACACTAACTGTGACACACAAACATCCTCTTTACATGAAAGCCATTGCAGCCGTTGGATGCTTTGGCAAAAATAAGTTTCAGCACTGCATTAGTTGATTACACTGCCTCGGTTCACTCCCACAGTGTAGAACAATGAAGTACCATAAGAGATCGCTAAAGTATGTCGGGCTGGGATTGCATCAGTATGGAAACCAGAAGAGCCGACAGCTTTTAATTTGAAAACTGATCCTCGCCCTTCTTCTTTCTTCAATTTCATACCCGCCTACATGTAAATGTATTTGACAGAGGCCCTTCTTTTCTTCTGAATATTTCCCTGATAATATACCTCTTACTGCCTATAAGTCACTCTTACATTGCTTGTTCTGATGAATTTAAGATTTGAACTTTAAACTTTAAAGTGTTCTGTAATGTCTGATGATCTGCCTCTTTTCCATTTGAAAAGCCAGTCATTGGGCATACTTTGGCACCTAACCTGTTCTGCATTTCCACCTTGTTTTCCAGCTCCATGTTGTCCATTACAACTCTGACAAGTACAAGAGCTTCACTGAAGCCAGAGATAAACCAGATGGGCTGGCAGTGCTCGCCTTTTTCTACGATGTACGTAAGCCACACACACTTTTGTTCACTGTCCTCTATGTTCTCCTCCTCTGTCCAAGATCTACACAGGTTGCCAACACTATTTCTGATACATGACCATCAATGCTGTAATAGGAAGTTAACCAAAAAATAGTCTTTGTTGTGAAATTACCCAATGCCCCTTTGAAGTGTTTGATATTTTGTTCCTTGGTCATCCTGCTGAGTTGAAAGGCTCCATTGAGAGTTCATTTAAATGAAGACATAATGAATAAGTGCTTGTTTCCAGAGTAATGCTCTGGATCTCAGGCAGCCAGTCTGGCTCTTAGCTGGGAGAGGTCATTGCTGCAGCAACGCCACTGCTGGCATTCACCACAATAGCAGTACACTCAGTACATACTGGCTGAGAGTTAGTGGACAAACTCATTAAGTAGCAACTGATTTGTTGCTGTAGCGGTTTAAAGGTAAACTATGCAGGATTTGTCAGTGTACAATGTTCTCAACCATCACTTATCACCCACCAGTAGTATGTAGCAGTTTCTGTATCCTCAGACAACCAGCCTTCTGCATGTTTTTGTCTGTTTGGGAAGTTTCTGGGCTTCAACCTCTGGGCAGTGGAGTGTAGCCCTCAGCCAGTAGCAGTCATGACTCTATAAAACATGGCCAGGTTACATTGCTGTCTCCGTTTCTCTCCTCTGCTCTCGGTCTGGCATAAAGAGCTGCAGGTCTGTGTGACCGAGAGCGGGGCTGAGCTATATATATACACACACACACAGAGCAGAGAGGAAGGCAGGGGACAGAATGAAACCTGCACTTCAGCTGTAACTACCTCGAAACAATCAGAAAATATTTGTATTCACTCACACATTACATTTGGGTCTTATTTTTGTAGTTCTGGCCATCATCCCTTTCTTCTGTTTTGACTGAACCTTCGAGCTTTAATTTTAACACAGCTTTGGTTTACTTTCAGGATGGACATTTTGAGAACACCTATTACAGTGATTTCATCTCCAACCTGGACAAAATCAAGTATGCAGGTGAGTAACTGCACAAAAAGATGAGTCGTCCTTGAGTTTTGTGTTCGAGCCGAACATGATTGATTTTTCTTTGATCCTCACAGGTCAGTCCATGAACATATCGCACATCGATGTGCGCTCCATGCTCCCCGAGAACCTCAACCATTTCTTCAGATACCAGGGCTCCCTCACCACTCCGCCCTGCTACGAGAGCATCCTCTGGACTGTGTTTGATACACCCATCACTCTCTCACACAACCAGGTACAGCAGATAGGACAGCCTTTAATTTGTCATGTTACGGATGTCATTTATGGGATGTGACTGTCACCATTTTAAGGAAACCAGCTTATTTTGAGTATTATGTGTTTTTTTCTTCTTGTCTGTGGTGCTCAGATCAGGAAGCTGGAGAGCACTCTGATGGACATTGACAACAAGACCCTGTGGAACGACTACCGCATTGCCCAGCCTCTCAACGACCGTGTGGTGGAGTCTTCTTTCCTGCCACGCCTTGGGAAAGGAAGTGTGTAACTTGTTGTGACATTGTGATTACACAATAGGGCAATATCATTTATTCCTCAGAATTGAGCTGGGGCATGACCGAGCATGACCGAGTCTAATCCTTGCTCTTTTTTTATATTCACCTTTTGTCTTTTCAGCATTTTGTCGGCAGGATGAAATCGAGTCCAGGCTCCTGAAGATCGAGGGTCTGATAACGTCTCTTGGAAAGCACATTCATTCAGGTGGGTGAGCTCTTAATCATAGACTCTGTTAAAAATGGCTGGATGTGAAATGAAAATGCCCATAATTACTCTCTTTCTTAATTATTGCCTTAAGGTGGACTACGCAACTCAAGGCCGACCAAATATGGTGAGTCCTTTGTCTCAAGCCATGACTTGTGCTCACTAGATGGACATTTCTGGCTCTCCAGTCTGATTCTATTTTATTTGTCTTCCTAGAACCTCGTGGCCTGTTTCCGCTGGTGCTTGACTTCCAAGACAAAAATTCCGGTAGTTATGCCTTGGCCCACCTCAGCCATCCCATGGACCTGAGTTCCTTCACCGTCTGCATGCACGTCCTGCCTCAAATGGATGATGCCGGCACTGTCATCTCCTACTCGGGCAACGGCAACGACAATGAGCTGATGATCTCCATCAGGAGAGATGCAAGAGAGGTGGACCTCTGGATCGGCAACGAGTTCGTCAACCTGCCGCACAACTTCAGGTCCCACGACTGGGCCAACTACTGCATCACTTGGTCGTCCAGCACCGGGGGCGCCGAGCTGTGGATCAATGGCATGGTGGGGGAGCAGCGGTACCTGAAGAACGGTTACACTATCAGCCCTGGGGGAGTGTTCATCGTGGGCAGAGACCAGGATGGATATCTGGGGATCACTAACGAGAACGCCTTTGTGGGGAAGATGACTGATGTCAACCTGTGGGACTATCCCCTGACCACAGCAGACATCCGCGACCAGATGTCATGTGAGAGGAACAGCACCACGGTGGGAAATGTGTTCAGCTGGGGGACCACCAAACTGGGTCTGTATGGAGGCTTGCAGCTGGACAATCAGTACAGATGCTCCTGAAGAGGCTCAGCTGCTTCTGTTAGCGCAAGCTTTAAAATGTCACTGATGATGGAGGGAATTTGAAATGTGTTTGGCATGTGTAATGAAGAATAAAATGTCTTTCAGGGCACCTGTGAGTCAATATTTAATGCAAACTGCATCTTAATGCTTCTGTCATGTATTGTATTCATATATTTGCATTATTAATAAAGGTTTACAAGGGACTTGTTGGTTTGTTTCATGACTCAAGCACCTCACACACTGCACACATCAAGTTCCACACTATATTTAAGCAGTAATAAATTACACAAAGACCAAAAGTTGCCACAAACAAACAATACATAAAGAGATTGTGTAAGAATTGCTTGTATAATAAAAAGAGAGGCTAAATTAAAACCTTTCCAGTCCATTTCAATACCCCCCAGAGCGGAGACTTCCTCTCCTCTGAATGCTCCCATTTGTCTTCAGAAGGCTGTGACCCTCAGTGCATCCTCCAGGCTCTCTTTGCTCTCTTTCAACGGCAGATCTCCATCGCCCAGTTTGATCTCCACTTTGTTCCTTTGGGCGAACATCTGGCTGATCTCCAGAAAGGTTTTGCTCTTGGTCTCTGGGACCACCAGCCAGATGTAGATCAGTGTGACCAGGCAGATGACAGAAAAGATGATGAAGCTGTAGGAGCCCAGACCTGCCTGGAGGGAGACGAGGGAGAGGAAATATGATCAGTGTGTCCTCAAGATGAAATGTTGCAAATATTTCAGAAAAGGTTGGTTGGATTTAAACTGCAGAAAAGGTGAGGGGAAGTGTGATTTGCACGGTACTTTCGTTGGAAAGCTCTTCTTTTAGTTCCTGTTATTCAAACAAATTCCTCCCTTGTTTGCTTTTTGGTTTGTAGATTATAACTTGAGAGGAAGTAAACATGAGTCAAGCATAATGTTTATATCTAAGATTACAACACCAAGTCCTGAGCAATGCCTCCTCTGATGGAAGAAAGATGATTTGGGAATAAACTATTCTTAAAGACTCCCTCCAAGTAAGAAGAAGTAAGACTTTATGTCTGATGTGGTTTAAAAAGTATAATTATTTTGGGAAATTTCAATTAAAAATTAAAAAATCACAATTCAGTTCTCTGTTGCTTACTCCTCCTTCAGCGGATGGCTGTGGAAGCAGCCTTTAGTGTATACAGTCTACACATTCTGCTCATTGAAGGTCAAACAGTCAAGTGCAGCATCAAAAAGCAAAACACATCTTTGAGTGCAGTAGGAATAGAGCACTTCAAAATAACTCTCAATCTTTGTAATATGTAGATTTTAAAATTGCTTGTTGAGTTTCATTTCAAATTACATGCTGTCTAAGTAGGATTAGTTTGTCTGAAGGCTATGAAAAGTATATCTAGTTTGTCAATGAAAATGACTTATTTTGCACTGACCATTCAGTATTTTCTATTTACTTCTTGTCATCTGACCCTTCAGAAGTAGTTAGCCATTTTGGAAAATGTGCTCAGAGATAGAAGGAAGGATTGATACCACTCTCATGTCTGTCTATCAAATATGAAGCTACAGCCAGTAAGAAGGAGTGCTACCGCAGATCATTCATCCCCACAGCCATCAGACTGTTCAACTCAAGCACAACATGAACAGTCACTTTCCACCCACTTGTTTGCTTTTGTAAATATCTTATTGTTTTTTGTAAATATCTTGTCTGTTTTGTAAATATCTTGTGTTTTTCTATTTATTTTCTATTTAATATTTCTTTTCTGATTCTTACTTGTACTGTTGCACCTCGAGCCGTTGTAACATGTGAATTTACCCGTTGTGGGATAAATAAAGACAATCTTAATCTTAATCTTAATCTTAAACTTAGTGCTGACAGAGATGAGAAATCCCCTTGCTTTGCCTTGAATTAAATATTTGTCTGCAAAACTGAAAACTGAAGTAAAGTGATTCAAAATATAAAATTATCAGATCACACTCAGGATGGGACTTGAAGCTGATGTTTACACTTCAAAACATCTGTAACTAATTACAATTCAAAATAATAAACTTTCATTTCCCCCAATGTAAGAGTTCTTAGAAATTGTGTAACTGACCTCTAGGAAGGGGAAGATGAGGCCAACAGTGAAGTTGGAGAGCCAGTGGACGGAGCCTGCGACCATGAAGGCGGCGGGCCTGGCCGACTGCCTGAACATCTCAGTGGTCACCACATAAGGAATGGGACCTAGAGAGATCCCACAGATGTGGTCAACCACAAACAAAACACTGGAGACACATCATCAGTCTTTAGGGTCACAGTCAGGATGCTCATGTCTCAGATTTACAACATATATCATTACATGTCTGCTCACATCCAAACAACACTTCAGCTAATGGAGCACCCTTGTTGTAATCAGTGTGTGTGTAAATAACCACTGGCGGGGGCAGACTCACTGGGTCCTATGGCATGCCCTATGACGTAGATGATGACACAGGCGATGCTGACGTAGGGCATCCATGTCACGCTCTCCTGTCAACACAAACCAGAAGCTGTTGTTATCATTAACCGGTCGAACTGATGCTTTTCTTCACTTTTTTCCCTTTAAATCGTGCCTTTGCTCTGAACTGATGCCTGTGTGACGGTGTTGGATGCAGGTGAGATTACAGGGTTAAATGGGGGCAGCACTGTCTTTGTGGTTCTGTCTAATGGCTGGTGTTTCTCATACGTTTTGTGAGTATGTGTTTATGTCTCAAAGTTCTCATGACCCCAGCGAACAGACATGTCAAGTCAGCATTTTATTTTCCAGACCAAGCTCTAAATGTATGCTATATAAACATTACAGTAGTAAATTGTATTGCTGCTGCTTTGACTTCATGCTCCATCACACTGGAATTTAACGAAACAGTGACCATGAGGTTAAAGTGCTGACTCTCAGATATAAATGGATGGTTCTCTCTGCCATGGTGACAGCTCATTTCTAATCTTTTTTTTGCACTTTTTTTCTCAAGCCAGATTGTCATTCACTAACCTCTTCTGTCATCTCAGATCCTGCCAATCCCCCTCTGGCTGCAGTCGAATAGTCTGTAATGCTAAGGAACATACTGACTGAGTGAAATACCCTAGAAAGGAAAAGGAGATAATGCCGTACTACAATTTCTTGCAGCCCTAGTGTAAGTGCCGCTAGATTATCTTAGCACTGTGGTCATCTTTTCCTAAGTCATTATGAATTCCCCTTCACATCTTTCCTTGACCGTATGATGTTTTCCATCGAGGTCAAGGAAGAGTGTTCAGGAAAAGACATAGGGCTTATTTCACCTTTCGAGTGGTAAAATGTGGTCCTAGTGACATTTTTTGTAGCTGGATCTACCACAGAAGCAGTTTTGAGTACTTTACCAAGTGTCTGTGTGTCTGTGGAAAGATTTTGTCAGCGTAATAGTGCACAACACAACCCTGCAAGCGGCAGAAACTTTACAGGTGTGTAGTTGAGATCAAAATGAAGGTCAGGTTCAAAGATGGGAATGGTCCGACCAAGGGGGCCGGAAGGGGGGGGGTTGCCCTCTTGCTTTACGTTCATGGCACACTTTCATAGTCCTGGACAAACCTTTTGTAGGGGAACTACCACAGAAGAGGCTTTGAGTACACTGTTAATTAACTTTACTTGAAAAAAAAACTCGACTTGGCACTTAAAACCAAACAAATATAATGACCTGTTATTCAGTATCACGAAGCCCAAATTTAAAAGGTATGATGTTGTTTTGTCACTAGACAGTATTTCTTCAACCCTCATACGACCAACTCTGTAATTATGGATGACATGAACATGAAAATCTCTCCTGTCTTTACCATCCATCTGACTTAACACAGCATCAGTCATGCTGGTGCTCTGCGGTTGTCTCTATACGTTTCATGTCCTGTTATGGTGCCTGCCTTTTGGGTTTTCAATTATTTTCTTCCGCCTCTTTGGATTTGGTTGCCTGTCCTGCTTCATTGCATGTTACTGACCTCCTGCCTTGTAAACTGGGGATTTACTTGACAGGTTCTTCCTGTGAGTCCTGTTTCTGAGTCCACACCCTGTGTTACTGAGCCATAACACACACCCATTTAAAAAAAGACTTGATCAAAGCACAGAAAATTTACATAAGATTATATATTTTTCTTTTACGTCACACTGGTAGATAGTTTTATTCATGCTTGCTGGTACTAACTCCTGTGCTATCCTCCAGATCCAGCAGAGGTCCCTCTGGTGGATCAGCTGCCTGCAATCAGCACTCTCCTTGTTCAATCAGTTCATCAGCCTGTGGGAGTATATTAGATCTTTACCTCTTGGCTCACCTTCTGTTTTAAAGATCTTAGTTTTTGGTTCCTGACTGCAACATGTACCCTCAAAAAGAGGGAAGGGTCATTATGTCACTGAATCTTGCTTTGGCACCAGAATGTGGTGTCAGCTGTATTGAAGTCAATGGTAGATGCGTGGAGAAAATGCAAGAAGTAATTTAGAGAGTAGGTCAACCACTGATTTCTTTTCAGGGCTGATAATGTTGTGACCAAACGGCGCCGGTCTGTCCCAAAATCAGTCATTAACCTACCCTCTGAAGTGTGTTCTTTTATTTTCGGGAGGCATTTCTTCATCAGAAGTCTCAATGCACCTCCCATAGACTTTAATACAGCTGTCACAACAGTCTGGCACCAAAGCAAGATTCAGTGATGTTAGTTTCCTCCTTTTTTAGGTTCCTTGACTGCTACCAGCCTTAAATTTAAGGGTTTTCGTGAGGTCTCCTGTGTGTTTCTGTGCTTCGGTCTTTCTCTGCCACCGTTAAACTTTTATGGCCAAATCGTAAAATGTTCTCGACCATCAAGGTGACAGACCTTGAAGGGAGTTGGTTTGAGGACTCGCAAAGAAAACAGGCACGATGTAAAGGTGGAACATCACCAGGGAAAATACAAGTGTCTACTGATGTCTGGGTTGCTGACTTTCAACCATATGTCTAATATGATGACTTAATATAACTATTTTAATTTGTACTTTACATATTGGTCTGTTACAATTGTAGGATTATGTCTGCAAAAGGCTACAAATCTACCAACACAGTTCACTTGATGTGGATGTAATCTTCCTCAAATTACAGGTAAATGTCGGCACTTCGATCTCTAAGTCATTGTTTCATTTCAAATATAATATGCTGGACTACAGAGCCAGAGCAATCGATCTGTTAGTAATCTGTTCTTGAAAATTAACACATATAATAAATCTGTCCTGAAACCCTGTATGACTCAGTCTCCACAATAAATCTCCTGACCTCAAGGTTGAGAAACTCTGAAATAAATCTGCCGGCTTATTTGGAAGCTGAGCCACTCGAGGGCAGCAGAGTCACGTGTTGAGGCTGTGAACCACAATGATGCTTTCACATGGTACCTGGAAGTTGAGAGCGACAGTGAGCAGCACACAGGCTGCACAGCAGATCCCAAAACCGCAGAGGAGGAGCAGCCGTCGCCCTGAGGCCTCCACGATGAAGACCTGGTGAAAACAAATTCACTGTTCAGAACATTTGTCTCCCGCTGATGTGATCAAACACCAGATGGTAGATTTCAGCTCCTCCCCTCTAAGGTTTACTTGTTAACAGGATACCTACAGCAGCTATGGTCATGAAGACATTCACTGCACCTGTTCCCACAGTGACGTACTGGATATCATTCTCCTTCACTCCTGCAGTGGCATAGATGCTGTCTGCATAGTAGTAGATCTGAGGAGGGAGAGAGAAATGCCATAAAATAATTAGCCGAGAATGTATACTGTGGTTATAAATGGCAGAATGAAGTTGCACATTGATCTGTGTTATATCTGAGACAGAGTCAGTGTGGGCATCAGTGGGTCAGGGACAAGGACAAGGACAAGGACAACGGCATGGCTCACCGCGTTGACCCCCGACAGCTGCTGGCCCATGTTCATGATGATGATGGAGACCAGCTGCCAGCGAAGGGAGCGCTGGGACAGCAGGCTGAGCACAGACAGACGGCCCTCGGCCCTCTCCGACTGGTCCTCCAGACGCATCTCTGACAGCTCTTCATCCACATCCTCGCAGCCACGCAGTCGCTGAAGCGCTGAGGGTGACAGAGCATTCAGACTTCCATAATTTACAGCTTCCGTTGCTAGTTTTTGAGGCAGTTCTAGTGTTTTCTCACCTTTCTTCGCTGTCTTTTCATCTCCTTTCTGGATGAGCATGTACCTGGGGCTCTCTGGGAAGAAGGGCAGCAGCAGGAGCTCTATCACGGCAGGAATCCCAGTCAGACCCAGCATGAGGGGCCAACCTGGACACAGAGCGAACAGAGACTTTATACAAGTAATCGGCTGTCATTATGTGCTTTATCATCTAATCAATGAGTATTTTACCTGTGCTGTTGCCCAGGATGTTTCTGATGCCCAGCACTTGTGCACAGAGGATGCCAATGGTGATGAAGAGCTGTGGTATGATGCCGAGGGCTCCCCTCAGGTTTTTTGGAGAGAGTTCTCCCAGATACATGGGTACCACGTTGGATGAAAGACCTGCAGACAAGAAAAAAACACTCATGATAAGTTAATCACAGTGGATTTCCTTTATCATGATAATCAATAATGAATATCCTCACAAGTGTCTTGAAGGCCCCATACTATGCTCATTTTCAGGTTCATACTTTTATTTTGGGTGTCTACTACAAAATGTTTTTGTGCTTCTATGTTTGAAAAACATTATTTTTCTCATATTGCACATTGCTGCAGCGCCTCTGTTCTCCCTCTGTCTGAACGCTCTGTTTTAGTGCCCGTGTCTTTAAGGCCCTCCTCCCGAGATGCCCAGTGTGCTCTGATTTGTCAGCTCTCAGCCCACTCTGTATCACCTCTGAAGGTGTTTTTGCAACCACAGCCGTACTTGGGGCATGGCTGAGGGCGGAGACTGTATAGTTGTGACATCACAACGTTTTTGAAGTCCTTGGCCTTGCACTAAAAATGCTTGATTTGCCCCTGACAGGCTGAGGTTATCTTAAGTGTCTGACAACATTACAAAGACAATTCCAAGATGAAGATGGAGATGGAGCTTTTTGTTAAAGAGTAAGATCATTTTTGTAACGAGGAACACAAGTCTCATTCAAGGTGATTCATTACAGTTGTTGCGTCATTTAGATTGTCAAAATCAGGTAGACATTGGTAGACATAACTTTGAAGGTCAAAGGTGCCCTAAAGGATAACGTTGAGGTGATCAACTGGAACAAATCCAAATCTTTTGGTACTTTTGAAGTATTTACACACCAAAACATGTGAATAAAGGGCCCAGGTTTAAAAATACCAGAATTCCTCTTTAAGAGTTTTAAAAATATTTTGATGATAATCGCGATAACAGCGTGACTTTCCAGGATAATCTGGACATGAAATGTTCATGCATACAACCTTGATAACATGACCAGTTGAACGTATCTGACCTGCACAAATTCCCACTATGAACCTGGCCACGATGATGATCTCATAGGACTCTGCGATCTCACTGACACCCATCATCACCGCGGGGACGATGGAGAAGATATTGTTGAAGAGGAGGGTGCCCTTCCTGTAGCAGAGTCACATCAGTCAAACAAGTCTACACTTTTTAGTGTGATATATCCACTCTCAGATGGCGCTTAATGTGTAACATTACCTCCCTAGTTTGTTGACCAGAGGGGCCACCATCAGAGAGCCGAAGAAGCCTCCGAGCGGGTACATGGACACAGAGAGAGACCACAGCAGAGTGAGGAGGTTGTTCTCCATCGGGCTGCCATAACGCTCCAGGTAGGTGGTGTTATAGAACTGCTTCATGAACTAAAGAGAGAGAAACACATCATCATATAAGTGACAACAACCTTTATATCACTGTGAAGTTACTTTGAATATTTTTGGTTTGGTTACCGTTGATGGAGAGTTGATCACAGCAACATTATATCCATACTGGAACGATGAACCAAACGCAGATATGAGCGTCGCCAATGCCAGGACCATAGTTAATCTCTGTCGGGGGACATCATGTGAAACCTCTTTTTACAACACAACATCATGCTTACACTATTTACAGACAAAACAAACATAGATGTGATGATCAGAATTGGCATTAACTCACCCCTCTCCTCTCCACAGGCTTCCCCCAGTCCTCATTTTCCTTCGCCATGGCTGTGTTTGGACTCACTTTGTGTAATAATAACAGCTCACTTTGTCATTACTGCACCACTGGTCTCTGCCTGCCCCTTGGACTCGAGATCAGAGAGCGTAGCAGTGGTTTACAGCTTGGCTTCGGTTATTGTTTTCATGTTGCTGACTGTGCTCTCGGCTTCAGGAAATTTTGTATGCAATAAACTTGAGATATATTAAATAAGGCCCTGGGCTGATTCTTGATATCTGCGACTTTTATTGCAAATTCAGCTAAATGAGCTCAATTGATTGGAGCTACAGCTGTCATTAAAGGCTGGCATTATGTTATCATCATAATGATAACGCCACACGAGTGTCTTTATTGCTTATCCACCTTCAGGCTGGATTACAGACGAGGTGTTATCACTAAATGACGGCACAATGCTGAAATCACACACAGTGGGAGAGACTTCAATGTGGATCCTTGTATAATCTGAAGGATTTATCTGTTCTCACGTTGAAGACAGTTCATCTCACACACTGATTAGCGAATAGACTAATTTTCTACAGAGACACAACAGCTGCAAATCTCTTTTTATGTGTGCTCTGTCTTTGCTTTGTCACGTGCTGCATTACTTCTTATCTCTAAAGCTGTTTGTCAATACGACGGCCCTGAGGCTGTTTGCTCGTAAAACTGGATGTTGTTTGCTTCTGGGATGCCTCACTGCAAAAACAAGCCTTATATGTATGTCTGTGAATGGATCATGCTGGAAGGAAATAGAGTCAGAAGTCAGATATGCTCAGAGCAAAATATCACAAAAGATGTACTGTTAAATAAAGTAGTCAGTATTTTCTTAGGAGACCACTTATATATTTTGTTAACTAAAATCAATGGAGTGGTGTAATCTTCTAAAGGAATAAGGAAGACCGCAGACTTATATAGACTGCTAAGACGGCTTGTTATCAGGAAATCTTTCCATCAACATTAAAAATAAAATAGTTTCGATCCAGCAAAATGTTTCATCAAAAGCTCAGTGTTTAAAAGATGCAAAAAAAGTGTTTTTTTTTTTACTCCAGCTGAATACAGAGTTGCAGGATTTTATGGAGTTTCTTGCTTGGGTTGTTTTTACTAGATTTAGCACAAGGGTGCAATAAAATAAAGCTTGCTGTCACATTCTGCCTCTCTCACTTCCCCAGACCCCTTCATTGTCATCCTCTACCTGTCCACCAGATTCTCTCAGGCTTTCCCAACTGTCTCACTTGCCTGTTTCCACTTTCTCTCATTAGCCCTGCAGTATTTATCAGGGTTCCAACAAATTCAAATTCAAGGACTTTTCAAGGACTTCTCAGGACCAATATCCTCAAATTTAACGACCTGACAGAACATATTTTTCAGGCACAAATGAAGGTTAATTACTGTTACAACGCCGAGGACTTTTATAATCAGAACTAGCAGGCATTACAGAAGGACACAGACAATAATTAAACAGAGAGAGGCCTGAATGTGTGAACGTTTATACAATGTGTTGTGTTGCAGTGCTGTGTACAGGTGGCATGAAACAGACACAAAATTGTACTAATTACAAAACGTTAAGTTAAATTTCTATATGTGCACAAAATTTTGAAATTCAAGCACTTTCAATGTGTGTCTATGACAATTTTCAGAAACTTTCAAGGCCTTGATCCCCCTAATATACAAACCCTCAAGGGTTGTAAGGACCCATGAATAGAGCCTGACCAATATATCAGTTGGCATCTGAAGTTTATTGTAAATATGTAAAATATCCTGCCTCCATTGTATGTCTGTCACAAGTGTTTTATAACCACATTTGAGGGATCATTACAAAAAATGTGTGTGTGTTTCGGCCGATATATCGACAGTGGACATTTTTACTTACCTAATGTCATATCAGCATCAGCCCCACAAATCGAGTATCAGCCGAGCTTTACCTTTGAGAACCCTGCAGTGGCGTAAGCTAGTTAAAACAGGCCCCAGTGCTTGTTATTATGACGGGCCCTAGTTTACGCTAGTCACACACAAACTATTAGGCGTATATTATACAATAATTTGGATTTTACAGTTCAGTTACTTTTGTTTTTATATTGAGAAAACTTATCAATTTGTTATAGATTGCTAGTGAGTATAGAGACAGGTTTTCCTTTTTGAGGGTATAAATAGCGAATGCCACACATCGTGGAGGGCTGGCTCTTACGATGGTCCCCATAGAAAGTAGTTTGTCAAAAAAACACAGAGCCCTTCCTCTCTGCCTGGACTGTCTTCATTTGGCTCCTTGCCTTGCTCCCTTGTACCACTCAGATGTGTGACAGCAGCTACATGTATTTTGAGGAGTGAAACCTTAAAACATGATGGAGCCATTTGCAGGATCCTTCATTAGGAGAATGCACCCATGAGGTCACACTGAGATGATAATATAATAATGTTTTCTCATGGGAAACAAACGGAAACTGTGACCTTTTGGCCTCAAAGGAAGAACGAGAAACACATGAAGACAGATGGACATTGCAGTGTGAGCTGGGACATTTAGGGAATATATAATCTGAAAATCTGATGTTTTTTTATTACATGTGTAAAAACTGTTCTGTCAGATCTAATTAAAACGTCCTGTCGCAGCTCTGACCTACTGCCCATTACCTTTGGTGGACAATGTGTTTGACAATTGGCTCCAAGAACGACTGACACAGCCAAATGAACAGCCTGTGTTGTGGCAAAAAAAGGCTTCCATTAACTTGACTAGTGAATGGTCACCCTGCGCAGCGTAGTACGGCCCTCTGGTACTCTTTAACGTAATGAATTAAGTGGGCAGAGAGCCAGCAGAGGAGAGAGCAGAACCCTCATCCTTAAGTGTTTCTGAAGGCTCCAGTTACCTCAATGTCAGCCAAATCTCTGAATGCACACAATGGATTAATTCCTGCAGGAAATACAGTAAGTGTCGGTCCTCTGTGTGGCCTCTGCCGTCCTCAAGGACAGAAAACTGTGCACTGGCCGTTTTGGATGTCATCAGCATAAACAGCTGCCTCCATTTTCCCAGACACGGTATCCCGTGCTATGTCAGTGTTACTGATGGTCCTGAGGGAGCGAACTCTGCACTGTGTCGCATGAATCTAGACCACGGATAAAATTAGATTGTATGGAAACTGTTGATCTCATAAAAACTGTGTATTTATGTTTTTAATATTTTCCGTATAAACAGTAAAAGTCTCCATGTTCAGGATTAAATGTATGAGAACTTACTGTCCTCATAAGATCACAGTGCTGTTGCCGTGTAATGAAAAGTGCGTCTGACCTGATATAAAGGCTTATTACAGCAATATCATGCACCTCTACATTGCCTAATTCATCAAACAGACCAAACAATACCTCCCAAAATAAACGCTTGCCCTTTGTGAGAGTCAAACTTGAGGATAAGAGGAAATTGGCTGTCAACATGGTGCAGTTTCTCCTTCCTCACCTTTCCCAAACATCAACACAGTAATGAATCTTATTTGAATGCAGGCCTGTTAGGACTCAATGGATCTTAGACAATATTTTAAAGAGCCGAAGGAGCTTGAGGAGGTATTGTCGTGGTTGTAAACCGGGTCAGTCCCATGAGGTTCAGTGGGTTCATACATCTCGTTGGTATGCATTCAGCCTGCAGCTCAGTCGGGCAAACAGGAGCCAACAACAGCAGGGGTCAAAGGAGAAGTGAGGCGCTGGTTTCAAGGAGGAAGGACGGCATGTGATGATGACAGGTCATGCATCCTGACCGCAATGACTGTGATGATGTAGTGTAAATTTTGGTGACATGCTGAAAAGTGATTGGCTTTTGCAACTGCTGTCTGAAAAATGTTGCAACTATGAAGTGACGCAAGAATGAAAAGGTTTTGACAAAGACATCAAGGTCTGACATGAGCAGCGTCGTAGAATGTGACTCTGGTGTATATATTGAAGTGAATTGAACACTGAGATAAAACTGTGTCCATATCTTATTTTCATTTATTATATTATAAAAAGATGGCCAAGTCTAATTCTTGCATACAAACTTTTTGAATAGTCACGTTATACAGTACGCTGGAAATTATTTTATATCAGAGTCACGCTGCAGAATATGTTAAACGTTCAGTGTGTAAAATTTAGTGGCATCTAGAGGTGTGGCAGCAGATTGCCACCAATGAAATACCCTTTGTTTTACCCCTTCTAAAGTGGGCACAAGAGTTTGGAAAAAAGGCAAGACGGTGTTTGGTTCGTCTGTTCTGGGCTACTTTAGAATCACGGCGGTGCAACACAGCGGCCTCCAGGGAAGAGGACCACTTCACTCTGTAGATATAAAAGGCTCACTCTAAGGTAACATAAAATATTCTTGTTGTATATACTAATAAAAAACACGATTATCAATATCATATTCCAATTGTACCAAAAGCTCGCCTAAATCCTACACAATGGACATTTAAAGTGATAATATACTCAAAATAAAAAAACAAAATCAATATCTTGCTTCAACGATGGCTGTAAAAGGTTAGCAGTTTCCGGGAACAAAAGAAGAAGCGGAGCAGCAGCTATGGTCAGCTTGAGCGGGTTAGGGTTACGATGGATAACAGTGACAGGTTTCCACTTTAGATAATAAATGTCAAAACATTCATAGACTAGAATTACCGCACCGCAGTTGTATGCCTCCATGCACCGGTCACAAGTTGCTGCTCCTGAGCTATGTCTTTGAAAAATGGCCACAACATTTTTAGCAGCACATTATGATGCCACAGTGAAGTTGACCTTTGGGATATGAAGCTAAACGACATCTGTGCCTAATTTGAAGAAATCCCTTTGATGCGTTTCTGAGATATCGCCTTCAAAAGAATGGGATGCCATGAGGTCACGGTGACCTTTGACAACCAAAATCCCATAAATTCGTTCTTGAGTCCATGTGGACATTTGTGCCAAATCTGAAGAAATTCCCTCACAGCGTTCTTCCGTTCACAAGAATGGGCCGGACGGACAGACAACTTGAGGTGGCTGGAGGCATTTTGTTCTGCATCCTCCACTAAATAAAGATTTCCTTTCTTATAGCTATAAAGCTCCAGAACATGAAATGTATTGAGCCATATTTTAAAAAAACAATGACTGAGCACACAGATCGACAACAGATTACAGTACGGGGAAGATTAAGAATACAGGAATGGAATGATTATATTGATAAAGTCTTTTTTTCCTGCTGCAAATCCTCTATAACTGATGTGAACTTTAGCTTAACACATTAAGTCACATTAAGTCTGTTTTGTGCAATTTCTTCAAAGAAAACAGCTAACTTTTCACAGCCAATAGACTTTAATTGTCATAAGTTATCACTTCAAGCTTTCTGTGAAACAGTAACAATAACAATAAAAAGAACTTCACTTCAAGTAAGAATTCTAGAGTTGTTACAACTTAATACCTTCACACACATTTTCCCATTATTACAATACTTGAAAACTCAGTAAACAAGGTGAAAACTGAATATTCATCTCACAGTGATACCTCAGAATGTAAGTAACTTTTATGTAAGTGAATCCACACAGTACATGATAAATAAAGCTGCTAATGGTCTTTCACAGAAGGCACAAGTGCTCAAAATGCCACCAAAACACATGTAAAGAGAACTAAAACTGCACTTCGGAGTTTGATATAACACCCATCTATCAAACTACAATATTTGTGTGCAACATATTCATACAGTCAGGAAGCATCAACCTCATCACCCAGAGTGCAGGCATGTTGGCTTTTTCCAGTGACACACGCACATGTGGATACACCTGCAGAACCGCCAACCCTCGCTGCAGGCACTTCCTGTAATGAGGCTCAATGTAAAGCAGAGACCTCCAGAGTCTAGTATCATCTATCAGTCCGGACTTGACTGGTGCCGTCTTCTTCTGTGTGTGCGGAGGTGTCCTGTCCTGGCAGCAGCCTCGGAGTAGCGTCATGCGAGTACTGCACCTCCGCCCGACACTTGTTGCAGCAGCAGAGCGCGGTGCAGAGCCGCGTGCGGATAGGCTGAGTACACAGTACGAACATGATGCAGTTGGCTGCTCCCTGGGAGGTGTTGCCAATTCCCTGTAGGGTCCAAAAATAAAGTGTTTAAGGGGAGAATGGCAGCAATAAATTATCACATTGGAATAAAATGTCCTTTAATGGGTTAAAAATGACAAAGACAATATCATATTATGATTGCAGCTAATGACAGTAACAAGTGGACATTCAATATCTTTATTTACTACAATATTTTTTTTAATTGACTTATACAATATTTTTTCTATGAAATATTTTATTACTATATCAAATAAACATATTTCACACACACACGCTCTGAGTGACAATATGATTTACACAGGAAGCATTTCACAATGATGGCGTGATGATTCACAGGCTTGACAGCATGTAGTCACACCATCATATGCTAAGTTAAATATGTATACACCCATACATATGTGCTGTCACACGCCCAAAACAACTCATGCACACAGACACACACACGCAATCTAAAGGATGAAGATGCACTGAGCAGGAGGAGTACACCACAGATTAACTCACATGTAGAGTGACCAGCAGCGGGTGCTGTCTGGCCAAAGAGCCAGCTAGCAGCAGGATGAAGCGCACTGTGCTCCAAATGCGCAGGACGATGAAGATAATGGGAATGAGTGTAAGCTTCACATCAGCCATGGAGGAGAAGGAGTGTGACTGCGGCCTGTTGGCTAAGATGGGACGGTACTCGGACAAGGCAGCATGCTGCGTCAGACAGTTGTTTTGTGAAACATGAAGCAGAAAAAAGAATATAAATAAAGAGAATGAGATGTTTTCATCAAGGACATTTAAAATGTAGTCTCAACATGACAGCTATTTGAGGCAGACATGTTTATGCAGATTAGAAAAACCATCTCCGCAAAAGAGGTTTTGCTTTTATGTTCTAGTTGTTTACGCGTTGTCCTCAAAAACTTGTAAATAGATTTGAAATAAAATTTGAAATTCATGTCCTGAAGAAAAACCTAAATTTTTTGTTGTGGATCAAGAGGCAGATGGATGACTTTTTAAGAGGATTTCTTAATATAGTAAGACAGAGATTTTTAGCCATACTAGCAGCACAGCTCTAGTAATGGCCATGTAGTTCAGTTCACCACTTTGGTCATGACTGACATATCTCAACACTATTTGATGGAGTACAATGCTTTTACAGACATTCATGGTCCTCAGAGGATGAATCTATCTAACTTCTGTCACCCCCTGACTTTGGCCTGAACAATTAATCGAAATATAATCAAAAATCATAATACGGCCAAATGTAATTTTTAAATCACAGAAAGCCGTGTTTGATGAAGGTAAAATGTGAGACAAAACACCATTATAATGAAGTACTGGAGCGCTACAGAGATGCCCTGGCCTACAAATCTTGTTCTGCAGGTGTCTGTTTGGTACAGATCACAACAAATGCCACATCATTATGATTTTAATAGTTTATTGTTTGTACCATATTATGCAGACTAACCTGATGTTTATGCTGGTAACCTTTATGTAAAATATCTTTACAACTATTACATGGATTGCCATGAAATTTTGTAAACGTCTGTGCCCAGATGATGAATCCTAATGTCTATGGTGCATTTGTTTGATAAATAAACAGACATGTGTATCATTACTATGGCTGAGGTGTGTGCTCTCTGAGAAGAGATGCAATATTAAGTTGATTAATTAATCAAAAGAAAATAATGAATTGCCAACTGTTTTGATAGTAGATCAATCATTTCATTCATTTTTCAAGCAAAATGTCAAACATTTGCTGGTTCCAGCTTCTTAAATGTAAGTATTTGCTGTTTTTCTTTTTCATTTATGATCATAAATGAAGAGTCTTTGGGTTTCGGACTGTTGGTTGGATAAAAAAAGAAATCTGAAGATGTTATTTGGGGAAAATTGTGATGCGCATTTTTGACATTTTAGAATAAATAATAATAAATAATTGTTAGTTGCCCTATCTCTGAGTACTTTCTGGTTTAAATTGTGTTTTATATTTATATCTTGACAGGTTATTTGACAGAAAAGGAAATCCTTTAAATACATGACTCCGCTGTAAGACTATAAGAGCTAGCATTGAACTGGTAAAATCCTGGTTTGGATCTCACCGCTATGTAGATGTGTCTCTTGATCAGGATGTAGAGGACGGGAAGGGTGAGATAGGCCATGAACTCCCAGATCTTTCCGGTAAGCAACATCCACAGGACCCCGTCAGGAGCACCAACAGTGACCCAGCACCAGCCCACCGACACCTCTGATGCACCATAGCCAATCTTGCCCAGGGACACGGCTGCAACGGTGATGGCCAGTGGAACGCCCCAGCTAGAGCACAAAACAGACGGAAGATTAAACTTGACTTCCTCAAAAGTTTAACAAAACATCCTATCTTTAAACATCTCCACAAAGTTTCTAAGTAATTGTTTGTTGGGTTCAGCATTAACACTGCAAAGACATGTGACACCATGTGATAGATTACTTTGTGCTTAAGGCTTGTTGGCGTTACATAGTTCATTGTGCAGAGTCAGTGCAGAGTCATACCAGTAGTGTTGCATGTGTTCTGTGCATCATAAAACCACAAAGTGATTTCAACACTTTGTAGGACAATGTTTGCTCCGCTTCCCCCTGAAGTAATGCCTCCTCTCTTAAAACACCAAATTAAAAGAATACTTTCAAGGCAGTATAAGCTTGATCATTGGAAATACCACAGTGCTTAAGGCCTTGTTATTTGTGTGTGTGTGTGTTATGCATACATCCCTTGATGAATGGCTCTGTTGTGCGATCTTCAATTCAATGGAGCATTTGAGAATTCACAGAAACAGAATCAGAATGACAACAACCACAGACGCTGCTGCGAGGCGCACCCAGGGGTGAAAATGTTCTTGTGTCCAAAAATAGATCAATTATACAGCGAGCACAGTGAATCAACTCCCTCCTCACATCTTCACAATCAACATGGACAGCTCATTAATGTGCAGAAGGAAAGCTGACAACAGAGGACGTATGTGCTGATTCAGAGCATTCAAAGTAGACTGGAGCTTATAATGGAACAAGTGGTTTGCTTAACCTTTTAACTTCCTTCATATAGATAGTTGTTAAACAGTGAAAGCTTGTTTTATGAGGGTTTAATCCTGAAAAACCCAATCCTAAAGAGTTGTGTGGCTGTGATCTTTCACTGTTTTGGTAATTGTGGTGGCTAATGACTTTTAGTACATAAAAACATACATGATATTATTGCTTGCTCATCAGGTTTGGGTGGCAATTCTGCTTAAAAATAAAGAAATATTGCTTCATTTAGGGACAAATCAAATTCTACCTACATTGTGTAGTATATCTTGTGTAATTTAAATGACCAAATCTAATAACTATGGCAATCTAATTTGTTTAAGTATGATATATTCAAAGTAAAGAGGAATACATCTTGTTAATGTCAAAATTTCTGTTCCTTTGTGATGATTAAAGGGAGCTGACTTCCCCTAATTGTTATTTAAAAAGTTGTTTTATCTTAAGGCAATAGCAAACACAGGAGCAAACATGATGAAATGAAAATGGCAAAATTAATGTTATATATTCCTTTTCCATTTGAGTTATGTAATTTCTACTCATCTACTTTAGTTACATTTGACTACAGTGTCACTTTAAATTAGATATGAAAAAAAGGTACAAATGAATCAGAGTTTTATTTAAGTCAACTCTTGCACCAAGTGAGAACAATTTCCATGAACCAGTAGACGAGGGCAACAATAATTCCATGTCAGTCAACCAAGTCAAAACATTCCCCCCTGTTGATGTCAGTCCATGTCTTTTTCATCTAATTTCATCACCTGCATGAAAGTGAGACAAGCAGTTGCAGAGAATTTCCAAGTGTTACTCACTCAACAACATAAACAAATAAATCTGAATGTTTGCTTCCTGTAAGAGGTGTAATACAAAGAACACGTAAGGGAGCAGAGAACAGCTTGATGTTAACATGGGGAAGCAGCGTTCAGTTTCTATGCTCCACGTATCTACAGATAGCCCAAGTTCTGCTCCAACTCTCTCTCAACTTTCACGTTTGCCACTACATTTTATTAAATTAAATTTGGGATTATTCATCCATATCTTGCACTGTGATTATTACACTGAAATTTTCATTCTGCTGTTTCACTTTTTAAGCAGATCTAGAAAAAGGGATGGGTCTTCTCTCACTTTCTTTAACATCAGGACATAGGGAGTTTTGCGACATCTTTGTTAATTTCTCAGGGAATAATGCATGGATCAGGCCTATTTAGGTGGCAGGTATCTATGAGTAAATACAATTTAATGCTGATCCTATATATGGTGAGCTCAAATTATGTTTAAGCAGTTATGGGTTACTTTCCGTTACTTTTGGATAACCTCAATACCAAACATATGCAAAAAAGACTTGAGAAAATAAATATAAATAAGATAACTTTTATTCAATCTTAATACAGGTATTCATTTTCACTCCAGACCAGAGTGATGTTGTGTGAGACACGTGAAGTGTTGTCGTGTGTGTGCACATGTGCATTGTTACAACCAGTATCTCAATCTTTTTTTTGTTAGTAATCTTCAGTCTTTTTTATTGAATGTATTTGTAATTCAATTAAAAAAAGAAGTTCTGTAACTTAACCAGAATACGGTTACCCTTTTTTTGTATCCAGATTACATAATCCTGTTACATGTATTCTGTTACTCCCCAAGCCAGGCTTTTCACTTCGGTGTGGGATTAGGTTTGATTGAATTAAAGGGGACTGTTGGACCTTGGCGGAGGTATGCACTCTATTGAGTGCCATTCCAGTATTGCTATGTGTTGTTTTATATCCTGTTTTAATGTCTCATTGAATTGCCCTGTATTTGAAAGGTGCTGTAGGATAAACTTGCTAATTAAAAAACAGATTTAGACAATGCTACAAAGACATTAAAGATAATTATGTCGTTGTGAGACATAATTAAATCATTATGGGACTAGACTGTAATTTTAAAGTGATAATAAACAGCCTACAGCGATAAAAAAAATAAATAAAGGTTTCTTTACCAGCACTCATTTAGATCTAATAGGCCATTTAGTTAGCAAACACAGCAGCCTCCATATAGTCGCAATACTACTTTGCCAAAGCAGATAAACAACTGGGAAGTAACTTTAAGTGTGATTATTGTGATAACATTGATGTCCCACTGAGAGATGGAGCTTAAAAAACACTATCTGGAGACCTCAGTTCAAGATCAAGTTAACCTGCCTCAAAGCAAGTTTTTGCATGTAGATGTTTAGTAGTATCTGCATTTGACATAATAAAAACAAACAAACGGGTATTTGTTTTAATTTCACTTGAACAAATGCGATAACTTGCCTTTCAGTGTGTTTATCTGAAAAAAGGCCAGCTCCTTTAAGAAGGTTACTCTGCGCGCGGTGGCTCAGAACACTCCTTGGCCGTGTTGCCATGGAAACATTGTCCTTGGCGCTGCGATAGCTGCGAGGCTAACTTTATAGCCTTAAAACTTGTCTTTATTATTTTCCATGAATAAATTAGGCCAGTCTAACACATGAACTAAGCTGAAACAAGTTAGTGTACTCTCGGTTTTAATGAAGCAGGCAGCAGGGGGCTTTAATTTTTTGTTGTCTCACCGAAGCTAACTACGTAAACTTGACTTGTCTAGTTGCTAGCAACAAAAATAACAATAGCCTATAGTTAGCATAGCAGTCACGAAGAAAACTAACTTAGACCCAACCTACGCACTTACCTGACGAGGTGGAAAAACAACACCAGGCTGTCAGCGACTCTTTGGCTGGACCTCACGATGAAAACATACAGGTAAACAGCGATGGCCATCGTCCAGAAAAAGGAGCTGGTGTTGGCGAAAGTCGATATCGCCCCCTGAACGATGCAGTCCACCGAGTTGGTGCGAAAAACTCTCCAGACTCCATATGCGTATGAGACGGCGGAGAGCCAGTCAGACACCGAGAGGTAAACCAGGAGCTTCCTCGGAGTCGTCCTCAAGTCTGACCAAATAATGTAGGTGAGGATGATGAGCGAGGAGCCCAGAAACGACAGCGCGCACGAAAACAAAACGATCACCTGCTCAGACAAGTACACATCTGTTTGGTTTCCATTTGCCATCGTTCAGTGCGATTACATATGAACTACGGTCACCTCATGTACAAAAGTTGCTCTGTCAAACAACATCCCTCCGACGAGAAGACTAAACTTTCACAGTCTCTTCGTGTAGGAGGCATTTAAAACAGAGTCGAGCCTTATGACTTCACAAACTTCGTCCATTACTCTTAAGGGAGCCAAACAAACTTTCCTTCAGTGTTTAACCCCTCCCTCCCCGCCTCTCTCTCTCTCTCTCTCTCGTTGCACCATCCGGAACCAAAAGCAGAAGTCAGTCAGCTGGTCATGGGCAGACTCATAGACTCAAGTCTATTTCAGTCTAATGGCCTTTGCTTGTGTGGCCTTGGTAAAGCTAGTTTATCACACAAAAACAGATGACAACCTGTATTTTTCCTTCCCATGCATGGTTTTTTATTAAACTGTTGTGCCATCTGACATTTCAGGCACACTTAACACAGAGAGCAGTTAAGTACTACAGAATATTACATTTGATTTTTTTTATTATTATTGGATTTTCACATATAAATAGGAAAAAGGTGCCCATAAAACAGTATTATAACTGTCCCATTCCTAATTAAGGCTTGGCAATGCAGTAAAAGTGGGTAACACTTTTTAACAGTTGTGGAAATACTGTACTCAAGTACGAGCACAGTTACATTACTGATATATTACTCAATTACAAGTTAAACTACTGGTATTAAAATAATACTTAAGTAAAAGTACAAAGTATTCTTCTCAAACAAAAGTACAAGTACCCCCAAAAAATGACTTAATTACAGTAATTTGAGTGGATGTAATTAGTTGCTTTCCGCCCATTTAAATAACCATCATAAATAAATAGTAAACTTATGTTGATTAAACTGTAGTTATTAGTTATTTCACTTTAACAAACAATTAAATGACATAAACAAGTATTAAGCATTTGTAAAGGTTAAACATCAGTTGCAATGTCAAAATGTTTATAGATGATTATACACAGTGTTTATTTTCCATTTACAAAGTATTATAGACATCAATTGCAACTTTACAATAAACAATTTTTTTAACTATTAACAAGTTTAATGAATTATTACTATTTATTCATTATAAAGTGTTACATTAAAAGGTATTTACAGAAGTGCAAGCTAATCAAAGGGTCATGAAAAAGAAATAACTTAAAATAGTACAAATAGAAAAGAATCGCAGCACAAAGAGAATAAGAGTACATAAAAACCTCATCAGGTGAAGTAAGTAAAGCTAAGACATTAAAAGCATCCCTTTATAGCACTAATGGTGGCTTGTATTCATTAATTAATTGTAAAATAATTTCTGAAAATAAGTGGAAGCCTGGAGCCGGTTAAGTTTTTGCTCAGTTTTAATCTAAAACAGGGCATTTCCATAGTCTATTCATGTGTGTAAATATTTTATGAAAGCACCTGTAGTTGTCCTCCAAAATATAATTTGGATTGCAACTAATGAATGTTTTCATTATTGATCAATCTTTCGATTAATTTTGGGGTTAACTGGCTTGATTACATGCTTAATAAACCCTCTTGAGAATAAAATGCCTCTCACAATTGCTAAGAAACCAAAAGTGATGTCTTAAAATTACTGGGTTTGTCCGACCCTCTGCAAAATCTCAAAGTATTAAATTCACGGTTCAATAAAACAAACACAAAAAAGTGGTAACTGTGATTGTCAGTTTTGCTCAGTAAAAAACTTGAATGGTTAATCAAGTATAAAAATTGTTGCCAATTATTTTTTGTCAATTGTTAACTAAGCATTTCAGCACTAATTACTGTATTAAGAATATTAAGGTATTCTGCATGAATGCATGAACTGGCTGAATTCTAACTGAAACATCAGATAAACAATGCAACACATCAGAAACAATGCAGATGAAGCTCATATTTCATTTTTTAAATGCAGGTCACAGTAACACATCGCATTACCCATCCAGTATGTAAGCGTTGAATTGTAGGAAAACCTGAGTTTGTCGCCCTCAGTGAACAGGAACAATCTCAGCGTTCTGGGGCAATGAAAGGAATTTAAAAAGGAAATTATAATGCAGATTTAATTAAAATGTGCTGCTGGTGGTCACCTTTTGCCTCAAAGTAAATTTCCTCGTTATCAAACAGTTCATTGGGCTTACGGGCCCACCATCATAAAGTAAGCATTTGTGACATTTTGAGTAATGAGTAATGCCGTGAGCAGCTGTTCATTTTTTGGTGGCCTTATAATTGTGGTTTTCCAAAGAGTTGAAGAAATGTAAAAAGATGTAAAGCCCTAAAGCAGCTTCCTTGTGTGAGAGCAGGCTTTTAATGCTTCTGCATTGCTGCAGCCCATAAAAATGCAACCCCTTTTTTTGTGTTTGCAGCAATGCAGTGGCGCGTTGTCTTTTTTTTCCTGCAGTCTACTGCAAACACATCTGCATTATTATCAGCATCAGTTTTACAATACACAAAACTGTCCAAGTGTTAACAATAAATTGACCACTAAAAGGCAAAAGGGGTTTCTTGGCTCTTAAATCAGGAGCGCACTATACAGTCAGCTGTGTCTGCATTCGCTCAGTGAAAAACAAAATTAGTGTGCACCTGGCATCCAGGCCGTTCTGCCTCATCTGCACTCATTAGTTGTACTGTGCTCGCATGGCAACATCATTTTTTCAAGGGTCTCAAAGTGCTTTTACACAGTGCAACAACACAAGTTTTTCCATAATAACTAAATGCGTGTGTACTCTGAAAACAAACGAGGCAAGTGAATAAATTTATGTAACTTTAATTTCCCCCCCTTTTTATTTTTACAGTAATAATTAATGACACGAAGACATTATTAGGCTGCAACTGATAAATAAGAATCAACCATATTTAATATTAATGTGTTAGCATCCAGAAAAAAGTACTTAAAATCCATGAAGCAAAATGAAAAACAACATGCATCTACAACTTAAAAGGAATCCCAAGTCATTGTGAGCCAGGCCATTTTTCCTGAGTGAAAGGGATTTTAGACTTAAAAAAAAATACGATGTAGGTTTTACAAATTGCTGCAGTGTTTAATGAACAAAAGCATGCTGGGAGGTTGCTTTCAGTCACAAGATGGCAGCAGAGGATAATAAAAATACAACACAACGTGTAGACATTTGATTCTTTCATCCAATTGTTAATATTGTAGAGGCTGTGAAGAAAAAGGCCATGCTCTCTTAGTTGATCTATCTTCAGTTAATTGTGTATCAGGTCCACTGCTCTTGTTAATTTCTACAGTATCAGCACACATATGTAAAGAACTTACAGTAGCAGCAGGATCCATGTTTGCTACAATGCTGATAATGCAGTTTTTCTCCCTGTGCCGGCTGTGATCCCAGGGCCTCTTATTGCGAAGAATTTCTGCGGCAGTATACTTGCTGATTGCTTCGTTCTCACTCCTCACAACAACCAGCTAAGACACTGCCAGAGAAACACCCACAGGAGCCACGTCCAACCGTCCGTCCCTGCACCTGCCGACTGGTCTTTGCCGTGGCACTTCCACCTGTGAGTCTGGCACTGCGGACGCTCACACTTTTCATGCCCAGCTTCATGGTGCAGTGGTTGGAAGGTAACGGCCTCACACTAAAACCCCTGGGGGGTGGCGTGGTCCTATGCCAATAGCCAGAAGCTCTATAAGAGAAATGGGGAAATAATGATTGAATAAGAATTGTTTTATGGATTAAGACTGATTTGGCCTGATACATTTTGATGTAAAATGAAAATAAATATATGGTTGGATTCACTTTCTCTTTGGAAATCTTGGATTAAGATTTAAAGAGGCACTCTCTCCTGCCCAACTCGGCTTTATATAACTGCGGTGCATTGATGCTCCACTGCCCAGAGTGACCCAAAGCTTGTACCCAAACAGATTCTTGATACTCCTCTAGCCTTTTTTGCAGCATCACTTTAAGTGCACACAACTTGGGCAAACACAAACACCCCCGAACTAAGAATAGACTTGCCATGACTCATGATTTTGCAACAAAAAGCTCAGTTTGATTTAGCTCTCATCTATTTGTGTGTGTGTGTGTATCTGGCGTGGCTATCTGTTCACATGAGCACTATATAATGCAAGTGTCTGTGTGCTTGTGTACCTAAGGGACAACAGCTAAAACCCCCTTGCTATCAGTTGCATTTGCTCGCTGCAGTGCTATTTTTGGGCCGGCTGACCATTCCATACTGCCCTCTCCCTGTGGACTCTGCTTTGCTGACAGGACAACATGGATACTAGAGAGCGATCTGCAGCAAATGAAGGAACAGGGAATTATTAAGGAGGTAGAGAGGTGTCCGTAGGGAGGTTTGGAAAAAAACACAGATGGATGAACGTCCTCTACTGGGTGTACCTTCACTGTTAGAATTCGCAGCAAGGCTATTTGTAGCTCCCCATGTCCGCTTTTAGTGTATTTTATGACGCATTTTTGGTTGTATAACTGGAAATTCCTTGCATGATTGGTGGTTGGAGCATTTTGACCTTATCTAATGTCAAAGAAAGAATTTAGATACTGTTGGTGATGCTCTGATCTAAGTTTTGAAACAATAGGCCCTGCTGATACCATCACTAAATATTTATTTCCCTGCTCCTCTCTTACACAAGTGACGTCCACTGACAAACACAGGAGCACCTGGCCTCCTTTCAGTGGCCAAACGGCTGCATCTGTGTCTCTTTGTGGCAAGCCAAATGCTGCCTCCACTGAGCACATGATGACAGGAATTCCTTCCTGCACAGGGCTTGATGTAATCCCTAATACAGGATTGAGGAATGCCAGTGAAAACAACACCCTGCTTGCTAAATGAATGAGCTGCCTCACTGCATCACATGGCAAACAGCAGCAGCAGGAGCAGCAAAGAGCCTCGACTCTCAAAACGTGTCAACAAATATGTTTCCGGCCTCAGGTTGGCTCCAGCTTTCCTGACAGAATTTCACCTTACTTTTTCTGTATTACTGGCCAAACAAAGAAAAAGGTAGTGAATAGTATAGTATAGTAATATAGTTACTAGTGTGAGGTGTGGATTGATCTTGCATGAATTGATTTAGTAGGAGACCTAGAAAAATATTGAAATTGACTAGAAGGCAAAATTGCTTTAAAATAATGTTAAATACACCGTAATTTAGAAATTACGGGTCCAAGAAAAGGAAATAGTTATCACTCAGGTAAAGTATGCTGATGTAAGGGAGGGATATTGGAGCAAATATGATTGAGAGAGATCCAGATGAAACAACACGAATACAACTGCATCTAATGATTCATTTCATTAGTGATTAATTTGACGATTATTTTCTCATTTAATCAATAAATTACCTCTCCTTAATTTCAAGGTTGCTTCTTCAAATGTCACGATTTGTCCGACCAAGGGTCTAAAACACAGTGATTCAGTTTACAGTCACATACATATGAAAATCATCACAATAGGAGGCTGGAACAAGGATATTTTGCTTATCTTTACTTGAAAAATTACTTAAATGATTAATCGACTTTCAAAATAGTAAATTGAATATTTGAAGTTCAAATCAAATCATGTTTATTTATACAGCCCAAAATCACAATCACATTACTACAGTGGGCTCTACAATCTGTACAGCAAACGACATCCTCTGCCCTTTGACCTTTGATTCAAGTGAGGAAAACTCTTGTGAATAAAAAACCCATTGTAGTGAATTTGACAGAGGCTGAGAAAATAATTTAAGCTGATGAGCCTTGTTTAATTTTTCAGATACCAGAAGTGATTTAAATCAGAAAAAAACACTTGTTAATTAATAATATTTTAGACATTTTTATACATCTGTTATTTTATAAGGCAATGTCCTTCAAAGTTCAAAGCACCATAAATTAGCTTATCTTGTTAGATGACAGACAAATTGTTAGAAAGTAAATTACTGTATGAAAAAAAAAAAAAATGTTATTGACGTGTCTTGCTGGCAACTTTGAAGTATAGACGTGCCTCATTACACCCATGTGTGGAAACCAAAAGCTTTGAAGTTTTCATAAAGATAAAGATCTTTAAAAAGATACATTTATTTTAATATATTTTAAGAATTAATATTGGTCAATTTATTAAAGTACGAGAGGTCTTACATCTACAGTATGAAATATAACAAAATTTAGATGTGTTTGTTTTTCTTAGACTTGCATTCATGAAAGTACTGAGACTCAGTTCTTACACCAGCAATTCTCCCTAATAAATCTGTAGTTCATGACATGTTCCACCTACAGGCAACAAAACCTCCTCAGCAATACAGTAGCTCTCTCATCACATTACCCAAACACAAAGACACACATGAGCCGCATTTCCACCTCAGGAACTTCCCCAGGGACCATGAATTTTTTTGCATTTCCACCGCAGGGACCAGGGTTTAAATTAATATCTGGGGTTATTACTTTATCCCCCAAAAGTCCCTGCTAGGGGGGTAGTACTTTCCAGAAATACTGATCACATAAAATACAGATTTGTTGAACCCTCACTGGGGAAGTTCACTTGTAAAACAGCAATTTAAGAGTCAGAAGCAGAGAGAGAAAGTGATTGAATAGTAGATAAGAATTAAACGAGATGAAGGAAGAAGAAAATATAATAATTAACTAAAGAAAGTATTTAAAAAAACACATGAATATATATATATATATATACACACACACACACACATATATGTATATATTCTGTATATAAGGATACATATACAGACTATAAAGCCTGATAAATCATGATAACAACATTAAAAAATGATATCTAAAGATATGTATGTAAGTTTAATTACACAGTGTCAATATCAGTGTGTGTAAAATGCATATATATTATATGATAAATGTGTATATAATGATGAGTATAATAATGTGTATATATAATACAGTATATCATGTTTAATATGTATAAATGTGTTTACATAGGATATATACCTGATATAAGTAGTGCAAAGTATCTAAACGTTGTGGGTGGGGCTTACAGCACTGAACATCTCTGATTGGTCAAGTACATGCAGCATTTAATTACAGCCACCATTTTTAAAAATTTGCAGCCTCAAACCACTAACCCACGTTTTATTAATTGAATGTCAATGGAATGATGACGATTGCGGTGTCTTCATGCGCAAAGAAATTTGTGTAAAAATAAGCCATGACCTTTTCACACATCAGCGGACTAATTTGCCTAATCTTTGTCGGTCTTTAGGCCGAGATGGAAATGCAGACATCAGTGGGTAGAAGGAACCTTTTTATTTCTTGAAACCAAAAGTTCTGGGTACTTTGGGTGGAAACAGCTATATATAATACACACCCCAACCGCAGACCCACCTACACTTTCTGGATCCACACTCATCTCCCAGCTACCCAACATCACAAACCCTGTGCACCCATCCCTCCACGCTCCTCTCTGCTGTGCATTTCTTGGTTGTTCCAGTGTCAGCTAACAATGCTCAAACAGTCATGCTTCTCTGCTCCAGTTCCCTTTCCACAAACCTAATCATCTTATGGCCAACAATGACACTAGTATTTACTGTACAGCCATGTTTCTGAAAGTTGCTTCACATGATGGCATGCCCGATGCCGGAGCCAAGCCTCTCCTGAGGTTTATGTAGCAAAAGTATGTATATAAGTTTTGCTTTTTAGACACTTTAATTTCAAATTGGGAATTGAAAATCACTACTGGAGGCATTTTATGTCGAATATGGAATATGATTAGAAGTTTAAAAAAAAGCCTGGTCTCTACCTTTAGCTGTACATTTTTTAACTATTTTGACAGGCATGAATTCATTTCAACAGCATTCACACATCAGTATTGCATGCGCAGTTAATAATTCAGTGGTTTTGAGTATTAACCACAGTACACACTACCTATGGTTACCAGAAAACAGAGTTGCCCCAGTAACTATCTGCAGGCTTGACCACACAAAAGCAAAATACACAGATCATAGTACACAAGACACTAAATGATTATCTTTTGAGTCACTTGAGTGATTAATGTATTTGAGTTTTGACTGCAGAGCTAATCAGTAACATGACGCTATTAAGTGTGACAGCGTGGACAGTCTGACAGCATGTCTTTATCTGCTTTTCTATGTACATTGTGTGTAATCTTATGACATCCCCTGACTTAAAATGACCCATTTTTTAATTCTCTGTATTTAACCAGACCATGTTGTGAGAAATGAGGAACTCTGAACTCTTCATCTGTCTGGTTTCTGCTTTTTCAGAGAGGAGACGTGGCCTGCTGGGTCTCCCGGTGGAAACCAACTTTCATTCTGGCCAGAAGAGAAAACAATAACAAAAACAGCTGTCCTTCTCTGTGAGGATCAAACTGTGGTCAGACAATGATCGCCGAGTCCCCAGGGGCTTGTGAAAGGGTCAATGGTGGTGCTCTGTCTGTGAGGAGGTTACTGTGCCACTGTGTGATTGGTAAGTGTGTGTCCGGGTGTATCACTGCATTCAATAACCTTTTGTATAGTTACCATGGCATCGAGTTAGCATCAAGACTCGGCTTGGACGCTTTCACAACACTTAGAGCTGTATACTTCAAATTAACATGTTCTCATTTATACTTCAATCAACTTACAGGCCTTATTAAGCAGATCTGAAGGCCTCATTTTAGCATCTTTTGATTTCCCCACACTAATTAGTCTTTCTGGAGTTTGATAGTAGAGGTGCTCTCTCTGCAATAACAATTAACCAAGACGCTTGCACAAGTGCTCAGTTGTAATATTATATGTGAGAGGCTTTTATTCGCACACAGTTTTGACACTCACCACGCAGCCAGGCAGCAGTGGAGTTCTTCCATCCAGGCTTGTCTCCAGGAGTGCACTCTGGGTGTTGACACCAGCAGGAGTCTGTCCACCGGGGCTGCAGGGCTCTCCCATTGTGTGGGTCACTTCACACTGGCAAAGTGTTGACCACAAGCTTCTCTCTTCCTCGCTCTCCCTCTGTGTCTCTGTGGATGTCTCTCTCTCTCTGCTCCACTCAGGCAGCACAACAAGTCAAGGCATGTTCCAACACGCCACCAACAGCCGGACCTGGTGTATGAGCCTGCTCCTAGACCAGAGGGGGAGGAGCAGAGGATCAGAGAGAGGGGAAACCCAGGAAAAAGACCCAGCATGACTCAGCCTGCTTCAGTCGGTTAGCATACACAGCTTTTACTTTCCACACTCAACACATGAAGGGGTTATTGTGTGAACATACATTAAGATTGATTCTCTGGTGGACAGAGAGCTGATGTGAGGTGACAATGCCAACCGGCTGAAAAAGTGTAAAAAAGAAGAGCATTTTTGAATTGGTCTGACTTGTCAAATCATCTTTGTTATGTCAAGGATCATAAAGAACAGTTTGCCTGCAGGGAGTGACTTCTTTCTCCTCTTAGCCTCCCTGTCCAGCCGGTGGAAGTAGCAAGCAACACCATGTTCTCTTTTTTTCCCGGCTAAGGCTAAAAAACTCCATCTTTAATGCTGTAAGCTGAACGGATGCTAGTGAAATTGATATCTTAGCTACAGTATTGCTCTTCATTCATAGTCTTATTAGCAAGTAGTGCTGTTTTATGCTTTA
The DNA here is from genome assembly GCF_040436345.1 of Pagrus major. Classification (NCBI taxonomy): domain Eukaryota; kingdom Metazoa; phylum Chordata; class Actinopteri; order Spariformes; family Sparidae; genus Pagrus; species Pagrus major. Next base: position 18,994,897 of record NC_133221.1, on the reverse strand, counting down.
CACAGCAGAATGAATAGTTTATAGAAGCTGTAACTGGGCACCAGCACAGCATACTAATGAAAGCTGCTGATTCATCAAATCATGTTTCACAGTAACCCACTGTAGGTCACATCAATTACAGATGAAGCCCATCAGCATGAATTAAACGACTGGGAAAATTTTGAGGAATGTATACGCAAAAACTTGTGAAATATTAATATTTTCCCAGATCTGTGATGTTTAATCATGTCAAATCTGAATTTAAAAGCAATGTATTAATGCAGCGGAGAAAGAATCCTCTATCTGATGGATCAAAGAGCTATAAATACAAATGTACATCTATGTACAGCTTAGCTACTGACACATTAAACTGTGTCAAATGTGCAGAATCATCACCATCCATGAGTGCTAATTATGCAGAGCCGCTCTGATGCTAGCTAGGTTTTTTTTTTTTTTTCTTTTTTACTCGAGGAGGGGTGATGCCAGTTCATTGCTGCTGTAGTGGAAGTTGATCACTAGGCAGATTCTGGGTGCAGTGGCAGGAACCAGCTCAGCAAATCTCACCTGCTACAATATGGTCTCAATCTGGTTGCCTGAGCATCTCTTAAAGCAGCGTACTGTACATCACTGGTGCTGCTCTCCACTCCACTGCAGCCCGTCAACAGACTGATGACCTTATCAATGAGAGAGCAAAGTCACTATGATGTTACGCCCAGAAAGAACTCAAAGGGTCGTCTTTTTTCCCCCCGCTGAAAGCAACTAGAGCAACTTTGTAGAAAAGAAGAGCAGCAGAGGCGTATTCGCCTGCAGACACTTGCTTTAATTTATTAGAAGTGGTGATGCGGCACTGCACTGCACAGCAGCGCTTTGACAAAGTGCCAGCAGTAGTTTCACCAATTGAGTTGGTTTAATTTATGGCAGCATGACACTATCTGCTGTTTGCACAAGAGTGAAATGTGGACAGCCTGCACTTTAATAGCTAAAATCATTACATAAAACTGGAATTAATTCATCTTCCTACCTGGGACACAGACTGCAGCTGAGGCCTCACACACCTGAGGGGGGCGGGGTGGGAGGTGGAGGGGGTGGGGGGAGAGGAACCCCTAGCCCAGCAAGTTCAAAGCTTGCTGCATTGATTACATCATCGGAACTGGAGTGCTGGAACGGGACAATGCACCATCGAGAGGAGGGGGGCAACCGGCTAATCTCACCATTGCCTCCCTGTGGAGCTCCATGAGCAGTGTGTGTGTGTGTGTGTGTGTGTGTGCGCGCACGTGTGTGTGTGTGTGTCTTCTGTCTCTAAACTCAGCTCAGTCCAGTCCAGTCCAGGGTGAGACGGCCTGCTTTCCCTTACATTTACCACCAGTGTGTCACATGACCGAGGGGCTGTCTGTGTCTGAGAGTCTCGATGAGCAGCCCTGTGACTGTGTGTGCAGTAACGTCTGTGTGTGTGTGCACGTGTGCTATTCGCGGCCGGCACTGCAGGAACTCAGCTGCTGCAGGACACTGCAGGATTGCTGTTCTGCTGCTGGCTCACTGGCTCTTGGTTTTTTTTTTCCTCTCTCTCTCTCGCTCTCTCTATTCACTCAGGCAAATTGCTCAAGGAGGATGGTGGGAGCATGTGCTGCATACTTTTTCAGCAGGGGAGGGGAGGGGGGAGGGTGAGTGTAGGAGAGAGGATGAGGAGGGGGGGGGGACAGAATCACAGAGGTGCAAAGCATGCCGGTGAGGCGCTGTGCTGGGCAACTGTACCTCTGAGAGAGACTACAGTAGAGAAATTGGAGACGAGGCAGGAGGAGGAGGGAAGAAGAGGAGAGAGGGTGGGAGGTGGGGGGAGGGCAGAAGTGAGGCGCAAGGAACATCAGGTGAGTGCGGCAATTTCCTTTGCTGGCAGTGCAGCACCCACCCTCAGTGAAAGTGCGAGCCATAGAACTGCAGATGTTCCAAGATGATGTCAGGCTACGGATGTAGCGCGGACCTCATGTACATTTAGCTATCGCCCTGCTCCCCCGCACTCACCCGCCTGCAGTGGGGAGAAATCCAAAGGCCAGAGAGATGCTCTGGACTTCAGCCTCACAAAGAGCCCGATGACGACGCAGGGCCGCTTTTCAAGGTCTTAGCACAGTTACCTGAGGTGAACTTAGAGCCAGGCGAGAGCCAGGCGAATTGACCTGGCTGGATCCATCATCCAGACCTCCCAGACAGGTTTCACAGCACAATTTTCAAGACTGACTCACTTTTATATGAAGCTTTTCGCCCACTAACTATTTTTACATGGCCTTTGAAAGGGCTTGCAGTCGAGCGTAGACAGAGCAATATGTCATAAAAGACAAAAGTAGCAACATCGACTTTTAGAGCAAAAGAGTTGCTGAGATACTGCAGCGTTGATATTATTGGAGTGGATGTTCTCTGAGAGACCTTTTCATTTCTGTTTTTATCCAAGAGACAAATAAAACTAAAATTAAATGCATACACAGCCGCCTCAGTACTTTCCCTCACAGTATGTGCTAAACTCCCCAAAAAGAATCTTAAAGAGCTGCACTCTGCCCTGAAATCCACTTTTAGGACAGCAGAAAAGTCCCAGTAGCTAGTGCACAACTTCATGACTGCAGCACAGCTCCCCTGTCCCATGCAGGCCACTGTAGCCTCGTCCTCATTTCCGCATTTCAGCACTCAGACACTGACAGCACAGGACCACTGACACAATAGATCCTTCCTACCAGTTTCCAGCATCATATTCACAACTAACACATGCTGCTAAATATAAACCCACAACTAGCAGAGAAAAGTAGAGAGCTCGGGACTGTCTGTTCTTTCCTTAAAGCCAAGTCAGCAAAGATAAAAGTCTCCTCTACTGAAACGAAGTCTTCCATCCTGGCTAGTTTTTTTTTTGTTTTTTTTGTCCTTGTGTCAAATGGCGAGTCAGCCGCTATCTGACACGCCGGCTGCTATTTCCAGCCTGTACCATGCGTTAAACATGGATGAGGGAGCAGCAGAGCCTGACTGCTAACTGACTGGCTGGCTGGCTGCTGCCTGGTTATTGCTGGTGCAGAGGAGGCTGACACTGATGAGACAGAAGCAGCCGGGAGCCTCCACACTGCAGGCATGCACACCGACATATCAACTCCTGTAAGGCTGATTTAGGAAGTATACCATCCGATGCAAAAGGAGAGACAGACATTAGGAGACAACATGCAAGGTAAATAAGACTAGAGAGGAAATAAAATGTATACCTACAGATGAGTCTCGGACTGCATCGCTCACGGGGCGGCGAGGAGGAAAACTTCTCTGCACTCACTCTGAGCCTCATGGTCGCTTGTGATGTGCCTTCATGGCGCGGCAAAGTTGACTGCAGCATTGCCTCCTGAACAGAATGACATTGTTTGCACTCTCTCTCTCCCTCTCCCTCTGTCTCTCCCTCACTCCTCCTCCTCCTCCTCCTCCTCCTGTACGCTCTCGCTCCCCCTCCTCTTCTTTGCACGCTTGCTGGCAGCATAAACTGCACAGCTCAGCAGTGTTCCCCCACTGCCGCAGCAGATCCTGCATGAGCTCTGCGTATCTGAGTGGGATGGGACTTTTAAAGGGGAATGCAACCTCCAGGGTCAGTGTGTGTGCACATCCTCAGTCCATCCTCCTCCTCTCCTCCCTGTCCTCCTCTACACCCCCCCCCACTCCAAAAACACCCCTGAGAATCATCAGTGTAAAGGACTCCTCACAAGAGAGACCCCCTCCACGCACGCATAACTCTCCATCCCCCTTTAATTCATTTTCACACTATAGCAAAAGCTGCTTTGAGATATGAGTGTGCTCAAACCTCAGTGAGGAACAGTTTGCTCCACAGAGAGGCCATCTCCTCTGGTGTGATTTAGAACTTGTCAGATTATTTCTAAAATCTAATTTCCTCAGAAAATGCCTGGAAGGATTTCTCCTGCTATGTTTTGAAAAAAAAAAGATGTTGAACTATTAAAAAATGTACAAGGAGGAACAGAAAATGTGACAGTTTAAGGCTGAATTAAGAAATTCACAGACTTGGTCACCAGTTTTAAATCAAAATGATCCTTTGACACCCGGTGATATAGTAAAAGAAATGTGGTTATTTATTTTACTCTAAAGAAATTGTTTAGACCATGTACATCAACAAAACACAAGGCACACCACAGGATAATTGCACACAGATCACCAAACATTTTGAAAAATGAGCAATAATAATTCAATCAGTAAGTGAATATCGCTGCCATCTCAAAACTCGCTCGAAAGTTCACAATTCTCACAGCAACAAAATAACCTTCACTAAAAGTAAAATGTCCTTAATCTGCAATCCCTTATACCTGCCTTTCATTACCCACGGTGCACTGCACTACTGGTGCTATTCTGCAGTGCGCTAAAACATAGAAATATCTTTGACCAACCAAATTTGTCTTGCGCGTTGCACAACTCTGTGAGAGTGAGATCATCCATCATTTAGTCAGCCAATAAGGTTGAACTTCTCTTTCTGCAATGTCTTTACTACACAAAAATGCACTTGGTAGTTCACTCTCTCAGCTTTCTGTCTTCCTTTCTGTGATGACGTTTGCAGTGCGCTGCATGGGTTTTTGTATGGAAAATGGTGGCTCCATTATAAATTCTGTGCGTTTTAGGCATCAGCGCCTTGGCTGTTCTCTGCAGCAGTGCAGCGCTCTCTGCTTCTCACTGCAGGAGCCAGGCCTTTTTTTCCCTTTTTTCTTCCTGCATGACTTTGTTCTGCCTGGGACCCTAGGTGAACCCTGCGATCTTTTGTCCTCTGGTGCATGCATCTCATATTAACCTTGAACCCATCAAGTCAAGGTGTATCCTAACCTGTCATAAGAACATTAGTGTTTGTGTATTACATCAAGGCTTTTCTACCTGATTAGCTTGTATCTTTGCCCTTATGAATCCTGAACAGATTGCTGAATCAGTAAAACTCACATAATGGATCGTCTCTGATTGTTGACGATCTGCTTCATGTCCATATCAATCAGTGTCAGCGTGAATCATAGGTGTGCATCGTGCAAAAACTGTCAGCCGTCAGCTGAGAGAGCGGAGCATCATCCCCTGCATGTGCGATCTGCATGCAGCGCTGCTACTGCATCAGCCTGCAGAGCCTCGCAGCATCTGTCCTCTCCTCTGTACTCTTTGACACCAGGGAAAATGCCCCCGCCAGCATATCCCTCACATAGCCCACGCCATTTTCAGTAATGGCATCCCCTGTGATGAATAAGCCATGAGGAGGGGCCCTTTTACATGTCCTATTAGATTACCTCGCTATGCTTTACCTGGATACTGTCACCTCATCGCCTCTGGCTCTCCACTCTTCTTAATATTCTCTCTTGTTAGCCCAGCCAAGGGCAGAATGTGTAAATGTGTGTTAAGGCTCATAGATCATACGAGTGCCGAGATTCAGAGTTGAGTCATCTATGCAGCTCATTGAATGTGTACACACACGACTCTCATTCATGTTTATGATTTGCATTAAGACCTTGGAAAACTGCTTGACTATTAGGGTTTTTTGGTGTTGATAGGAACTGTTTACCTAAGGAGGTAATTGTTTTTTGCGCCCTGTATCATAGCAGGCCATCGTCAATGCCTGATTGCCTGACTTATCAGACACAAGCTGTGACGTAATGCTCATCTGAGGGGAAAAAAAGGGATATCTGTCACATATAGACATTCTTGGCGCACGCAGCTATGGGAGTCGAGCTGGTGAGTTTGCGTGTGTTTTTTTCTTTTACCATTCACAGTCCATTCCTCGGCTCCATTGATCTGTCCGGAAAAGATAATAGACATATTGATTTACAAGCTCAGCAGCTTGCTTGGTTTACTCATCAGTTCAGACAAATTCTCAATAGTCCTCAGTCGAGGAGGAGAATTGCCTTGACTGACAGCTGACTCCTGGGTCTATGAAACTTTTTGGGTGCACATGGCAGAATTTAGCTCTGAAAACCTTGACAAGATGTGAAATAAAAAAGGGCTTCAGTGAGTGTAAGTGATTAGGTGGTTTTAGGTCCTATCCTTAGGGGAAATCTGACATTGGCGATGAAAAATGGAGTCAGAGAGGAGGTAATTGAAGCTAGCTAGCAATAAATTAACTTCACAAACATCTTTCTCTCTGTGCTGTGCTCAGTCAGTCTGGCATAGAGATAGACTGAATGATGGGAGGTTGTAGTGGAAGGTGTTTCACTGCGCCAGTGCTTCTTTGTTGACCTCATTTTGTAAAGCCGAGCAGATTCCTCCCAAGGCCAAGTGGAGTGAAAAAGACACACACTGTCAACCACAAAAGAGGCCAAATGTGGTTGTGCAGAAATGTGCACACAGAAGTGCAAACTGTTTAACACTTAGACTCGTGAAATCACAACAGATATCGTTCATTTTGCCGACAAGGAAATCCTCCTCTCTGTTTTATCGAAGAAGCACTTATGACATTACTCACTGTGTTATTAAAGGCAGAGCTCGATATGTCAAACATAGAAGTGCAAAGAGTCATCGGTTTCTCCCTCAGTATGAGACAGATAGTAATAAGAGTTGTGTGATGGATTGACATTATGGTGAGTGGCTGAACTTCTGACAGCTGGCTGCTCAGTTGTGGAGAATAAGCAGCGGCTCTGTCAGTGTCAGCAGCAGCCAGTTTGCTCTTTGCACATACGCATAATGCACAGATCAGCCTTAACTGAGCGAGACTGCCTTGATCAGGCCTTCACAGACCCGAACTATACATTTCAAGCATCGCAGTGTAATATTTTCTATGTTCTATATGTTATGTTGCGTCATGTTGATGAAAGTTCTCAGTCGTCCAGGTCATGGTAATACTAAGTGCTAAATTGTAGGCAACTGGACTTGTTTCAGTTTCTTGAAGACGTTTCACCTCTCATCTAACTAACTGGAGAGGAGTTGCAGGCTTTAAACCCTGTGTGTGTGCGTCCTTACAGAGTCGTTAGGGCCACTTGGGAGTTGTTGACCCAACCGGCCTTCATTTGGGTCGTTAGGGCTAGGTGAGCCCAGGTGTGAGTGGTTGCTAAGCTGTCTGGGGAGGGAACACAGGACAGCATTGTAGGTGGATGAATCTGTAGTTCTGTTTTTCACGTTGAGATGCCTGCAGTTAAATATGTTCATTGTAGAGCAGGTAATGTAAATATTTCTTGGTATTGAGTATAAGGACTTTGGACTTTGTTCATCCTATCTGTAACATTAGAATGGAAATTCTCATTAAGCTGTATACCAATTTGAATGTCTCCTTCTCACAGCCAGATTACACTGAAAAACAACCAAAATGATCATCTTGAAAACACCTGAGGACCTCACGTTGATGCAAAATACCTTTACAGAGAACTGCCACACTCCATCAGTGTAATGCTGCTCTTTCTTTAATGAAACATTAATATCTGTGTGATCGAAAAAGCAGAAAACAACTTTATGTTTAATATAAAATATAAATATTGCATGATGAAATCTAATCTACTGAATATACTGGAGTCTCCGGTGTTTTTCCTGTGCCATTTTCATCTGCAGAGATGCCGGGCAGCTTGTTATTTTTGTCTTTTTTCCCCACTGCATTGTGTTCTGCGTTCCAGGTTCTTGGAGGAGTGTTGCATATCCTCCATAACAACTCGTGTCAGCTGGAGATGTGTGTTGACTCCTGGCCTACATTCACTACTGCCATTTGTTATCGTCAAAAACAGGTATAGCACACAGGGACAAAGATAACTTATAGGCTCCTCCAGAGTGGCCTGTTGATGTCTGTATCTGCCTGTGAAGCATTTCAGCAGCAGCAGCAGCAGCAGCTTCGGGGTGATTCCTGACATATGTTCCGTCTTCAGCAAGAATCAGCAACACTGGAACGTCTGCTGCTTAATGAGAGAGTCGTAAACTGGAGGAGTGGACTCATGTTCAGAGGTAATGTGAAAAACTGAAGGCATAACATTCACTTAACTGATGTATTAGAGTATATTAAATGTTATATTTTATGTGCATATACATTTCATTTTGATTAGCACCTGTAGCAATACACAGTATTCCTATAAGTAAACTGTGATGCATGGTGCAGATACAGCCATCAAACAATCCTTTCTTTTACTGCTAAATGATTTTAAGGTTAACCTCCTTCATTCACAGAAGACGTGAGCTAAGAATGTCAAGGACAAGTCTGTAGATATTCTTGTTTTTTAATAGTGTTAGTCATTAAAAGACAACGCATTAGTTGTGAGTGAGTTTCTCAGTACTTTTCAACTTACCCTGCCTGTCTGTACACTGTGTCCCAAGCCCATTAGTTGCTGGTGAAGACGTAAATCTTTATAGATCGATCACAAGTATACATTTAATTTAAAGAAAAAATGGCACAGTAATTTCCTAAAACGGCTGGGCATTGTAGTTTTTATCCAGTGTTACTCAAACATGAGAAAATAGTGCGTCTTTTGGGATTATTTTTACCTGTGGATTAATACACATTTGGTGTGCTAGGGGTGACATTACAACAAAATTCAGTGGCCATGTTCATTGTAAAGAAGGAACATGCCACTCAGTGCAACAATGTGTCTTACTGATGTGTTTTTAATAGTTTTTGGATAAGAATAGAGGTCTGTGGCACAGAGGAATAAGAGATATCAGGCCTTGGATAGAAAGTTGTATCAAGTCATTGTTGATTTTGGTCTTTAGTGAGATTTTTTGATGAGAAACATAGAAAATCACTAGACTTATTTTTTTCCAGTTATCTGTGTTTGAGCTTGAAAATAGTACACACAGAGATTGTCACATCTAACAAAATTCAGACATTTTTCTCTGTGAGTTGGTCCATTAAATGCTGACAGTATTGTGTAAAAAATGGCCAAATTTCAAAGGTAGCTCCAAAACTATTGGGTGAAACTTGAATTAAAAAATTGTACGGTTGTATTTGTCTGTTTATTCACTAAATTTTGTGAGTTTATTTTCTATAGTTGTTAGACTAAGTAGTGAACTCACTGCTTTCACATCTCCTAGCTGACACTGCAGTGGCTATCGGTATAAAGTGGTATCAGGAGCCAGGAGAGCCAGGGCTAGCTGGTTAGCATGCTAACTTCAGTAAATATCTCTGCACTACATAGACATCATTGACATAAACACTGTTGTTTCTTCACATCCTGTTAATTGTGTCAGTTAATTTTTTGATGTTTTAAACAAAAATTCTGGCCATAATCTTACAAATTGCTCTTTTAATGTTGTAACTTATTGTATAATTCAGTATAGTGCAACACACTGTGCCGTTTTAATATCAGAGAAAATTCAATAATATATTTTTAAGCAATTACTGTCTGCACCTGTAATCAGGTGGTTCTACAACATGTCATGGTTAGGGATGCACCAGTCTGATATCCTGAAATGATATCGAGGCAGATACTGACCTTATTAAGCAGATCAGGTATCAACCATGACACAATTGATTTACTCTGTCAATGTCTCTATAAAAATTTCTAGTCACTGATATCAGTTACATTCTTTCATTGACTGTGAGCCACAGCAATCCCTGGCCTCACGTTTCCTCATATAAAAAATATTCCATTGAGTTCTATGCAGTGTGATATACAGATGTCAAATTTAGGAAGAAGAGAGCTCTGGCATTGGAAAGGGTGTTTGGAGACAAAAATCTGGATCAATGCATCCCTCAGTATGATGAAGAAGGTAACTTTTAAAAAAATGTGTCACTTTGCTTTTGTGTCTCTGAAAGGTATACCAAGCTCACATTGTCAGCTCATCAAAGAACTCGCCTCCCTCAGTGGACTCTATCACAGAATATGGGGGTTATCACACCTTCATCCACCACATCCCGGAGAAAAAGAGCTGCCAAGAGTGAGTTTTAGAAATGTATTCATCACCTTAGTTCAAGGTAGCTCCATTATTTTTCACAACTGAGTGAGATAATAAATCATGATATACATTTCCTTGAATCATTTGTTCACATTTTTCTCTGCGGCGCAGGAAAGTGTTGCTGCTGCCAATTTCCATTCTCAACGAGTCCCACGCTGAGCTCATGGATGCTCACTCGCCTTATGGAGGCAGCCAGGAGAGCCTCAACCACGTGAGAGCCTGCATCCGCCATCTGCCAAACCACTGTGTGACGGATGAAACGGGCCGACCTGTGTCCTGGATGCTGTCTGATGAGCTGTGTGAGCTGAGGATGGCCTACACCCTACCAGAGTACAGACGGGCCGGTCACTTCCTGGCTCTGTCTCTGACTCTGATTGGCGGGATGAGCTCCGTGTGTCTGCCTGTCTACTGCCACGTCCACCAGCAGAACCAGGCCGCTATTAACGCTGTGACCTCACTCGGCTATGCTGCCTGTCCCAGTATGGAGAACATGTCAGTGCAGCTGACAGACGCGGAGTAAGGCAAACTAATGACAATAAAGTCTGTTGGATGATTGAACCCACACTGGAAAAATAATGTTTTATTGTAAAAACAGAAAATGTAACAATTACTTTTCTTGTTCTTTGAAATCTGTTTTCCCTGCAGCACTCAGAGGATGCTGCGCTTTAGACAGTTTAGTCCATTTCTGACAGCAAACTCCAAGTAGAACAAACTCCAAAATAACATTTTTTGTGGCCTTAGGGTGGATTTGATGAATATGCCAGCCACGCTCCTCCTTTCTATTTACGAATGTCCCTCAATATGAAACAATTCTCTGAGAACAACACAAATCTGTCTTCAGTTTGACCCTCCGGCGTGTGCCGAGCGGCTTATCTTGAGGAAAAGAACTCTTAATCTGCAGATCACCCAAGGAGGCTCTCCTCCACCTGGGACCCTTCCCCGGAGGTGTGCAGTTTCACTGCTGATTGCCTCTCTGTGTTTTAGCAGCAATGCACCATTCAAGTCTGCAGGCAAACTTGACAAATGAGCAGCGATCTGAGCAGAGGGGATGCTCGTACTGCACCACACATCCTGTCCCATCCACATCCCCCTGTCCCGCAGTGGTGCACCTCTCCTCACTGACGCCCTTTCCTTACTCTAAACCAGCAAGCGCTCCTCTCAAAGTCAAACGAGTAAAGCACACACTAAATACATGTTTGCTGACGCGTGTACGTACACAGATGCGGTTAAACGAGTGAGTAAGTAACACAAACCTGTACATTCCTGTAGCTGCTTCTGCATTGTAAATTTATAGCTGCACAAATTACCATACTTTATCCTTTTGATACTTAGAATAATAAGTGAGTGTTTTACTTTCCATTTTGGAATATTTTAAAAGATCATGACTGCATGTCCATAATAATAATAAGTAGATAGAGCTGAAACAATTCTTCTATAAAATGTCTTAAAATAATGAAAAGTTATGTTGCAAAGGTGACTTATTTAAATTTCTTGTTTGGTTAAACCAACAGTCCAAACACCAAAAGATATTATATTTAAACAATTGATTGACTATTAAAATAGTTGCCAATAAAGTTAAAAGCAAAACATTTGTAAATTTAGTGTGTTTATCTGTCAAACATTCAAATGTGATTAACAGTTTTCTCTCAAAAAGAGAGCCAAACCTTGTGTAATAAATCTAAAAACGAAAGAGGACTGCTGACATTAAATTAAAAGAATAGTGTAAAATGCTTTCTGGGCTTTTTGATCAATATAAAATACTATGTGATTATAATTAACCAACCAGAGGTCAGTTTTCCCAGACTGATTGATTTTCTAAACCTCACTGTCCGTGCACACTCCTCTAATAACTGGTGAAGATTATTTTTATTGCTGTCCAAACATTTCTGCTTTACAACGCTGGACTGCACAGGTCTTATATTGCAAGCCATCCACTGAAACATGAGATGTCTTCTCACCTACAGCATGAATCTATTTGAGTGTTCAACCTCCAATACAGTCAAGAGGTGTAGGACGATTTAAAAAAAAAAAAAAAAGGCTTTAGGAGGATTTTATGCAAGCTGCATCAGCTGCAGATCTTTACTCATCTCAAGGCAGGTTTGTGAGTCAGAACACAAAGTACCTGACGGCTGAACTAGTTCTTCATCAGTATGGTGCCTGCAACTGCAACCTCCACTTGAGGACAGCATCCACCCACTGGTCCTCCTCAGAAACTGCATCTCAGTACGAGTGAGGAGCGGAGTGTCTGACGCAGCATGCGATCATTCACCTTGGCTGCGTGTGCTGCTGCTCAGACTTGCCTTGGTGCAGCTGTCCGCACAAACCCCCCCCACCCCCCACCCCCTAACCCCCTATAGAGGCAGTGCACTCTGCCAGCCGTGGAAGTGGGACGTACTATCGATCCTGCTGAAATGATGGTTTCTAAAAGGGAGGCAGTAAGCATGTCTGCACTCCCCTCCTCCACTGTGGAGGGGCCCTGAGATATCACCAAGCTCAGCACATTGCACCATCACCGTATGGGAAAATGGGATTTTCAGCGGGAGACGAGCTGAGGGGAAGGTAATTCAAGTCGCCAAGCTATGTTCCTCACCGAGGATGTAAAATGAGCCATATTACCTTCAGAAGCCTCACACAGTGGACAAATAAGGTCATTTTAAATGTCCTATTATTTCCAGTCTTTGTCACAGAGAAGATGCCAAGTGAGAAAATGTGCATGATTGCTGAAGTTAAGGAGGATGTTCATTCATTATTCAACCGCCCAGCTTTTAGCACTTGTTCATGAGCCATCATGTCTCACTTTTATTGTACTATTCTGCCATTGTTCTGAATTAGTGACAAAGAAATCAAGTATAGTTTTATGTAGACAGAGTTCACAAGATAATGTGAGCCTCTAGACCTCATTTCCAAAGGTGTATATTCCAGAGAAACCACTAGATGGCACCAGTGTATGAGTCTTTCCCAACACTCAGGTGAAATTTGGTACACATGTATGCAGTGACTCATACCGGGCTGCAGATTTAGAGGAAATTCTGAGCAGGGTTTTATAGTTGCTAGTGTCTGGGGCACAAAATAACACTAAATATGAGTTGATAATCATTTACTGGGGTCAATTTTTATGGAAAAAATGAGTGTGCTGCTTGTTTCCACTCCCCGCATGAATGAATCTTGCTGTTGTAAAGGAGCTCCCGTTACTGAAGATATTCGCTCAGAAGATTAGAAGTGACTGCATCAGTTTTGTGGCACATGAAGGTCCAGTGCATGGTGCATCATGCGTGTCAGTCACAATACTTGACATTGGCCTGGGGTCAGTGTGTCAGTCAGTGACTGATGTTTAGGATCACAAGTCGTCTTAACATCATTCTCTGCTGTTTTAAACCATGTCAGCGAGGGACTGAATGGCCTGAAGGTCAAGTTGAATAACAAAGTGCTCCAGTGTTTCAGTCTTGTGAGCGATCGTGGGTCACTGGGGCTGTCGATAATGTCACGCTCCTGCTGAAGTTGGGTCATATGGGATGTGTGTGTACTTGACAGACTGGAGTATGAATTATCAATTATGGTTCCTTTTCGCCGTCACACATCACATGCATGCCCTTTGGACAGAACATAACAACATATTACTGTCCTTTAATTAATTTTAGAAGGATACAACAAAACGGAAATATCCTATCTTTTTTTGGCATAGACATTATAAAGATACCATGCACTCACTGTGAATGTGAAGTCACAATGTATAAGCTCAAAGCAGCTCTTTATAGATTAATTATAAATTATTGTAAAACTTCTTTTCAAACTAACAGAGACCGTGAATGAACAGTGGCAGTGTAATTTCCTACCTGACTTGTTCAGCATGTGAGCCCAGTGTGTCTGCAGTTTAGAGTACACATAAAATGATCCTGAGCTGGTGATGCACTGAACTGAAGTCCGTTTTATATTGGTTAGTCTGTTGAATGCATATTTTCTTCTTCCTCCTTGCCATGATTACTACCATGGATATATGATGTCATTTCTATATTTTGGTTTTATTTGAGTTATATCAACACTGTGTATTGCAGCTTTGCCTGTAGTAATAAAATAAGTAAATCTGGGAATCTAACAATCTAATATTTTTGAAATGAATGTGTGATGTTTCAATATTTAATTGCATATTTTCATGCAGCTACACACATTTAACACATTCAACATTTAATAACTACAATGCCCGACTACCACCTACTACAACTACCTCTGAAATGTGTTTTCTGAAATGTCGTGTTTTGTTAAAATGTTTGTGTTTTCAGAAATGTTGTATTTTGATAGTTGTGTTTGTGAAATTTCCTGCTTTGTTAAATGTTGTTGTGTTTTCTGAAATGTTTGTGTGTTTTCTGAAATGTTTGTGTGTTTTGTTAAACTCTTGTATTTTGTTAGTTTTTGTCGCATTTGTGAAATGTCACTGTGTTTTGTTTAATGTTGTGTTTTGTTAAATGTTGTTGTGTTTTCTGAAATGTTGTTTTTGACCCTCAGGGCCACAGTAATGTACAATAACAAGTTAAAAGTTCTAAGAAATCTGACTCGATTTTAAAAACAATATTCCTATTATTATTGTTGTTATTATTATTATTATTATTATTGTTAGAAGTAGTAGTAGTAGTAGTAGTGGTATTATCCACTTAGCTGCCAAAAGTGCTTTTAGGATAAAGAAACGTGTTAAGAAAAAAGAATGTTAAAAAAAACATGTTTTCTAATCAGAAGTAGCCTTTTAACATATAAAAGATATTCATTATATTGTTAGGCCTTTGGCATATGAAGTGTTTCAGTCATATAAGAGAAAATTTAAAAATATTTTCAGAATATTGTGGGATGCAAGTTAGAGCTGCAAGTAAATTGTAAAATGTAAATGTTTTAGTAAGGATAGAGGAAGAGTCGTAATTTTTACAACGGGTTTTTATCTTCAGGTAATCTCAAAAGTTTGGATAATAAATAAATGACTTTACAATCAGGAAAAAACCCGCAACATCCGCATAAACGGCATTACCAACATGAAGCCAACTTCGCTCGGCTGCAGCCCGTCAGTAGGGAGGTCCTAATCTAGCATAGCAGCTGGGAGCATTTTACCACGTGACGCGAGAGATGTTAGAGAGCAGCCATCATCATTTCACCTAATTCATGAGCAGCCCGAAATGGTCAAAGGTAAGACGACAAGGAAACTGAAAACTACGATGGAGTAGGTGAAGACCGAATCCTCTCCGGGTCTCATCTTCTGTTTCACCGCCTCACAACTCGACCAGGTCTGTTCATCCCCTTCTCCCCTGTTTTCTGCTCATATGGTGGCTGCCGAAGTGCTTGTTTCGCTTTCTGTGTTTGTCTCTACATCACATTTACGTACTTGATACAAAAAACAAACAATATAAACAACACCCGTGGCGAGGTGTCGTGTCCCAGACGTCCAGTTTAGAAGGAGAAGCGGGTTGTGTGGCGCTGGTCCCCGCCGCTCACTGACATTAGCCGTGTTTTGGTTGTAAGCTAACAACGGTCCGACTGCTGGTTGTGTAACCAACGTTTGGAACGCGGCGGAGCTTCAGGTGAGCGCCAACAACGGTCCGAACCAACGGTCCATTCACGCGCTGCCGCCGTCTGGGGTCGCGCGTGGACGTTCCACGAGCCGGGAGCTCGCGGCTGTCTGGCCCACGAGAGCTCCTGTGAAGCTCAGGCTGCTTTAACATCAGCTAGCATGACAAGCTATCATGGGTTAAGTGACCAGAAGGCCCTCGTACACTTAGGTGTTGCTCATCTTAAACTACTGAACTCTAATGAAGCAGGAAGTCCCTCTTACTTCCATATAGGTCCCAATAAGTGACGTTTTTGTTTAAATTGTTTTAGCGAGGTGTTGATTTAACTTTCTGGTCATTCGGGAGGCTAAAATGTAGGCTACTACCGACTTGTAGCCCACATTGAGGTGTTTCTAATATTTGGTCTGTCCTCATTGATGTAAATGGGTTGTGCCCAGAAGTCATTTTTAATATTTTTGTCCACCCAGTTTATATATTAAAGGTGCACTATGTAGTTTTGGGGATGAAATTTTAACCAGAAGAGAGAGATTTTTTTGATTATACCCAAGCAAGCTAAATAAACCAACTCTTCATGGCTGAATAAATGGAGTAAACAAACTGACCTTAAGGATAACACCATTTCATACGGTTTAACTTTGTTTATATTTGGCGGACCCTGCCATCTTTCTAGCTTCAAACAGTGTTCTGGGAATCTAATTTTCCCCTGGGAACAGCTTGTTCATTCAGTTATGGAAAAAAACAAATTTCTGAATTTGTATTATTACATCATTTTTATTGTATGTCCTCTTCAAATCTACAAAATGCCTCTTTTAAAGATAGCCCACAGTTCAGTAGCACTATAAACTACACCCTTCAACAAACACTGGTCATAAAGCCTTTGTGTAAGATGGATTTATTGCAAAGCTGTTGTTTAGACTGCATAAGTTTCAGTTAGGTGTTCCTAATAAACTGGCAACTGGGTGTAGAGTACCGAATTGCGTCAACGAAAAGAAAAGAGCAAACTACAAAGAAAATTCCACTAAACCCCATTTAAAACACTTTTGTTTTAATTTCATCGTAGGTCATAGAGAAGTCGAACACGGGCACTTTTCTACATAACACATGCAAGCTTTGTGTCCATACAATGGATGACTTTGTCTTTGGTAAACCTTGAGCTTTATGTACTCAGCAGGTCAACAAACAGGCTAGGGCTTAAGTTCAGGTGGGCCTGGTCTAAATTGGGCCTTACAATAGAGACAAGTGTTTCCTTGGCTCAGCAAATCCAGCGAGCCCTTCCTCTTGCATTTTAATAAGCTCCAAACCAATCCAGGGGCCCAGGAACCCCAACCAGGCCAGGCCAGGATCCAGCCCAAATATATCCCTCAACAAGCCACCTTTTATACTACTAATGGCTATGTTTGTTTTGAAGTCCAAGGTAAATGTGTGAAGACCTTTTATTGTTCTGTTAGTTTTGATTCACTTGTGCATGTTGTGTGCATTGCAAGGTGGCCCGTTGCCATGGTGAGAGCGAATGGTAAACTCCTGGCTCGAAGCGTGTGCAAATTAACATGTTTCACTCTCCCTGAATGCTGGACAGGCATTGAAAAAGAGATTGTTTACATTCAGATGCTGGCCACCCGCTGCTAGCTTTTTCTTCCCTCCTGTTTTGCGATCACTGAAGAGACATGACCCATTTAAATGGTTGTTTACTTGCATTAGAAGAAGAGCCAAAGCACTTCTCAATGAACTCTTGTCTACAATTCAATTAGAGTGGCCTTCCCAGCAGCACAGTTTTTCCACATTACACAATGCTCTCTTCAGCCTAGCTGCGACACAGGCAGAAGTACGAAGACCAAAGAGCAACAGTGGTCACACCTGCGGCCACGAAAAGTCACATTATATGTCTTCATTTGGACCAAATGGGGGTTTCACTATAAAAGAATGGCCTGAGTATGGACCTAAAGTAGTCCCATGGAATGTAAACCTTACCTATATGATGTTGTTTAACAGTTGGATTTAGATTCAGCCTCAGCTGTGGTCTGTTGTAATGAGTCTGCGAGGTAAAGCACAGCAGGTATTCATCAGGCTTTTATTGTCAAGTCTCTGCGTTCCTGAAACTGTTTCTGCCTCAGAGGAGCTGCGGTCCAGCAGTGTCTCCCTGAAACACGACAGAACGTTTTTTATTTCTTTAAGCCAGACGTTTTATTACTGCTTTTCCTGTTGCCCTCTGACTAGACAACCATATAATAAGAAATGGCTGGAGTTTTTTCCCCCCTCTTTTCTTCTCCTATTTTTGGCGATTGTGGGAATAGTAGCTGAGTAAACGTGTCAGCCCATGGGATCTACTTTTGTGCTGCTTAGCCCTGCTTTTCATGTTCATTAGCTTTAAAGAAACCAGCACCATAGAAGGAAATCACTTATAATTATAATATCCTCCTTCAGGATTTATTTCACCTGTTTATTTTTATGACTTTGCCATACATGATTAATTATGATTGTGTACACACACCAGAAAAACAGATCTCTCCTCTGCCAGGATGCCAAGCACAAATTGGCAAGATAATGTTATCATGAATTCAAGGACTGTGTCCGCTTTAACAAGAAAAGCTGGAGAGGAAGAAATGCGTAAATTCGAGGACAGCTAATCAAATAAGATTGTAATGTCCTTCATGTTTGTGCACCCTTGTCCTAAATGAGTCACTTACCTAGAGGAGGACATAATAACATGAGTGTTTACCATTTACACACGTAGAGCTCTAAACACTGTACAGAAATTAGTCTTTTATAAACTGCATCTTATGTCTAATTTTGATTTCTGTATCCATGGGTCAGGTACATTAAAATTAATTTGAAAAGGTATCACTGACATGTTTTACAACCTCTTTCAGGTCTACAGGGCAAGACTGGTCTTAACTATTTTTAGTTGATTACTCGGTATGTCCATTGTCTGGGAGTGCACATCTGTGAAATTATAATCATGCAAATGTAATTTGTCCTGGTTAATTAAAGCTAAGCACAGACAGATCATGTGTTTTTACTCTAAGTGCATAGAGTTGGATTACTCAGGAAAACAGAATTAATCCAAACGTAATGCTTTAAAAAGCACAACCAAAGAGCTTCATGACAAAATGTGTCCACTTCTGGGTAATGTCTGTTTGTTGTTTTTATTGTTGGTAAAATCATCATAAAGGCACAGTTCAAAAAATGTTTGTTGTGCCCCTCAGTTGTTAAATTTAAAGATTTAAGCAGGCACTTTCCAAATGTGTGCTTGCTAACATTGTAAGGCATATGAATGAGCAATGGTGTATTGATAAAATTCTCCTATCAAGGTTTACAGTGGGGTCCAAAAGTCTGAGACCATATTGAAAATCTCGGTGTTGTACTTAAAGCTTTCTCAGCGTCAAATCATGACTAGACTAAAGGTTTCTAAGTGTGCATTGCATGTAAATCTAAACATTGTATTTGCAGAAACTGAATCAGTTGTATCAAAGGTACGATCAGACAGATCCAAAGTGACCGCACCATCAGAAAATCAATCAAGCTTAATTGCTTGAGAGATAGAAAAGTAACGTCATCACACACATGTTGGACTCCAATCGGTAAAAGTCCTGTCAAAAGAAGGCAGTCGTGTGTCTCGGAGGATGAGTAGCAGTTTTCAACCCACTTCTCAGAAGGGGAAACAAGGTCAAACACTCAAGGTGGGCAATGAAACAGCAGAAATACACAGTGCATGACTTAAAAAAGTCCTTTTACTGATGTATCCAAGTTTGAGATTTATGGCAGTAACAGAAGACTGTATGTACGGAGACAAACAGGAGAGGGAATCATAAAACAGTATTTCAAACCCACATTGAAACATGGTGGTGGGAATATTCAAGTCTGGGGCTGTTTTGCCGACTCTGGAGTTGGACACCTGCACAGAATTGACTCCATCCTGACAAAGGAGCAGTGCCACTCCATTCATCAGAGACATGCTACGACCTTTGGCTTGTTTCTTTTGTGGAGAAGGATTCATACTGCAGCAGGATAATCACCCCAGACACACCTCAAAGCTTTGACAGAACTACCTGAAGACCAAGGAGACTGACATGGGCTTTCCTCCAGTCACCTGACCGAAACCCCACTGAACATTTATGGAGGCACTTAAGAAGCTTGAATCATCAACATGAGTCATCGGGTTTTACACAGACTTGTGGAGTCCATGCCAGCTCGAGTGCATGCTGTCATTACAGCAAGAGGGCAACATACCAAATGCTCAGTTTCGGAAATTCATAGACATTTTTCAAAGATTCAACTTTTTAACTCAAAGTTTGTTACGCTGAGATTATCATTTGTCATTTAAAAAAATAATATATTTAAAACGTGCAAAGTATCTTGACTATTGGTCTCAGACTTTTGGACCCCATTGACCCACTGTACGATACAATATACTTTACAGTAAGTTACAGTAAAATAAAGTACATAAAACAAAACAGCACCAGGTGTGTCTGTCACAACAATAAATTGCACATAAATATTGCACCCATCTCATGGTAAATCACTGTATGTGATTTGATGTTGCAGTATTGAGATCTAATACATTTTCAAGAAGGTAGATTGAGGAAATGTCTACAGATCAAATAACCAGACAGGAAGCATGATCTGATATTGCAGTGTTGGGGCTGTTCCTGGAACATCATTATGAATGTTGCTCTGGGGCCGTCATTGAAACCGACCAATCATGTTTTTGTTATGTCATAGCTTGGCAACTCAGGGAAACGGACCTGAAAAATACACAAATGGGGAAGTTGTCCTTACAAACAGCAACAGAAACCTGTAAAGTGAGTCTCATATATAATCCACTCAACCATGACAATTTGCTTCAGATATGGCTTTAGTCACTGTTTCATAAGTTGAAATGATGTTCCAGGATAAACACCAACACGAGTCACAAAGCTCTGACATCAGAGCAGTGTGATTAGCCAGTTTAAATGATGGTCCTTGAACATTAACCATGATGTTACAGAAACAACATAGCGATATAAGGTACACCAGACAGGAATGTCTGTTTTTGGCTTATCTAGCAAATTCAATACCGGGGGAAAAATATCAAAGTACTTAATCATGTTGATGCAAAAATATTTTCATTATCAACATTGGCTAAAATTGTCCAATACAACCAGATAAATTACAGATATGGCTTCCATGGTACAAACAGTATCTTGCACAGTCCGAGCTCATCAAATTTCTATTGTCAAATGGTATATACAGTCTTCCCAACCCTAGTTATCAGTGTGTTTTAAAGTCTGTGTGTACACAGCAGCTAAAACCTGTCAGACGTCTATTCTCTGTAAGTAGTCCAATCCATTATATATATCCTTTCAATCTAGCAAATGGATCTATGATTGTTGGGTGGCAGAAACTTGTTGGTCTTGTCTTTCTTGGTTGACTCGATGTTATAGTGAACTTGCTGGGAGTGAAAACAAGGCCATACAGTCCTGTTTACTGACTGACTGCTTCAGACTTTAGATGAACTTCAGATGATAATGGCTCAAATCAGGCCATGGTCAGCAGATAGATGTTTTCCTGCTGTTGTGCAATGATAATGTTATCAGTGTCAACTGGTATTTAGATTTACATCTCGGATATCTCAGGTCATGAGACACTGCCCTCTTTATGTTTTATACACTAAGCATCACATGAGAACAAAGCCAGTTTTGAGGTCGCTTAACAGCCCTGCAGCTTATATCAGTTGTTGTCCAATGATCACCCGATGAAGAAAGTTAAAACATTGAGGCTGTTTCCCATTAAATGTAAACTAACATTTCCAACAAATGCTGTATGATGCAATTACAGCTAATGTACCTTTTGTTACCATCAAAGGGCACTGTGCTATGATAAGGATGGTCTTACAATAGGCCTTTTGTTTAACTTTGTTGGATCTGATGTTCACATTTCCTGGTCCAAACAGAAAGATGGCTAATTAGATTAGTTAAGAATGAACTTGTTTGTCTGATCTTCTTTCATCTCCTCTGCTCTCTCCAGGCAGGCCTCAAGCAACACCTGGTCTGACCTTTTGCTGTCTGCATCCAGTGACACAGGAGCACAAACCTGCCTCTTTGGTTGCAGGAGCACAGTGGAGGAGAGGGTCTCAAGCTGATCACTCCCCCCATTTGTCTTTGAGGAGGGGGGAGGAGGAAGAAGGAGCTGCCATAACCACCCAGAGCATGGGGCAAAAAGTCCCAGGGGGCATAAAAACCATTGATATGCGGGATCCGGCGTTCAGCCCCCTGAAGCTGGAGCTACAGGCCCTGAGTCACACCAAGCCGTCTCGACTGGATCTGCTGCTGGACATGCCACCTGCCAGCATGGACGTCCAGGTCCAACACTCGTGGAACAACGACGACCGCTCCCTCAACATCTTTGTCAAGGACGACAACAAGCTGGTGTTTCACAGGCACCCCGTGGCACAGAGCACGGACGCCATCCGGGGGCGTGTTGGCTATACAAGGGGACTGCATGTGTGGGAGATCAGCTGGGCTATGCGTCAGAGGGGCACGCATGCTGTGGTTGGGGTGGCTACGAGTGATGCCCCGCTACACTCGGTGGGCTACACAGCTTTGGTAGGAAGCAACGCTGAGTCCTGGGGCTGGGACCTGTGCAGGAGTAAACTGTACCACGACGGCAAGAATCACCCAGGAAAGAGCTACCCGGCCTTCCTTGAGCCAGACGACACCTTCATAATACCAGACTCCCTCTTAGTCGTCTTGGACATGGACGAGGGGACTCTGGGTTACATAGTGGATGGACATTATCTAGGGGTGGCGTTCAGAGGACTTAAGGGCAGGAAGCTGTACCCAGTGGTGAGCGCCGTGTGGGGACACTGTGAAATACGAATCCGGTACATAAATGGACTTGATCGTAAGTGCAAACTTTAAATACTACCGTCATTCTTTGCTGTCTTGAGTGACAGCGTTTTTGTGATATCTTGCGTACAGCTCGTACAAAACCAGAAGCATTTATTGATGCAATAACTAGGTGTGACAGTTCAGGGTTTGTCATGCTGTCATGTTAGTTCAGACAGGGGTTACTGTAGGGCAGCTTTACTGTCTCTGACTTACATCAGTGTGGCCACGTCGCTGGTTATTATGTAAAGCAGTACATGTGATGGCATGACAGTATTTGTATTCTTGCCTTGCAGTTCGGATAAGATATACATTAATATTTAACTATCACTGAATAACCTGAGAAGACTCTCACTGTGCCTTTTTGTTTTTAAACTTGACTGGGGCGCCTTCATTATAGATGTTAATGTTTATAACTTTCAAAACATCCAAACAAGCTGAATGTTTTTTCCCCCAAATGAATGTTAAAACGGATTCCAATTGAATTAATGCCAATTAATCCATGTTGACAGGGTCATGAGCTATAAATCAAGGGAACATAGGTGCTTATCAAAACATTCTGTACTCCCCACATGTCCCAAGTGCTCTGTGCTCATTAGATTTTTATGCTCAGTTCAGAGCCCTCGACCTAGTTTAGGCCTGTGCAAAAGAAGCGAGCTGCAGATGCAGCGATATGCATAAAAGCTAGGTACAGCTGTAAGTAGAGGGGAAATCCCCGATCCTATACACTGACGTTAAAGCCAGTTTGTCTCATATGTAGTTAATCTTGTGGCTGTTTGGATCCAGTATGCAGTGCTGGCACTGAAACTGAAGGATATGGCTACAAGTAAAATTAATTAGTATTTTTTTTATTTTATTTTTTTCCTGCTTTTTCTGACCCAGTTTTTATATCGACATAAAGTCAGCTATTGTTAAGAACCCGGGCTGAACAAAATCTGCCTGTAGCACATATTGAAAACAGTCAAATATAAATATTGTTTATTCTTTGATCAGATATTTTCTGGTTTAAATTACATATTTTATGAATGTTGTACAGCATTTAGTTTTTATATAGTGATTTAAATATATGGGTTCTTAAATTCAAAGACCTGTTAAGACATTTTTTACTTTGTTGAATTAAAGAGGATTAGTAGACAACTTCTATATTTCTCTAAGGGTTCAAAAAGCATTGTTTTGGTATAGATAATGAAACTTGGGTATTGTATTTGGTATTGTATTGGTGCTACAGTTAGTTAGTGTGTATCTAGTGTATCAATAGTGTACCAAAAAATGATGTAATGTAGCGTACACACTAGAGAACAAACGACATAGATTACATGGTAGGGTAATACTTCAGGTGAACTACAGACATTTGGAGTCAAAAGGAGAGATCTACTGCCATACCCAGATGTGTTCATACCACCTCTGGGAATTGGAGCCTGACCGATACTTGATTTGTGGAGCCGATGCAGATAACTATATTAGATAGTAAGAAATTCTGATATCAGTATGTCGGCAGATATAAACCCATGCATTTTAGGCAAACTCTTGTGACAAAGATAATGGTGGCAGGATCTTTTACAGTTTAGCCACAAACCTAATTGTCTAAAATGACACCGGTGTACTGAGACGGTAAACTTCACTGGAAATTAAATTGATATGAATTACCCCAGGTATCATATTCTGCATTATAATCTCTAAAAATTAGTTTTCCTGTTAGCGAATATCGGACAACATATATGCTGATATGAAATATCTGTGAAAGGCCAATATTGGTCAACAAAAATATATTGCTCACGCTCTTTTGAGAATTTTGCCATTTCATTACATCAGAGTGGATTTCACATCAGTGTGAAACTCCTCCTTGAATATCCCCCCTCTGATGGAGCCTGCGTACACTAAGGCCAACATCTTGATCTAAGCTTTTCACAGTTCTTTCCTATGCTTCACAGCACAAAATGGCCCAAATTTTGAATATTAAATTGACTAATGGCATCATGGATGGAGGCCAAAAGTTGCCAACTCCTGCTCACTGTCACTTGCAAAAAAACATTTATTTGCAATGTTTTGGTGCTATACCTTCATCAGGCAAATTGTTTTGTTTTTTATCGTGAGAAGCCATCTTAAATAGGGAGTCGCTGCAAGCCTGCAACCAGTCACACTCCTGACATGAAATACAAAAAGATGGATAACCTCTATGGAAGTGATCATCCCATATATTACATGGAGGCAGAGAAGCAAAAATACCATACACCGTATTAAGCATAAATGTAGACAGAAAAAAAGGTAAATCCATATTAAGTGGATGCTGAAAGTCCCAAAGTCTGACAAGATATATGAAAGACGGCAACAATAGATAAATAATAAACTTAATACTAAATACAAGGTCTGACAAAAACATGTTTTGTAACAGGATGGTGCCAAAAATGATTTGAGAATATTTTGGTCAATTCAGACACATAAAATGACTTTATGGCCCACAAACATTATGTTCTCCATAACAATAGAGGATAAAACCTATTTCCATCTTTATAGCAGGTCACTCTTCTCCATGCTCTGTGTATTTTACGCTAGTGTCTGTTCATTTAAGGCCTCTCAGACTTGAGTTAAAGCTTGATATTTTCACACTGCAATGAGATTCAGCCCTTGCTCACCCCTCTCCTCATTCCTGTCTTCCCCTCCAGCTGAACCCCTCTCTCTGATGGACCTGTGTAGGCGTTCGGTGAGGGTGGCGTTAGGAAGAGACCGCCTGAGTGAAATCCATAGACTGCCCCTGCCGGCCTCTCTCAAGAACTACCTGCTCTACCAATGACGGCGCTGACAGTCACAACACACACTCAGCACACCCTCCTCTCTCGCTCTGTCTCTCTCTCTCGCTCTGTCTCTCTCTCACTCTGTCTCTCTCTCTCTTTGTCTCTCTCTCTCATGTTTCTCTGGGATCTTTCTTGGGTTGAACCCGTCTGACAACATTGCTCAAGCCTCCAGGACTGAGTCAGCCTTCAACAAGTATGCTTCTGTGTCAGTGGCTGGACTCCTATTGAGTTTCTTATCCTGTTTTTATGACTCTTTGCAAATTGTACTCTCTAACTTTATAAAATCAGGAATCACTGAGCACTATGCACATGCTGATCCAGACGATGCCCCGACAGTCACCATGTCGGTGTACCTCCTCCAGTTTGTAAGTTAATGTGGTGGCATGTGCGGTCGGTATCTCTGCTGTGACCTCCAGACCCTGTGAATCATGAATTTCTAGCTTGTAGCATTTTAATTTGATATATTGGTTGCGCTAAAACAAAAGTTTGTGTTCGAAATTAAACTTTGAGCATTGGTGCAGAAGTGCACTGTCAGTATGTGTCCACCAGGTGGCAGCATACACATGTCAAACAGAATTATAACACGGCATCCTAGTAGCTTTTAGAAATGAGGTTTTTAAATGGATAATAAATACACAACACAGACAGGAGATGCTGACCACTCCACAGTGAGCCTGTGGTGCAGTGAGGGTGAATGCACTGTGAGGCAGCTGAAGAGCAGCTCTGATCACTCACTGCACTATCAGGTTTCTCTGCAAGTATGGAAATGCACCCCATTACTTACCATCAAGGCATCCGACAGGAACATCATCAGCAGAAATTTTAATGGAAAGTTAATGTCACTGTGATTATTTGTAGCATGCATCTGCAGGAAATCTTTCTCAATACAATCACATCATCTTTTTTTTTTTTTTTTTTTTTTTTTTAAATCTTCGCTGTCACTCCTGCTTTTTGTAGTGCAGTAGTTTTCAACCACATGCTGTCAGGGCCCAAGAGTGCTGTTTTTTTGTTTTTTGTTTTTAATTCTACCAGTTTCTCCATCAGCTGATTTCACTGGTTTGCACATATTCAGAGAATGGACACTAACCAATGAAACAGCCACTGAAGTGAAAGAAAACCTGCTACTCTTGGGTCTCACTGGCACATAGCTGAGAACCATTGATGTAGTGTTTGTGTTTTATAACATGTAAGGGGGGAAAAAAGGAGGTTCAGCGTTGTGCCTGAAACCGCAAACTTCAGATTGAAGGCACCGTAATGACCGAAAAAGACAATCCACAAAGTGCTGCACAAATGTAATAAAAGAAGGTCAGATTGCCAACGTATTGTCAAATGCCATATCATAGACCTGTCGACTCTAGTATTTTTAAATGTGCAGACGTGGTCCTTAGTCAGCAGGACGCTCTGTGCCACACCTTACTTTTCCTTGCTTGCGGCTTCCATTTTATTTGTATTCCTTGTTGTAGATTTGTTTGTAAGTATCTATTAAAGTTTATTTCAAATTATATTTTGTGTATTGCTCATTGTACTGTAATCTACTGTGAAAACTGAGTGTTAAAGTACCACTTCAGGTTGAGTCAGTTAGAGTAGCTAAATGTTTACTTATGTACTTACAAGGGGAGAATGTAAAACTACAGGTTTTTTGTAAAATATATATGATGTTAGATGACAAGTCTGTTCTGTACACTGTTGACTTACAGGTGTTTTCACTTATTTTGCTTGATTGGACCTTTTCTCAGGACGGTGTGGGTGTGTCGACAGATTGTGCTTCAGTAACATCTCACTCTGCTGTAAGTCTTGAAGCTGAAGACATTTTGACGTGCCACAGTAGCAAAAGATGAGTGTAAAAAAAACTAAATTAATAATGGCTGAATTCCATTTAACTACTGTGGTTCCAGGTCCCTGCGTTGGTCTTGCTTGTTTACTGGCTTACGGGGACTTTGAATATACACACAACAAAAATATAAATGCAACACTTTCGTTTTTGCTGCCATTTTTCACAAGTTGAAGTTAAAGATCCAAGACTTTTTTTATGACCACAAAAAAATGACTTCTGACAGATTTAAAGCACAATTATATATTTTTTAAATGCGGACTTTTCATCCGCCTGACAGGTGTTGCAAATCAAGATGCTGATTAAATGGAATGATCAGTGCACAGGTGTGTCACAATAAAAGCCCACTCTAATGTGCAGTTTTATCTTGGGAAACATTCATAAGGCATTGCAGTATAGATTATTTTTGGCAAACTAGAAGTGCTTAATAACATGGACTTTTAATATTTTTGCTTTGAAAAATAATTATTTTTTGTGCATAAGATAATTCAAATCTTTTACCTTAACGTGTGATAAATGGGAGCAAAAACAAAGATGTTGCTTTTATATTTTTGTTGAGTGTAACGGGGCCATTGTTAATGATATAAGTAACACCTGTGCATTTCCCGCTGTGACATGTCAACATGTCTGCTGTGATAAGGCCAGTTTAGTACATTCAGTTCAAACAGTACATGGAGACTGGTGATCTCACTCAACCTGATCAGAGGTCCGATCAGCTAAAATGATTGATAACACCTGCGTGGATGTTCAGTGCCTTTTAACTTCTCATTGAATGGCAATTCAAAGTGCTTTACAGAAGGAATACAAGGGATTAAGACAATATAAGATGTGCTAATAGGAAAAATTAGATTTAAATGAAATGGAAGATAATAAATAATAAATAATCAGGAAGAGTACAAAATATAGTTTAGTGATATGAATAAATAGTCCTAAATCAAACTGAATTAATCAAAGGCAGGGCCAAGTCATTGGCCTTGATCTGAAAGAACTGAGAGATGGAGCAGATCTCGTGTTTTCTGGGAGATGGTTTCATGTTAGTGGAGCACAAATACTGAATGCTCTGGGGAGAGAAATCCGCCTTGTCTCTGACGATGTGAGAGCTCTGTGTGGTTCATTACAAAGCTAGAGATTAGAAGTAGTATAGAATTAAGAGTTGCCTGAAGAGAGGAGTGAAAGTGTAAACCATGGTAAACCAGGAATCTTCCAGCAGTGGGGGTGACGGAGGACCCACCTCCACCCCCGTTGCATGAGTCTCCAATTACAGTTTGGTACAGAAACTGAGACAAAGGATTGGGGCGGCAGTGAATGTGAACTGAATGGGCTAATTAGACCATACAGAGTCAATGGAGAATATTGGTAAACAGAAACTCAATGACCCCTAACTCTCTGTCCATTGATAGCACACCACTCTTAATGTTGTTTCAAGAACTACTTCTTTTCTGAAAGTCAGTTTAAGACTGCTGGGAAATGTCATGTATTATAAATCAGGGGGAGACTACAAAAGTGAGTAAAACATGCAATCATTGTATTTTAAGACTTGTTTATAGACGTCTTAAATGTGTAAATGTGGCTCATTTAGCACTTGGCTAAACACAAACACTCTGTCACACCATATGTCTTCCTTTAGCTTGCTGCCTCTATTGTATTTGTAGTCTTTATAGTGATTTTTTTATGTAAATGATACAATTATAATATAGTTATATTGTGCACACAGTTTAATCAACACCTTAGTATTTTAAAGCCTGTATCTTGCAGGAATATTATGGTGCAGTGAGTTACACTGAGTTGCAAGGAGACAAAAAAAACTGTTTCAAAGCTTTCAAATTAGCATGAATGTCAGTGAATGTTGCTACTTCAAAAATACATAAAGATTTGGATGCAGAGTGAATATTATACAAGCAGGTTTAGACTGAAATGCTGTTGTAGGAAAGGCAAACAAGTTTAATGCTCCTGAAATGAAATGAATTTATGTGTACATGAACCAAACACTGAGGGAAGCCAGTACTGAGGGGGGCAGGGAGTGTTGGGAGGGGCACAGGGAGGATTTCAGCCTGTTTGCATCAGTCTCCAACTACTGTAACAGTTTCACTGATACAGAGACCCTTTAATCCTCGCATCAGTTTATCTTTTTACATAAGGCACAGGATTAGCTTCAGCTATATTTACGTATGTACACATATATACAAGCACACACACACACACACACACACACACAAACACACACACACACACACACACACACACACACATGTCATGTTCAGCAGCTGATTCAAAGAACCCCAGAGAGACTTCCGACCAAACAACCCCGCTGGGATCTAAACTGCACCTGCAACCTAAAAACGGCATCAGTGCGAAAACAAAAACAACACTATAATGGCTGAATAACACAAAAAGATGTGAAACAGAGGGACAGGAAATCAGACTAAATACAGCTGATGGAGAGAAAGACAAAAACATGACAGGATGTGTGAATTTCTCGTCCACAGATGCAGATCTGTAAGAAACCGTCCTGCAGCTGTGAGTTTCATGTTTGGTCACTTGGTGTCAGCATTTCCAACTCCTACATTAAGACCAGTGAAGGTCATCCAGTCGCATGGTTGGGCACAAAATGAAGCCCAGTGTCACTAACTGAGTAGAAGGAGTATACAGATCCTTTACTTCAGTAAACAATACCAATACAACAATGCAGAAATACTCTATTACAAGTCCAACACTTAAAACTTGAGAAAAAGCTAAAGTATCAAAGTTGTTATTACCAGGGATGTAATGTAACTAAGTACATTTACTCAAGTACTGTACTTAAGTACAAGTTTGAGGTTCTTCTACTTCACTGGATCCAATAATTAAAATATATGTATAATTTGACTTTTACTTTACTTATGATATTTAAGTACGTTTATTGCCAAAAAAATGCTTTTGGTACTTAAGTACATTTAATAGCAGATACTTTGAGACTTTTACTTGAGTAATATTTTTATGGGTGACTTTCACTTTTACCAAAGTAATATTTTCAACACAATATCTTTACTTTTACTCAAGTATGAGTTTTAGTTAAATATTAACGACATTGGTTCACACTGATGCATCAATGTGTGAGCAGCTATTTACTGTTGTAGCTGGTCGAGGTGGAGGTAGCGAGTGTCATGAGTTGATTAAAGGGCCAGGAAAGAAGAAGAAACAAAGTTTTGCTACATAAAATTTTATTCATTTTTAAAGAATTTGCTTATTTTGTTAAAAAACATTTAATTTAAGTCTTTGAGCCTCAGTTAGGCTATTTAAACGAAACCATTTGAAAAGTTTAGAGGGGAAATATTTCCCTGATTAAACTGCAAACATCTGAATTGTGACAAAGAACTCCAACCAGACACTGTTTTCACTGTTTAGTCTTTAACAATATAGTATATTTTGTAAACTTTCATATGTTTTTATGGAAAATCTTAATCTGAGATCAGAGCTATAATGTAAATAAATGTAATGGAGTAAAAAGTACAATATTTCCTGCTGAAATGTAATAAATGCTCATGTAAAGTCACTTAAAATAGAGCAGCACTTGAGTAAATTCACTTGGTTATTTTTAACCACAGCTGACAATAGTAGAAATGTTTGCAGTTGTTTTGTTGAACTCATCTCAGAGGTCAGTTCAGTTGCAAAAGCTTTAATTAGACCGTTCATGTTGGCAAAAGAAGTCATACAGAGAGATCCAAACTTCGTTATGTAATAAGTGACACGCACTCTGCCACTTCAAAGTAAAAAACAAAGTTTAAACCGACTGGAATGAATTAAACTCTTTCGTGAAAGAACAAAACAAGATGTTCTCTGGCATATTTTGATGAAGTGTAAACTGTCAACAAGAAAATGGCTTCAGACAGGAGGAAAAGCAGGTTCAGCTGTTTGGAGAGGATGTTTTGACACAATGACACAGACATTATTGTTCAGACATACAGACAAACAAGGTGCCGTGAAGGTTGTTGAGAAACTTTCAGCAGGTTCAAAGTCTGGATATTCGCAGGGTGACAGCAGGAGTTACATACCAACTTTTATGACACGCCTCATTGGTTGGTCCCATTGGACAGAACATAGTGTAACATCACATGTCCTCTGCGGCTCAGTTAATAGGTCATGGAGTGATATTTGGTCTCCTGTTCTAACCAAGGTCTTTTTTGTTATGTGATCTTCCTGATGAAAAAACAGGAAGTAGTTTGTCTGTTTTTATCTCACAATGTCCATTTCTTATCAGTGAAGAAGAAATCCCAAGAAGCTACAATCACAGCAAAATATCATAAATATTACATAAATGGTCTGAGATATGCATCAAAATGTGCAACTGTGGAAAGGGATGACTTTTGCAGGATGTTTTTACAACAACATTTGAAAAACAAGCCAGTCAGAGGGATAACTGACCAATCAGACCTCAAAATAAGAAATAAATACTTTATAAAAATGTACGTTTTACTCACTACATTTATTTGATGACTTATATTGCGAATAACTTTGTAGATTGCATGCTGCAGCAGAGCCAAAGAAGCCCATTTATTTAATTATTCATTATTATTATTATTATTGTTTGTAGTAATAGTAGTAGTAGTTATTCTATTTGCAATCAGATCAGAAACAAAAACACCTATCGGGATAATTAAATAATCAGCCAGGCTGTTAATCTGTCAACCTAGTATACCTACATACAGGTAAATATATGTATAATTTAATTTTACGGTTTTTTTAAGTACTATTATTGCCAGAAAATTACTTTTGATACTTAAGAATATCAAATACTTCAAGTACTATTTATATGGATGACTTTCACTTGTATCAAAGTAGTATTTTTTACCCAAGTTCGACTTTTGGGTACTTTTTCAATATCAACTTCACAATGTTTAAAAAATAATATTGTGTTTGGTTTACTTTTGTTTTCTTGCAGGCACTTTTTGTTTTGTTTTGCTTTTAAACAATACGTGTAGCTCTAGGCATGTGATTTTTTTATTGCTTTCATGCTTTTATATTCTCACGTATGTGTGCTGCATGGATTACAAACCAAGTTTCGATCTCACACTGAAGCCGGTGAGGGTCAGGTGCAGCTCAGGAGTTCAGAGTGTTGCTGCCCGGTTGTTTTTGGAGCTTCGTTTCTTGTAATAATTGTGCAACAGCACCAAAAGGGGCAAGACGCAAGGTGGCGAGCACATGTTCCTACGTCACAGACAACACCCCCGGCCGGCCCACTGACGTAAATGCGAGCGGCTCTTCAGGTCACCCTGCAGCTCGGCCCACACCAC
This sequence comes from Pagrus major, assembly GCF_040436345.1. Classification (NCBI taxonomy): domain Eukaryota; kingdom Metazoa; phylum Chordata; class Actinopteri; order Spariformes; family Sparidae; genus Pagrus; species Pagrus major. Next base: position 18,962,764 of record NC_133221.1, on the reverse strand, counting down.
CGCTGACAGCTCCAACAAGCTGGTAGAGAGACAGACACGCTGCAGCACACTGGGATCATAAAACCGGCGCTCTGCTCTTTCTTTCCGTTTTAACAGAGACACAACCCGAGTATGGTGGCTGTTTGAAAACAGAGAAGGATGGCACAGAAAGACACGCTGCTGCATCTGTTCGCTGGGGGGTAAGTCACATTAATGCCAGCTGGATTAACGTTATTAATAGCCTAAAGGTTCATTTAACACGAAGAGGGTGACACTGGGCTTGTACTTTTGAAAAGCCTGTGTGAAACCCAGTAGAATTTACTCGTACGTGTCTTTAGCACCGGGAGCCGCTAGCCCGCATGCTAACGGATATCCAAACGCAAGCTAGCTCGTATTAGCACAGCATCTTCTTACCGAATATAGTCAGCTAGCTAGACATCTGTTTCTTTCACTGTTTCTCCGCCAGCTTATTTGCTGTGATGTGAAATGACAATGCGAACACTATGGCTAACACGTGTCGTAACTTTTTCTGTCTTGAAGTAATAACCCAGCTAACGTTGTCGTGGACAATGAGCCACCCGGCAACATCTTTAATGAGCACTGAGCGTAGCTTTACATCCGTGCGGAAGTTCGCCCATTAATACCCCCAAAGCTGCCGTTAGCTAGTAAGTTATCACTGCTAATTGTCTTTAATTGAAAGGTCATATTCATACTGCCAGTGACATCGTTTTGTTTGAGATGATACTCTTAAAACTGAACCTATGTCGTGTGACCGAACTCGAGACTGTTAGCGGTTAGCTGTGTCCCGTGGCGCAGACCCCGGTGTTACATAACACTGAGCCTAACGATGTAACCTGCCAGCAATGGTAGCTTCATGCTAGCGATGCCAAACGCTCAATAACCACCTGGCTGACAAAAAAAAGACATTTGTAAATATGCAGTAGTGTTATATAACGAGCTGAATGCCCTCAACAACCCCAGTTGATGTAAAGGTCACATCTAAACAACACTGGCTTGTTAAAAATGACGCCATTTTACCCTTGAAGTGTCATAATGAGTCTTCAATTTCAATTCTGTTAATCAATTGAGCTCTAAATTAAGATGTTTTAAATGCTAACTGAGTCAGATGTATGAGGAGTAGGTTGATCACTTAGTTTTTAGTTTAACTCTAGCTTTCTGAGTCGTGACATACAGGTCACCGTCTCAAAACATGCGCTATGACCCTATAGGAGAAGTGTATGTTTACCTCTCCAGTTACTCAGCAAACCAGCTGAGCTTGTATGTCAGCCTTTGTTAGACTATTACTTAACATACCTGTAATTTTCAGGGGCCAACTCTCTTGTACTCATTGCCCTGGGTTTCTTATCTCTGGTGTCAGTGATCAGTGGTCATGGCCACAACAACTCCAAAGCACATTATTACAACATTGTCCGTCAGATTGAATTTGGAAAACTTCATTCAAATACATCCAAGTATATTTTCTTCTCTCACAGACAAACAGGTGAGGTAGGTGACTGATGATCAGTGAACGGACAATTAGGTTGGGTGCTAAATCAGCTAAGATGTTTGACTCTGTCCTCTAGACGCGGGACACTACAGAGGCTTAGTATAATCAGTGTTCCAGACTTTTAAGCTCATAGCGGACAAGGCAGTGGATGCAGCTAATAAAGGATGTACCAGTGAGAACTAAAGTTATGAATTGCTTTTGCTAAAATTGGAAAAAGTGCATCTTTTTTTGGGGGGGTGCAATTAGAGCGTCTGGGACAGAACTGTGCAGCAGATGTGTTGGGTTGACTCCTAACTATTTTTACTACAGCACAAAAGACCGGTCTTTGACCATAATTGTTCATAGCCTTTGGCCAGTAGCTCCTCAGCTGTGTTATGATGGAAAAATCCCTCTCCACAGTCAAAGGTGATATTAGTAACCTTGCAAAAAATAGAACCACAGTACTCCAAAGAAGTGAGCCTTCTATTACAGCTTTAAGAACATGTGTTTGGTGGGACGTTGCCTTTTCTGTTTGCCCACAATCCTAATTTTTGTGTGATCAATTTGCAGATGTAGTGGTACAGTGGGAGCCATCGTGACCTGCCCCCTGGAGGTGTTGAAGACGCGGTTGCAGTCCTCTGGCGTCACGCTAAGACCCGTCTTCCAGGTCCAGCTCGGCACCCTAAGTGGCACCGGGGTTATCCGACCGGGGACTGTTACACCTGGGCTGCTGCAGGTCCTACGGTAAGATGTGTGTTTATGTGGGCTGTCCCTCAGGGCATCTGTATTTTTTTAATGCAAAGCAAAAGAACAAAATGTTCCTCACAGATGATACACAGTTTATCAGACTACCCTGTTGGGAGGGGCATAACTGTCGGTTTGTGGGTTTTGTTCTTACATAATGACAGCCTACAGAGTTTTATTGAAGTGTTGACGAAACAAATTTGTCAAAACAACAATTTTTGTTAGGAATAGTTGTATAAAGTCCTGCGCAGTTCTTGTGCTTTAGCCCTTGAAAGTACACCAGCGAGCCTTTCATTTGCATTTTGTCTTCATAGTCTTGAAATGAATGCCTCTAATCCTGTCTTACATAAAAGCGAGGATTAAGCTCACAGTATCCTGCTGGTATTTAGTAACTTTAACCAGCTGTTTGTGACGACATATAACATGTTTTTCTTTCAGGCTTTATTATATGCATAACATGTTTTGGTGTCTGTAAAAACAGAGCGTGTATGACTCTGGTTAGGTGAGGGAAGACTACAGGCAGGCTCAGTGTGCCAAAAGGAAGGAGAAAGTGTTATGCAACACTGACTGGGGACGCAGACTGGTCTGGACTAGTGTCTGCTGTGTCTTTAAAGGAAAACAGTTACACTGCCTGCGGAGAATGTTCTGACATTGGAGAACAATATTTCCTTGTTAATTAAGGTCTTATGCCTGTATTGCAACTTACTTTGGCTGATACAGATAGATGTTTCAGAGCTGCTTGAGAGCTGTCTTTGCATTTACAGGTTTTAAACTAAAATAAATCTTTTCTGGACCCTTTTTAAAGGTTGAGTTTGGACGCTACTTTGACACGAAAAGAGGTCATTCATTCTTGTATTTTTAAACTCATTATTGTATTAGAGGAGGTGTTGGGTATCATTGAGAGAGCAGTGCAATGCCTGAAGACTGCTTGAGAGATGAGGTGTGCATTACAGAAACCAACACAGAATGCAGTTGTACCCTCCCCCCTCTGCTTTGCCCCTGGCAGACCAGACTGTCATCTGGAGAATGGGTTAAAATTCTCTGTGGGGATGTGGCTGACGTGACAAGTCATGCACTGCCTTGGCTCAGTGTACACAACTTATGCAAAACCAAGTCAAGTGAACAAGACTGGTGTAACACCATACTCATTACCCTAATAGACTTGGGGACGTCCTACAAAGACCTTTGGTGTAAAATATGTGGACCCAGCTAAACATGTACAATGGTGGTGTACGTGAATAAATCTGTAAATTTGTTTGTGTTTTTTTTTTGAAAATAATCAATGGCTGTTTTAAATTTTGTTTTAGATCAATCCTTGAAAAAGAGGGACCAAGATCACTTTTCCGTGGCCTGGGGCCGAACCTCGTTGGCGTCGCCCCCTCAAGGTACAGTGAAAACAGTGTGCACATGTTTTAGTGGCTCAGTTGTGTCTATGTTGTCCATCCCCTCATTATCCTTACCCATAGCAGTTATGCTTAACAAAGTCCTGGATCTATGTTGCAATCTCTGTGTTAATGATACCTGCCTGTTGGTGTACAGGTTAGTGATAACACACAAAGTGTCTCTGTATCCAAAAACAATGAACAGAGCAGAGGTCAGGGCTTTTTTAAGGGCTGATAAACAAGCTGTAAAAATGAAAATCTTTTTCTCAAAAAATAAAATTCAATCAACCATTGTTTATACTGGAGATCATTCACGGTAGCCCTCATTTACAAACACATTGAGTCAGACAAAACAAAGAAAGAAAGAACAATTACAAGGAGAAATCCTAACAAAGTAAAGAAAGTAAGAAGTCAAAGTAATCCTACTATATAAATAAAATATTTGGAAGTAAAATAAAAACAGTCATGTTACGGTTGAAATAATGTGAATGGTAACACAATACAGTTTTTTTAAATAATTACAACCAGTGATTGAATGTAACTAAGTACAATTTTGAAATATTTGTACTTGAGTATTTTCATTTTCTGCTGCTTATATTTCCACTCCATGCAAGTATTGTACTTTTCACTCCGCTACATTTATTGGATAACTTTGGCTACTAGTTGCTTTGCCAATTCAGATTACTCACTGTTGATAGGCTAATACTCATGGCAGATGGTATTGTGGGTGGGACATTAAGTGAGAAAGAGAGAGGCTGCTGTAACAGAACCAAGGCAGCACATTTTTACATGTATTTTCTTGGCAATCAGACACAAAATAAACCATTCTGATAATCATAGAAAATGCTAGATATTGATGCATAGAATTGGCCAGATAATTGGTCAATCCATACTGAGACGGTCACAAAGTGAAGCAGACTGATGATTTCTCAGGCTACTAACACTGGAGGAGGCTGTATTTATATTTTTCACTTTAATGCTTGAAGGCATTAACTCACTGTATAAACAGGAAGCTGTTGTCATTGCAACAACTTCCTAGCGCATCTCCCTAGCCTTACAGAGTTTTTTGAGTCAGCTTTTATGTTCGTGTAGACCACAACATTTGTCAACGTGAGCAGACATCTGTATTTGTGTTTAATTCATCCTTTTTTTAACACGAGACAAATAAAGGAACTGTGTTCATGAGGTTTGAGTTTCAACAGCTTGGTAATAATTGATCTGTTTTATTTGTGTGAAACCTTTAGACCAAGTCATAATGAAAGTTCAGTTTTATCTTGATTTTATGTCGGTCATCTTGTTCCATTCTTGGTATCAAAAAATGATCAGTACTTTGCCCTGTTCCCTCAGGGTGTATAATCTTGGAAGTTAACTCTTCCGTGTAACTGGAAAATGAACAGTACTAATGCTTTTCCCACCAAATGTTGAGTAGACTTTGAGACTGAAAAAGGACACCGGTTGCATATATTCCCCATGGTTAATGAGTAGCTGCAGCATGGTCCTCTGCTCAGTAATTCCGCTGCCCCTCCGTTTCACTGGCCAACTTGGACCGGCTCACATTCAGAGCAGCTCTGTGGGCATCTGTGGTGCTTATTCAGCCCATTCTGGTGCAGTGACAGTTTGTTCCAGAAGCCGAGTAGAGAGAGCAGGGCAGCGGGGAAACAGACTGCTCTGGATACACTGTCAAAGGGCAACACCAGTCCAAATGCAATCATTTACATAATTGCCCAGCTGTTATAAAACCACAGTCCCATTTATGCACTTTGTGTCATAATCTTTACACCTGCCTCTGTAGAGTTCTCACCAGTCTGTTCTCTGTGTTTCAGAGCCATTTACTTTGCTGCATACTCGAAATCCAAAGAGATGTTCAATGGGCTGTTTGTCCCTAATAGTGGACTGGTGCACATGTCCTCTGCTGGTGTTGCAGGTGAGCAATCAATCAAGTGCCCTGAAAAAATATGATTTCTTATGATTAGATGTTCTGTCTAACCTGTGGATGAAATAACACAATGCCAACATGAACCTTTTTTGAAGTCTATAAAATGAACATTAAATTCTTCATGAAGATCATATTCATTACGTATGAAGTAGAAGTATTTTTCAGATGTTTATGCTGTGTGATCCTGCTGTAATTCCTGTCAGTAAATTTGAGTGCAAAAACACTTTAATCTAAAATGTGGTATGAGTTACATTGAGGGGATGAAATGGATCTTATGTCACTCTAAAGTGTAAAACTGAATGTGCCTCCTCAGCTTTCGTTACTAACTCTCTGATGAACCCCATCTGGATGGTCAAGACCAGGATGCAGCTGGAGAGAAAGTATGTACACTCGTAATTTCACTTGCCTTCTGTGTACTTAGATTTTTTAGCGCAGAACTGACCATAGGATGAGTAGGATTTGTTAAGTCAAAGTTGGCCCCTCCTCCTGCCCTCAGCACTGATACGTTATTGGCTCAGGGCTACACACCCACTGCCCAAAGGTCAATGCTCAGAAATGTCTCAAACAGGAAAATAATAAAATAAAGTTGTTGTTTTTTCTAATCCTAGTGCAAAAGATATGCCTTAAGATATGTGTAAAACAATCTGACTTATTTTAGGGACGTTTAGGGCAGGTGAGAATGTACACCGTATAATATGACCTTTTAACTAAGGCCCCCTTCACAGCACTGTCCTTGGGTTATGCAGTGCGTGAGACTGAGCGTGTGACCTGGCGCCATAAATACACAGTGCTGACGCAGTGTCCCGCGCACGAAAGAAGAGTCTATATTTACATTAGCGAGTACAGAGCAGTAGTATCATGTGGGGTCACAGGAACAAGTCTTTCTACCCCGGCGTTTGAAGAACACATATCCTGCAGCAGCACAAAATGTTGGCTTTACAAATGAGAAGGAAAAAGATACTAGTTAATCATCCAGCCCAATAAGGAAATTGTAGGATTTTACGTGGTTCCTTACAGGAATGACCGTTCACTATCGCTTAGACAATAAACAGAAAATGAACAGGTTCCAATTTTGATCATTTATAAGGGAAGAAATGCTAGACGCCTGGTGAAAACTGTACCTTTTCTTAAAATGTGTATTAAACAAGTGTGATTTTGTGACTAATGAGCCCCACTTGTTTGACCTTTCAGAGCCCGAGGAGAGAAGAAGATGAATGCACTGCAGTGTGCTCGCTACGTTTACAGAATGGAAGGGGTTCGAGGCTTCTACAGAGGCCTGACTGCATCTTATGCTGGGATCTCGGAGACCATGATCTGCTTCCTCATCTACGAGACACTGAAGAAAAACCTCGCCAAGAACCAGTTCAACTCCCTGAATGGTGAAAATGAGAAAAAAAGAGCTTCGGACTTCCTGAGTCTGATGTTGGCAGCTGCTGTTTCAAAGGGCTGTGCGTCCTGCATAGCCTACCCACACGGTAAACACTTTTCTATTTGTTTGTCTCTTGCAACAAAACAACCTTCTGTCAGGGAGAAGTATTTATTTAAATGAGTAATCCTTTTTTTCTTCTTGTCTTTTCTCCACAGAGGTCATTCGGACGAGGCTGCGCGAGGAGGGCAGCAAGTACAAGTATTTCTTCCAGACAGGGAGGTTAATAGCAGTGGAAGAAGGCTATGCAGCTTTTTATAGAGGACTCATTCCACAGCTAATTAGACAAATCCCTAACACAGCCATCGTCCTCTCCACATATGAACTCATTGTCCATCTGCTGGGAGACTCCAAGTAAAGAAATGCTTCAAAGTCAGGATTTTCCTGGCAAACGATGGACACCACAGAAGACCCAGGACACACTGGGCAAAAGACTTTTGAAAATGTAGCACATACATTCACTTAATGTGGTGCCACAGAGACTGTATCGTGGAACTGAAGCAGGTTTTACTGTTATCCAAAGAGCTAAACACATTATTTTATTTAAAGCTTGTCGTTAGGAGTTTATCACAATAACTCAAGAAGCAGTGGTACTTTTATTAAACTCCAAAATCTGTGAAAAAGGTCATCTTCTTGGAGGACTTGTGTTAAGTTATTTTCTGTTTTGTTATTTTATGACGGTGTTTGTTTTCTTTTATCAGTGGTAAATGTACCAACACACAGATGACTGTGCAGGTTGACTCATTTAGATAATGATGGGTTAGTGCTGTTCCTTGCAATGTAATGACCACACGGATCATTTTGAGATTTCTGTTTCACAATGTGCTGGTTTTGAAGATTTGAATTACAGAGAGATTTATCATATTTTCATTAAAATATATATATATATATATATATATATATATATATATATATATATATATATATATATATATATATATATATATATATATATTATTAAAAATAATGATTACAGGCTTATCTGTATGTTTCCTTTGTGAAAAAGACTGTCACCTTTTACAATATAATGAGAACTCGGATGCTTATTTGACCAGTGGCTCAATAAAATGCATCAAGAAATGACATCAGTTGGTGGTGGACGTGAACACTATAAAAGATGATTCTACTAAAAGAAGAATTTACCTTTACTGGTGTGTAAACACGAGGTCGTTGCACTGGAAAATGGCTCAATAACTGACAAATCAAAGGATATGAAGGATTTCCTGGCAAATATTCCAATGAATTAATTTAATAATGACGTATTTCTGTGCGACTGAACATCAGGTGTTTTCTTATTGTTTTCTTCCAGGTGCTTTAAGTTGCTGAGACTGTTACTTTTTTCAGTAATACCTGCTTCACTTACAGTCACACAAATCTGGAAACAGGTCTTCCACAGTTGTCTCCACAGATGCCTATAAAACATATTTAACCCTTTGACTTTTTCAGCATGGAATCACAGAAATACTCAGCCATGATCACCGTGAAGTGAAAGGAAATGTGTACATATTGGCCTAAATTACGTACAGACATGAACTTAAGTCATCACTCTTTTAGTCAGTTTTTAATTATACAGGCACATTTGGTGGCTCTACAGTCTAGGTTTGTATCAGTTTCACATGTAGACACTGCAATTTGTGCCTGTTCTTGTAAAACTGACCACAGCCATGTGGACTGCGAGTCGACAGTTTTTCCAGTCTTATGACGAATTGTGGATTGGATTGAGGTTTAGACTACAATTTGGCTATTCCAAGCCTCTGGCTGGCATGGAAAAAAACATTTTCTCAGTTTTTGAAGCAGGTTTTCAGGCTATATCTGTATTTTGCTGAATTCATTTAAAGAAAAGAGATAAAATAAGTACAGATAGATAAATATAGAGACTTAGAACTATAGAAACTGTATAAAATAAGAGCAATTAGACACACAAGGCACAATTACAGGCAATAGCAGTACACATGCAGTGCTCTTTAACTAGAACAGAACAGTACGGTCTCAACCAAAAGTGACAGACTGTTTTCCCACTGCCCTGGCAGCTTTTAAAAGTTACTCATTTATGTCCATGATAAACCACGAGTCATCATGGACAAAAATGAGGAACTTTAAATGCAACCGCATTTCCTTTCAATTCAAGAAGAACACCCTGGACCACAGGAAAGTCTAGTCATCTATGACAGGAAAATAATATCCCTGGGAAGTGGTTACTTGATAACTCAGAACTGAATCAGCAAAAATGTGTTCTTTCTGTTGTGGTTTTAGTTGATTCATCCACATTTCCCTCTCCAGCTTCCAAGAACATGATGTAATGGGTCTCAGTGGGAGGAGTGCAGCAGGAGAATCGTGTGGGTGGTAAGTCTGTGAATGGTGAGGGTATTTGCGTCTACAATAGCGACGGAGCTGCGGCACTGCAAAATGTAAAGCCTACAACAGGCTGTAACACGTCACCCTCTATAAAAATAGTAATTACTTGTTTTATTGGGGCTTATAAAATCATTTACCAATGCTTTATAGACAAGTTATAAGCATTTAAAAAGAATGAATTGTTTCTCTTCCTTAGAAAGGGTTGGCCTACTAGGCCTAAATGTTTTAATATGTCATCATTCCTCAGCTACAAATGTTGATAAAGACATTGATAAAATGTTATTACAGCAATCTATCTGTCTTTTTAGTAGGAAATTCCCTGTGTGTGCTTCCACGGAAGTGTTTCCTTTATGATCCACGGAACAGGGATAGTAACAAAGTGGGGTTTTGGTATCAATAAAGCTGTAACTATGTATTGTATACTATGTATGCAGGCCTTTATGGCCCTGATTTACATATTAAAAAAACATTTTATGCCAAATTTAAAGTATACTATAAATATAAATGTTAACAGAATTATTTTGTTGCATAATTAATGATTAATGATGACTTTGTTGCTGGTTTGTACATGAGGAAGTGACAAGATATGCTTTTAATGTACATATGAAATATGATTGTTTTAAGATAGACTTGAAAATATTATTGATCTTTAAGCATTAGTGAATGATTTATTATCCATCGGTTAAACAAGTGGTGCTCTATACAGTTATTGTTGTGGTTCAATACTAACTGGCTCCATATTTGCAGTTGTGATCAGCATATCCTGGTAATCAAAGTGTAATACATTAGATAACGAGCTTGCTACAATATCCTGTGGTGGCCCCTAGTGGAGGAAATTGACAATGGTAGTATTTGAATTTAATTTTGTGAAATGTTTGAATTAGTTCTTTAGCTTTTCAGCTTTGTTTCTCTAACTTTAAAGGAGCACTATGTATATTCAAGGAAGAAATTTAAATCAGAAGAGAAAGATCTCCATTGACTGTTAATTTTATTTTATGCCTAAACAAACGAAACAAACAAACTCTCCGCTTTCACGACTGAATAAACTGAATAAACAAACTGGCCTTAAAGGACAACACACAGTTGGTGGACTGTCCAGTACCCAGTGACTGTAGGACCCAGGAGTTGTAGCTACGCCCCTGTCCCGAGCACTGACCCTCCATAATGGGCTTAAACGCGGCTCTGCGGCTGGTGGTGACCTCTGTCTGCCGCAGGGAGAACGGCTCAGTGCCGGCGTACACTCCGGACTACTGACGTGAGTATGGCGGCCTGACGGCATTCCCAAACGCTGTCCCGACCACCCTCATGGACATTGTGACAGACACCAGGACTCCTTAGCAGCCTCACTTTGTCTCTCATTCATCCGTGCATTAACGCTAGCGCTGCTCAGCTTTGGACAATGTCTTTAACCGACGCGACGTCACACCCGCGCTGTAAGTTTCAGTCTTGTCAAAGTTGCCTAGCTTAGCTGCTAGCTGTTCCTTTAGTTAGCCGAGCCTTTGTAGCACACAAGCTAGCTAATGTCTTGTGCTGCCGTTAGCTTTATCGGCTGTCAGCGTCATCACCACGACAACGGGCGTCCTTCGCACCCGGCCGTCTGATGGAAGGTGAGGGGGAACGATGCTGAGATTCCTCCATATCCTTTTAACAGGTGAGTCCAGGCTGCTATTAACGGGGAGCTAAGCTCGTTTGCCCGCTAACTAGCTTTGAGGCAGGACCAGCGAAGTAGCTTATGGTTCATGCTATTATGCAACGGGATAACTTAACCAGAAATGATTGAAGCTGCACTGGCACTGCTGCGTCGGTCGGCTGCTGCGTTTTTCGGACTTCCGAGATGTTCGCTTGTAAAGTTAATTATGCAACAACTTAGCTCGTATATTACCTTTGTATATACATAACAATACCACTCAGCTGCCACTGTAGTGGGTTCACCTGGCTAAATAACAACAGACTAATACAACAGCCCTGTAATACTGCTTTCATAAAGGTTATAATGTTCTGTGTTTGTTTTAGAGAGCTATTGATTAAAATGTATTTGATATTTTAAAGGTGCATTATGTAGTTTTTAGAAAGATTTTTTTTTTAATGCCTAAATACACTAAATACACAAACTCTCTTTGTTTTTATGATTGAATAAACTGAATAAACAAACTGGCCTTAAAGGACAACACAATTTCATGCTGTTTTACTTTGTTTATATTTGGCGGACCCTGCCACCTTTCTAGCTTCAGTGTTCTGGGGACCTTATTTTCTTCTGAGAACAGCTTGTTTATTCAGTTATGGGATATTCTGATATTGGGAAATTGTTATTATTGGATATATATTGGACTGTTGACTTCACAAGCTCAGCATCTACACACTCCAATTTAGTGGTGATATGCACCTTGAAAGTCCACCAATAAACAGAGAAGACTAGAGAGACAAACATGTCATTCTTCAACACATTATCCACAAATGTTCAGAGAGGAGGGAGTCTGAGTTTTAACACAAATGATCCATCGTTGCTCACTACATCTTAGCCTACAACAACGTCCTACCATTTGGTTTGCATAAACAACAGAGTATGAACTTATTTTTAAAATACAAAAATGTGAACTTATCTGTTATCAGTATCGGCCATGAGAAGCAGGAAATTATTAGTTTTAGTATCGGCTGAGATCCATAACGTGAATCCCTAGTTTCAACCAAAACTGCAGGACTGGTGTATTAGACTGCATTCATTTGGCTAGTCTTCGGTGTACCTAATAAATAAGCAGCTGATTGTAATACCTGTTCATTTTGATGGATTTGAATCTGTATTTATAATAATTCCATGTTTGTAATTCCTCACAGGCCTGTCAGGTGTTCTGTGGGATGGAGTTGCTGCTTTTGGTAAGACTGGCATTGAAACAAACCTGCTGCATCCTCAGCCGTCCCTGCACTTTCTGTCTCTGAGTAATTTTGTCTCTGATCCACAGGTGGAGTCAGACTAGTGGATGGGGAGAATAAGTGCTCTGGCAGAGTTGAGGTGCTCCGCCACGACCAGTGGGGGACTGTTTGCGACCATGGCTGGGACCTCCGGGAGGCTGACGTGGTGTGCCTGGAGCTGGGCTGCGGCTTAGCCGAAACTGCCCTTCGTGGTGCAGTATTCGGTGCAGGCAAAGGAGAGATCTGGTTGCGGCATGTTCAATGCTCCGGACACGAGTCCAGTTTGACACGCTGTGCTGTTGTCCTTCACAGTAACTCCCACTGCACCCATGAGAATGATGCAGGGGTGAAATGCTCAGGTGAGACTAATCTCTGGTGAGGCATTTCATCTACCAAGGACTTCTGCTGGGTTGTTTCATAGAGGCTATTCTTGTTATGGATTAGTAAGACATACTGTTTTTTATTTTCAGGATACTCAAGTAAGCGATGAGTTCATTTGGATAACGCGGACACAAGTATATGGTTCACTGGATCATTCACATTTCATGATTATCCTTTCTTTACTCACAGGTACCCTTTTAACGCCCACCCTCACCCTGCTGTCGCCTCACACTGTGTTCACTCCCGGCGAAGCTGTTCGCTTCAGCTGCAGCGTCCTGCTGGGTCATCACCTCAGTGACTTCCACCTGTACAAGCACGGAGTGTCCACGCCACTGGTTACACAGAGGGCGGACCAGACCCAGACCAGAGTGGAGCTGACGCTGACTGACATTGAGGCGTCCCACCAGGGCAGCTATAGTTGTCGGTACAGGATCAAGGGCGGTTTTCCTGCTGAGCTGCTCAGCTCTCCACCCAGTGACTCCATCAACATTACTGTTGGTGAGTCATAACTGCATTGTCTAACCCCTAATTTATTCTGTTGCAACAATGACGCTTCCCATGGCGCATTGTTTTGGTATGTTTTGTTGTGCAATCCAGATTAAACATCTGCCTGAAACTTGTGGGTGTGTACCAATTTTAATTTCTCTGACGACGAGTATGGAAGATTATTGCATTGTTCTTTTATTTATTAGTCCGTTCACTAGCTTGTCTGAACTGTCGCAGTTACACCTAAGATGACACCTTACACTGTCTCTTTATCATGAATGTTTTAAGAAGAAATTGGATACAGCATCAGTTGCAAAGCCTCATTCATTCACATAAAAGTTGCTTATTGGCGCATAGAGCCAAACCAGTTTGACTGCCCAGGTATAACATTAACCTGATGTTCTACATAACTTCCATATTGTAGGGCCTATAGAGCATGCACGTCAGAGACTTCCACTGGCCAGGCCTGCTGACTACAGTTTAGCCCTGTGATAACAAGAATAGTGATACAATGGTTTAATTGTGCGGCTTTTCTAGCCTTTCCAAATGTTATCAGTAATATTAGATCAAATTCTGATTGTAAAATGAGTCATTTAGTGGGGGTTGTGATGCTCACAGTTGCTGCCACTTATTGCTCAATATAAGTTTATAAGGAAAAGTCTTTGAGCCAGTGTGCGTCATAAGATATCGCAATTACACAGTTTGCCAAATTGGCTTCAAAGCCCAGTGCACCTCACGGGAACTTTGTCTCTATGCATGAAGCATTCATGATTGTGTGAATGTCACCTGTGCTTTAGCAGCAGTCAAGGCTCAGCACACTATCACTGTGTAATAAAAAAAAAAAGGGAAGTGGTGCTCAAGGACTGTCTTTATATTATCAAACTCAAGAAAAACGCAGGTGCTCTTGAAGAAGAGAGTCAGCACGTGAACAAACTTGGGGCACTCATGCGTGGAGCAGGAACAAAAATACTTGAGTTAGGTTTAAAAGCCTTTATTCAAAACAGGACTGACCAATTTTGACCTTGAAAGTCTTCATCAGCGTACAAAATGGTGGACAAAGATCACTGTAACACCATCACTGTAGTTGTGCACGTTAAATGGAAGACAAAATAGAAAGCGTACAAATGCACACTTCGGGTCATGTTTGCCTATGTAAAGTGGGAGTGAAGACTGAGCCGTTACAGTCTGTAGACATCTGGACTGATTAAAATAGAAACAGATCTGTTGCGCCAAACGTGTGTGACACAGAAGGCTGAAAACACAACTGAAAGGCTTCCTCTGTAGATATTTAATCAGCTGTATTTGCTCCAGAAGACTTATTTATTAATAAAGAAAAATCTAGTCAGCCTGACCACAAAGCCCATTTTATTGTAGAATACTTTGTAAAAAAATAAATAAATAGATTAATGGTTAGAGGGAAAATTGTAGTTTATGGCTCAGGCACACTAAAACCACATATTTTCAAGAGAGGTTTTCCAAAACTCTGTAATGTATCAGAGGATAAATTCACCTAATGTATAATAACCTATCTAATTCCTCTTTGATCACAGTGGAGCTCCTGACTCCCCAGCACTGGTACAACACGTCCACTGAGGCCCCGGCTGGTTCCGTCCTTAAAGGCCACAGTTTTAACATCACCTGCTCCACCCCGCAGCAGTACCCTGGGGGCTCCTTCCAGCTGCGTCTGATCCGCTCCAACGGCACAGTGCGTCAGTCCCTGCCTGCCCTCGCCCCGTCCGTCACTTTCACCTTCCCCAACGCCCAGAGCTCCAATGAGGGCTACTACTACTGCCTGTATCGGGTCCAGCTGGGTGGACGCACCTTTGTCTCCAGAGAAAGCCAGCCCCTGCCTATAGCCATCAGAGGTGAAACAATATTATAGAGACAGACAATAGATACATTTTCCATCTATGAAACGCCATCCTGTATGTAACTAACAGATAACTCCTCTCCCCCTCAGATCCAGATCCATTACTGAGTCCAATGGTGATCAGCTGGCTTGTGTCTGGCCTGACATTTGTCGTAGCTGTCATCGTTATAATTATTGTAGCCAAGGTACTGTGTAACAAGGAGAAGAAGCCCACTGAACTGGAGCGAGAGACCAGAACCTGTACGTTTTTTCTTTCCACCAGAAGTGTTTTGAGAAAACAACCTGTATGTGTACCCAGAATAATAGATGTGCTTCTGTCTACAGGTGTGGACAACACTTATGTTGCCTTATCAATTAACAAGCTATGACTGGGTCTGAAGGAAACGGATAACTAAGGTAATGAAGGTCATTATTCTTACACATACAGCACTTATAACAGGATGTCTGGTCAGGTATCAGAAACTAAAATGTAATGCTTTTAAAGAGCTTTTCTAGATATTTTATTTTTATGAAGACTTGGTATGAAGCCTTTCATCGGGCGCCTGTTTCCCCTCCTCCTTCTGCCAGCTGCATGTATTGTTTTCATAATCCCCTTTGATACATACAACAACCTCCAAACAACAACAACCTCCAAGCTAGCAAGGCAAGTTACTCTCAAATAACCTGCTTGCAAACTGCACAAATGTAAACAAGCTAGCAGTTGTTACTTTTTTCTTTCGAGATGATTGAGACATTTTAATGCCAGGGCTCACCTCCCCACATGCAAACCAAGTATCCCCTGACACTGTTTTGCATTGGCACCGTCGCTGTATCCTGAGTTAAGTACCACTTGAAACGATTGTGATTTGTTTAAAGACATGCAAACAAGCCAGAGTCTTTCTCCCCTCATACCAAAATGAGGATTGGTGCAGCCAGACCTTTCTCCAGTGCCGACACAGTACTGTGGAGATGGAGAGGTCTGGCTATGCGAGACTAGAGTGAGTTAGGTCCATCTACATTTTGCTACAACAGCTAAGTGCATAATGAGATGAAGACCTCACAAATTCACATTTAAGACTACTTAATCATTTTAAGGCCTATTATATCATTTTATATTTTCTTGTGCTTTCTTTGTGCCTTTCAGCCTTTTTGTTGACTTCTTCTTCTCCTTCTAGATACAGTTGTATTTATACTACAACCGACAGAACCTCCTTGACTACGCATAGTTCATTTTCACTTAACTAATGTGTCCTATTAGAGGTGATGAATATGTACCCAAACATGTACTAGAGATTACTAGATTATTTTGTAGACTAAAGGGTATTATTTCTGTTAATCTGGGTCAAAAAAAGCCACATTAAATCTACTTGGATTTAATGCTGTGAAAGAATAAAACATGATAGGCACTGTAATATATTATTTATTTATTCTTCAACTGTGCAGCTGAAGTGAAGCATTTTTTTTCTTCTTCCTCAAACATGTAGAGGGCTCTCGCTGTGTCCATCATGGAATCACTCTGCAGAGGATGTAACACAGAACCAAATGGCTCGGTCGGAGAAGGCTCCACCTGGACCCAGTTCAGTCCAGTCTGGATAAGGCAGTTTTACAGTTTGGCTTTTAAGCCTTGTATTATGGTGAGATGTAAGGTAACGGCCACAGAAGACTGACAGACACTAAAAAGCTTTTTCCAGTTCAAAGTACTGGTTCAAGCTAGACTGCAGATTTCTTGGCTCCTGCCATGAGCCCACATGTATGGAGTGAAAACAAAGCTAAACTGGGGAAACTGTGACATGGGTTCCTCAGGTCTCCGTGTACATACATGCAGTTCAAATATATTGTTTTCTATTTATTACCACAGGCCGATCTAGCTTATTATGTACTTGCTTCAACAGATCAATGATCCTTAAAGGATTAGATGTTTTTTTTGTATTTTAAGTCTAACACTACTATGCATCTTATGTCATTAACAACATGTACATTATTGCACTTAAACGTGTGTAAATATAAGCTGTAGTTGATTAAAATGCTGCTGTTGTTGGAGCTCCTGGGCTCAGTCAGTTTTGTTTGACAAATATTACTGCATGTACTGAGGTTGATTTATAGCATTAGATCAAACTACATAAAGGGAAAAAGCTGTTAAGAAAATGCATAACGTGGTTCATTTGTTTTTATACCCTCAATTATTTAAACATTTAAAATCTTGCACTTGAATAAATTACACAAAGCTTCAAATGTTTACATTTTCAAATTCTTTTATAATCTGATTCATGAAACATCAATACAAAACAAACTCTACAGGATGTAAAAGTTGGATTAATGTTGTAAAAAAAGTGATATCTCTGATTTGACTTTACTGAAACAAAGCATAAACATGGAATTACAGCTTGTATAAACAGTGCAATTTTAGATTTTTACCCCAAGATAAAACGTTCCCCCAACTTCTTATTAAACACTGAAAGAACATGAACAATTTTATCCAAATTATGCCTAAAAAACACTGAGGCACTTGTATTACAGCTGGTCTGAAAACCATCCCAACTGTACTTTAAATTATTTCTGATAACTGAAAAAAGGAAGCATTGTTGTACTCCAAGGTTATACAAACTTCAAATATTTGGCGATCTTCATATTAACAAAACAGATGAAATCATAGACAGACAATAGACAAGCTTTTTACCAGGTACTTTAACATTGACAAATTAAAACTTTGGGAAGCTAAATGTATCTGTTGCCGTACCTTTTGATACAGATCGATCAATACACACTGCACCGTTAGCCAGACTGTTTCTTTTTTTGAGACAATTTTTAGAAAATAAAATCTGGTGAAAAAATAAATACCTAATGGTTTCTCAAATTTACATTTTTGTTTTATTACGTCTCAACAAAAATTTGCATTGATGTGAAAATCTGTGTATAATTGAGCGAGTCTTCCTTTTTAAAGCGGCATCATCTATCCTAGCAGGACTAAAACTTTGACATTTGTGTATTTTACATATAAGCAAAGGCAAGCAAAAAAACACAATTATAAATCACACACATATTGCATCAACCACAATTTTAGCAATGTCTTAAATAAAGGCATTAACCAAAATACATTCCTTGAATTAAAATGCATAACAAAGGATAGTGTAAACCCATATAAACTGACCACAAAAGTAAAAGGATCAATTGATTCCTTTGAAGGATTCATTTGTCTCCATATTGGTAAAAACAATGTAGAGGAAGGCGGCCACAGCCAGGAAGAACACGAACTGAACCCACAGTGGGATGAGGCGAGACGACTTGGGAGTTTTCGGAGCATCTTGACCGGACTTCATGGGAGCTGATCTCAAAGAGTTTTTGTAAGTGGTGGGCGTGTCGTACATGTAGGGCCTGGAAAGGAAGTAAGAGGAATTATGTTACAGTGCATGATTTGAAATCTCAAAATTACTTGTTGTGACCAGTATTTTTTGTCACCAAACTGTTGTCAATACCATAACATATAGGCATATCAGGGAATTAATAAACAGGTAAACAAACGAAACAGAAATTAATCATAAAACATGTTAATGTGCTAGATGAGTAGTTCTCATTGGATTAAATAGGTGCCATCTTTGAGTCTTCTGTCTAGTTCTTTTTTTTGACCTTGTATAAATACACTTACTCATCAACCAAATCTCTTCCTCTGTATTCAGGCTTTGAGCTCGAGTAGCTTGAGTAGGACGTCCTGTAGAGAGAGAGATGAAACAGGACACGTGAGATGGTTCTGATTTACTCATCACCAACAACTAGTGCAAAGACTTGTAAAATTAAGACTTACTGTTGATCATATTCCCTCTCAGACCAGTCTGGTCTTGACCTCATGTAAGTTCCACTAGATAGACAAGAAAAAAGTCATTACTATATTTATGCTTGGTTATTTGATTTACTGAAATAGAAGAAAGGCAGTGAATGTTTGGAGTTGATAAAGTATTTATAAGAGAACCGACCTGTCTCCAGCACCATCACTCCTCACCTGCAAAATGTGAAGCAGAGATAATAAACAGTAAAACTTAAAACATTGCTGATATGAACATTTCATACCTATTATACCCAGTGGCTTTTACTGCGGCTGCATTTAATTTACATTTGCACTCAGATTAGAGAACACATCAGAATTAAATCACATTTCATTCATCATATTATTAGTAGTTCATACAAAATGCCACAAGACTGACATGCATCTACCCCCCATAACATGAATGCTCTAGGCATGTTTACTCACAGAAACTAATTTAAATAATAACAAATTCAAAAAAGCACAAAACGCAACAAACAGTATGAACAATACTTACAGGTGTTCTGTAAACATATGTGACCTCATCCTCTGAAATGAAAACACAAACAAAAGGCTAAATGTTAAGTTAAGCGAACATTACTTTTACAATGTTTCTCACATTCATTCTTAATATGGCAACAGACAAGTGTTTTATTACACTTTATGTTTGTACTGTACTTTACTTATTTGTTGAGTTTTATGTATTTTAAAAGGCCCATCTATGAACGGGCATTGCAAATTAGCTTTGGCCATAAATGCTGTAGTGTGTGGCAGGTCATGCTACATTTGTTTTGCTGGGTTTTTATGTATTGATAAATATAATTCATATAACTTAATAATTTGTTTGTAACAATCCTCTGAGACTACTAGCTAAATATTGCAGTTATTAAATATAGATTTTTAAATACTTTTCCTCAAGGATGTCACTTTGTGTTGAAAAGCGGTGGGGACATAAGGGCTCAGATGAGAAATAAACATTTAATGTAATGAGGGAATCCTTTTTTAGCAGATTTCAAACTGATTATGCTTTCAAAGGGTGATGAGGTCATTTCAATAGTGGTAAATGTCATCTATGCCTTTAAAAGGACACTGAACAGATTTTCTATAATAAGATGCCTTTCCTTGAAACTGGGAGTATTAACCACCCTGTGGAAACACATTTTAAGTGAACCACTTGTAACTGTAAACTCTGAGTACTGTGAGATTATAAAATGTATAATTTAAGTTCTGGCACACTTGATTACACGGACTGTGCTTGCATCTGTCAAAGTCAAGTGTTATTGTTCACTGTTGATAAAAGACAGGAGTAGAAATGACACTGACCCTCTTCTCTGTAGTAAGTCTTGTCAGGCGATGGTTTCGCTCTTCTCTCCTTCTTATCTTTGGCCATGGCCTCTTTCAGCTTCCTCTCATACAGACTTCTGGTGGAGCCTCGGTACAAAAACAGTCACACACAACGTAAATGTGAGAAACAATGAACACAAACAAATAAAACCTTAGAAATTCAACCATTAGCACCAGTAAACTTGTTAACTCCACACAGGCGGGGGAGGCCTGTGAAGTTAGCTGCCGTGAGCGATGATTCAAAAACGGGCGCAAAGTGACCGTCGAGTCAGACCACTCACCGACTATAGGCCCGTGCTTTATCCCGTACTCATCGAGCAGCTCGCTAATTTCCTCCGGGGACATGCTGCTTAGTGAAGACATTGCTTTGTCTTGATTTAATCCTTTAGCTTTCTGTTCTGTGTTGTGTTGGTGCGGTCTGGCTCCGGCCAAGCTGTAGCGCTGGTTTCAGTTGCCAAAAAAGAAACAACAACCGTAACTCCTCCCACCGAGAGCCACCGGCGTTCGTTTTGTGCGGGACGTCCCGCTGTGGAGTCAACCAGCAGCTGAGAAGCATTGAGAAGTTAAACCCCGCCCTCGGATCTTTGACCAGGTGTCAGGAACATTCGAACCTTCAGTGAAATGGTACATCATTTCCGCTTCCGCTTGCCAAATCCTTCTTTTTCTTTTTTCTTTCTAGAGATAAAGCAGCGCCATCAGCTGGACAATGATCTTAATGGCTAATAGCTGATCTTTTACTTAAGTAAGAGTAGTAAGTAACAGTAGAGTATCTATTCTAAGTGCTATATCGTAGGCAGCGGGATTTTTGTTGAAGAAGTAGAGTATCTATGTAGAAATACTCAACTACAAGTCAAAGTTATGCCATCACAATAGCACTTGAGTAAGTACAAACTCACAATGCTCACATTATGAGTGTTATATTGTTTTTCCTTTTTGAGAGTATTATTACTGATGTATAAACATGTAGCAAAATTTAGGTCAATGTTGTACCTGGTCTATGTACAACACATTTACAGTTTAATCAGTAACCAACAGTCCCACTTTAACCAGTGCCCAAAAGTCCTACTTGAGTAAAAGTAAAGATATTGTGTTAAAATGTTACTTTGATAAGAGTGAAAGTCACCCATAGGAATAGTAACGTTACTTAAAGTCGTAAAGTATTTGACATTAAATGTACTTTAGCATCAAAAACACAAGTAAAAAGTTAATTATACACTATTTACATGTTTGTTGTTTCATGGTCTGGCTAATTATAGTATCCAATATTCAGCATTTTCTGCCGATGAAGTCTACAATCTATATCATCTATGAAGTAGCGAGTAACTAAAGTGATAAAAAAAAATTGTAGTGGATTAAAAAGTTCAATATTTGCGCTATAAGTGTACTGTAGTGGAAGTATAAAGTAGTAGAAAATGGAAGTACAGTACTTGAGTAAATGTGTCCACAACATTTTAATTACATTTAGACCTATTTCATTTTTTTCTTTTTCTTATCTTTTTTAATCTGTTTGGGTTTTTTTTTAAAACAAAAACAATGGAATCATGACTTATCTATGGTTTAAACAAATATGTCAGCATCACTGTAAACAAAGATATATATTTATTAAGCACAAAATTGCATATTACAGTTAACAGTACACACGGTTGAATGTCCAGCACTTTACACTACATTTTTACACTGCAATACTGTCATTTTGAATTTATCTTTTATTATAAGTAAGCAAGTGAACAAGTTTTTAAAGACCCAAATAAGGTTCTGCCCTAAAAGAATGAAGCTTGGCTGAGCCAGCCTACTTGGTCTGTGGCCAACCAGAACATCAGCAGTCCCATCACCACCACCATACACATCTTCAGGGTCAGCTTCAGCATGTTGAGACACTGCAGGAACAAAGGACAGGTCAGAGAGGTCAAATTAACCAAACAATTGAGGAACAAATGAACAAAGTGAATGCTGAGTAAAGACCAGTGAGTACACACTTTGTGTTTCCTGGTAATGTTGTGTGTGTTGCTGAGATCTGGCACATTCTCTGGCACATCCTCTGGTAGCTGAAGATCTGGCAGATTCTCTGGTAGCTGAAGACTTGGGGGATCACAAACAGGTGTCATTTGTGTGGTGGCATCAGGCTCCCTCAATTCCTGGGCAAAAGAAAAGCAATTGATTTAGTGTATGTGTTCATTAGGGTGCATGTGTGTTCCCCAGCCCAGTTACCAGAATAAAATGTTGCCATTTTACGTTTTTGCAATATATAATAAGAGCCGACTTTTATCTTGAAAGGTGCGATTACAGCTGGGTGAGATGGCTGCCAAACTGGAGACCACTGTTCAAGATGGCGTTTCAACATTTGTAAGCATGAAATCTCTGGACACCTCAAGACGTTTTTGTGGCGACAAAACCAGGTATTTTACAGCAAAACACGATCTTTTCCCAACCCTAACCTAGTCTATTTATGTACCTAAACCTAACCAGCCCTTAAGCACAGTGTTGTCACAACATAAAATTGAAAAATGAACCTAAAGAATTGTAAAGTTGCAACATGAGGAAATGTAAAATTTCAACATATCCATGGTTTGCAGAAACATACAGTGGCAACATTTACACTTATGTGTCTACATGCAAACCTCAGATGTTTCTGCAGAGCTCAGGTCCTCCTCCCCGTCTGTGGAGCTGCTCAGTGAATCTCTGTCACTGCTGAGAAAAGGATGAAGCAGACATAGTTGTTATGTTTGGATCTATCACAGCTCAGCTTATAGCCACTGTTCAAGAAAACAAAAAGTTTGATACACATTCTGCTTACCTGTCAGTTTCATAGCGAATGACTTGAGACAGTGGATCTGTACAAAACTGAACTTTTATCTGCCTTCCTATAAAGAAATGGAAATGGAGACAGAGTAATTGTGGTTGCATACAACACTGTTAAAGATGACAACCTTCTCAGTCACTCACCCTCTCTTCCGTTCTCTCCGTCGCTGTCATCATAAAACTCGTAGAAAGCCTTGATTCTCTCCTGCTCTTGCTCCCAGTTCCTCTCCTCTTCGTACTCGTCGTCTCCCAGCTGTCCCAGCTCGGAGATCCCAGAGGCTTCCAGTTCAGTGTTGAAGAAGAAGCCATCATCCAGGGATCCCTGGTTGGAGGGGCTTGTGGCTTTTGCGTCCTCTCTCCGTACCGATGCGTAGGTGTTTTCTTCTTCTTCTGCAGGACGCTGAGTCACATGTGAAAGCAGTGTTTCCGCTTTGTCTGAATCCTCTGTGGTTAACAGCTCTTCAGACAGAAGGGTATCAGTTGTTGACATGTCGAGATTCCAGTTTATGTTGAAGTCTGTGCTGTCCTCAGCTGTGCTCCACCTGGCAAACACATCACTGATATCACCGTCCTCCAGTTGCTTGTTGTTTTCCAGATCTTGCAGACACATATTCTCTAAGGGTTCATCATCGCTTGTCTTTACTTGGACCTCATCCTCCTCACTCGAGCTGTAGGAATCACTCTCACCTGCATCATCACATCTCAATGTGTACTCGACAATCTCTGTTTTCCCTCTGAACCTATCAGCATCCACCTCTAAATCTACACTGTACAGATACTCATCTCCCCCCTCTTCATCGGTGTCCTCCTGCTTTACAATTGACTGGTGATCACTGTCTTGATTCTTTCCTCCATCCTCTAGACACTCATATGAAGAAAAGTCTGAGGGGTAGTCTGCAAAGCTCTCACCGGCCTCTTGGTGCTCCTCCCCTGAGAAATCCTTCATTTTCTCTACAAACTCCTCACTATCAACTTCAGCGATGAGATCCTGCAGGTTTTGATCTGAAATTTCTGGAAACTCCAGACTGGCTTTCGTCGGAGCGTCCCCGTAAGGATTTTCAATCTCCTGCTCGAGAACATTGTCTTCTTGTTCGATTTTCATGCCCTCACACTCAGAGTCAGATGAGTCCTCTTCCTTTTCTTCTTCCCTCTCTGGCTCGTCCTCTTCAATCCCGTCACCTTTTGTCATCATCTCACTGCCACGTTCAGGGACTCGCTCAAAATAGGACACCTCCTCATCACTCTCGCTCTCACCTTGCTCCTCGTTTCTAACTTGAGTGTGTTCGGCACCCTCTGGGGCCAGAGGTTGTCCCTCAGCAAAGATTCTGTCCTCTTTATTACCATTGCAAAACTTGGCGCCGCAGTGGACCGACTTCAACGATTCCCCTGGTTTCTCTCCTGTTCCCGTATCCTCTTCATCCTCTCCAGAGACAGAACCTTCCTGTTCAGAATCTCCATCTGAGCTTGTGTAATCCTCCTCTGGTATTTTGAACCCACCGCCTTGAAAGTCCTCCTCACCAGACTGCTCATCATCTACATTTTTAGACATGTATGTGTCTTTAGTTTCCATGCTAGACAAAACTGCAGTTTGAGCACTTGCTTCCTGTTGCAGAGCCTCGTCTTCCTTTGTTGGTAAATTTTCATGAGAGAGGCCTAATTTGTCCTCCTCAAGGTTTTCATCAAGATTTAAATTCTCATACTCCAAATCTCCATCCGGGAATGACGGAGCAGTTGTTTCTGCAACAACATCAGCATTTGAAGTTGAAATACTTTTGTAAATGGTTTACAAAAAGTAAAAAACAATCAACAAAACCAAGACATAGTTCTTACCTGAAAATGCATCATTAAGTAGATCAGCAAAAGCTTGTTCCATCTTTGCAAACAATTCAAACAACAGCTTATAAAGTAGGAGCTAAATCAACACAGACTTGAATGCATTGCCGCAGAACTTGTCTTCGTTCAGAAAGGAAGAGAACGCAGAGTACCTCTCATCTGTTGTCGCTGCAAGTGGCTTCCTGTCAGACAGACGGTGCATAAATTACACATTAAAACTAAAACATTTCATTGAACTAAGTGACTAAAGATGTCTGCATTACGTAAACTGACCGTAAAACTGAAGATAATCAAATAAAGGTGTTTAAAATGTGTCTCTAAAAGTAGAAATGACAAAAGTCATGTTTTGTGTTGCTGCAGTAACTTACCTTCTTGAGCTCATGAAATGATGTCAGCTTTGATGTGGTTTTGGTTTCAGATGCACAATAAAAACTCCCGCAGTCGAACACGCAGTTCCTTTGTGCTGAAACAGCTCATGTTTATTGGTGTTTGAGTGCAGCGGTGCCGTTATAAAAGAACACTTGTTATCAGATAATGTTCTGTTGGGTACTTTGATTTATTTTAACAGCTAAAATTAAATAAAACTACAGTTAAAATCAAGACACCCTTGTTTGTTGATGGTGGTCCTGAGGGGTCTTACAGCTCATTGCGGAGGAGGTAGCGGTGGTTGGGCTTCAGGTCAACTTCTACAGGAAAGTGATCACTCACCTCAAGAGCCTAAAGTGCCGTCGAGAGAACAGGATTAAAGTTCAGTTTAAAAGGGGAAAATACAGATGAAAAAAAAGCTTTTTTTCATGCACTGGTCAATTTTGAGATGTCTTCTTTCGGACTAGTGATAAAAAACATCCAAAATACACATTAAAGTTCATTTTTACTTCAGATTATTGTTCTGGACATTTCAAATATATAAATACAAAAATATTGTTTGAATGCAAGTAATCAACTGGGGAAGTTTTGTATATATTAGTTAAGATTTTTACCCTAATCACCATTTTCTGTTTAAAAAT
This sequence comes from Pagrus major, assembly GCF_040436345.1. Classification (NCBI taxonomy): domain Eukaryota; kingdom Metazoa; phylum Chordata; class Actinopteri; order Spariformes; family Sparidae; genus Pagrus; species Pagrus major. The sequence goes on along the minus strand of NC_133221.1, from coordinate 18,937,054 downwards.
GTATGTACAATACGTGCCATTAAAGGAGTCCCCATCTACTTCAGTTGTTTAGGAGAATGCCGCAACACTGTTTTGCTGTGAAGCTCCAGAAACTTTTTGTTGACTACTAAACTTCTCCTGACTTACCATCAGCATGGGGGTGAGTAGATAATGATCATATCTACTATCTATCTACTAACATAATCTCAAAAATGTCATTCCTCTCTATATTTTGAAGGTTTTTACAGAGAGGTTTGTCAACACATCACTCAGAGCCTGATATGTATAATGTTAGATACTTTTTTTGTACTTTAGAGTGATAAAAAGAGATATATAAATTCCCTCAGTTGAATCTTTTGAGTTTAATATGTCAACAAAATTAAACAACAATTCTGAACCTGGTTTTATAAATTATTCAGATTTCTGCTCATGACATGTATGCAAATTAATGAAAAAAATGCCCCATTGACCTGTCGCCCTTGAAACATATAAATGAGCTAAAGAAAGGTTTGTGTGTGACGTGTTCACCTCCTCCTCTGTGAGATGGAAGCTCTCTTTAAAGTTGAACGGTTGCGCTGAACCTGGCACTATGCAGGAGATAATCTCACGTCCATGGACAATGATCCTGTTTGAAAACGTAATAAAGCACTTATAATAAGCATATCATGTTATTATAGAGAGTGTAAATGTTAAGTGATAGTTGAGAGCACTGACCTGTCATAGGCGCAGTGTGTCTTCTCACGGACAGTGGTGTCTTGCTCGTCTCCGATCAGCCACTGAAATTTGGGGTCGCTCCTCAGGCGCACAGCTCTCCAGCCCTTGATGGTGACGTAGCTGCAGGCGGCGTTCAGGTCCCCCAAGATCATCACATTCTGGGTGAACCGAAAGGAAGCAAAAAAGGGAAGTTTGACGGATCAAAACTACTCACGGTTTCCGCCATATTGTGAAACCAACATGAGATAAATGACCAAAATGAGTAAAATGGTTGAACCTACGTCAGTCTTCCACTTCTTGTGAATTCCCTTGAAGACAGCGTACAGCTGGTCGATCTCCTTCATGGCATTTCTGGGACACGTGTGCTGCCCGATCAGGACAAAATCCTTCACCACTACAACGAAAAACAAGAATGTGTTTGCATGCAGACTAGTGTTTTCCTGCCATTGGAACATAGATGCATATCTATAGTGATATCCAGGTTTCTGTTTGTCCGTGCAAATGTCTCTTTTCTCCCTTCAGATCCACTCAGTGTCTTTCTTACTTGTGATGAACCCAGCTTTGTTTCTGGCTGTCTGACCTCTGCTGTGTTTACCATTCTGCTTGGTTTAGCTTTTTCATCTGATCATCATGTTTTTCAGTTCGAAAAAAGTCCTTATTTACCAAAGAATTCATGGGAAGAATTACAATAAATGAGTTTCTGTGTTTATCTGAAGTCTATTAGTCTGATCTAAACTGTAGTCCATCTTTGTTAAACTGCCCTGAGATCATAACTGGGACACCAGTGTGTACTGATATTTAATTCCACTGATGCCTCATGATGTTTCACCGTACATGTCGTGGGGGAGTGAAAGCGAATGATGAAAGGCTCTCTGGAGAAAACATCTGTATCATTGGTCCCTTCAACGTCTTGTTTAGGATACTGATAGTGCTCTTTGACCCTCAGCACATTGTTCCTGGAGAGGACAAGAGAGGAAAAAGACAACATTAACCTAAGGACGTCGTGTGAATCTGAGCGGAAACAGCAAAGGGGTCATATTTGATTAAGCTACCTGTAAATGTAGACGTACTGCTCCTTGTAGGTTTTCCTCCCGAGCCTTTCACTCTCCACATAGGAGTATGAGTTGGATTTGTCATATCTGCTGACAAAGGATATAAGTTCAAATGTTGTTTTATTTCAGTGGAGATTCACCAGAGCCTTTAAATCTGAACCCATGGAAGCTTGTACCTGTTCAGATCCTTCACCAAAGCTCGTATTGCTTCTCCTTTAGAGTCTCTGACCTCCTGAATCAGACACAAGTCGCACCGAGAGAGAATCTTGGGAGCAAAAGAAGAAGAAAAGAGATCCGTCAGCTGTGTAGTATCATGTGGATGTTGCTCTCCTTAATGTGTTCACAGACAGAAAAGTACCTTTAGTAGGATTCCCATGACCTTCTTGTTGTTCGCCTTCGATTCACCGAAGCTCTGAACATTGAAAGCGCAGATCTTCAGGGCAGCTGTGATGTTCAAGACACACAACCCGACAACAAACAGCAGAACTGCAGTCCTCATCTTTGCAAAGGATTACCACCCTGTAAGGAAAGGAGAGTTTGGCAAGATCCTCTTTGTCACGTTGTGAAACACGTTACAGAGACCTCTTCACTCCTCCACAGGCTCTTACCTTGAGTGCCAGATTCACCAGGAGACTGACCCCGGCCCAGCAAAGATCCATCTCTTCAATGACCTGCCGTGTATTTGGGGAACATGCAGGTAAACGTGGGTGAAAGACAGGAGCTGCAGATCTGTGTGCTGGATGTGCTGCGTCAGTGCATGTTGAGAATGGAGCTTTATCTGGAACAGTTAAAATAACCACCGAATACAATGAACAATAGCACCCCACTCAGTGCTGCTCTGAGTGGGTTTTGTCTCTAAGTTTGAGTGTAATCAGACAATAGATGGTGCCATGGGTCATGTCTGTCAGTTTCATGAACATTTGTGTATCATTCTGCCATTTTAGCATCGACATGAGCAGCTGGTAGTTACCACAGAGCGCCATCACATCGCTGAGAGAATCAGCCCTGACAGCTGGTATTAACTGAGATGAGGGTGATTTTCAGAAATCTGCAGTGGAAATCATTTTTATTTATAACTCAGACTACAAAATCACCTTATTGTTTTTTTTTTGCTCATGTAATGTTTGTAGACACTAAGTTTTCTGTCACGAGCTTAATCGAGTTCAAGACAAACTGAAAAAAGTAATAAAGTGATACTGAAAACTTCTCCGTGGAGACCAGCAGCAGTTTGTCTGAGTCGTTTGTTATCTGATAAATGTTGGCACGCACAAAGCCTGATATAAGCGAACAGAAACTGAAATAAAGGATACATGAAACATCTTTATTTAAACGGCACAGTTCTCCTTGCCAGTTCACTATTGATTAAATTATCAATCAGCATTGATGCACTTCACAAAAGCTTATCCAGTTATAATACAATAACAGAAACGATGTTATGCTTTGTTAGAATGTTATGAAGTGCATTTATTAATTAAAGTACTTTTCTTCAATATTTCTATTTCCTGCTACTTTTTTCCAACATATGATGAAATCTTTCAATATGTTGCGTTTTTTTAAGATTAAACAATTGTAGCAGTTAAAATGTGTTCCAGCTCAACCAGATACAATATTAAAATGCTGCTTGTGGATAAATGTATGTACATTTATCGATCAGTAATGGTCAAACAATATTGTTTTATATTAATGTCAAACTCTGGAGAATAAGTGTTGGCCAGTAGATGATGAAGGTAGATCCTCACTAATCAGTGATACCATTGTAAAGGTCAGACAGCAAATGATGTCATCAGAGTCCCATGTTGTGTTTCCTTGTATAAGATGCAATAAGATACAGCAGAGAAACTGACTTCACTCTGGAGATCTCAGGTGTTTTACACTAAACTGAACCCAAAGCACAATGAAACCAAGACTATCACCAGTGACACTTTAATTTAAACTGTCTTACCAAGAATTAAAACATGTTTTTCAAGAAAACTCGACAAACAGTATCGTGTTAAAATAACAATATTTCTTTATTTTTTATAATATAAAACACTAATGGCTCTTTTATTGAGTGCTTAACTGCCAACAGTAAACACCTTGCAAATATCTCATAGCACTGACATTAACTCCATTACAACAGCTGAAAAAGTCTTTAATAATTTGAGGTGGTGCTTTCAACTAAAAATGCTGTTTACAGTACAAAGAATACTTCCTTTATTTATTATTATTATCAAATCACATTTTCTTAAAATCTCATTAACATCAGCCAACATGTGAGCTGATAGTGCTTTAAACATGTTTTAAATATTATTTTTTTTACACCTGAACACAACATTAACTCACATCACACACACACTTCCAGAGTTCCTATGAAATGCAAATCTAATAAAACATAAATAATATTCCTGATTGTCACATTGGTCTAAAACAGCCTGAATGTAGAGGAGAGGCCATTTCCATTAGATAGTCTTTGATGCGTGTCTCTATGTCTGAGTACAGGTCTTCAGCTTGCTCCCTGAAAGGAGGATACCACAGCCACAACATGGCAACCGGCGCCACGACGAGGAGGAGGAGGAAGAAGAACATCCACACCTTCCACCAGGAGCCACGCGGTGTCTGAACAAAGAGGGGAGAAATGTCTCTTTATACAGCTGCTGCAGTGATGTACATACAGGATGAGCAGCGAGTCAGAGTCTGATGATCACTGCAGCAAGATGTCATAAAGGTGAAAAACATAAAGGTACAAAAAGTGTAAAACAACTCATAACAACATCAGGGCACCTCAGAGCATTTGAGCAGTGGAAGGTCATTCAGATTCAAATTCCCCATGCAGACACACACACACACACACACACACACACACACACACACACACACACACACACAGCTCACCGGTCTCCGCTGACGATGGCCAGCTTGCCGGAGCTCGTCTCTGCACTGCGACAGCCGGGCCTGGCTGGACTGACACTCCTGCTCCATGGCATGCAGCTCGGTCTGCAACTCCTCGCACTACGCACACACACACACAAACGTCCACACCATATGTAAAGAACACAAACTGTATGAAACCTTATTTTATCAAAATCCATTTCCACTGACGTATATCTTTAGAAATGCATTTTTTAAAGGTGCGTGTAAAGTCAGATGTGGCGGAATGTCCCTTTATGCCTAAAATGATCTCCAGAAATAAAGGCAGGTAATATTAAAAGCATCACTATGAACATTTCTGAATGTATTTGATAATCAATTAAAATACATTTGCAAAGGTAGAAAGTTGAAGTTGCCTTTAATTAAGATTTTTTGGCCACAAAATGGAGAAATAGATTTTTCCAAAAAATATGCCTGAAATACAAATGATTTACTAAAATATGTTCTGACCTTTTGTTCATATTTTTAACGCATCTTTCACTATTTCTGTATATTTGATTTCTTACAATGCATCAGTCTCTGCACAACACCAAATAAAGTGGGTCTTATCTTTACTAACAATTATTTTCATTGTCAATTAATCTTCTGATTATTTTCCGAATCCCAAGGTGACATCCTCAAACGTCTTGTTTTGTCCACAACAACTTAAAGATATTCAGTTTACTGTCATAGAAGAGGAAAGAAACCAGAAGATATTCACATCTAAGAGGAGAATATTGATTTTTTGTTTTTCTTGGATGAAGGACTAAAGGAAAATAGTTGGTAATTCATTTAATAGCTGACGATTGATTGATTAATCATCGCAGCTCTAATCATCTTTGACTTATCTAGTGTGGATTCATGTATATATTATTTTATGAAACACGTCATTGTAACGATTAAACATGAAGATGTGAGTGTGCTGCAGTGTGCTGTGATAAATCCCCACTCTACCTCTCTCTCTTTGAGTCGGAGCTTCTCCTGAGTGTGACGGAGCTGTTCCTCCACCTGAGAGTCCCTCCTCACCGTCAGCTGTGGCTCTGCCTCCTCTGACACCAGACGCCCCTGCAGGATGAAGTCCTCGCTCTCATTGCTGCCATCTAGTAAACAGGAAGCAATCCGACAATTACTTCACATTGAACCTTTACAGATTCAGGAAGGCAAACCATGACTCTCGGGTCCGAGTGTCTTGCCTCTGAGGTGCTGGATTTCCTCTCTTAACATCTGGTTGTCTTCTTTCAGCAGGCAAGTGTTGTACTGTAGCTCCCTCCTCTCTTGTGTTAACGACACCACCTCCTCCCTCAGCTCAGCCTCTCTGGCTCGGGAACTCTGCACAGGACGCATATGTTACAAAACTTTTCATTAAAACTTCTGACCATCTAACATGGACACAGGCCTTACTGTACCTCCACTTGGCTGTGCAGCTGCTGCAGCTGTTCGTTGCTGAGGAGCTGGTTCTCCCTGAGTTGTCCAGAGCTCAGCTTCAGCTCCTCATAAAGGCTCTGCCATCTCAGTGCCTCCTCCTTTGCTGTAATTAGCGCTTCCTGAAGGCAAAAATAGCTTTTTTGGTAAATCAGCAGAAAAAATCTGCCACCAAATAATTCAAGCTAGATATCTCACCTTCATTGTCTCAGCCTTGGTGAGCGCCTCAGTTTTTTCCTGTGTAACCTTCTGCAGGGCGACCAGAGCCTTCTCCTCATACACCAGCTTCTGCTTCTCCATCTGTATCACCAGCTTCTTCACTCCATCCTTGGGAAACTTCTATGAAGGACAAAACACTGCTGAGTTAGACCTACAAACACTTACTGGGTGAGTCGTTAACCAAAACCACAGTGAGCTCACTGCACTATAACTGCCAGACAGAGTGAAAGTGTAGAGCAGGCTGTTTTAAGAAGGAAAACAATGTTTGAGTTGTTGCAAAGAAATATAAAGTAGACGAGATACTCGTTTAGCACCGGCTGCTCTTCTTACCTGCAGACAGACTTGCAGCTGCGCCTCCAGAGCCTTTATCTTGTTTCTCAGCAGGTCTTCACTGCACCGAGCCTGTGTGGGTTAGAGAGGAAATGACTGACTGTCACGCTGTAACCTGCAGATGGAAAATTAATGCTTCATGTACCAAAATATGTGACAGTGTGCTCTTTCACTGCCTGTGCTCACTGGTGCACAGAGGGAACTTGCAGCATGTGTGAGCCTCAAGAAAGAAATCACAATGTCCTGCACAGTGTGGAAAATAACATACAAGTTGCCTGATGATAACATACCTGAGTGAGAGAGAATTTTCACAGATGATAAGAATAAGATGATTTAAATGATAAGAGTCATTTAAACTTCTAGATCTTCAGCTGTTCAAACCCAAATAAAAAACAGTGTAAAAACAAAAAAAAGGGAAACACCAATATTTCCCTTTCATTCATTACAGCTAGAGAAGCAAAAAGAAAGTTAATGAGGATGCTTAGCACCTTTTACTGCTACTGACAACCACACCCTTCCTGTATAACAATGGCAGCTTGTACTCGTCCTATGCAGTAAAGGCTTGAGCGGAAGCAGGAAGCTTCAAACCACAAGGCCTTCCTGATGTAGCAGCTGCTGTGTTCAAGACTGTGACAGAGACATTTTCTGTTAAATCAACCAGGCCACCAAAGCAAAATGAACAGCGCCAACATGACCTTTTAAAACGAGAAATAATGCATTTGGTATTTGGAAGATGTACTGCAAGACACTTGGGGTGTGTTTGATTTAAGTAAACAGCCTGTGCATACAGACGGAGAGTCTTACCGTCCATATTTTGTTGGAGGAGTTCATCAGGTTCGACACGCTCTCCTGGAGGGCTGCCAGCTTCTTCTTCACTGCCTCCTCTCTCCACAGGGCCTCCTGACAGAGAGCAGAGAGAAGAGGAAAGTTAGTTGAGTGTAACTAAAGTTAGACAGCATCTTCTGTTGTGGTTTTATACTCACAGTTAAAATAAATTATGCTCACTACATCAGCTGTCATCTCATGCACAGGGTGGAAATGAAACAGTAATTGTTTGTGGGTCAAACATTGAAAGGAAGTACATTGATTTCAGGTTTTTATAGCAGTTCAGAACATAAAAACTAAGAAGAAAAGTGTCATGAAGTCATAAACTTACAGTAATGTCAGCTAAACTATGCTAACATTTGCTACCATAAGCTACAGGTCACAGTATCTGCTAGCTTCTTAGCATATGCCTACAAACAAAGCAATTATTAGCCAAAATTGACGATTGTGATTTCAGGATAAATGGTAAATTGCAGTGTAACATTTACACACTGGAGAAGACACTTCAATGATGTCAGTTTGACTACTAAACAAAAGCTAAGTAAAGTTTGCAAACATTAGCCATATTGCTAAGTTACTGGTGAAACCAAACCAAGTAGCTTCAGACAAACAAAGCAAAACTATCCAATTTTGGTCAATAGAAGCCCCAAATGACAATTAAAGAATAATGATAAACAGTTAATGGTGTAACATTTACATTTACAGAAGAGTCAAAAGCTTAAAATAATGTCAGCTACACTAAATGTATGTAAACGTATGCTGACATTAGCCATTATAAGCTACTGGTCATACCAAACCAAGTAGCTTCAGACAAGCAAAGCAAAACTGTCTAACTAACAGACAAAACATGGCAATTATGGGATAATGATATATGGTTAAATGTAGTGTAACAGTAGCACATTGGAGAAAAGAGTCATAAGCTAACTTCAGTTACAAAACAAAATGTAGCTAACGTTTGCTAACAGTGGCTAACATTAGCCACCATACTTGTCATACTGAACCAACTAGCCTCAGACAAACAAAGGAAAACTATCCAACTTTTTCTTAATAACAGCCACCGATGACAATTATTGCGATAATGATATGTTAATTGTAACGTAACAGTATGTCTGCTCCACAACAAAATGTAGCTAACATTTGCTAGCCACTTTCAGCTAATGGACCAAGTAAGGTTGTATCAGTATCGGCAGTGTGTTTATCTGGGTAAAGGTGAGTTTTGCTTACTTATGAATTAAAGATAACACTTTATAAAACAGCCTACAAGCAATATAATCAGATTTTCTTCCACTTTATGTACACTCAAGTACCAGTCAGAGCTAATTCACATTTGATTCATTCACTGTGAAATCTTGGGTTGTCTTATAAAGTTTCAACAAGTTCAACTTTCCATTTGTGAAAGGGAGAATGTGTTATTTCATCTATCAAATGTTAACGTGTCAAATAAACAAAAACAAAACTCGGCTCAGGATGGATTCTGATAGGAATTGGTTGGTTTACCTGCAAGCAGTCGGCCAACCGCTGAACATCCTATAATGAGAGAAGAAAATCAGTTTAATTTGCTAAATCTTTTCTTGAAACATGCAAATTGGATATAATACTCCAGGGAATAAATCACACTTACTGACTCCTTGACAGTGACAAGACCAGACCTGTTCAGAAGAAAACATCTCATTATAGTAATATGAAACACTGATCCCAGCTGTCTCTGATAAAACATTAGAGATTTGATGTTTTGATTAGGGTTTCGAGGAGATTTAAAATAAACTCACTCTGTCTGCACGCTGGTCTCTCGCATTTTCCTTCTTTGGACAATATTTTCTGTTTGGACGGAGACTTTCTGGTGAATCTTTTCCGTGTGGATGGATGTCTTGATGCTCGTCCTTTGAGCTTTGAGAGGCAGCAAAAAACAACAACAAAGCAAACAAACACCATTTTTAGAATAACATAGCAAAAATGATGTGACGGTCAAAATGTCACGCAACTGAAAAGAAGTTTACCCTAACCTCTATTCTCTCTTTTCTCTGTGCTTTTCATGTGTTGGTTCGAGGAGGTAGATGCTTGTGTCCTTGCCTGGCCTTTCTCTTGCCTCGTCACTGTCACCTGTTCTGACCATAATGAAGCCTGACGACAGGAGGAGAGAGAAGAAAGTGCAGGACGTGAAAAGACGAAACATGGATTTGGTGGAATGACACCCCTATTAATATCAAAGGCTGTGTGTTTACCCAGTTGCTGGTGCTTGGGCCATCAGCAACGCTGCTGTTTGCCGTTAAAATCATCACTGGATGTCCGTTAGCTGTGGGAGTATTTTGAATATTTGTATGAAATGTCTCTGACTTGCTGATTGAGCTGTGAGGTTTCATTGAAGATGGCGTTGAAAGTTTTGTCTTCCAAAAACGGTTTGTTGACTTCAGCCCACGCTGCTCTGGGCTCACTGATCTCCTCCTCAGAAACTCCTGCTGCCTCTTTTCCTTCAGTTCGTCCTTTATCAGCCTTGTGTTTAACCCTCTCGTAGGGCTGCGACATGAAGTCACGTTGTTACGTCCTCGCAGGTGTTCATGTCTCTCTGCTCTGATCGCCACTATTTGGTCGAAGTCACAGTTCACTGGGTAGAGGTGTATTCCACTGGCGGCCAGGGCAGCCATGACAGTGTGAAGGCCCAGCAGGCGACCAGGTTTGAAGCCTGGTGCACGACTGAAGGACGGGAAGGTTAGAGTTAAGTTTATTCGTAGCAAAAAAGAGGCAAAGTGTGAAGGTTAGCAGGCGGGCAGGGGAAGGTCATTTGATGGGAGTGGTGGTAGAGGAGTAGCTGGATCTGAAAAGACAGGAGAGAAGTGGCAAAAACAGAGCAGACACAGGACTGAATGATTAGGAGGTGGACTGAGCATACAAACGACAAAGTATCAAGAAATCATAACTATATACTTTCTTTTTCATATTCATGTAAAACATTGTAAGTGATTGAAATATGCTCTCATACTTGTGTCATTCTCAAACACTTGTCCTGATATTTTATTCTCCAGGGAAAATAAGCAGATAAAGTTAGTGATTATGCAAAAGTAAGTGAGCCTAATACACACAAAAAAGCAAAATGCAAACCTCAAGCGGCATCGCTTACATTTAAGATGCTTCGTGTTGTCGAGACATGCATTTCTCTGTGAACCATGCCGGTGAATTGTAGTAGAAGCAGCAACAGTAATAGCAGCTCTTGTAATACTAGTATGTTTTTTTTTAGTAGTGGTAATGTTAAATGCAGAAGTAGATGTTGCAGCGGTTGCATTATTGTTGTATTTTGTTAAAAAAACAACTCTTTTAACACTGAGTACCAGAGTTATCGAAGACAGACTAGGCCCTGGAGGGAAAATGCACAAGATAATGCAAAGACAAAATGTTGCTTAACAAGCCAGAAAGTCATAAGAGAGCTTACCTACAACGCCATCTCTTTCAGGAGGGAAAAGTCTTCATGAGGTGCTTGAAGAGGTTATCTATTTTCTCACCCCTCTGAGGTAGTGCTCCGGGGGTTTTGTCTGTGTTTCACATGTAGCTGTTTCTGTTGAGCATAAATTTTTACAGGAAGTGAAGAGAACGGCCGCGTCATATGTTCCTCTATCTCAGCAGCCACTCGCACCAAACTGATGCCATACACGGGTGGGCCCCAAGATTACACACAGACACAGCCAATTCCCCCTGCAGTCTGGGATAAAGCACACCAGTTGGGAGAGAGAGTTGTGCGCTGTGTGCTGGTGTGTGGCTGCCTCTTGGAAATTTGAATGTTTTCACAACAGCAGACTCATTTTTCATTAAAATGGGTGAATGTCTGAGCTGATGCAGTTGTACATGACCGCACAACTGCAATCGGCAGCTTCATTAGTTGCTGGTGGTGTCTGTGTATGTGTTATTTGCATTAAACTAACTGACAGGCTGTGTTCATTGTTTACTTGCTGTCAGAATTAATTGGAAATCATGAGCATGTTCAAGATGAATTAACCCCAAAACACTGCATTTTAATATCATGCATAACCTCAAATCCTCTTCATACCTTAACTACCCCAATTAATCCAACGTCATCAGCGAACAGCACCATCTAGTGGTCACTTCTCTTAACAACTCTAAAAATCGGAGCTCTGCTGTACTCTCGCGATGTTTCAGCAGGATATCTCGTGTTTCCGCCATACTTGTGGCTCTTTGCAGAAGGGCACGAAGAGGCCGAAACAAGGGTGCCCGGTGTAGCAAGAACTTGGCACTTCATCCTACAAACATGCTGTCCAGACTCGTCATTGTCTCAGGTAGGCACTTATTTTACTTTTGACATGATTATTTAAAACCACTTCTGGTGTAAACCAACTGTCAAGCAGGAGAAACAGAATTTTAAAGTGAATGTGAAGCTGAAGGGTAAAGTGAAGGCCGCGGATTGAATGAGAGACATGCTAACGCTAGCTATAGATAGCTACAAGTATAATCTCTAAAGCTGCAGCTAGTATTTTACTTAGAGGTTTGTTTCAACAGTCATTGATACTGCTCATGTCTGTGTTGCATTTTCTCTATTTCTAGCAGACATAACTTTCAATACGTTACAGCTAAGTTAACATGACGATAGCTAACGGTTGCAAACCAAAGCTACTTAGCTAGCGTTACCTCTACACGCCTGCAAGTGTCACCTTTTGACAGCTAGCTTTGGTACGTCTTGTGCCCTTTACGCTTCAAATAAGTAAAAACATGACAATGCAAGTAAACCAACAGTGTGATTTTATTTTAATGATTTCATAAGTTGCTCATTTGACGCCAGTCGAATTGCTACCAGACATTTAGTTGAAATCATGCTGTCATCACGACATACTGTACCTGGGCTTTTGTTGACTCTTGGCATTGTTTAGCCAAGTTATTTACACTTTTTTTTAGTTTATTAGTTAAACTTGGCTACCACAACTGTTGTGCAGTAAATCCTGCCTTTTTTGAAGGTTATAATGGTCAGAATATGCTAAAGCAGTTTGAGAGAGGTGTGATTAATCAAGAAAACTACCAACAGATTAAACATACTTGAATGAATGAAAACAAGCATTAGTTGCAGCCCTGATTTAATGTCATTGTTTGTCCTGTTTGCAGCCAGCGCCCTGAAAGGCAGCGGCCCCCTTGGAGCTGGGTATGTGTCTCAAAGTTATTTTGTTAGATGTATTTGCTATTAACATGATATGTTTTAACAACAACAACAACTATAAATTCTATGACGATTGGCCCTTGAAAAGCTTTTAATAATGTTGTCTCCCACAGTCTGGTCCAGGCATCTCGCTCCCTGCACACAACGTCCCAGAGTCTGGCCCCAGTGCCCCCTCTGCCAGAGAAGTCAGGCAAAGTCCGTCATGGCATCATCCCAGAGGAGCTTTTCCAGCTCCTGTACCCCAAAACTGGAGTCACAGGTCAGTGACCAGATGCAAGATTTAACATGTGGTCAATTAATTTTGTTGCAAAAAGACAATCTCCTAAGTACAACTTTATCCATTCACTCTCATTAAATGGTAGCAATTTTACCTTTTACGTGCAACTTACAAAACGGTACGGTCGGACTTCTGTCCTTAGTTTAATAATGCAGCACCATACCTGGGATTAGGATTGTGTCCTAATCCCAGGTATGTAATAGTTATAGATGGTTTCACAAGGCAAGTTTATTTGTATAGCAAACTTTTTTAACAGCAAGTGTTTCACAAAAAAGAGAAATGGCTTTAAGGCATGATATATAAAACACCAGGTAAGAAAGAGACACAAAAGGATTTCAAAGGTTAAGATGGTAACAATTTTAAATTAAGTTTAACAGTTTTTGTCAAGAGTAACACATTGTGTTTGCAGTCTTATTGTGCATGATAATGTATTTAAAAGCACAGAGACATCTCCTGCATTCTAATACCTATACTACCATACTATTTAGAATTTTTGCCAGAAAATGATGAAGTATGTCCCAATAGGAAGTATGTAAAATGCAGTATGCCAAAAATACCAGGATGTCCTACTACATCCGGTTGTATTTTAGTGTATGCATGCCAGCATGCTTTTCTGGCTATTCTGACACACAATCCTGTGCGCAGCGGAAGATTCGTCACATATGTCATGAACAAACAAACAAGTATAAACAAAGCAGAGAGCGCACAGACAGTTGACAGTTCATTTGACAGAATGACAGACACGGCAATGACAGATGAAAGCACATTTAAGTGTAAGTGCTGTGTTCTTTTCACTCCCAAAATTTTGAGCCAAGGCTGCGCCAGATATAGGAACAAGAGGGTCACATTTCAAGACACACCATAATGGGGATGTAGTATATCCCAATTGTATGAATACTGCAGGCAGTATTTACTTTTTTAAGGGCAGCTGCAGTACATACTGAAAGTAAAAGGAAAGTGTGCGATTCAAAGTGCGTCCATATTTTCATTAATGAAGACAAACTTCTACATGTTTTCCTGTTCTCACTAGGACCCTACATGCTGGGCACTGGCCTCCTCCTCTACATGCTTTCCAAGGAAATCTACATCATCAACCATGAGACCTTTGCTGCTCTCTCCATGGGCGGCATCATCATCTATGGTATCAAGAAATTTGGTCCAGGTGTTGCAGCTTTTGCTGACAAACTGAACGATGTAAGCTGGCAACCACATGGATTTGTGTTTATCTTTTTTGTGGTTAATCATAGGAAATTGCAGTGTGTGGATGCTTATTACTATTATAATCTCTCATCTTGTGAATTTATTCACCCGATTTTAATGTCCTGTTTAGAGTAAGATGGATGATTTGTGTACAAGCTGCAGGTTTTCAGTCAGAGATCAGTGGCCTTTGGCCACAACCTTTGTGAGCACCTCTTTGACCCTGTTGTATGGTTTTTTTTTGTTTGTTTGTGTGTGTGTGTTTGCAGGATAAAGTCGCTAAGGCTCAGGAGGTGAAGGATGTAGCTATGACCAGCCTGGCTCAGGCTATTGAGGATGAGAAGAAGGAACAGTGGAGAGCAGAGGGACGATCAATGCTCTTTGATGCTAAGAGGGTAAGCAGCAATTTTAATATCCAATATCTTCAATGTTCGTATTGCCCTCCTTCAAATTTAAACAACAGTCCATATTGAATGCTGGTAGTCGCCCAGCACTCATTTTACTTTGAGCTCAAGGAGTTAAAGAAGCATCTTTATGTAGGCATGGACATTATTGACCTCTGCTGGCGGCAAGTACAAATTGAAATAACATCAGAGTGGCCAAAAAACCTTGCCATGGTTATGATGAATGAATGAATGAATGAATGTCTTGGTCTATAAAAAGATAGTTGTCACTGATCCATGCAACACACCAGCTAGCTTTCTCACTGAACTGCAGTGATACATGTGCTTCGTTTCAGTATGTATACAATATACAGAATATACCTGAATTCTGGCTGTGTTAGTATTTAACATCTTTTTATATAGTTTGAATTTCAAACTATTCTTTATGTCACTTAAGATGCAACACAGTGTTAAGAGGATGTAAAGAAGGAGTTTAGTCTGTTTAAAATACATACATTTGCCTACAATTTTACAAGAGTAGACGAGGTGTTTCTACAGTGTGGTTACAAGGACTACAAGCTCTCCTCTTTTTCTCTCAGAACAATGTGGCCATGCTGCTGGAGACCAACTACAGAGAGAGACTACACATGGTGACCAATGAGGTAAAGAGGCGCATGGACTACCAGATCGCCCTGCAGGACCTCCACCGCAGGATGGAGCAGGAGCACATGATCAATTGGGTGGAGAAAAGCGTCGTCGGCAGCATCACTCCTCAGCAGGTCAGTTTTTTTCTTTTTCGTCAAACTGTAGAAAGCCTTCAGCTGTTTCTCAGTCGTGGTGTTATGTTACTGTTGCAGTTTAAATTTACAACAACTTAGATTCCTGACACATTGTTTTTATGATCAAACATTTCATTTTAATGGCTGCATATTATACCAAAAGTCACGTCCAACTTTTTGTCTTGGCTGCCGAGTATAAGACAACCCTGATTATAAGGCGATGTCGCCTGTTTCTGACACCTGTTTCTGAAAAAAAGCCTTTTGTCTTGTAAAAGTGAATCATGAAATAATAAATTTGTGTAGCTCACATGCTCACACACTCCTGTCAGGCTTGCGGAAGTGGTCAAAATTACTTTGGGTTTTTTAGTCATTTTGACTCATCTTCTATTGTCATGATGTAATTTCCTCCATGGCAGCAACACAGTACACTCTATAGGTTAAACTGTTGTAATGAAACACTTTTAGGAAAGCTTCTAACTCTAAGAGACACTCTAAACAGACCTGAAGACACTCTTTTGCCAAGCAACATTACGGCTACAAACCACCCATAAATCGACACATTCGTAGGAGCCAGTGTTAAACCAGTACACGCTCCATGTAATATTCCCTAACACATGAACAATGTCAAACATCTAGTCCTTACAAGACGACCCCCACCCCCCACGAAAACACAATTTCCCGAAACAAATTCTTACATTTGGGCTTATATGGTTTTCTTTGATCAGATAGTTCCTGATTTAAATCGATGCTTTGCCAATTTTAGATTGCATTGTTGAATAAAATAAATCAGTGGTATCAGTTTTGTTTCAACGTTGATTTACTGCCAACACAAGAGAGGAAAAAAAGAGAACTGTTTAAATAGTTGAAAAAGTTATTAGGTTGACGTTTTGAGCCCCTGCTGGTCTTATTGTCTTGTACCCACATCAACAAGTTGTCACTTAATATCTCTGTGTGTTTTGTTTTTCAGGAGAAGGAGAGCATCGCCAAGTGCATCACAGACCTGAAGGCTTTGGCCAAAAACACCCAGGCTCAAGCTACAGCCTAAACTGTCAAGTCTTCAGAGAAGGCGACTCTAACCCTCAACTCATTGTCCCAAGACGAGACATTCACTTTTCTTTACAGAATAAACTATTTCCTCTTTATTGTCTCTGTCAATATGATGGGTGTGTACAGTATTTACACGTCAGCTCATGGTGAAATAAATGATTCTCTTATTCAACTTAAACTGGCTTGTTTGTGTTTGTCCACCTCAAGCAATGTTCTTTTCTTTCTTTCAACGTTTTGTTTGACCTCTTGTACATTTCCTCCTTGACCTTTAGTGTGAATATTAGGACCATAGCGTCACAGATTTATGGCTCTAATAGATTGCACTTAAGCTTGATAATGCTTAGGAGCTTTTTCGGGGGGACTTTAGACCTACGAGCACTCGGAAAGAGATACTGAGAGGCATTTGTAAACCTTTGGACTCATAATGAGCCACAGATTTGCTGCCTCCCTCCATTCCTCCAATGTGACAAATCGGGCCAGCCCTCCTGATCCGTCACTCCCGTCAAGTCGTTGCACTTTGATCCTGGTGCCTTCAAGCAGGAAGGCTAGGAATATTTCTCGGTTGGCTGTGCCAGGAACAGGTGCCCTCTGCTAAGAAAATCTTTTTGAAAGAAGGGGACGATGACAGCGGAGCAGAGCTGATGCTGACGGGTAATATAAGATAAACGTGATGAAGGTTAAATAAATGTTGACTGGTGTTGGTGTCGCATCCTGTTTAGAAAGGGAAATGTTTGCTTGTACAAAGTGGGTTGTTTCCTGGTAAGCTCATTTTACAGCCTGTGAAACCTAATTTCCCCTCGGGGATTAATAAAGTTATATATCTATGTATCCAAATTCAGTCCAGGAGGTATGTGACATTGTAGTTCAATGCTGAAAATCAATCTTATGTACTTGTGATGTGTTACATGTTGTTGAATCAGAGCAGTTGTTTGTAGAATTTGTGTCCTGGTAAAAACGCACCTTTATACTGATCTATTTTTTCCAATCTAAGTCCAGTCAGGACATTAACTCTTCAAGACACAGATTAATAATTACCGAAACTTAATTTTAACCTTTTACTTATAACTGTTCCTGTAACTGACTGGGTATTTCCCTTTTTGTTTTTGCTTCCTCTCACCTTTAAGTGTAGTTTTAGAGTGAAACTATGTATCTTTTGCTGAATAACGACTAGCTACAAGTAACAATCACAAAATAGCGGCTATCGAACAATTTAACGTGCAAAACCATATCTAATGGTTAGGGTTATCTAACCCTAACCATTAGGTTTTCCAACACTAGCTAAGATTAGCCACCCTAAAGCACTGATCATACCACTGCAGGCAGGGCTGCCGCAGTAAAACCCTTCAGTATGTGGAACTGTGAAAGTGTGTTTTTTGTCAATTCAGTTCAAAGTTTGTAAAAGAGGGAATGTGTTTTTTCATCTTTAAACAGTTGAATAGTCTGACTTTAAACTCGTGAGAGGTGGAGCAAAAGTGTTTACAACCATTTGTCCTGGTTGAATATGAAACGGGTGTAATTGTGTCGACTCCTGTTGTAGATTGTCGGCATAAAAAAACTTTTCTTTCAGGTTGGACTGGAGTTTTCCTGAGAGATTCCTGCTCATCTCAGCTTTTGGATCTTTAACTCAGTGACAGACGTCGTTTGAAAATGTTTGGACAGTCGAGACCTTTCTCTTATTCTCCAGGGTCAGTAACATTTTTATTTTTATTCTAACTTTACGTGTCACTTTCATTCATTTGAGTTAAAGGTTAAAGCCTCTACTAATAACTTTGATATTTTGGAGGCCCCTGTGGACAAAAGTGGTAGTGTTTCCACTACCAAAACCACAAAATATATTGTCAAATATAAAAATATTTAAAGAAAAATCTGCTTCTTTTTAACTGGCTAACATACTGCTCACTGTAACTTTGCCTGTGACAATGTAAACATAGGCTATTCCAGTCTGCATGGCAGGCGTCAAGAAAAACTATATAGAAACAGTTGATCTTCTCGCTGAAGGTCTCGTTTGCTTATTTAGGTCATACAGGGGCATCAGTATTAAATTAAGACTGTTTCATAACCAGTTAAAAACTCCTTGTAGTAGCTAAGACTCAACAATCAAATACCTTTTTCTCTTACTTCACCTTTAAACTTTGGAGCACTAATTTCAGATCTCATCACATCCGTTCACACCTTTTTCTGATAAAACTCAACTGTGTTGTGGCAACAGTGCAGCTGCGTAATGGTTTATCTTGAAATCACTGCGCCAGTGACGATGATGGTTTTATTGACTTGTGAGGTCGTAAGGCTGGTGACAGTCCACTTCTCCTCTCTGATAATAAGTTTCCTTTTCTTTGCTTCAGGGGTTTCTCACAGGAGGACGTCCATCTGCATAGACGGCCTTACCAACAAGATGACCACAAGGGAGCTTCGCTGCAGAGAAACAACATGTTCAGACCCAGTGGGAAATCAATATACAGTATGTTCAGACATAAAATCACCTCTCATCTAATTTTGTTGAATATCTTTTTTTTTTTTTTTTTTAAACAACTACATGTTTTTCATCAGTGCAGAGAAAGGAGTACTCTGAAACGCTGAACAAACCATCAGACAACTTTAACGTCAGAGTGGAGGTAAACAAAATCTGCACCAGCATTGAGACTTACACATGACTAGTAGTACAACCATGTAGCTGTCCTCATCCATGACCCTCCACATTAACTCCACACAGCACCTGTTCACCTGTGAGCTGGATGGCCAGGAGCTGAAGAAGGTGGATGACTGTGTGGCCAAGCTCAAGAGGTTAGATGCCAAAGGTCGTCTGTGGCCCCAGGACATGATCATGGAGGTTCAGAGAGGATATTTTCTCCTCAGTGACATTGAGACAAAGGTCAGTAGCTACATGCTCACTACACTCAAAATCAAGTATGCTGCTGTGACAGCCTCAGCTCTCAAGGGGAAGCTTCCCACAAGATTTTGGGACATGGCTGCAGGGATTTGTTCCTGTTTACCAAATATTGCGAAAGAGTTGTAAACACATTATTGTCTAAAATATGATTTCAAGCTGTTTCACTGAGATTTATTTAAAAAACAATAAACAAATGGGCGATATGGAAGCACTTTTCAGGCAAAAATCCTGTTACTCATCATAAGAAACTTTCTCAAAATATTGACTTAGTATCTTGAAATAATGACCAGTTGTCCCCATAATGACTTTGTTTGAGACTAGAAAATGAAATCACAGGAGTAAACATTTAACAAAAATCTTATCAGAGAGCAGTGTAATTCCTTTCGGTAGTGATCATTAACTGTGTTTCAATTTCATAAACTCTTGGGCTCAACATTTGTCCTGTTCGATCTGGCTAATAGGCAGAGCTGGAGTTGCTGCCTTTGAGTTGCATCCTTCAAACCTCAGCTGTGCTCGATAGCTGCGCCTACAACTCTCTGCTGACAGTATCTGTGCAGGAACGCAACAAACGCTTTCCTCAGGTCTACATGTTCCAGTGTGAGGAGACCGGGGTGAGTCACATGTTGCCAGAACTTTGACTTTTGAAAGTCATGTAGGGGTGTGATATCTCTGAGACCATTATCTCTATTTCATAACAAGCTGTTTTTGCTGCTGTCACGTAGGAGTTTGATTTAAAGCAGGTCTGTTTCACCAGGCGGAGCTCATCAAGACTGATCTGGATAAGGTCGTCCAAAAAGGAGGTGTTGATGAGGAACCACGCAGAGAGCAGTCTGACATCAGGTACAATGTTGTATCTCATGGACACAATCCAAACAGAGATTAAATCACATTAATGAGAAGGCACAAGAACAACATTTGAGCAGGATGATGCATTCACTGCTGTCTGGTTCATTATTCAATAGTTATTTCTTTGGATTATTTTGTTTACAACTTACAGAAAAATTAACTTGTAAATAAGACATTTTGTTTATGCTGTTGGTCATTGATGCATTTATTTATATATATATATATATATACACACACATACACACCTATTTTTTTCACATACTTGTGGCCATAATAGTCCTGTCTATTCTTTGCCTTTATTTATTCAGCTTTGTTGTCCCTCTTTGTACTTATTATGTCTATTCCTGTCTAACCACATTGAGAGCAGTGCAAATAGATTGAGTCAAATTCCTTGTATGTGTACACATACTTGGTCAATAAAGCTGACTGACTTTGATCTGATTCTGTCTGTCGTTGATTGTTCTCAGGATTAATCTTGAGAACATTATCGGGCTAAAAGCTCTGGGAAGTTTCCGGCATCCTGAGCCTCATCCTGTGCAGCAAGAGAGACCTCCACCACTGCCAGACCACCCGCCACCACGGATGAGAGAACCAGGTACAGCTTGATCTGAAGTGCATTTTTAATTTCCCCAAAAATCTCAAAAGCTTTTGGATGTGTTTTGTGCAAATAAGACTGGCCCAGACATAAACACTACGTCAAGCTGATATTTACGATTAATTTTGTAGTTGAAAATATGACGCCTCCACGGGTCTACACCCCTGAACCGATGATGCTCCATCCTGATCCTCGTGAATTCCAGAGCAGCCCAGAGGTCCCTCTTTTATCTGAACGAGCAGACGGAGAGAGGAACACGGTCAGTACTGCAATTGAACTGTTAGCTATAGATAGTGAATTATATCAGCTATAAATCATCATAGATCTAATCATCTCAAGGAAAACATGCTCAAACATGAAAGCTCCTACAGGCAGCTGAATGTGGTTTGATTTGTGCTTGTGCTCCTTTTCACAGGAAATTTTAAACCATGTTCTGGATGATATGGAGATCTTCATGGCCAAAGTTTCTGCTGCACTTCATGCATCGTCACTGCAAGGGGACCAGAACAGTAAGAAAAAGAAGAAAAAGTCCAAGAAAAAAGGTAATATCCTCATTAACAGTTTGCCTGCCCATGTGCACAAGTAATCACTGGAGGAGTGACCTCCTATAGGTATAGACATTAAGCTAACACATATGTTTGTGTCTTATTAACATGTTCTCCTGCATCACCAGCTAACAGTCTGCCACCCTGGGAGGAATATGTCTCCTGTCTTCAGAAAATCAAATATGGATTCAATCTGCTGGTAAATACTTCTCTTAAATCTTTCCATAGATTGCAAATTAACCAGAGTGTTGTTTTTTTTAACAAGCTGTTAATTGATATTTTTCAAAAGAAAGTGAACAAATGGACAATACAGTTTGGTCAATACAATAATGATAAAGCAAAAGTGCAAGTAGTCAGCAAAATAGGAAGAATACAAGACCAAGACAAGACCAAGAGAGGACAGATGCTACCAACCAAAACAAAACTCGGAACTCAGGACATGAAATGAATAAAGTAAAATAAAAAATCTAATTAAATTAAATTTTAAGATAAAATAAATAAATAAAAGCAGGGAAAGACCAGAGCATGTGTACATGACTCGCCGGTGCTTGGTGGTACATGTTACACATTGGGTTCACATCCTTGTGAATTCTAGAGAGCCTAATGTTTGTGAGGTGGGTGCGGTGTACAATATTGCACTGTATCAATCCAAGTTTTGCACAGATAGATGACTCGTGTACTTATCAAGGGCATCCTCCCAAAGTTCCTCAGAAATCTCAGCTCCCAAACTGACTTAATGGAATTTAAGGAGTCTAAACGTAGGGAATGAATAAGAGAAGTAATGAATCATTCCTTTTAGAGCAGGTACTGGCTTGAGGAATGCGTCCAGTGGTGAATCAACGGGGAGGATAGGAAACTGAGGAATCTACTACTAACGAAACTGCAAATCTGTAGATACCTGAAGAAGTGTTGTTTAGGTTTTAAGATAACTGTTGGAAAGACGCAAAGAGGGATCAATATTTAGGTCTTTAAATGATTTAATACCTAGGTCGGACCAAATACTGAATGCAAGATCTACCAAAGATGGAGGAAAAACATAATTTTCTGTTACTGGAGCTGATGTTGAATAGGACCATTTTATACCGACACCAAGGATATTTTAGAATGCATTTGTCATGCAGATGTCTATATAATTATATATTTAAATCTTCTCCTGTTTGATTATTATATTTCTTTGTCATTACCGCTTCAATCACCATTTTTATTATCATTTTATTTTATTCACTTTTATCTTATTTTATTCTGTACTCAGGTCATGATATCTTGATCTCAATGTGACTTCTTATTATTAAAGTATATGTATTTACGTTCAATTTCTAACTGGATATAACACCAAATGAGATTAAAAAAAATAGTTAGAGCGGTGGGGAGAGATACTGAGAAATTGGACGTATAGAGGAGAAGATCATCTGCATAAAGAGAAACTCTTTGGTCTGCTCCATTCTTGAAAATACCCGTGATGCGGGGCTGACTGTGAAGTGCAGTTGGCGAGGGGCATGATGGCTAATGCAAATAAGAGGGGACTCAGGGGACAACCCTGTTGAGTCGAGTAATAAAGAGGAAAGTATGATGATGATGATTATTAGTCTTCACTGAGGGGGAAGAATACAGAAGCTTCACCAATGAAATAAAGTTCTTACCAAGGCCAAATTGCTCTAGGGTTTAAAAAAAGATACCTCCACTCTATGTGATTACAGGCCTAAGGAAACACTCTATTGTGTTGCTTTTAACATGTGATTGCTGCAGAAAGCAGTGGAGTGTGACAAAAACCTCTTTATATTTCAGGGCCAGCTGGAGGGGATACTGAACAGCCCCACTGCTCCGGACTACATCCACATCTTCTTCTCTAGTTTGGCG
This sequence comes from Pagrus major, assembly GCF_040436345.1. Lineage (NCBI taxonomy): Eukaryota > Metazoa > Chordata > Actinopteri > Spariformes > Sparidae > Pagrus > Pagrus major. Next base: position 18,914,062 of record NC_133221.1, on the reverse strand, counting down.
ATGGTGAGCTCTTCTAAACTTCTCCTTGACTCATATTTTTCTTGACTTCACCATGAACAGTTAATACTTACTTCCTCCATTTTTCTACAGTTAGTGTCTCAGTATCCTGCAGATGTGCCTCCCACTGTGGTCTCTCCCCTGCTGACAGTGGCAGCCTTGAGGCTGCTCAACCAGGTCGTCGACCCGAATGAGGACAACCTGTGGAGGTCCCTAGGAGACAGCTGGAATATCCCCAGGTAGGGCAGCCTTTATAACTGCCCACACCCTTACTCATGTCTTTTTATATAGCTTGTTACTGGCTCATATACAGCCACTGATTGTAAGTGCTCCTATACCTGCCCTGGCACACCCTAACTGGGGGCAGAGTGTGTGTGTTTGCTGATACCAAAACAGGTCAGGGATAATGCTGCTTTTATGTCCTATGGAAAATGTGATAAACAGGAGTTTTATTTTGGATCTGCTGTAATTTCAGTTTTAAGATGATAAATTTTACCTGACACTGGTCCCCTCATTCCCAGGCTCATACGTTTTTAAGTGTCTACGAGAAACTGTCTGAATACTCTTGTTTTAGTTCACAAATCCTCCAGAAGGACACTTTAAACAAACAAGATGTAATGTGTTAATTAGTGAGTGAGAATTAAAAATTGTCACTTTTTTTCAACCTTTGTACAGGCCAGCTGTTTACTCCTACTTCCAGTGTGTATGCTAAGCTAACCTAACCATCCAGCTTCACATTAAACAATGTCATCAAAGCTTAAGAGCGAAGACGCATCATTACAAAAATGTTGAACTATTCATTTAACTCTTAATCTAGGGTTGTGATCAAAAACTAACCTCTTACTGTGTGTTTTTGTTTGTTGTGTACTTTTGTACTACCTCGCTCACAGTTTTCTGCCCTCCTGTCACCTCACAGGTCTAGATGGCCGGATGAAGTCCCACCTTACATCCCACAGTTTTACAATGGCTGGCAGCCGCCTGCCCCCACACCTTCCCCGCCTCCTTTTCAGAATGGTCCAGTGAGCAGGAACAGCAGTCAGCGCTTCCCACCTGTCCAACGCCATCCTGAAGAGGTAGAACCTTACTGACGTACTCACATTTAACTCTGATTTTTGTTTCCAAACCCAGTTTTTATAATATGTTTGGGACTGTGTTAATGCTGGTCTAGCAGAGACAATAGGTACCTGTCACGGCTACACGTTTAGCCATTACTAAATAAATTTACACTACCAGTTTAGTATCATTCATTAGCTGAGTGTTCCATGAAGTATGTTGACACTGCATGAGAAGTTAGGAGTATTTTAATTTACATAATCAACTCTGTTAAAAAGGTTTACCTATTTTTTAAGAGGCTATAATCCTATCCTATCTGGCAATCAGTACATTTTAATATTATAGTTTTCAAAGCCTCATGATACAACTAACCAGTGAAATCCTCATCAACCTTGTCCGTTTAATCATGTTGCATTTAACACCTTTTATAGCCCATGAACAACGGTCCATGGGGTTCAGCACCACCACCAATACAGTAGGTGTTATTACACTGCAGTAAATATGGTGTCATGTGCCCACTTGTAAAATGCAGTCCTGTTACAAAGTGTGTCTGCTGCCATTTCAGGCCCAGAGAGCCACCTCTGTACATGCGCGTCATGTACGACTTCATGGCCAGAAACAACAGAGAGCTGAGCATTATGAAGGGTGAAGTGGTTCAGGTGAGAGGACAAACTGACAGCATGCCCTGATCTTACCCCAAAGTACTAGTATTATGCAGTTATCAATGTAGAGTATATTTACCAATCACAGTCATAGCTGTCATTACTGTCAGTATTTACATTCAGGTGTTTGACGTGTTCGGTTCTTTGGCCTTTTCACAGGTGATTCAAAAATCCAAACAATGGTGGCTTGTTCGCAACAGCCGTGATGAGGAAGGTAACGTTCCTCAGAATGTTCTGGAGGCAATGAGTAGCAACGGGCCCATGGAAGATGCACCGGTGAGCAAAGTGACACAAAGCTCTGCTGTGTGAGCGTTTAACAGATTTAACATGTGACATTTTATTCCCTTCGCTCTCCCTCACAGCGGGACAATCGGGGTTCAGTTAGTCTGGACATGACCTCCACTTCTGCACAAGTCAAAGCCTGGCTGGAGTACAAAGGTTTCTCCAGAATGTGAGTGACAATACACACAGAGGATGTGGGAACTCTACGATGTAAATAAGACTTGTAATGCATGTTTAATTTGTTTTGTGCCACCTCATGTTGCAGCACTGTGAACACCCTCGGGGTGCTGACTGGTAAACTGCTTCTGGGAATGACCAAGGATGAGATAAGGACTGTGTGTCCAGAAGAAGGAGGAAAGGTCTTCTTCCAGCTTCAGGCCATTAAGTCAGCCATTGCAGTAAGTAATGTGCCACGATACACACACACACACACACACATAAAACTTTTGCACATCAGTAACATTTCATCCCGTTTCCTACAGCTCGCCAGTGAACCTTCAGATATGTACAACGGTCGCTACTAACGATGCGTTCCATCACTTCCTTTCCTACTGGATTTCCACAGATCAACATCTGGAATTACTGATGTCTGATTAATTCTGAATGTTATCGATCATTTTGTGCGGATGGCTACACTCAGCATTTGTCAGATAAGGTCCTGTCCACACGTACAGGGGTATATCTCAAAACAAAAGCTTTTTCTATGCATTTTAGCCTTTCGTACACATGTGAACGGTGATTACGGCGACTGGTAACGGATGTTTTGGAAAACTTCTTCCAGGTTGGGGATAGTCAGGAACCTGGTTGTTTACATTTGGACAGGCAGAAACTGAGATTCTTAGAAAAAAATCATGCCCACGGTTGTCAGTGTTTGTAGCATTATTGGCAATGTGAATTGGAGTGTGTTATGATATTGGAGTATTTGAGTTTGTATGTTGATGGAATGGATGTTATATTTAACGTTTTGTTAAGAAAGACACAAATGGACATTGATAATACATTAATGGAAAAGAGAAGAAAACGGCTGCTTACTATGTTTTGCTGACAGTTATCTAAGAAGAGTTGTCGTTTCCCTGCCCGTCAGTGTATTTTTCTGGAACTAGGCAACCGACTATATATACACAATCTGCTTCCCGTTTACAATGGTATGCACATGCCCAGTGTACGTAAATGGCCATGAGGTGTGCGTTTTCAGATGTGTAAGACTGGATGGAGATAATTCCTGAAATGGACAGAGAATGTTTTTAAACCCGTTTCCGAAAATACTTGTGTACGTGTGGACTAGGCCGTAGTCAAAGTAAAACAAATAATGAATTCATTAATTGTAAATTACTAAATGATTTAATTTTACTGTAATTTTTCTGTTAATGATGTACTTTTAAGCAAATTCTGTATAGTTTTCGCAACTGCGATTACACAAAATAATATGTAACTATACTACAGTAGAATTGATTTGATAACAGTTCAGTCTCTTCTGCTACATTAACTTATACTCTATATTATATTTCTTTCAGTTGATTTGTAGATGGCATGTATTATACAGACAGTGAGTCCCAAACAAAGTCCATACAAGATTTATTGTCAAAAACAATCTGTTTCAGATGTAACAAAGAAATTAAGTGCTCTCAATCAAAATAAAGTTTCTACTTGCGTTCAAATTTCCAGTACAAACTTGGACTGCTTTTTTCACAATTCAACTAAAAATTATTTCAGAACTGTAAATATTGTAAGATGTGATCAAAGGATATGAAATCTACACAATCAGCTAGTTAACAGCTTATAAAAAGACAAAGCACAATATTATTGAGTCAGTTGCACTTGTGAACTCTTTTCATTGCTTCTGTAAGGCGTAAATGCATTGTTCTTTACTCTTTCTTGTTTCCCCACTTGGCCATCTTGTTGTTGACAGGAGTCTTCATGAATCTGTCTGACTTCATGTAGGCAGCGATCTTCTCCAGAGCCTGTGTTGACATATTATACCAAGCCATTGTGAGTTAAGCTATTTACATGGCAAGACCTGCACAGAAGCAATCCTGCATATAAGTTGTTCACCTACAGCAATCACACTGTGACACAGGAAGACAAAACAGTGCAAGACTTCCCGTCTTTAACTTTCAGTGTTAAGTGTGCTGTTTGTATCTGTTAATCAAAAAGTTGAGCGTTCTCACCTCAAATCGGTCTAAAAGATCCTTGAGTGTCTTGAAGTCGTCCAGGCACGTAGGATGAAACATCCTGTGTTGATCCAACAGCTCATACATAATGAAGTCCACAAAGGTGATCTATTGTAAAGAAAGTTATAAATAAACAAGTTGAAAGCAAATTAAAGGCTTAAACTAGACTTCAAAGCTGCAGTAATCAATATTTTTATATGAACAATCTGTCAAATCACTTGCATGTAATGTGAAATGGACTGCTAATAATGTAAAACCCAGAGATTCAGCAAAAAACTCTGTTCTCTTTCAGCTCTGTGAAACTTTGTGATTTGTTTAAGCTCATGTTTTGGTTTTTCAACCCACAAATTTACTGCTCGATTTCCAGCAACAGGAGGCAGCTGTTTTCAGCCAAAAAGGCTTGAATTAAGATTAGATTTCTCAAAACAACTCAAAATGTGAATGCTAATGTTACTCTGTGTCTCCTGGGTGTGTAAACATGTAATTGTGTATTAAAGTCACTATATCAACTCCATAAGCCCATATAATATGTCAAAACCTGAGTGATTCAGCTTTAAACATACAAAGCCTCCCATGTTTAAGGAGTTACATACCTTGTCACCAGCAAACCACTTCCTGTCTCCCAAGAAATCTGAGAACTGCTTCAGTGTGACTGGCAGCGCCTCAAGGTAACCTGGCTTCATCTTGTCCTGATGTCAGAGAGGTGATGTTGGCATTGTTCGATATGTAAAATGACAAGTTCTATGTTATTAAACCTTAAATTTAGTACTCACAAAATCAGTGTAGCACAGCCTCACAAACCCATTCCTGAAGTCCATTGACTGGTTTTCCATGATGTCCACGCGGACCTTCTCATCCTCCGTCTCTCCGCCTGTGATCACATCAGATAATTGGGACACTCAAGAAATAATGGCCGAGAAGAGTTTTGAAATAAGACATCCAAGGTGGATATATTATATCCAAGGCAAAATATTCGTATGTGGAATAAACACACAATACTTACACATATTGTGCTTACGAGCGATGTATCTCATGATAGCATTGCTCTGCACAATCTTCCTGTCTCCATCCTCCAAGTAGGGCAGCTATGGTGAGATGTTATTGAGAAATTATTTGTTGATGTTTTAAACTCACCTGCATTACAACTTCAATTAATATTTACACAATTTCTTTCAAAAGGTTAAACTCACTTACATTGGGAAAGTCCATTCCAAGTGTCTGTTTTATATCAAACCAGCAGCTCTTGTCATAGCTTGGAGCTGGTGTGAGAAAAATGTGGGTTAAATGATGAAAAAATGAAAGTTGGTATGTTGTATGGGCTGTTGGGCAACTTATGTGGTTAAAATTATAATTAGTTAGTTAAACAGGTAAGTTACCTTCACCACAGGAGTAAAACTTGTTCTCATACTTGGTGCCGGTGTACTCCAGCAGCAGGCGGGCGGGCTGGGCGAGCTGCAGATGTATCCAAAATACAGGGATGACAGACAAGGTTGGTAAAAATGTTCAGTTCAACAGTTTCTAATAAAAGGCAGATTAATTGCCAATCAGCTTTTTCCTGCTCCAAAAATATTGCTGCCTTTCAAAACATCCTACTTATGATGACTTAATTACCTCATTCATAAAAAAACAATATCATATACATGTGCTCATGAGGGCTTCTCTTCATCTGCTGTTGAATTTTAAACAAGTTTATTAATTTAGCTTTCAGGCCATAAAGTTTGAATTATATGTGTGAAGTTTGGCTGTGAATGGCCCTTTAATTCAGTAAATGTAATTTAAGTAATTGTCGAAGAAGTGATGACGCTCGACTGGCATGACATGTTTCATGGACTGAAGGTCCTGTAACTTTCTCTCCTTGATTGGCAGAGCACATGGAAACACTCTTATCCATGCCATCGGCTCATTTGGCACCTGTACCCTCTGTGGCAGCGGTTCAAACGCAGAGTTCTACGAAAAGGATAGCTTGAAATGGACCTTGCCATCACTGCTAAACTGAAGAGCCCACAAATTATGCACAGTCGGATCTGCAGCTTTTTTGCCTGGTCTGATGCTCAAGAAATAAGATCCACTCAGTGTCAGGAATTCATCATGCTTGAGCACCTTCACATGGTAGGGTGATGGTCTGATTCTTGCAGTCTGGAGTGTGATTACATAATCCCTTGGGGTGAAGATATCCGTAACCATTTTGCGTTCAATGGTACTATGCATGCTGTCACACTCCAGTTGTGTGTGACCTGCAACAAGGTACTTCTGTGTTATTAGTACCCCATGTTCCTGGCAAGCTCAGAGTGTGCATTCGCCACATTTGCATTGCAGTTCTGATAACCACAGCCATCGCTCCACACTATCATCTCCTTGATCACACCTTCAAAATGGCGATATTGCAGATGCTTATAAACTTGCCTAAGTCACTCTGTATGTGACTTGGGCAAAATAAAACGGCCTAATTCACACTCTTGACATAGGCCTATATACTACAGGGGTAGGATCGCATGATCTGTTCAACTGAGGATGTAGGTGATTTTACCAGAGGTGGCCAGCATCATGAAGAGCTGACTTAGGCAAAAAAATCATTTTTGTCAAAAATGAATTGTTTTAAGAAGGTGACGATATGTAAATTATGTGTATTATTGTTTAGTTTGCTTAGTTTAATACAATATTAACCTTGATCAAACAAAATAAGCCTTTACTATATCTCTCTCTAGCTCTGGTGACTTGTAGGTGGTAGTTCACATTATTTTGACATTCCTCGCAAAGAAATAGCTGATTCATTGTAAATGACGCATACTGAAGTGCTTGAAAGCAGTTGTTAGCTGCAGCCTGACCTGTGGGATTATAGTTAACCATTTAGAGACTTCACCTTTAACCCCCAATATGTTAACTTAACTCTGTGCGCACAGGTGCCTTCCTGTCAGCTTCAGTATTCTCACCATGTTGCTCTTTTCTGGATGTAGCTACTTAATTTATGAGCAGATTAAGTGTGCAAATGCATGTCCCACTTACCTTACAGCCCTTTACATCCACTACAGAACATTGCTCTTGGAAGGGAGGAGCTGAATTTGTCGGGGCGCAGGATAATTATCGCTCCAACTCATGAAAAGTCGGGTGTGTAAGCTAACATCTTAGCTAACATTAGCCACAGAATGTTTGATTCAGCTGTGGAGGACGTTGCTACCGTTACTGATAATGATATCATTTTGAGCACGTGCACCCGGTTATTTCGCAGTTACACAACACTTTGCCGAGCGAGGCTTTGTTGACGCGTACACACGAATATAAAACTCTGACATTATGCAGCAAAAAAATTCAGTTTAAGTGATTTAGCAGTAGAGACACAGAGTTTGGACGACGGCGGCACGGTCTGTTGTGTCGCACCGGGCTATAGTGCCGCTCCACCGGCAGCCGACAGCTGCCACAGCGCCGCTAACAAAAGAAGCTACATTAGCCACAGCAGCTAGCAGCTAAACTCACCCCACGGATATCCCAGTAAGCCAGTTTCATCGTCATTTTGAATCCCTTTCCGATTCCAGACGGTGCTCAGAGACTTCAGCAGCTGCAGCAGATCGCGGGTGAGTGAAGGAGGGAGGGAAGGTGAGGAGGAGGAGGGCTGGTGTGTTTGAGACGGGGGCGGGGTTGAGCCCGGCGGTCCGTCTCTGTTGATCTGAACCGGTTCTTTTGTTTGCTGTTATGTAACGTTCAGCTGTGTGATGAGTGACAGGAATACACTGATCCGGTGGGTAGAGATGCATCATATGCAGCTGCCTTAAGACATGCAGGTGACAGGTATTGTTTATGGAAAGCCTGTGTTATCCCCAGTCGTGCAAGTCTTTTCTATAAACCACAGTGGAAGCTACAGTATGACTGTACTACAAGGATTAATACAGGGATTCACTCATTCTAAAGCTAACCTGTATATAAAAGGGTTGTAGGTCTTTAGGAGGGGTTTGTGCAAATATTCCCACAGCCAAAGAAAGAGTTCAGTTTGACCTTTGTAATGGAAAAGCAATCATCTCAAGATCTGGTGGCTGGCTTTTTTCTAGAGCTTCTTACTGTGTGAATTTGCTCAGCTGTCTACACAACCGAGCTCAGTTTATAAATTCATACACTCCTCTTCAGTGAAAGTGCAATGTATGAATGTATGAGTGTTAGCACAGGCACTGTGGACAGGGATGGGCCAGATTTAGCTGGTTAGCATGCTAACACCAGCAGATATCTCTGCAACACAAGACCAGTCAACATGTACAATCTGTTATTTCTTCACATTCTGTAGATCATTTTAGTTCATTTTTTAAATGTATTTTCTTTTCAGCTAAATCTCTTACATGTTGCACCTTTAAGAGTGACACAGTTGAAAGCTCTGCAAAGAGCAGGTAATTGGCACTTGAGTTAGGATTATTTTGTACCAGTACAATACCATTAATTAGTGTCAGCCATTAACTGTCGAACCATGTTTTGATCGTTGATTTGATTTAAAATAATAACAGTTGAACCTAAAGTAGTGATAGATCGGCTATCATTATTATTATTTAGTTTTACTTATAATGAAAAAGATATAAATCACTGCACAAAAAACCCCAATCATATTATACTGTTTGCTATACAATATGTATGAGCTAGGATTTTTGTCTTTGCAGCCAAACCTCAATTCTTTTTTTGAGGTTTACAGAGGATACATGTCTGTAATCAGTCTGAATTCTGTGTGAGCTTCCTGCTCACTTTGACCGGTATTGGAGAGTAATGACCCGAATGTGGACACACACACAATGCACTCTTTGTTTCACTTATTTTACTCACTCGCACACATTTCCACACAACCCCTGATTATGAACAGCTAAAACTCAAGCAGGGCCTTATTTGTCCAAACACGTTATACATATTTAGATTTTTGCTGTTTTTATTACTTTTGCCACCTGCTGTTCTCATTTTCAGGAGACATGTATCTCCCATCTGTGATGTACAAACTGCAGCAAGTCCAGCATGCCAGTGTGAACTACATTTATTTTTCTGAGACACAAAAGTCATTAAATGATATTTCACAAACAGCACATATAATTCTCTCGGAGGAACACGCAGTGCTTTTGAATAACAACACATATCTCCACAGATAACATCAGGACCCAAGCTGAAGGCAGGACTTTGAAAAGGGTTTGTCAAGTTCATCAACTTTCATTTCTTTAAAAATATGTTGAGGTCATCATGAATTTGGCACTGGTTGAACTTGGGTGTGGAGTGGAAACTGAGGCAACAGATCATGCATCATGATGGTATCAGACTGTCAGCAGAAACAATGTCACAAAATAAGTTATAATAAGATGACAACTGAGAACCATTACTGCACACCAGAAACAAATATTGATATGCCTTCATGCAACCCTACTGAATCACAGTAAAGACTGTAAAAATAGCAAGAATATGACAGGGACCAGCTGTGGGAAATATGCTGTTATATATAACATCATCACCTGTTGCAGGAATACAGATTTTTCTGGCAGTCTATGAGGTATGTGCAATGAGGTATTGTTCTGTGGGCGATGACGCAGAAAATGTCAACCAAAAAGCCAAATATTCATGCAGTGTTTTCTAATTTGACTGTGAATATTCTTGCATCACATGTTAAACACATTTTGCAGCAAAATTTTATATTTGGTAAGTTGTCAGGGCTGTAGCCAGGATTTTAGAGGCACTGAGGTCATCACCCCCCTCAAACCCCAGAAAGTTATTATAGTTTGGATTTTTCACCTATCATCATTTATATTTGTATAAGTTTTATTTGAATGAAGTGGTGTTTTCAAGGAAATTCCTCAGGATTGGGTTGCACCAGCTACACATCAATACTAAGTGTGTGCGTGTAAAGCCGTTCCTGAAGTCTTCGTTCAGTAACTACTAGATAGTTTCAAACTTGTGATTTATTAAGTCAGCTTGCATTATTACATAAAACTTAAGAAATGTTTCAGCTAACTACTTAAGGCTTTAGCTAATGTGAAAACCAATTGCTAGGACATGTCCGTAGCAACGTTCAGTCAAAAGGGTCCTTTCTAGAAGGTAACCCCAGACCTGCGAAAGATCTTGCGAGAGTGATCATTTTAACCCAAATCATGATCTTTCCCAAACCCTGAACAAACATCTTTGTTCCAAATTATAACCAGATCTTCAACACAGTGTTATTACATTATATAACATAATTAGATTGTATAATGTGCACAACAAAGAAACAACACATACAAATTTCACAAGTTTCGCAGATCTATGGTTACCATCTAGTATTGGCCAATCGAAATCATTTAACTACTGTCCAGAAACAGGACGTGACTGTTGCATCACGAGTTGTAATATCACTTCCTAAAATGGCAGTTTAGAGTAAGTAGTATTCAGGTAGTTTTTAAGAGTTAACTTTAAAGTAAGTGCAGTTAGCTAGATAGCAGTCACACCTGACAGTCTGTGTTAGTATTTAGTAACAACTAATCTCTATGTAAGAACTAGTTTGTGTATTGTAACCTGTTTAAAATTTGTGTTATAGCTACACTAAGTTTAGTTTGAACTTTAGAAAATCTGGTGCAACCAGCTTCAGAAAACTAATTAAAGTATCTCAGAACATTGCATCTACTTTCCCTTAATTATTACCAGATTATATAGTTAATTCCAAGAACCTGCGAGGAAAATATTAGAAATATTACAGACCTATAAAATAAAGTCTTACTGTTGCATCCCATAGAATTAAACGGTTTCAAAGTTTTCTCCATGCTGCACATTTGATCATTTTTTGCACTTAAACTCAACAAATGTATATAAGTATGCAGATTAGAAATACTGTAATCAGCCAAATAAAATATCCACGTCAAAAGATATCAGAAACATGACCTCAGTGTCCTCAATGGCAGCTACAGCCCCGCACCTAATTATAGGTTCTTTAATTTGTAAAATTGTCCAGATTGTCTCTCATTTAAATCCATCAGTGTAGCATCCAGTTAATAAGTTTTATTAATGGGATCAATCTTGAATGTCAGTATTATTCAATGCTTGGTACAGGAAATACAGACTTTGTACAGAAACTCTGACAAAATGTAGTCGCAAACCATGAAAATATAATAATTTTAAAATAAATAGATCAAGAGACATTGTGAAATCACCATGACAAATTACACAAAGAATGACTCTAAAGGAGGGGAACATGTTGGGTACACAGATTGCAGGTTCTCTCTCATACAGTCACCGTAGCAACTCTCATAATTTTCTTGAAACAAAGCTTTTCTCTTTTCATACATGTGATATGTTGATATGCAAATCTGTACAAAGTCCTGATATGAAAACAGGGAATGTAGTGAAATCAGTTTGTGTTGTGCCGCATGTTTCACTTCTCTCCCTGCACAGCTCCCATACACAGACTGCCCTCCTCCTCGATGGTCTCCAGCTCATCTGTGCGAATGGCCTGTGTGATTAAATTCAGCTCTTCACACATGGTCTCATACCGGTACGCCACACGGATGTCAGGAACGTTGGTGCGCCTGATGTCGTTCCCCTCCTGCCCCTCCTTGATGTATTTAGGGCCGAGCCAGGAGCTCTTCACCTGATCCAGAAGAAGAAAATTAAACCGTCTCCAGAACAATAGACTGAGGAGGGAGTGGTGTAGTTGTAGACAGTGAAACTGGATAATGTGTATTGTGCTATAAAGATGATTGATACCTTATGAGAGAATCCGCTCATCACCACACTGTTTCTGGCCAGCTCACACATGTCACAGGAGCTCAACTTCCACACCTGAGCAGCAATGCTGTACTCCTCCATCAACGGCTCCTACACAGAGCACACAACATATATCACGATTATGCAGGAGGGATTTTAATATGATGTAGCATTCTTTGCTAAATCTAAAGCAACTCGGTTGATTAAGAAGTGAATTTGAACTGTTGTTTTACACATAATAAATCTACATTTATATAATTTTTAATAATAATTACATGTGATTTGAATGACTCAAAATCAGATTTAATTATAATCAACCCCTTTGGGTATTAGCAGTATTAGCAGCATAATAATCTCTTCTCTAGCCTTATCTAATAATGTTTTTGAAAACATGGCTGCAATCTAGATGTTAACTTTGACTCAGAAATGATCTTTGATGCTCAGGTGACTGAAGTGTTGCAGTCCTGCTTTTCTCAACTAACAGGTTGTTCCTCTCTTCTGCACACTAAAAAAGGTCATCCATGCTTTTATGTTGTCGAGACTTGAATACTGATCCACTTAATTCTGTAATCAGCAGGTGAAACATCCAGAGGGTGCAGTTGATCCAAAACATTGCTGCCAGGCTTTTACCTCAGAGAGAAGCCACCATATTACACTAATCCTCGCTGCCCTTCACTGGTCACATGAGAGGTGTAGAACTGATTTTAAACATTTTATTGCTTGTATTTAAATGCTTGAATGTTCTGCTTGAGATCCTCTAGCAGGGCCCTGCTAAAGGCTCCAAGCTTGAATTATTTGCTTTAATTATGTGTTTTTTGTAAAGCTTTTTGTAACTTTTTGAAAGGTGCTATATGAATAAAGTTATTATTACATGTACAATGGCTCTGCCAAATGTTTAATGATTAACTTTTTGTAGTTTATAGTGGTTGATTTGGCAGCAGGTGAAAGCAGGTGCTTTTTATTGATACAGGTCCCAGAGTTATGTTTAAATGAGAATCGATACCAACAAGAAACACCCTTTGAATGGCTACTTTGTCAGAAAACAGAAGACAAACGTGCGTATCTTTACTGCACACCAAAACAAACCATGGGCTGAGAGGATTTATAATCACACATTGTGTTATTAAGGAGATGGTCAACAATGTCGTCCAGGCAATAAAGCTTAACCTTTGATCAAATGTTGTCTTAGAAATGTACTTTTGTCCAGTGCATACATGCATCATTTCCTGTGAATGAAAATGACCATCTAGATAAGCAACAATACATAAATGCCAACAATAAAAAGTAGCAAAATGGGGTTTGATATTGAGGATTATAACTTTAATTAGAAATCTTTTTTGTCTATCTAATAACATTCAGTGTTAGAAACTTGCCTCCTCTTTGTCCCTGAAATTAAGTCTTCTGGTCCTTTGTGTCAAGGACCTATCAAGTGTCTAAACAATGCTTTATTATTTTTCTTTGTACTTGGTTTTTACTGTTTTATGACACAATAAACATGAGTCAGTAGCTCCACTGTATGATTATATGTAGGCGTTTCTAGTCACAGAATGGTAATCAGTGCTTTACTAAAGACAGGTGTGCAGAAGTCAGCCAATTAAGCCACCAGACTCAGAGTTAAAACTGTAGAGTGTACTGATATTAATTACAATATAATCATGCAGCATGTGTATCAGCTTCATCTGCCTGGAGAGATGACGATGTAGAGTGTTTATGATTAGATCCAAACCATTAAGAGTAAAATAAAAAGTGAAACATTCTATCCCTTAGTGCAATTAGTACAGCATTTTTCCTTTACCATGTTTTTTATTTTAAAATATTAGAGGATAAACAACAAACTGTCAGAAAATCTAATGTAACAAACGTTTGATTTGCTGTGTACACTTACCTTGGTGAAGTGAAACTGCAGAGGGTCGTCCGTGGACAGAGAGACCATGAGGCCCCTGGACAGGTACTCTGGCAGAGGGTTGCGATGGTAGCTGAGGAACAGGCTGTTATTACTGAGAGGAGACATGGCGATGCCTATCTGGGCCAAGTAGTACAGATACTGCAGCACTGGAGCCTGCGGGGACACAAGGCATCATTACAATCAATGCACTCAGAGAAGAATAATACTGCAGGCCTGATTATCCTTTATTAACTGAAGTACGACTCAGCTGGACAAACAAAAGTCAGATGAGCCGAGGCCTTGTGCAATTTTTTGTTAAATTCATAATGTCCTCACAGACAGTCTGACTCATTTTATGATATTGAGGTCACACCTTCCTGAGCAGCAGCCCGTGGGAGATGTTCTCTGACAGCATGAAACCAGACACCAGGTGATGGATCGGCCCGGCCTCCCCACAATGGGGACGAAGGACAAGCGTGTGAAACCCCCGCTGCCTGGGATAAAAAAAGACACAGATGCCAGGACAGTGACTTCAACAGATAAAAGGGAGGTTACACTCAATTTCAGCTTTGGGGTGTTATGTAAACAACAGTGAATTAAATATAAAAGAGATGACAGAGAAAGACCAAAGGATGATTCCCTGAGGATAAGAGGGTATATTCTGGTTTCTTATCCTTTGTACTAAAGTAATATGAAGCTAATATAAATGCAGAAATTTAAAAATGCATGTACATGCATTGACAAACTACTTGTCTCATGGTTTACGTTGTTGGTTTAGTCATTTTCGTTTTATTTTGTAGGTTACAGCCTTGTGTCATGACATAAATGTTAAAGTATAATAGATGCACACTTCTAATAATCTTGAAATATAAATATACTTCTAGTATTTCTTGTAAACACGTAAAACATATAATCGGGGAGTGATTGCATTCACAAAAAGCAGATAATTGTAGCCACTTGGACTGAGGTGTAGTCTCGTACCTGCGCAGGTGATTCAGCACCGTCATGTTTGCATACATGTAGTAGAGGTAGTAGGAATAGGGAGGGTTGTCTTCCTCCGTCCAGTTGACTGGCAGTGGACTGTCCAGGTTGAAGATATGTTGCTCTGGTTTTGACTCGTCATCCACACTATCAAAACCCACCACCTGTGTGAGAGAGCGACAGAAGATAGATGAAACCCTCTGAAGTCTGGCTAAATGTGAAAAATATAAATTCATGACTCCACAGTAAAGAGTTCGCACGTGCTGAAGGAAGAGGTGCAGCTCTGGGTGGCTGCTGGGGTCGACTGTAACCTCGAACAGAGGCATGAAGATATTCGCCAACATTTCTTCAAAGTTACACAGCTGCTTCTTTGTGTGGTAGACGTCACTGAGAGGAAAATATAAGATGTCAGTTGTGTGATTATGGTAATGTTATCTCTCTAGTGCACATTCCTTCTTTCAGTATAATACATTAGTAAATGTAGTGTCAATCTTCGCACCACTGGGGTTACTCACAATAGTCGAGGCACTTGCACGAGCCAGCGCACATTTTTGGAGTAGACGCCATGTTTGACGGCCCACTTGGCCAGTTTGTCCCACTCGTCTCTGGAGCGGCCGTAGATCGACAGCCTGAGCTCGACGTTCTGGTACTTGCTCTCCTCCAGGTCGGCCATCACCTCCTGAGAAGCAGTGACACAAGCAGTCAGCAGAGGGCGCCTGCGCCTCACACGGTCATTTTGTAGGTATCAGTGGTAATGACAGTGTTAAAGGTGCAAGTGAGCACCTTAATAATGTGACCGAAGTATTTCCCCTCGATGTAGTTGTCTGTTTTGATGAAGATCTCTCTCAGGATGGACTCCCCGATGGGATTGTATTTGGCGTTGAACTTGTCAAAGCGATGAAAAGTGTTGCGGTCCTGCAAAGAGAGTTGAAACACTGTCACTGTGATTCAAACAAGCGCTAATTAACTGGTGCTGAATCACTATTTGTCATTCCAACATCATTAACCGGACTTGTTAGCTATCCTTCATGGGCGTTACTCACTGCGTGCATGTCCAGGGTGTCCACGCTCAGGTCAAAGGCCGTCAGGTTCATGGTCTCAAACACCTCCATCAGTGTCTGACCTTTGCCTCTTTCCACATGCACAATCTCCTTAGGATACTTCTTCATGGCCCTTTTGATGAAACGCAGGAGGTGCTTCTGGTTCATGCAGGATGAAGCATGAATGTGTGTGTCAACCTGCAAAAAACATTCAGTGAAAAAGGACAGAAAATTACATATAGAGTTTTGCTCTGGATCGTAACAAACAATTGTGATAAGGTTTAAGAGGAGCAGCTCTCAAGTTCACCTTACGGATATTGTAAAAGTCTCGATGTGGGACTTTTTTCTGCGCTGCCAGCTCTTTCATCTCATTCAGCAGGATGTGCATCTGAAACTTGGAGCTAAGATACTGCAGACGACGGTAGCAGAAGGACTTTCTGTGGCAAAGGGAAACAAAGGCTTCGTTCACACTGCAAGCCTGAGTGCTCAGGTCAGATTTTTTTGTTCGGCTGTTCACATTATTTTTCAAATGTGGCAAATATCAGATTCCAGTGTGAACTTGTCTTGATTCTGAACTGACTCGCATGTGCAAAAGAACAATAACATGTCATACAACGTCGCACGCTGTTGTATGGAAGTAAACATGTAGGCATATTTGTCATTTACACTGGGGATGCTGGGGACATGTCAACACCACCTTTTAAAATAGCCGATTTTGTCCCCATAACTTTGTAAAAGCATAATTAGTCAGATCTGATGAACAAAAAAAGATGATCAATCAAAATCAGAAAATCAGATTTATAATGAATGTAATGGGTACTTTTTGATATAGTCTGAAGAAGTAAATGTTTTTGTAAGGATGTAGTTAATGAGGTAGCAGAGAAGGGGTAGGATTAAACAAGTGTAAACATTTTAGAGCATGTGTGTGTAAACTGTTTTTATTTTTTTTGAGAATTTCTTTCTTTGATTTTGTCGTAAAGATTTTCTGTTCTTTTCGTTTTCATTTTGTAACTTGTTTTTATTATATTGTTTGTTTTCTTTCGTTTTTACGTGTTGGCGAAAAAAAGTCAATCAATTCAATCAATATACACACTTTTCTGTACTCAGAACTTACACTGGACCGTTGATAATGAGGGCCATCATGACGTTCATATCAGCGATGTACTCCTGCAGGTCTGGATACGGCAGATCCAGCTCTGTGCTCCTGTTAGCGACATCAGAACTTAAATAGGAAACTCTGCTGCCGACAAAATGTTTAAAAACAGACAAGCATCCTTCCACACCGAGGACAAAGGAGGATAAAGCATGCGTGCACTGAGTGATCCATCATACACATCTCACTTTTCCATAGTGTTCCTCGTCGTGTACACATGCATGACACCATCCACCATCTTGCAGCCGTAACCCATGTCAGGGGGCATGCTGGCAGGGTCCTGGTTCTCATACGGGTGCTTTACAGAAACAGGTGGGTGCACTGTGGCATCTGAGAGGAGACAGAACGTCACACTGTGTCACGGCTCTGAGCGAGGTGGGAAAGCACATGCAGCTAACATCTGATCTGAACAGCCTGAACGTTGTGACAGCCGGTTCAGGGGAGTGGGACAGATGGACTGAGAAGTCTGTGGATGTCTTAATGTGAGAGTAGCACACATGACACTGGACATGACTTATAATACCATGTTAACATAAGATTACTGATTCTTTCTGAGTGAGCTGAGGTGGAATAGAATAAGCTGCAAAATACCGTCCTTTTTATACATTTTTATGTTGCTGACATTTCGATTTAGAGATTATATTGCTGTTTTTGTCTACTCATACAATATCTATTGCATGTCAGAATCATACCGAAAAGTACACGTGCAGTCAAACATTATTACATTTCATTTTATTACAAAACATCAGGTTATTTTGCAGCTTGTTCTTAAGCAAGTTATTCTGCCCTCTCTTCCAAGCTTGACTGATAAAATCTGCTACAAAAATACCACATCTCAAGTTTTTCATAATCATCCAGCCAAAAGAAATCAGCATAAATGGGGGACATGTAAGTATGTTCATGTGTACAGTGTTTATCTGCTGTGGCTGTAGTCTCTGGGATCTCCTCCTCATAGATATCCAGGTCCAGAGGTCTCTCACTCAGCTCCTGCAGGTACTGAGCGGTGGTCCTGCAGAAGCTCTGCAGCGACAGGCCCATGTACTTCTGTCTGATGAACAGAGCCTTAACCACACACTTGGCAGCATCCAACAGATCTGTGAAGGGAACCTGGACGTAAGAACAATAGAATGAAAAGGAATGAAAAAAGAGAGAGGAGGTGTTATTTCATTGTGAAAAACAACATTAAAAAAACGTATGTGTGAAGAACTTTTCCTAAGAAATACTTTCTTTTCTAATCCTGTGACTTACCCCACATTGCTCCTCTCCAGAAATAGTGACTCTCTGGTACTCTCTCTCTGGAATCGGCTCTCTCTCCTGCAGGTCAGGAGCTTGGCTCTGCTCCTTCATGTATCTATTGATAGAATTACAATTATTTTGCATTCTGGTAGTTTGAAATATACACGTGTGTTGATCTTAAAGAAGGTCTGAGAGCTGAAGTGCCATCTGAATGAAAGAGACACTTCCAGTGATCGGTACCTCACTACAACCCTTGGTATGTGTTACTCTTCCATCATGTAGTTTAAGATGCACATTGAATGGATAGAGAAATCACAGCTTGGGGAAACACTCACTCGAGATCTGTGGCGCTGTCAGTCTTCATGAACTCCTGTTTGGCGCGCAAGAGGATGTCGGGTTCGTACCTGAGCACAGAGAGGCTGAGCTTACTTTGGGATCATGATCAGTCACATGTGTTTGTACACCAACCTTACTCTCTGCACTTACTTGACATCCTGGCTGATCTGTCGCTCGAGGCGCTGACGTCTCTCCTCCAGCTGTTCGATGGGGCTGTCCTCTGGAAATTCATAGGGGGCGCTGCGCATCTCACTCTCAGCCAGAGTGCGGGAGAACAGCTCCTTCACACAGACACAGATAAAGTTAAATACATGTTTATTTTTATTGTAAATAACAAGATGCAATCACTGAGCACTAACCTCAGCAATCTCCTTGTACTTCCCGTCCATGGATGTACGCAGGTCAATGGACTGTTTCAAGGCCACTGGGATGCCAGGCAAGGAATGCTGGGAAGTGAGGAGGTGGCGGGGACCACGGAGATCAACTACAGATAAGGAGGGAGAGAAATCCTAAAATGAAGGAGAAAACTATGCATCTTTAGAAGTACTGAAGAAAGGCTTATTTTGACACACCACAGCAACTAATTATCAGTTTTTCTTTTAACAGCTGTATCCTAGCTGTCAATCAGCTGAAAATAGCGTCTCATTTTACCCAGCATGGAAAAAAGTGGGCTAGACATAAATATGAATCAGCTAAAGTCCTCCTCCTTTATGATTCTTCGTTCCTTCAACATATAATGAATTCACAGTGTTTGAAACCGTCTGCAGAAGCTTGTTGTTCCTCTGTCAGCGGGCCTTCACACAACAGTGGAGGTCTGAGCTCAGCGGCTGTTTGTGCCTCAAGACACAATGGACCATTCAGGTGGAGAGCCCATCAGCACATACACCGGCTAATACCCTCCATTGTTGCCATTGCACAAGACTCAAGTTTTATACAAACCCAGTTGTCATGGAAAGGCGAGAAGGGGAAAACGAAGGGGGATGGCCAATGAAAAAAAAGACTTGGGGAAAAGAGTGGCTGTGAGTGGATGCAGAGACTGACCATGTCTTCACTGCTGTGTTGCCTCCTCCCCAGGGTGTATATTTAGCACTCTGTCTGCAATGATATTAATCTTTCCCCTCGAAACTACGCACCTGCCACTGAAATATTCATCATCCTGCTGAATATTTCATCCTCTGTGTGCTAGAGTGTCAGCGGCCCTGTTGTCTGTCAGTATTTATAAACCATACACACAAGAGGAAGGTCACAGAGGCCTTACTGTGTGATACCTGCACTCTGTGTTGTCTTTGTACCACTACGTCCCATCTAAATTAAGTCTGACTTATTTAACACGGCATGTCTGAGCCTGTCGGCTCTATGGGGACAGTAAAGAAGACCGGAGAGGCCAATTAACTGGGTCAATTAGGACTTGACAAAAGCTTCATTAATGGCATGAAAACACTTGGTGAGGCAGACAGAACTGTAGCTATGAGGAGAAAAGATGGTATAATCATTGTCCAGACCACAACTTACAACCACGTGTTAAATGCGTTCAGCTTAACACCGCCCAATCAACACATCCCACTCACCACGCTGAGCAAGTTTGTCTGCGCCACAAGGCCACCAACATCAAAACATACACTAGTATCAGGGAGTGAAATACAGAGCGAATACTGAGGGAAACAAACTTCTCCAGCGTGTAAATATTCAATTGGGCTTTGACCTATGAAAGGCTGAAGAGTTGAGCTCCAACAATGAGCTCTGAGTATAAATATAATATGGCATTAGTATTAAAGTATATAGTTTAAATAATATATAAATAATTAACAATGGGATTTAACATGCAAGGACCTCACCTCTACCTAAACAATATAAAGGAGGACTTAAAGGAAGATCTCATTTAAATCAAATTATTAGGAGCCAAAACCATATACAAAATGAGTCATTAAACAATAAAATAAAAGAATCTGATGTGGTGCAAGAATTTGAAAAGAACGATTGCGATTATAACAAACGTTTTTTAGAAAAATGAACGCTTTATTAATTGTTGCAGAAAATGTACCTGCCTTTTCTATGTTGCATTCAAGGGCGAGACCAAGCATGACCTTTTAGGCTGCCCCAAGTATGATTGGCTATCAGCTCAGTAAGAGGCAGCCCTTAAGGCCACACCAAATCAACATCAAAGACCTAATGGCAACTGAGGTCGACTGTTGCGTCGCCTTACGTTGGCTGTGTCTCACCAAAAAGCTGCATTTGAACACACCAAAACGACTGGAGCCGATGGCCAATTAGCTTGTACACTCTGCGCCTGAGAGTATTTACCTCTCCATACCACCTGTCTATACTTGTCAATCAAAAAAGGAAACCGGAAGACTAGGAAATGCAGATATTCAAACCACCACTGTCACTAATATAGCCACTTCAAATTGAGTATATGTCTCATAAAAAGTTACAAATGGTACTGGCAGAGAGATGGAGGTAAAAAATGAGGAGAAACCGCACTAAATGGGTGAAATCATGGTTATTGCAGCTACAGGCTCAAGGGGTTTCCCTTTCTTTTTGTGTGTATTTTCTAGTGCAGTGATTCAAACTGTCAATCAGAGTGATTTCTCTCACTGACAGGCTCCGCCGCCAATTCTACTTGCTCATTCCACCAAAAACCCACCAACAAGGGCTGACTGGTGCCGACGGTGTGGGACACACCACAACAACTCAGGCCACAGAAACTCATGGCCTCAACACAGGTGTGTCAGGGCCCTTAGACTGTCCTTTTGCCTGTAGTCTACCTGTGTAGATATAATTTGTTTTTGAGGACTTAAAGAATAAAGGTAGCTTCATTACATACAATAATGTAATTGAGGCCTTCATTTATTCTCCCCCAATTGTTTTTTTCACTGAACATAATAAAGTTGTATTTTTCAAGATTTACAGACATTTGGTTTAGTTTGAACCATTTTGCAGGAGCACATAAACCAGAGTTAAAGTACTTCTTCAATCAAAGAGTCAAATTTAGTACTTGAGTCCTGATATTTGGGGGTTTTGTACTGCTGGTGAGACAAAACAAGACATTTTAAAAAAAATCATTTAGTGTGAAATACCACAGCAGACTAATCTACAAGGAAAATAATTGTTATTTGCAAGTCTATTAAAAATTTAAATGCAAACAAATATTGTGTTATCTACACAATATAATGGAAGAATCTCTGCGGGGCGCATTTGTTCATATAAATAAGAAATAAGATCATTGTAAGTAACTCCCCTTTATCCTGGTTCATGCTTGAATCAACAAAAAGAAAATTGCTGTGATGCCAAACAAAGTGGAGCCACAGACAGATGCTCCTCTGCTGGTAGGAAGGAGCACGTCTGTGTAGCATAGTGGCTGGCTAAGATGTCATCTCTGCTGTCGGTTTGGGGCATATCAGTTTCGTCGTGATAAGAGTGGACGCTGGTGTGGAGGGCAGGAGGCGACCAGCGGCAAAGACATCCATGCTGGGCCACAGTAAAGCCGAGCCTAGCCAAGCCTGCCGGGCCGGGAGCTAATCCCCTAATGGCTGCTATATTTGGATCGGTAGCATCTATGGTTACGTAACAACTCATCCCCCCATGCACAGTTGAAGAGCAAACCACTGAGATATTAAACCTCACTTGAACATATACTACATAATCCGGTTGGCTGAAGCTTTTATTGATCTAATGGGTGCCGGAGGGCTTAAGACGACATAAGGTTCTTCAGGCGTCTAATATAAAAACAATCAAAGATGATCGTTCCACTGAGCCTCAAAACAAGGTCAAATAGTATCATCTTGCTGCGGGACTTCCACTGCATGCATATTTCAACAGCAATAAAGAGTCCTAACTCCAGTCGAACTCAAACCGGATGAAAAGCTCCTCAGGGATGAGATCACAAGTGGAAAGTCATCTGAAGCCGACAGGCCAGAGGGGAGCAAGAGGTCAGAGGTCAAGAGACTTCCTGTGAAACTTTATCTACTGTAGTGCTTATTTGTTTTCTCGCCTTCGTAAGAAAACGAGTCATAAATTCTCAGAAACAGACAGAAATCTGAATCAGAATGAGCTATAAAACTATTGTGAATGATTGCACTTAAATACCAAGAGATTCCCTTCATTTACCAGCTCTCTCTGTTTTCTACCACCAGGCAGGTCATGCATCATCAGCCTCTGTCTACCTGCTCCCATTGACTATGCAGATTTGGTATTCAGCCCACAAGAAATGCCAGTGACTCACAGCCGCTCTGGCAGATGTCTCACAGTGAAAACCATACACACTCATAGCTCACATGTGTCAGTGCTGCTGAGAAAGCAGGAATTTCAGGGAAACGACGAATACAAACAATGGAGAGCTGGAGGTCCAGTCTGATAACTGTTTAGTCATACCTGGTGTACTTTGAATTTTTTCAACACTAGTGTTGATACAGTGTCTCAGTGCAAATACCAAGGTCATATTTTTAAAAAGAAATATATATATATATATATAAGTAAAAGGAATATGAATCTTTTTCTGCCCAACCTCCGTTTTAATTTAACAAAAAAGGCAAATGTCACATATAGTAATATGTAAAATAGTCCAAAACTGGCCACATTTTGATTTAATCCAGAAATTTATAGAAATCTTAAAAGGCCTTTGAAGCAAGATTTCAATACTGAATGTCTGTTGAAAGGAGACCTTTTATGCTTTTTTTGTGTTTTCCTTTCCTTCAGTGTTTTGTAGATGTTCTTGTGCAGGTCAGATCTTGAAAGTTAAAAAGGTCAAAGTCCACACTATCAGAAGGGGGGGCTGTCTTAAAGAGACAGGAGCTAAAACAGAGCGTTTCAGACAGAGGGGGAATACAGTGCTGCAGCATGAGTAAACTGATATGTTTTTTTACCATTAAAGCATGTGAACCTATAAACCCAAAATAAAATGATGAACCTGAAAATAAGCCTAATATGTCTCCTTTAAAAAGCGAATATGTTTCGACAACTTCATCAGGGCTCCAAAACTGATTATCTCTGGGTTGTGGACAATAATAAGACATTTGAGGACGTCATCTTAGGCTTTGGGAAACACCAACCAACATTTTTCACCATTTTTGTGCCGGAATATTTTGATCAAAGCAGTTTGGCTTCCACAACAGACAAATCTATAAAACCATATTCATAAAATCAGAAAATTCAACATAAGCGAAGACACTGAAAATTCCAGATATTTTACACTTATGGAGAAATATGGCAGACACACAGTTTAGTGTAACAACATCATAGAGGGACTCTATGCAAGGAGAATGCAAGGAATAGAAAGAAAGTATGTTTCCAGCTTCTCTCACTCACTCTGCATAAAACAGCCACTCAAGATTTGCATTGAAAATCTTTCTATGGACAGAGAGGGTACAGTCTGATGTCTGCAGGCTGATGTTGGTATTCTAGTACTCTGTCCTGTGTTTCCTTTACTGCTGTCAGCCTTCACTTGAACCATAAAGGAGAGAAATGCTAACAACATAAAAGCAGGACGCCCACTAGCCTTGAAAACAACCCTTTCGATCAAGTTGCATGTGTAGTCAACACAATTTATCGATCAACTCTACTTCTTTGTACACAGTTGCACCTTTGCACCATCTCAGAAAGACAAACGAAAGCTCGTTTGTGGGACAATCAATCGACACACATTCTCCTCAGCACACTGAAGACAGCACTGCTCAGGGCTATTACACAAAGCCATCAAGGGACAGACAGAGGAGAGTGGCAGTGAGTGTGAAAGAGGGAAGGGAAAAGGGGGGAGGGTTGGAGGGGAAGAGAGGTTGTTTGTGCTTTTGCACAGGATGAGGGAAGTGGAGCGTACCTGTCTCCTCAGAGCCTGCCTTAACCAGCAGCTAGCAGGGCCGAGAGAGGACAGAGAGACAGACAGAGAGGGAGAGAGATGCTGTCCTGGCAGGGAGATGGAGCATGCCAAAAAGCAAATGGCCTGGGATGGCGTCTGCTGTCCTTTCTTATGGGTAAAACATGATGGGAGCAAGGGATGGAGAGAAACAAGAGAAGAAACACTTCAAACACTGAACACTGTCTAATGACAAAACTGGCAACAGCACACACACGCTCTCATATAAACACACTCACAGAATCAAATATTCATCTCTTCTACGCCTTAATCTGTCCCTGTCATACATACAAAGAGCTGGTCCAGCAGATCCATGAACTCCCCCTCACATCCCAGTGACTGACCCCCCTCTGCTGTGTGTGCCTCCTGGTTCAGGCCAGCTGTCGCTGCACTCGCTGCCTCTGGAGCTGATCCTCCTCATTTAAATGCCTCTGACATCTATCTGGGACGTACCACGGGAGGGAGAGGAGGCGGGGGGAGACAACGTACATCACAGACGGATGTGGGTACTCCTGCTGTGAGTTTTTCTCACAGCACCCCTGCTCTCATCTACGTTATCCTTCGTGATGTGTTTTGCTGAGGAGACCATGTGTTCGGGATGTTTGTGTCGTGAGAATAAAATGGTGCTGCCTCAGCGGTAAGGTTTGAGTTGTCATGGTCTGTGCTTTTTTTTTTTTTCACAGCCAGCTGAATAGCGGCAGTCTGAGGGAGAAGACGGTCTAATAAATGAGACTTTGACTCCATCTCCTCTCACATGAATGAAATTAAAGGGCCAGCACGTTGTCCCCATTACGGCTGCAGCAGTAATTTCTGGAACATGCTTTTCCCATGCTGTAAACACAGACGTTTGTGTGTGCGAAAAATGATGAAATAACACATTAATGATTGAGTGAACTGATGCAATTTCATGACACGGACCAACAGTCAGAGTGCACACAGTCATATCTCTCTTCTTATTATACTGTTGCACTGAATGTAAATTTGCTCTGGAGAACAGTTGAATGCTTGAACTGCAAATAAATGTCCAAAAAAATGTGACTGTTTGTACTGGACTGCCATTTTTCTCCTGTTTTGTGTCAGAAAACTTTAAATGCAAAAATTCTATTAAGATCTTTTTTAGCAACATTGAAAAATGCCACTTCAAAATGAAGTTAAAACATATGAAAACAAGCTATTTCCTACTACTTACATGGCTTCTACATCTTGTTTGGTTGCTCTTGAATTCCCTGATTTTACTGTATTTTATTTTGTTTTATTTCTCACTGATTAACTAGCTTTTAACTGCTCTTATAGGGTATAGTATTGTATTTTGTGAAGCACTGTGTTACTCTGGTTTTAAAGGGCACTATAGATTTTGATTTTTTACAGTGAATCACGTAAGTTTCCTACCTTTAATTAAGTCAAGAAAAAAAAAAAAAAAAAAGCAATGTGGCTACATGAGCTTTTGAAAGTGTATCAAGCCTTGTAGATAAAACTCTGCTGGTTAAATCTGTTGTGAGCTCAGACTTAATTCCATTAATCTGAGTTTAATTTTACCAGTGAGTAAAAGAGGCCTTTAAGCTCAATCAATCATCAGTTCAATCAATCAAGTGTTTGTGCTGCCTATCTAATCTTCTCTTGCTCAACACTGTCTAGAGTTCAGCTCAAGTTGTCTTTACCTGAAACTCAAAGCTGAGTGAGAAATCTTTATCCTTTCTGACCCTAACACACAATCGTATTTGAGCATTTGTGCTGTTTTCATACACTTCTCTTACAGAATGATAAGACGTTAACAAATCTCATTTAAAGACCCAGCCAACCATGTGTCTCTCACTGGTTCGGACTAAAGATGTCAATTGTGGTTGTGAAACAAATATATGTTTTTCATTTTAAAAACACTGAATATTTTCCTAAAACAGTTGTGCACTGTAGTTTCTAGCAAGTGTTACTTTAACAGGAATAAACAGTGAATTGGTTGGTTGGTTTGTTGGTTTCTATCCCCAGCTGCGAATCTGGCGCACTAGTGAATATTTACAGCAGCAGGACTGCTATTCAAAATAAACTAGAGCTGCCATGTTGATTGTAATGGAGCATGTCAGTGCAACAGTGTGGCTCTTTGATGTGTTTTTAGAAAACAATGGAGCTTTATGAGTAAGAGGAAAAAGCTAAATCAGGATTTGGCTACACAAATGATACTTGATCAATGCATGTTGGTTTTGGTCTGTTCGTGGTATCTGATGACAATAAGATCAGGCTATCAATTACACAATCATTTCTGAGGTGTTTTCATCATTTGTTATTAGAAATAGAAATAATGTGCATTTTATTATTTTTCACACACCAAGCATCCAATCTGAATTTGCACACAACGAAACTCACCTAAACAAACAAATACAATGTCAACCAAAAACATTAGCTATAATCATCCTGAGAGTCAGAACATCAAACGCCACAAAAACACACACATTTTTCTCCTCTTTTGAAGCTTCTGGAGAGAGAGCTGCTCTTAAACTGGAGCTATCCAGTTTGGAAAGCACAGCTGACAAACTGGACAGAAAAAAACCTCCATCCAAAGGAGTCAAATGCAACTCGACTACAAACAAATGACCACTCATCCTCTAAAGGTTAAAGTATTGTGTGTGTTTTTTTCAAGGCACTCAAAGCAAATATTGCTCTCAAGAGGGCTAGACAAATCGTTGTGGAAGAGCACAACACACAAGATTGCTCTTCACTGATTCATCAGTGTCACTGCATTTATTCAGACCAGGCTCCCTCTGATGGCCGGATGATGCATCACAAACACATCAACACGAGCTCATCATGGTGGAAAGTGTTCAATCAAAGAACAAGTTAAACTCAGGCTGGCAACGCTCAGTAATCAAGTATTCAGTATGCAGAATGGTCCCTTTCAGAAGTTTACTGTATATTATTGAATACAAATATTCTATTACTGGACTATAGATAACATGTAAATAGCATTTTGTAGTGGGTTGAGAAGGAGCTTATTTGAACTAATTAATGCTTCTGGGCAATTTTATTTATAGCAGTGCTGTATATTTCATAACACCGTGGCATGTGATGACTGACGATTATTTTAGCGCTTGATTAATTTAGTAGTTAAATGTTTTAAATAATAATAGAAATGGCATTCTTAATTTCTTAGAGTTCATGGTGATATCTTCAATTCGCTTGTTTTTTTCTGTTCATTTAAGTAAAAAGAACAAAAGACTTTAAGGTGAAAGAAGCAAAAAGGTGACACCACATAATATTTGGCATTTTTGCTTGAAAAACTGTTATTAAATGACCTACTAATCATTGTAGCTGAAATTTTATCTGTAATTTCACTACTAACTATAGCTGTCAGATAAATGTATTGCAGTAAAAAAAAAAATATTTCCCCCCTGATATGTAGTGGAACTGAAGTTTAAAGTAGCATCAAATGAATACACTTAACTCAGTACAAGTACCTCGAGCTTGTGCATAAGTACAGTACTTAATTAGTTACTTCTCACTAATTAGGACAGGGCATCTTACCTTAAAATAAAACTGTGATATTTTTAGGCTATATTGTGATACACAATATACATCTTGATATTTTGAAATCTCAAAGCATCTCAAATCAAAAGCATTTCATAAATGCTAGTACTGGATGACAAAATTAAATATCACAATATTTTTGACCAAATACCCTGATAACATTATTGTGAAAATATTGTAGGGATGACTATTACTGATTTCTGATAAATATCATCAGTAATGTGGATACAGTAAAATTACTAAGTGGGTAAAGACAAGTATTAGATCAAGGTTGAACAGTCTGTAAGTTAGAGTAAGAAAATCACATCACTTTACTGTAACGCAGCCTTTAAAACCATGAAAAGACAACACTTATGCCATATCACAATATAAAGATCATAAATCTAAGACGATATATAGTCTGATATAATGATGATGTAATATCGATATATTGTCCAGCCCTCTGACCACACTGAGTTGAAGTACACAATAGAAGAAATACTTCAGCCATATTTGCTTAAATTTAAGATTCTGTCTTTAGTAGCATGCACTGTACCTTTCAAACAAGACTCTAGCTCTCAACAGGTCGACGTGCAACAGATGGCAGCCGGTATCTTTTTATCTACTGCATCACCAAACCATTAAGTATGGGCGACAACGCAGCAAAGAGGTGGTCCCACTCACAGGCCAGATGTCGGCTCATATGAGTGTCGAAAACACAACTAAACACTGTTGTTTCATCAGAGTGACAATCCAGAGTGACTGAAGGTTATCAGATGAAGGTGTGTTTGGGTGGGAGTCCTTAAGCTCCCAGGTCAATCATTAATTGCAAATTAAGCTGTTACTTGTACAGATTGCGTCAGCGTGGGGAGTGACAGGGGTTATCATTTAACCTAAAGGGTCCCTCTCTCCTGTAATTACTGTATCTGTGCATGACACAGACCCCGACATGTGTGGGCATGTAACGATGACAAGGTGTGACACAATCAGAGGGGGTGTGAACAGGATGTGGGGGCTAAGTACAATGTGCTCAAAGGTCCGTCATCCGCCTACTGTCCAAATGATTAGAGCAAATTACAGTTATTTCATGCTGTCGTATTTCTTTCTTGCAGAGGTGGAAAGTATCTCTAAACTTCTACTTGACGACATTCAAAGGCAAATAATGTTTTTTTTTTCCTCAATGAACTAAATTTATCTGACAGCCATAGTTACTTGTTGTTTTAAGGAAAAAGGTTTAACTGAGTATCACTATATAAAGTATATAAAGTAGCTAAATTAGCTCAACATCGCAATGCTGCTTACACATTAATGCATCAGTAAACACTGACAGGAGCCTCTCTTATGTATAATGAGTACTTTTACTTTCTGGACTGCTTTACTTTTCAGTGTTTACTTCAGTAAAAGATCTAAATAATTTGCCACCGCTGTCCTGGATGTGGGAGAACCTATATTTAGCATATATATGACCAACATAAGCAAAAGGGACCCTCAGAGAAGATTAATTCCGGCCACTGGGTCTGATTCCCCGCAAAATCATAATATTACTGGAGAATATTGATACCTTTAGCTTTTTCAACAAAATTACTACTACGGAGCAACCAAATCTGTTAGCTGTAGGCTATGTGTTGGCTAACTTAGGTGTTTAAATGGCATGAAAACAATTTTTTTAGGTTTGTCTTCGACTCGCTTCCAAAACAAATGCACACGCTAGCCAGATCGAGATCTTTACCACGGGTTTCGCAGTGAACATGGCTGGACATCAGACTGGGACTGACCACAGCCTCTGAGATGGACAGATGCCAGTGTGAAGGCCGAGTAATGCAGTAAGAAGGTGATTTACAAGAGCTCTGACCAGGACTATGATTCCTACTTATTTGTTAGACCAAGTAGCGAACTTGCCGCCTTTATATCTCCCAGCTGAGACCACAGGGGGATATCAGACTATTGCCTCAAGGTACAAAGTGGTATTACGAGACCGGGGCTATCATATTAGCATGCTAACTTCAGAAGGCATCTCTGCAACAAGGTACAAACACATCTTTGACATAAAGTCTACACTGTTCCTTCATACTCATTTTTTTTTTTTATGTTTTAAACAAAAACTCTGGTCATATCTTCCAAATTCCCCTTAATATACATATTTATATTTTACTTGTCTAAACTACATATTAAGCATGTATTTTGTTTGCTCTTGTGAGTAGTTATAATCACTATCTTTGTGTGATTAAGAAGTTTAAGAGACTGTTTTTTTTCTTCCACTTTATATAATAATGGCTGTTTAGGTCACACACAGTACAAAGCTTTCATCAGCAAGCAAATGTCTACTGCTCCATAAAGTTCTTCTTTACATTTGATTTAAATGGTTCAACAAGCGTAAACCAGCATGAGGTGCAGAGTAGGCTAACTGCTGAGTGGGTGCTGCTCTAATCTCAGAACTACCTTTTTCACAGTCAGAGGAGTGATTCACCCACGGCTGAGTTCACTCTACAAACCCTGCAATAATGTGCTAAATATGGACAACGCCATGCCTCAGCTCTTCACACTGTAACTGCACAAGAGAAGGCTGTTAGACTCTTATATGACAGTATAGGATGTGTGTGTCTATAACCTTTAAAGAAAGTCAAGCTGTGAGTGATTGAAACTCATTTAGTGCTGATTACAGCCGCAGCTGTCCACATCTATTCCCCCCTGCTGTGCTGATTGATCGGCACTGAGCTCATTAGATTGGATCGAAAGTTCAGTGCTCTTATCAAAACAATCTCATAAGCCGAAGCTCCTCGAGCATGCCACGTGTCAATTTAGACAATCATCGAGCAGAATGAAATCAAACTGTGAGACGACGATATATAATTGATGATCCCGTTATGAGTTCAGCATATTCAAGAATAGCAATCACTTTATTAAAGATTCATTGACACCGGCAATTATTCAAATAGTCCATCTAATACGATCACAAGATCATGTATCTGCAGCCCGTTTCCACTCTGCACTATTAACACAGACAGTACTGTACAATCTGCCCTAAACTAGATTAGTGCCCTTTTGAAATAAAAAACAAAAGATGAGTCACCTAAATGTCATCTTTGCTTACTCAGATGCTTCCCTGAATGCTTTAACAGCATAAAATGTGAATGTTGTCATGATGTGCTTCTGCAGAGACTTCCTAAATCAGATTTCAGAGGTTTCAGAGCAGAATCACACTGCAGATGCACAGTCGGCCAAGACGAAAATCTGTCCCTGTCGAATATAGAGGCCAAGACTGCCCCTCATCATGCCAGCATGTAATTATTCCTCCCAGTCCGACACTCAGACAGGGCTGTAAATGAGGGTAATCACAGAGGGCATCCTAGTTGGAGCAGGGAAGAGCTGTCCTGTTTGTCGCCAGGGTTACAAATCTGTCTCTGACCATCTTAACAGTTATTGTAACGTCACAGCGTGTCACCGTCGGTCGTTGTGTCACAAGTCAAAACATGACCTGGTGTGGGAGATTTTTAAAGACACAGTACGTTTTCAATGTATTATGTAAATGTAACAAATCTGCCAATAGAGGGAGATTATATCATCTGCTTCCAAGACAAATAAACTTCAAGATACCAAGAAAGAAAGAGATCATAATATTCACAAGTGCATATTTTTACTTGCTTAATTAAAGGTAACAGTTTATTAAGCAAAAAAGGACACTAAGTTCTAATTTCCAACCAAAAACATGGCATGAGGATATTGATGATATTGATGGCAAGAATATCGGCACACGCAATATTAATATCAGCTGAATTTAGGAGAAAGTGTGCTCATATTGACACTGAATGAACAGAGGGAGGGGCGTTTAAATGGATGGTATTTTGGTCATTCTACACTCTTTGTGGCTCGGATGAAAGGCTGATCAGCGTGTGCATACATCAGAGTGGTGGCTAATCCTCTCATTCAGCAGGGGATCATGTCCTGAGGTACCAAAACCAAAACCAAAACCTACATATTCTATCCAGGCCGCATGCTGAATGAAAAACATCGTCATCACATTCATGTAAGCAATATACGAGTAACAGAAGACATGCTTTTTACGGCTGAGTTTATATCTTTTCACCTCCTGCATCATGTATTGAGAGGGAGTCACAAGCCAGCCCCTGGGGGACAATGACAATTAACAAAGTATGATATTTCACCTGACAACAACAAGTTACGCAACATCTCAGCAGTTGTTCCTGACTGAAAATTAACTTGGAGAATGAATGCATGCGTGCATACTGTGTCATTTATAACCAATAAGCTTGAATATAAAGAATGAAAGGAAAGGCTCCAACACACTAACATGAAACTGCAGGGTTTGAATGCAGAAATCCTCGAGATGCAGAGCATCCTCTCCCGCACCTCCCTAATCAACAGGTTCGCATTTCCCCAAACTACTCAAAGAGAAAAAGTACTGCACCATCTGTCTTCCTCTGTTACTGATGCTCAGAAATGAATCAAAAAGCGACATTTGATTCAAAAAGTGGGAATTCACGACAATACACTAGTCTGGAGCTCCAGTATGACCTCAGGCGCAGTGCATGTCAGTGTCCTCCCTCTGTGCACAGGACCACCACACTCACCACGTCCTCCCCTCTCCATCCCCCGGCTGCCTCCACTCACCTGTGCTGGCTGTGTACTGCAGGCTGCCACGCTTCCTGAACGGGGAGAGCGGCTTGCTTTTGGCCGCGGCTCCGGTCCCGGTCCCGGGGGGCAGGTTGGAGGACATGTTCCCGGGTTGAGTGCGGTTCAGCTCGGCGAGGAGAGCTGAGTGAGTCAGAGCTGCGGAGGACGGAGCGAGAGAGTGAGACAGGAGGAGAAGAAGAAGGAGGAGGAGGAGGAGGAGGAGGAGGAGAGGAGAGATGTAAGCACAGATGCTAGGAGCTTGAGGGGGCTGCAGTCAGCGTACGTTTGTGTCTGTGCGTGTGTGTGTGTGTGCGTGTATGTGCGTGTGTGCTACGTGCCTATGAGCAGGGATTTCCAGTCCGGTTGGTCCAGCGTGGGGCTGCGGAGCATCCCTCTGCAGCGAAACAGGTCCCACCCCCTCCGAAAGACTCTCGTGCCCGAGCTGCTGCATTCACACACACACACACACACACACGCACACGCACGCACGCACCCACACTGAGCAGGGTACAAGAACACACAGCAGCGGGCAGTTCTGCTGTTGCCATGACAACCACAAATGAGCAGCGGGGAGGAAAGTTGTTGTTTACAGTAGTTTACGGAGACATTACTACACTACTAGACATTTTAATTGTTAGATCCATGACGCCACGCTACAAACAAATGATTGTGAGCAGATATGCTATAAACACAACGCTGTTTGTAAATCGCCCGGGTACAAAAGCTCTGCATCAAGAACTAGCTTAAGAACAATTTGTACTTTCTGGCAAAATTGTATACGTAATTCATCTAAAAATGCATGTTTGATGCTTTACTGTCTCATTACTCACATAACTTTACTAACGGCGGCTTGGAGACTGTATACACCTGTTGGGCCACAGATCAAATAAAATAACAGCTTGAATTTACCCAAAACTGGCTAGCAGTTAGGCTAACGAAAAGACATCAAAGACGCTAGCAAAGCAACACAGAACATCAGATAAGTACAGCAGAAACGCCAGATACCACGTCAGGTGTTTGAATATGTATCTTTAAATGTTACAATTCCGTCTGAAAATTATGATAGAAGTAAACAAGTTTGCCGATTTCGCATATCTTTGCAATACAAAACAGCTAGTTGTCTACCCGGAAGTGGCTGTTGTTGTTGGCACCGCTAGGATGTCCTATGACGTCAGCTTTTGTTAATTAATAGTTATTTATCCAAAAAACGTTACTTATCTATTCCCACATGATATTTAAAAAAGGAGAATAATTAAAGTGGTGTCCTCTTTTAGTCTTCTAAACTCAGAGCTAAATGCTAACATCAGCATGCTAGCTTACTTTACAATAGCATGCTGATGTTTAGCAGGTATAATGTTTATCATGCTCATTAGTAGAGTGTGTTAGCGTGCTATTGTGCTAACTAGCACTAATGAAGAAGTGCATCTGAGGCTGTTGGGAGTGTCATTAGTTTTGCTTTTGGTAATTAGTCAAAGTATTAAACACATTTTGACCTGATGAAAGTCCAAGGATCACTGAAGTCAGACGGATTTATCCCCTGGAAACCATGAATGTCTGTATAGTCCAGCCAATCCACCATGTTATTAACACATAAACCCTATGGTAGCTGCATCAGCGTGTTAGCCTGTTGTTGTAAAGTAAATTAGCATGCAGGTGTTAGCATTTAGCACAGAGTATTGCTGTGCTGAAGTATGCTATAACCTCACAGAGCTGTTAGCATGGCTGTAGAATTTTAAATGATTTGATAAAAGACAGCAACATTTTAATTATTCTCCTTTTTTATTATATGGAAGTGGAGACGAATTGATGAAAGTTAACTTAAAAATATAGGCTGTAATGAAACGTCAAATAAAGTCAAATTACTTTATAAATTCAAAGGTGAATGTACGAAAAATATATATATATTTAGGGCAGCAACTAATATTTTCATGATTCATTAATCATTTGGTCTATAACATGTCAGAAAGTTGGGAAAAAACAATTTTTTTTCACAACCAACATTTCCCAAAATACAAGGTGACATCTTCAAATTGCTTGTTTTGTGCGACTAACACTTAAAACCCAAAACATATCATTTTATAGTTTAAAAAAGAGCAGTAAATACTCATAGTTGAGAGCCAGAGCCGCAGAATGTTGGTTATAATGAAATACACTTGACGATAACTGTGTTGTTCCATCCCTTTCTGTGGGTCTAGGGTTAGGTTATCACATTTATCTCTGCTATTTGATTATTGTGACTTCCACTTGTCAGAAGAGAGGAGAGACAGTGTGGGGACAGAGAACAGTAGTGACTGAGCAGCCTGTGGTGTAAAATATTCTTAGAAAACAACACGCTGGGCTACAAAACCTCAGAGGGGGGAAGCAGACTAAAAGGGTAGAAGAGAGACTGGAATTTAAATCATTTTAATCTAATCAAAGAAGACATTCAGTGAACCAAACTCCACAGTAGATTATTATATGCTGCCAAAACAAACCTAGAAAATTTACTGCGCAATTAAAGGACCTACTGTCAAGAGTGATTCAACGCAGGATGTGTAGAAATTCATTTGTCATTCCAGAGAGACTATAAATGCAAATCCCTGACAGGACTTATGGGTTTTACATGACAATGCCTCTCTGAATACAGGCTGGGAGCTCCTTGAAAAATATGACAAGATGATGGAAACCACATGTCTTCAGTCTTGATGTAATCATCTGTGCAACCTGCTTTTTTGGCCAGGCGACCTCCTGGTCAAAAAACACATACGCCAGCACCCTCTTGTGGTATTTAAGGGGAAGCACTGAAACACACTGCAGCAGAGCTCCACACTGCAGTCTATACATTTACAGTAGCATGTGACAAGCTGCTCAGTGACATCATTGAAATGGTAGCACAGCGTGAACATAAGCACATGATTACAACACCAAACACAAATCCCCAGAAAAAAGATGAAACTGAAATTAAAAGTGAAATAT
The DNA here is from genome assembly GCF_040436345.1 of Pagrus major. NCBI lineage: Eukaryota > Metazoa > Chordata > Actinopteri > Spariformes > Sparidae > Pagrus > Pagrus major. The sequence continues at coordinate 18,878,656 of NC_133221.1, read as the reverse complement.
TTTTTGAATCAGAATTATGCTTGATTTCACATATAAATCCAGGAAGTAATAAGACTACAGTGTGAATGAATAATTTGTATTTTATCTAAAACAGGTCATAGTGTGATATCCATGATGCTCAGAGCAAATTAGGTCTTATGTATGGAATGATGCTCATGCCTATGTTTCATTCAGATCTATAGTTATAAATAAGATGTCTCATAAAACAACAACAACAACAACAACAACACTGTAGTGGCGCACTGTATATGAAGCAGAATTTAACCAGAAGTCTGTGTGTCTTTAGATACTGGGGAAGTACATTAGCCATAGAAACAGGTACTGTACTGGACGCTCCAAAGAGAAAAGACTTTCGTTTACATGTTTTATTACATGTCATGTTTTATTGTTTATATGATGATTTAATGGCATATAATGGCTTTAATAGGTCACTTTGAGGTCCAGGGCCTTGTTACACAAAGATGATTAGTTTGATCTAAGACATAGTCAGACTTCAGATAGATGTCCAAATTAATCTGTTGCACAAAGCATCACTGTTTTAAGGATGAATTCTGGGTGAATAGTAAACTTTTTAAAACTAAATTAACATCACAGGACATTTTCACTGGGGTAAAGTTGCACTAACAGGTTTTCATGGTCACTTTTTTATTAACACATTTAATAAGAATTTTATAGAAGAAGAAAAACATGATCTGTGTTTTGGGAAGGGCACCTTTTCATGGCGGTGAGCTTGGGCCAATTTGAAGTTTAAAAGTTAGAAGTTGTTCTTTTTGGGGGAAGCACTTTTATAAGCATGACACACTAAAAACATGCCATTATTGATTTACCTCTAATGTGATTAAAGAAGGACAACTAATGATTTGCCTCTAAAAAAAAAGATTACACAGTCATTTATTTAATCAAGTTAGTGCTAGCATTAAGACTTGGACTTGGTGACGTCATATTAAGGGCATGTTGTTATATTGTATATTGTATGTTGTTATAATTGAAAACAATTCAAGTTATTCTGTGAAAAGGTCTCTGTGTTTCCCGCATGCTCAAAACCAGAATGACAAAAGAAAATGGCTTCAGTCAACACGTTCCAAGGTTTTAATGGAAAATGGAAAAAATGTTTATCCAGCTAAAAGCCTGACTCTAAACAATCATGTTTTTACAATAAATATATTATGAATCATTCAACAACATTTGTTTCCAACATATTTGAGGACTTGGTGTCTTCCCTCAGAATATTGTTCTTGTTTCTCTTGGAGATTTGTAATGTGACGACATCGTCTCCCGAGGATGTTTTCAGGACAGAGGAGATGGAAATGTGGGGGAACGACTGATCTGAAGTTCACTGTGGTTTCATGTCTCTCAGTGATGGAGGGCTGCAGGCAGCTGAAGAAGCTGCTGAGTGAGTGGATGAATGGAGACTCGCAGTCCTTTTCACTTGTTGCCTCTGAAGTTAATCTGTCTGTGGTTAATCCCTCTTCAGCTGCTGGAAAATATATGTTGACCTTGGAGACACAGCTTCCTAACAGGGGCTTGAGTATCCCAGTGTTCACAAACAGAAAGAGGAAAGAAAGATGGGCTAAACTGAGCCGTCATAACTCTGTTGTTGTTGTGCAGTTTTGCTAAATGTAGTTGAAGATCTGCATTTTGCACAGGGCTTTCCACACTAAATCTTTTTATTTGCAATTTGTCTCGTCCCTTCTTCTTTGTCCAGATTTAAACTCAGAAATACTGACGGCGGTGATCTGCGGTTGATTTTTTCTGTATATTTTTAATTTCACACCTTTTAAACCTCATCTAATCTTTATTTTAGCTAACATGTTCTGACAAAAATTCAGTCAAAACCATATTTGCATAACATAAATAATGCAATCTTAAGAAAATAACAGACATAATATCAATAAAATAAACTTAGTTTTCGTTCAGTCTTTTTGTGTGTCAAAAAATAACAAAACGGGTGCTTTGTTCTGATTTGTGTTGTCGTTGAAGTGATTATCATGTTGGTGGATATATATTTAGGGAATTAAAAAATAATGAACATCAATAACCAGAGGCCATCCAGGCACTCCAAACAAAAAAAGGAAGGAAACATTAAAAAACCTTTATTATAGTGGCTAAATCATTGAAGAGCCAGTCAGTAAAAAAAGCCAACATTTTTTGACCATTAGGTCATCATCTCGAAACAACAAAGACGTAAATGATGTTAGTTAGGTATACAATGAAGTTGTGAGATGATTTGTGTAAGAGGATTAACGTCCAGGTAAATGTGACAGTATGGTGTCACAAAGGCTCCCCCATGCGTCACCAGTGGGAGTTCACTTCTTTATTTTGCAGATGTAGAAGAGCTTGTAGATTAAACCACATGAGCTCATCAGCGGGTGGGAACCTCCTGTAACGGAGCCTGCAGAGGATTTAGAGAGTAACATCACCACACATCACACTCGGGAAGGAAAGAGGATTCATTTGAATCTGTCAAATTCATATTAGTCTGTTCCCTGTCAGAGGAGTGAATGGAGCTCACAGAGGTTTTTGTGGAATAAAATTGATTTAATGGAGATCTTTGATTGTTTATCTGCCCGACTGGTTGGTTTGCAGCAGAATGAGCTTCTTTATGACTGTAATTTGAGGAGTTTAAGATTCATGAATGAGTAAATGCTCACTAAGTTTTACTGATATTGAAGATGAAGAAGAGCCTCAAGCTCAACTTGCTTAAGAAAAGCTCCATCCTCATTCATCCTCTCTATACCATGGTGTGTAGTATTACTTTGTTAAAAATCATAATGTTTCCTGCTCTCCATTCATCCACTGACCAAAAAGAAAATGTGTTAAGCCCCTCTGGGTTGATCTGAGGCTCTGTGGGTAATCTCGTCAACAGATCAGAGACGCAGGGACTGAGCACAAAGCGGGGCTACGCCTTCCTCCCCCTAATGGGATTGGCTGCCATCACTAGATGTGCTACTGCGATTAGCCTGCTTGGAAGCGTCCAGGGATTTATGTCTCAAGCACCCTGCTCCGGGCAATTACCACTACATGCTTAGAAAGAATGACGTAGAGAGTAATGCCACGTATCTCAGGACAGAACTGACATGATGCTGAGGAGTATGAAAGGGAAAGTGCTGTTTGGTGACTTGATGCATTGATTGTGGGTGCAGGCTGTGCACTTTATCAACATGTTTTATGACTGGAGTTGTCTTTTTAAATCATTTTTTCCCTAGATGGGCTGTAATGCTTGTAAGGTTGATCTCACTCTGTAGTCAGATAATATTAAAACAGTTAACAAAGATTTTATGAGGAGGATTTGACATTATTTAGAGGTGTGAAAATTCCTGGATTTTTTTCTCCTCTGTTTTCACCATCACTCACGTGTCTCACTTTTTCTTTTTCAGAGGTTCCAGTCTGTCGATCCTTTAGCTGCCCGTTGAGCCTATTTGACCCTGACGTCACTAAACTGCATCTCGGTCTGTCTGTCTGGCTGAAGGACAAACCCAAGCTCTATTAAACCTGCTCCTCGTAACAAACACATGGGACAAAAGCTTTTTAAATATCCATTAATTCCCATCTAGTGTTGGCTAAACAGCCTGCCTTTGATTAAACAGCTTTCATTGTGTGATGTCAACTTTCCAGTCCAACAACTATACTGGGTGTGGCTCCAAAACTGAAGCCTGATTAACGAACACCCACGTACTGCTGAACACGAAAATAAACACATCTGCAATGGCTCCATTTGGACATGACTCGTCAATGAAACTAATTTGTATAATGATTTACAGATATTTCAGTAAAGCTTTATGTTTAGGACAATATAAGTGGTGATAATAGCATGATAAACAAGTGTGAATCTTTCTGTGGTCCTGGCCCTGCATGTTTTAGATGTTTCCCCGGCTCAACACACCTGATTCAAACGACCAGATCGTCATCAAGCGCTGCTGAATCTGATAATGACCCATTTATTTGAGTCAGATTTGTAAAACAAGTGTTTTAAAATAAGATTACGAGCACATCGAGTTTTACAAACTAACCTATTATGTTACTGTTAAACCTTTACAAAAGCTTTGTTGTTGCTTTATTAAGATTAATATGACTTTTTTATACATTAATTAGCAGTTTACTAGATTCTTTATGGTTAACTTTGCTTTTGCATCCACTGGATCTAAAACAAGAGCAATGCCTTATTAAGGTTAATAAATCTTTTAGTATGGACTTATTATCATTTTTTAAGATTACCTTTTAGACCTTTGCCTTTACAGCTAAAGATAGACAGGAGGGAGGAGAGAGCAAAGGGGCCTAATGGCTGACATCAAATCCAGTCAGTCAGGCCTGCGGCCCTTTGCAGGACGTCATCCCCTCAACTGTATTATCTCAAGTAGGCAAATGCCCAATTAGTGCATTATAAAGGATTTATTAACCTTATACATTGCTCTCACTTTAGATCCGACAGCTGGTTAACTGTTAAGTGCATAGTTAACTACTAAAAAGTGTAAAATAAAGTATGTATTAATCTTAATAACCCAACAAAAATGCTTATTATGGGCTAAGAATTAGCAGTTAGCTACAAAATTGTTAGTTAGACTCAATTAATGTGCTTATAATGCTATTAGAAACAATTATAAGAAAGTCATAAGGTCATGAATAAATGGCACATTTTTAGTAAAATAAACTTTAGTTAATAGTTATTTGACTTTTAACAAATAATGAAATAGTTTATAAAATGTTTATTAAGCAATTGTTTATTGTTAGTTTGTAAATGGTTAATAATACTGTAGTTCATCTATAAACATTATTTGGATGGCCATTATATAGTTGCAACTGATGTTTATGAATAACTATAACTAAAGTTTAATTAACTATGATACCATTTATTAATTAAGTTTTATTATAAAAGTGCTTATAAACGTCTTATAATCTAATAATAAACAGGTTTATGATGCTATTATTAACACCAATATAGTTTTATCAACACACAATGATGCTAATGAGCATCTTATAAGGACTTAATGGGCTTCATTACATATTAACCAACACTTATCATAGGGACCTTATAGTATTACCAATATTTCTGTCTCAACATGCTTGTATAGTAACACAACACACAGGTGGCATTAATATTATATGTTGAAGCCATAAAGACTTAAAGGTGCATTATGTAGTTTTGGGGAAGAAATTTTAATCAGAAGTAAAAAAATCTTCATTGTCTGATTTTATCTTTGCCTCAACAAATTGAATAAACAAACTGACCTTAAAGGACAACACAGTTTCATACTGTTTAACTGTGCTTATATGTGGCGGACCCTGCCACCTTTCTAGCTTCAAACAGTGTTCTGGGGACCTTATTTTCTTCTGAGACCAGCTTGTTTAGTCTGTTATGGAAAAAATAAATATTTGTATCAGTATCTCATTAATATTGTAAATATTTAGAGTTTGAATTTGTTCTCCCAAACTACACAGTGTCCACTTTAACTACCATTTGAAAACTAATGCTCCGAATACAGAATCTGCAAATCTGCCGCCATCTGCCTTTTTTTGGGACTCTAAAATTACTAAACTTTCCAAACACTCCGCTGGATTCTGATGCACTTTGTTGGGTACAGTTAGCGACCTGTCATCTGACTGAATTAGTGACCGCAGCTACAGTATCTCAGAATAAGTCCTCCATCACGCAGGGCGGGAACATCAGAGTCCTCAAGACAAGGCCCACTGACCTCCACCCATCACCCCACAGGGTCGACCTGCTCAGAGATTAACTGATCCAATCCTGACCCAAAACTTCTCAAAACTTCTGCTCCTGCTGAGAAACAAGATGAATATTTAAATAAAAACATTTTTTCGACCTGATGCAGAAAAAATTTAGGTCATGTTGTTGCTGAAGACCCATCGCACAGCAGAGTGCTGTGACAGTTGCTTTATTTAGCAGGAACCACACCACCTGGGATTTAAAGGTCTTAACTGTAAGAAGTTTATGAGAGGTTAATGCCTCCCTCCCTGCTTCGTCCATGTGACTGACACTGAAGTCAAGAGTCGAGGCAGGAAGAACAGTGTGGATGAAGAGCACAACACCCTGCACATTGACTCCAAACCACACATTTAGATCTTTCAGGTCACAGCAACAATAATTTACTGTTATATGCACAAACCAACAGGCTCTCTGGTTGCAGGAAATGCATGTGTAGTACATACATGCCATCAGATGTTGTGTATATGTATATGGACAAATCAAACCAATTCATTCCAGCTGAAAAAACTGATGAGATCACTGACTCTCACTGAGCCCAGCTATCTGAGTGTGTTTATTTTCTCCTTTTCCTTACATCATTCACTATTGCCCCCATTAGACTAATAGGATTGGCTGGCCAATCAGGAAGAAGAAACTCCTAAGTCAGGGCTTTAAGGAGAGGGTTTTAGCAGGTGGTTTCTCTGTTGGGCTGGGCTGTTGAATTGATTTGAACCTTGAGAGGGTCGCCTCTGATCATCTAATCGAAAGAGGTGAACGAAGCCAGGAAGGCTCAAGCACCTCCCTTCCAATCCCCTTCCGCCTGGGAAATCGCCTTTCAGCACGATTAGTGTTGCACCCAGTCTCTGCAGCTTCTCACAGACAACCGTCAAAATTTCTTTCCTTGAGGATCTTGAGTTAGCGGAGGAAGAAAGCATGGGTGCGGGAGCAAGCGCGGAGGACAAAAAGTCTAAGGAGTTGGAAAAACAACTCCAAGAGGATGCTGATAAGGACTCTAAAACAGTCAAGCTATTACTGCTTGGTAAGTGGACTCATGAATAGTCTGTTTTTGGTCCCAGACTGCAGGTAATGCAAAGAGTTCAGATTGGCAGTTTTCAGCTTTAAAAAGATTCAGTACTTTAGCAACTCTAACTTTTTAGTTTTACCTTTTTCCTCTGAATGAAGAACACTTTGTGTTTTTGCATCCGGTCTTCAGAGGAGAACAGAAGCCTTGTAGGCAACAGGTGCAACTGATGCATCAGTTAACAGTTCAAATGTGCAGGAGAAAAAAAACATAACAGCTTTTGGGAAAATGTTTTAGTCAGCTTTTATTGAACTCTAAAAGGAGAAATCTTAATTTATGTTACAGATCTTTTAATTCATAAGCCTGTACTCATAACTAAATCGTGTGCTTGGATTTTATTGACTCATGACTCACAAATGTCTTCAAATCTTGATTTAGCCATCTGTGTTAAACTGCTGACACATCTGTTCTCTGCTAAGTTAGATGTAAGATATGGTACGCTCAGAGGATTTGCAGGCTGTGCAGATGATTTGTTTCTGGATAAAACCCCACATTAGTCTATTAGAAAGATGGGGGGCTCTTTAAGCTTGTGCAAAACCGAGAGAGCATTAGCGAGAGTAAAGTATGTGCAGCAGATGGAGATAAAAGAGAGAAGAGTCCAGGTTGATCATTTAAAATGAAAAGAGGAGTAATTTATAAGAAGTTAGAGAACAGATTTGCAGAATAGAACAGTGAAATTATAGTTTGCCTCATTTGAAAGTACAATAAAAGTTAAGCGTTAGTAATAGATTTTCACATTAACTACCTGCACAACATAAATACTGCACAGACATCAGCTTGTGCAGCTGTTTTGTGTTTCTACACATATTGTGAAGTATTTTAAATCATTTGCAGAACTTCAGCCGTGAAAGCACTTGAAATAATTCCTAAAATATTTTACTTATATATTAAATGTAGCGGTTGTGGTCAAATTGTTTATTTTCTCAGCTGTGTCCTAAAATCAGGAATGACTTTTCAATTCTGATGGAAGGACGTTGGTGCTTAAAAATAATCATAGCCTTTGGCCTAAATGAACCACAGCACAGCAGCGATATGTCAATCCGATTAGCTAACAGGTTTAGTGCAGATCCACTTGCTGAGATCTTTGTTGATCCCTCGACTCACTCAGAAAGTATGCTACATGTAGCTACGTTTTTTTAACATTCACGGTGTCAAAATGCAGGGGATCATTTGAGATGTCGATCAAGGAGACAGTGTTAAACACAAAGTAAACATAAAGATTACTGCTGATTTTATGTGTGATACCTTTGTGAGATACTGTAACAAATACAAAAACAAAAGCAGGCATGATTTGCTAAATGAAAGTAAGTTGGAAAAATGTAATAGTTTGTTTCATAATGTAAATAATCTTTGCAGAACATGGAGCTCTGTGCTGTTGCACTGACGATGCATGTTAAAAAATCAAGTATTTAATGTATTTCCTTTACTATAAGACCCTGCCAATTATTGCACCTTAAAATTATCCTCACAACATAAATAAATAAATAAACACTATTCTCCTTCCAGTGGATTTACAGAGGAGTTGATTCTATAGCAGTGCAGTCAGAGATCAGACAGTAACAGATAAGGAGAGAGCCATCTTGTGGGCTCTTATGGACATTGTGAAAGTGGTTAGCTCCTTGTGTGAACTAAATGCTTGAAGGTTCAGACAACATACAAATAGCTTTTTGCAAAGACGTCCATCAGGAAGATACACCAAACAAACCTAAAAGTGGTTAGTTGCAGAGACTGTTACTGCAAGTTTTCCCCGTTCAAATCGAATTAGTCAGATTCTTCTCGAACTTCATTAATTCAGATGGTTCAAAGAATATTACCCCTAAAGTCTGCACGTTACAAATAAAGAAAATAGGTTTTATCTGACAAAATGCGCACCATTTCAATCAGTTAAGGCACTTTTCTCGGATCTTTAGAGCTCCGTAAATCACAAACTCAGAACAAACATCTGTTGTGACTTCTGTAAAAACATCGATATATCGATGGTATCTCCTGCAGGATAGACACAGACATAGAGCTCCACTTTAAAGTCCAGATTTAATGCAGATCCTAAAGGCACATTCGCTGATGAGCGCGAGCTGAAAGAATGACTTACAGAGAATTACTTTACAGCTGATGATACTCTCACAGAACCACCTTTCTTTACTGCACATCACAAATGAGCAAGAACAACCTTGTTATTGACTCACTAATGACTTCTAGCTGAGGGAAACCAATAGCTTCACCCTGAGAGGGGTTGATGAGGCCTTATGGGTGACGGCGTGATGTCATTAAACGCTCAGCAGTAAGTCTGTGGCCGGAGCTTAATGTGGCTCCAGTGAGAGCAGGACAGACGGCTTTGGTCGCTCTGTGATGTGATAAATTCCTTCTTACAGTGGTGGAGACATCCTGAGCTGCCTGCAAGCTCTCCAATCCAATTGTGACACCTAAATTGTGCATGTATGCACAGTCTACATTATGCATGTGTGTACAATGCTGTTTCTTCCCCTGGAATTAAACTCTCATACTGTCTAGACTGCATCCATTCAGTGTGAGCAGCTTAGAGATGTTAGTGACTTTTGTTGCAGCATGTTAACGCCAAATTCTGATTGAATTTGAATTCTCTGCGAAATTAGAAAACCTTATATGTCAGCAGGATAACAGAAGCCAAGAACTTGCTGTTGTGTTGCGAGGAGATTACGTTGTTCCTGTTAGCAAGTTCAGTGTCCCCGATTACACATCACAAGAGTTCACACGGAGCTGAGAGCCAGAATTTATCATCAGCATAATTTAACAGAGCAGCTGAAACAATCAGAAATGAATGCGCATATTAAAATCTGTCCTCAGACAGCACTATCTGGCCTTGCTTTTATTCACCTCACCCCACCTTCACCTGCACTTTTCATGACAGCAGCAGCTGCACATACAGAGAGAAGTTTGCGCTGTGCCGGCCTGTGAGTTTGGTGGTTCTTTGTCAAACATAGTATTTTACAACTGTTTCTATTTGTCAGGCCAGGAAGTAAAAAGAAATAGCTTTAAATTCAAACTCAGACTCAGATGTAAAGTTTGACTGTTGATTGCTGGCTGGCGCACATCTGTTTGCTTGGAGATATACGTGGGACACAAACTGATTATCGGGATTTTCTTGACAAGCCTTGGCATGGTTTCCTGTCAGTCTTTTCCCGTTTCGTACAAACGACGGACATCATTTTGAAACTATCCAAATAGATAAACTTTGCTGGACTGCTCCTTTAAATCAGAGCACATTCTTTGGCTGTTTATGGCTCCACTGTGGCATGCCAAAGAGAAACACAACAGTTTTGGTGTCGTTGCTAACCCTTTTTGTTCTCTTGCAGGCGCTGGTGAGTCAGGGAAGAGCACCATCGTAAAACAAATGAAGTAAGTATTCATAAAATTAGTTTTTTGTGTCATCCACACCGTGTCGGTAGAAAGCAATCGCAGTGCAGCTGAACGTTTTTGTCTAATCTCATCAGTCAGGCACACAGCCAGCAGGCCAAAGCTCCCTCATCTCTGTCTGTTTCTCTTGCACTGAAGCCTTTTACAAAAGGTCAACAGGGCAAACATCCGCTTACTCTGATTTGTCAGCACTTGTTTTGTATAGTTACTTGGCAATGAGAGCGGAGCGAGGGCAGAGACACACCACAGGGTGGCGCTGTGGGGCCTAGCTCCAGTAGATGTCCAGTTTGTTTTCAAATTGTATGACTTTTAACATGTATGGGAATCAAACCAAATACTTGGAAGTATTTATATTTAGTTTTAATGAAAGTTGAGTTACATAAATGACTATTTATATGACATTTTTCATTTGATTAATGTATCAAATTTTAACAAAGCTCTTCCCTGAACTCAAATATCTACATATTTTTTGCATGTGTACAGGATTCTGCATCAAGGTGGTTACACAAAAGAGGAACAGTTGGAGTTCAGAGCGATCATCTATGGCAACATCCTGCAGTCTGCTCTGGCTATCATCAGAGGCATGGAGATGCTGGGCATCGATTTTGGCGCATCCTCTGGACAGGTCTCATATGACACATGATTAACTTGCAGAGTTCATTCTCACTGACATAAAATCTATACTATAAACAGTTATAAAGAGTGCTGATGGATCTTTGTTCTGTTTGATATGAAACCACAGGAGGATGCACAGAAGCTGCAGAACTTGTCAGACTCCATTGAAGAAGGCACAATGCCCACTGAGCTGGCTGATGTCATCAAGAAGCTGTGGAAAGACTCTGGAGTGCAGGCCGGCTTTGACAGAGCTGCTGAGTTCCAGCTGAACGACTCTGCTGGCTAGTGAGTCCACATTTAGCACTGGGATTGATGGAGGAGTGGGGGGTTACATTCAGAACTAAGGAGGCTTCTAGTTTGTCGTTTATAGACCAGAGTGGTTTCATATCTGAGGCCTGATTGCTGTTTGTTCTGCCATCATCAGCTACCTCAACGAAATGGAAAGAATCTGCAAGTCAGACTACCTCCCCACTGAGCAGGATGTGCTGCGATCTCGAGTCAAAACAACTGGTATCATTGAAGAACAGTTCTCCTGCAAAGAGTTGCACTTCAGGTGAGCTGTCAGACAAATGTAGTGGAGTAAAAAGGGCATTATTGTCCTCTGAGATGTAGTGGAGTGGAAGTATAAAGTTGCTTTAAATGGAAATACTCAAGTAAAGCACCTTGGATTTATTTGTACATTACTTGAGTAAATGTACTTAGTTACTTTCCAGGTTTAAAACACCGATCCATGAGAAATGATAAAAAATAAAATACGGAGGAAGGGTTTTGTAATCTCAGTTACTCAAAGAGCATGTTTGAGTTTTCTGTTAGCTGTTTTCACTGATGAAAAGTAATTAAGTAAATCTACTCAAGAACAATTTTGAGGTACTTGTACTTTACCAGTATTTCCATCAAAAGTACAATATTTCCTTACTGATTCTAATAATAATAACAATTCTGAATATCAGATCTGATAATCAGTCGATGGATGTAAATATATGTATAGTTGACTTTTAAGTATATTTATTGCCATAAAAATATTAAATATCAGATACTTTAAAACTCAGGTACTATTCTTAAGGGGATAGCAATATTTAAAAACGATATATTTACTTTTATTCAAGTATGACTTTTGAGTATTTACCACAACCCTGGTGACCAGAAGACTGACTCTGACTCTGTTTATGGTGAACAGGATGTTTGATGTGGGTGGCCAGAGGTCAGAGAGAAAGAAGTGGATCCATTGTTTCGAAGGTGTGACCTGCATCATCTTCTGCGGAGCTCTCAGCGCGTACGACATGGTGCTGGTAGAGGATGACGAAGTGGTGAGTCGAGACTCGGCTACCTGATCGTAAAGCCTGAGACGGACGTGTCGGCTCTGACAGTAACTCACCCCGTTCTTATCTGACCTTTTCAGAACCGCATGCACGAGTCCCTCCATCTATTCAACAGTATCTGCAACCACAGATTCTTTGCACTGACCTCCATCGTGCTTTTCCTCAACAAGAAGGATCTGTTCGAAGAGAAGATCAAGAAAGTCCATCTGAGTATCTGCTTCCCAGACTATGATGGTAAGAAGGACTGATGCTGCTTCAATGGCTTATGGTTTATACCTGCTGCACCCTGCAGCTATGACAGGGCTGAGTTTGTTGGGGAAGTGAGATGATCGGGCTAGATTCATCGAAGAGATATAGAAATAGAGATATATGATAAAGGAAGAGTTAATTGATCGAGTAAGGAAAAAATCAAGTAAAACTGCATTTCAGCTGACTGACAGTGATGCAAATGTAGCACGAATAATGTAAGGATGTAAGGATCTATAAACTCAATGACATTGTTCTAAATCCACTCCCGTCTTGATTTCTTCTAGGCCCAAACACGTACGACGATGCCAGCAACTACATCAAGTCGCAGTTCTTGGAGCTGAACATGAAGAAGGGCGTGAAAGAAATCTACTCCCACTTGACCTGTGCCACAGACACAAAGAACGTCGAGATTGTGTTCAACGCTGTGACGGACATCATCATCAAAGAAAACCTTAAAGATTGCGGTCTTTTCTAATCAGCTCCAGAGCGAAAAAGAGGTGACCACATCACATCACATCACATCACTACCCGGGGACTTTGCTGATACAGAGTAATAGGGTCCAGATGAGGCAGACCCCCTGACAATTCAACTTAACCCTCAGACAGGGAATCATATTTGGTCATCTTGCGTTGCCAAGAAACAACTTCTGACCATAACATGAGCTCATAAGGACAATTTTGACCTCGTGGGACTGCTGAAGATGAGGAAGATAATAAGAAACAAAACGCAGTGCCTGAAGTGATTTGTGATTAAAATCAGTTTCTCCCAAAGCGGCAGAACAACTTAACTTTTTGTATTTGATAGCAGACAGATTATGAAACCTACCCTGAAGCTCTTAATGTCGTAAAATGTTCACCTTTAAAGACTTAAAGGGTAATTCCACCAATTGTACACATACAGGTCTTGGGGAATACTACTGCATCTTTGAAAAAAGTAGTTTAAAGCCTATTGTGGCTCCAGAGGAAGCTGCAATTAATCTGATAAATTGCCTCCAGTGATGTTACTCACTGGCTCAGTTGCATTGTGGGTACTGTAGTCGGCAGGTTTTGAAAAGGAAGAAAAAAACGTGAAATAACAAATGTCGATATCCCTGATTCTGCTGTATCAGTGTTGATCATTTGTTTTTAAACTGTCCATAATGAGTCCAAAGTGTTCAAAACCTGGTGCCTACATTACCCACAATGCAATTTAGCCTCTGACATCCCTGGGAGCAATTTATCAGATTACATGCAGCTTCCTCTGGAGCCACTAAGGGCTTTACACTACTTTTTTCACATATGTAGTAGTACACCCCGAGACCTGTAAACACACTTTAATGTGTAAAATTGGTGGAGTGAACCTTTAAGCCCAAACACTGAAAGGCAAAAAGACACTACATGCACTGGTAAATTTTGAGCATGTCTTCTTCCAGAGTAGTGGAAAGAAAACTGTCCAAAATGCATATTTAGGTGTTTTTATATAGCTTTTGTAATGCAAAAAACTCATCAAAGAATATGTAATCAGCTGGGGAGATTCAGTGGTAACAGTTGAACCCTGTTCACCTGTAGTGTCTTGCCTAAAGGTCTCATATTGTAGAAATTGTAGAGATTTTCATGTCTGTTTTTATTATAAAACGGGCAAACCAGCCGTCAGGTCGTCCCTGATGTCACAACTACACAGTCACCACCCTCAGAAACACAGTGAGCGGTACTTGCTCAGGCCTATGACCGCTGACCAATCAGAGCAGACTAGGTTTTTCTGGCGGTTGGGCTTAAAGAGACAGAGAGTCAGTAGAGGTGCTGCAGCACTGGACCGTATGAGAAAAATAATGTTTTTTTAATTTTTTTGTTGTAGAAGAAACCCAAAACAAAAGTATTAGCCTGAAAATGAGCATAATATGGGACCTTTAAGGTGATTTCAAAATGTTTGAGATTGATTGTGTTGTTCTCTTCTTTGCAGAACCTCCTTTCCTACCTTAACCCCTCAACTTATTGGCATTAACTGAGAAGTGTACTGATGGAGCTCAGAGGATCCTCAGTTTGACGTGTTCATGCCATCGCTTCAATGCCAAGTCCTGGTCCTTGACTGCTCCTAGCACATCACCATCTCCAACAGTACATCTCTGCAACACAGTGCACGTCCAGCTAGGCTGAAACAACCATCAAGTCACCGTATTGTTGTTGTGGACGTACAGCTTTCTACCAAGATTCTTCAGTGTTTCTAAAGTACAGTATTTGTCTCACACCAGAAGCTGCTGGTTTGAAGGTTTGAAGATGAAATAGTTGCTCATTCGATCCTTGTTGCTTCCTTTTGACTACTGTGTTGTGAGTTATATTTACTATTAAAACCAAGTTCTGTAAAATAAATAAAACAATTAAATCTGGGGGAAAATATTAATATATTTTGAATAGCAACACCGCAACCTTGTTTTTGTTTTTGAGTACAGTAGTCGCCGTGGTCTTGATATTTAAACTGTAAAAAGTTGCTGTGCAAATATCTCAGATATTCCCAGTGCTTGCAGTGTATCCAGATTACAAACCAAATTGTACATGTATCTAATCTAAATAGTGTTTAATGTATTCAATTCACTTAACAATTTAATGTGATGGACATGGTAGAGGAACTTTGTACATAAAAGTAGATAATTCAATATATTTTGAAAGATAAACCTGTATGAGAGAGAGGGAAACATTAGAGGGATGATGCTTTATTATGAAAAGGGAATGAAAATCTACTGAGTATGTCCTTTCTTATGAAATGTAGAGGCATGAAATAAAGATGCATTAACTTCACTTGTGTGTCTGTGTCTTTGCTGCAGAATCACACCACCACTCACTGAATAATGTATATCCACTCGGAGAAACAGGGCCGTCGGCACTGAGCGATAACCTCGGGCTGTTACTTGTTGGGGACAACGCTGCTGTTATATAAGTTCCCTGTTTTAGTCGGAGAGGGGAAATGTCAGTGTATGGAAGTTCACTGACAACAAATCTATTGACAGAGCAAAACAAATCAACTATGTTACTAATCTGCAGGTTGAGATTTAATGTACGAGTGTGAACAGACAGATTCATGAATCGATAGCACGCCAGTATGTGGAGCTGACATAGAGAAACTGTACTGCTGGATTTGAATGAGCACTGAAGCTTCTTCTTTAAAGCTGTTTTTTATTAACTATATATTTGTATAATTTGTATTGAATGCAAATGAATGTAGATACATGTCCGCAGACCTTAAAGCAACATTATAACTTGTCTCTGAGGGCAACACAACTATCGTAAATACAAATCCCAGATGTGACGTTACGTTACGTGCTGACTAGAAACAAAACTTGGCACGTCGTAACGATGTTATGTCTTAAAACTTGTGTGTTGAAATGAACGTGCATGCTCAGCCATTTTGTTTTTCACTTTGCCAAGTGTTGCACACAACTTAGAACAGTAACCTGAACTAGAGACAACAACACCTGGCTATAACATGCTACATGCTAAACCTCTGTCGAAATGGGATGACTTAGCGTATGATCAAATACTAGCATGTTGGGAACTTGGTTAACACAGTCAAACATCAAGTAAGTGCACCAACATACTGTATAACTTAGCGAGCCAGCTAACATTACATATTAGTCCAACAGCAACTTGGCGTTTGTTGTGCAGCTGCTTACTTAGCAACAGCTGGTGACCGCCAACGACTCAATGCTAATTGGAGATGTATTCTTGTCTCCTACCTCCCACTTGGTCTTCTTAGCTTGCTCCCTGCTAAGCCAGGTTCTGTTGCCTGCCCCAGTTCTGATGCCCATTCTGGCCCTCGGACCCGACAACCTCCTCCTCCCTGGGGTCCAAATCCCCTGAGATAGAGTTAACTTTTAGCTGTGGTACGCAGCAGTAACATGTTGCTTTCAGGAAGTCTGGTGATAGTCTTGATTTCTGTCAGCAAATCCCACGAAACCAAAACCAAAAATTATTCCTGAGCCATTGTCGATTAAAAACACATCATCAGGTGACATGTTCCTCCATTGAAATGAACTTTTTAAGATGTAGTTTATTCTGATTCAGTTCCACATTCATTATCCTGCAACTATCATTGGTGAAAGAAATATGTACAGTATTAATCTGCAGCTGAAATAGTCCCCAACAATATGTACTTTTTAATCCTGTTTGAGTAACATTTGCTAAAAAACTGCAGTGCCCAGCTGTTTTAGGTAATTCATAGTCTTTTCTTTTTCAATTAAGCCGTTCAAAATCTGTTCTGTGACGCTCTCATGTTGACTTGAAGATTGATTATAGTTGAATTTATGTTGCACCTTACATCATTAATAAACTTCCACTGGGTGTTATACTACAGAGGTAACAGACGAGGTAGAATAATGAGGACATATTGGTGGGCAGCGGTGCGTGCAGCAGCTGGAACACAATGAGCAGATGTGTCCCTGAAGTCTAAAAATACTGTTTCCAATGTGCTTGACCTCCTTCCCTGCATAGTGTAGCATAGTGTAGGTGAGACTGGGCCTCTATAAACCTTCATGGTGGAAAATGTGGTTGGTTTAGTCTTTCAAATTGAAAAGAAAAAAAACGGAAGACAACTTTGTGCCATCATTTAATGATGTTAAAATGAACCAATACAACTGCAGAAATGTAAAGAGAGCTATACATGAAAATTGTTAATGTTTTCTACTTTTCTGTGCAGGAAATTACTGATTTAACCCAAACTGTGCTCCACTACTGTATATAACAGCATCAGATTTTCTCAGTATTATGTGATGGCTACAGCCAAATAAAAAACAAAACACAAATACAGCCTCTGGCTGTATCAAACTATCCCACTTTTTATGTTTGATGTGTTTGTATATATTCTCTGATATCCATAGGATTAAAGAAATACCTAGAAAAAAACCCAGGATATTCTATCTTGACCTCCATTGAGTGAATCTTACTCAACTCCTGAAACAGGGAAATCAAGATCTCCCTTCACAAACTGATTTGCAGTGATGAGTCTCTTTATAAAAATATTGTCGAATATGATGCTATTGAATTAATAGTTAAAATAACTATGTGGACAGGGTGGTGCTATGGAGCTCATTCGACTCTTGCTAACTAATCCCAGACCCAAAAGGATACGCTATATACACCAAAACTGCTCACACAAAATATATCTCCATACATAAGTTATGGCATTCACACATCCAAAAAGTGAAAATACTACATAATTGCAACTCCAAATTTAAAATAAAATATAACAAATGCAAATATTCAATAAAAGCAATGTGATATAAACTTAAGCAAAGAGAGGATGCAACACAAAGAGAGTGAACAGAATTTACATGTCAGCTGTGAAACTGTGAAATGCAGTAATGGATCTGAAACAGGCCGTCTGTTTTGGTCCTTGTACACATGACAGACAAACTATGAATGTGTCAGAGACATCAGAGGGGCTTTACCTGCCAGCCCCTGACTGATGGAAAGGTCTTTAATATGACAGGACTCCACAGTGATCATTTCACAGGCCTCCCCTCCCCCCACTTATCACTTCCTCCCAGTATGCTCTGCTTCATAAAATCTATTAAGACAAAAGTGATCATAGTATCAAGTCCCTAAATTGTGGAATTTAGGTCCTGCATGCAGCATGGTCACAGCTCAGTCCTTATAAAACCTACTTTCCAATTCGCCCTCTGCAGACAAAACATACCAGCCCAGAAGTCCTGATTCTCCTCCTGCAAGGAGACAATAATCATTAATACCATGGATAAAGGAAACAATCCGTTCATACAATGCATCACTATAAAAACATTGCCCCCAAAATAAAACTGTAATTTTCATTTTAAAGCTGCTTAGTGATAATAAAATACATTTTTATAGACATGCTTTTTTGGCTGTTTACATGCCAAGACAAACAAACAAACAACAAAAGCAAAATATAAGCTGTACCTTCTTAGCCTCCCTTCTTTGAGCTGAGTGCTAATGTTAGCATGCTGAAAATGCATCCAGATTTTTCTTACTGTAGCATTTAGCATGTTAGCATGCTAATGTTACCATGTAAATGTTTAGGCCTTTGAAGTTACACATGTTCACTTGTTGGCATTGTGTTTAGTGTGTTAGCATCTTTACATCCTAACAAAAATACCTATCTCTTTTCCTTGTTTATTTATGTTAGCGAGTTAGTGTAATGTTTAGCGTGTTAGCATGTTTACATCCACACAAATACCTATCTCTTCCTTGTTTATTTATGTTAGCGTAACGTTTAGTGTGTCAGCATCTTTACATCAACACACAAACACCTATCTCTTCCTTGTTTTTTATGTTAGCTTGTTAGCGTCAATTTAGTGTGTAAGCATATTTACATCCACAGACATATGCACCAATCTTTGCCTTGTTTATCTATGTTAGCCTGTTAGGGTAACGTTTAGTGAACTATCTTTACATCAACACACCAATACCTATCTCTGCTCCTGCGTCTGTTAGTGAAAAAAAAAGTAATCAGGATTGATCCAAGTGGACCCAGTGAACTGTCAGCACATGAGCACAATCACATAAGAGGCTTGAATGTTGTCCCTGGAGTGGTGCATCAGTCATTCGTCATTATGTCATTTGTTGCCACATCTGAACTGCAGTGCAGGTAAAAGTCAGTGAGCTGACCTGCAGGGACTGAAGCTTTAGTAGAGCCCGATCTCCCTCAGGTTGATCTTGATAATGACGTCGGTGACGGCATCAAACACAAACTGCACATTCTTGGTGTCTGTGGCACAAGTGAAGTGGGTGTAGATCTCCTTGGTGTCCTTTCGTTTATTTAAATCTTCAAACTGGCACTGGATATAAGCTGCTGCCTCCTCGTATGAATGGCCACCTACAGTAAAAAGAAAAGGGTCAGTTGTGAAGCAATCCTGTCTGATCTCTGGGACACACTGTGAAACAAATTTGGCATTAATCTGTGACCAGTTGGGTCTTATTTCCTGTTGCTGCTGCTTCAAATTAACAACAATAGGTCTTACCCGAGAAGACACTTTCTCTCTGTCTGATGTCTGTTTTTCATTTTTCAATAAAATGTGTTATTCTTTTGCAGGTTTTGTTCGTTCTGTGGGATACATGACACTTTGAGCTCATTTTGATTAATAAGTGGAAAATATGCTGCGCAAAACATTTGAAATGCAAACACTGGCTTTTCTGCACGTGGTTGTTAAATTTGAGTAGAAACACCTGAAGTGATGCTCACGACTAGGAACGTAAAAATGATCAACTGTGACACAAACCCGTGTGTTGCAGGTCTATAAATAAAACTGTCAAAATCCATTTTTTACATTGGAACAGCCTGAGTTACCAAGAAATGGGCTGCAGATAACTTAAAATGCTGATATCTCAGGCT
This sequence comes from Pagrus major, assembly GCF_040436345.1. Lineage (NCBI taxonomy): Eukaryota > Metazoa > Chordata > Actinopteri > Spariformes > Sparidae > Pagrus > Pagrus major. The sequence goes on along the minus strand of NC_133221.1, from coordinate 18,858,965 downwards.
GCTGTGCAGAGAATATATCAGAACACTTTCTGATCGGTAAAAAAGCCACAAGCATGCGCATAATAAAGAGATATTTCATATTCAAAGCTTATTTAACATTCACCACAACCTTAAAACCGGCTTTTGCAGCGAAAACTAAACCTACATCATCGTCCTTAACTCAAATCACGTGATCACACATTTCCAGGAAGTCAATGTTCAGATACAGCAGATAGATAAATAAACATTTCCTTTGATGAAAACACAGAGGGGCGACTTACAGTTTCCTGTTATGACAAGTCAAAATGTCTGCTGTGAAAAACCTCAGTATTTTTCAACAGAAAACATGAAGTCCAGTATGAAACTCAATAACAATAGCAGGTCGTCTCACCAGCGTATTCGGGGTAGCAGATAGTGAGCGGGCTCCTGCTGATCTTCTCTTCAAACAGGTCCTTCTTGTTGAGGAAGAGGATTATGGAGGTGAGCGTGAACCACTTGTTGTTGCAGATGGAGTCGAAAAGCTTCATGCTCTCGTGCATCCGGTTCTGAGGAGAGAGGAGGGATTTGAACTCAAACAGAAGACATATTGACACGTCAGAGCAGGAAAAGCAACGGTGTGAATAAAAACAATTAGGATGAATTTAATTTTCCTGCTATTAACCTGCACAGTGCAGCTTAGTGCTCCCTGGCCGTGGTGTCCAGTTCATTTGAATTGGTGACACAAAACTGCACCTGCTGCTCTGCGTGGCACTTAAATCAAACACCACAATAGCGCCGTAAACAGCACAGACTAATAAAAACATATTTTACACAAACTGGAACGGCTGAAATTTCCAAATGGAAAAGGAGTCTCTGCCAGCAGTTACAAGCTATAAAAACTGTCACACTGTCATGTCAGCCTGGGACATTTGAACAGAACAGACTCATCGTTAATATTATTAGTAACATCGGTTCCTTTCCTACTCTAACAAGTCAAAATGTCTGCCTGCTCTTTAATGTATTGGAACTAGATTTTGCTCAGCTTGTGGTGGTTAAAGCACCAAAAAAAATGATTTGAAAAACTCAACAACAAGTCTCTTTCCAGAAATCAGGACCTGGTTACTCAAGTGAATCCACAGACCTTGTTGTGAGCAGTTTCATGTAGGAACTATTTTCTGTCTGTATCACTGTGCAGAAGAAAAGTGTGCATCTACTCAGAGTCATCCTTGGGTATCCTACATGAAACTGGATGTGGATTATCTTGAGTAACTTTGCTGGCAGTGCCACCCTGTGACATCCTTACAGCCAACATCTCCAAAACTCAGTAACTCACACCAAAACAATCTAGATGGATAAACAGAACTACAGGTAGGAGGATGAATATGTTGTGTTTATTCCGGGGAACTGTCCCTTTAAGATCCGAACAGAGCAGCGAATCTAAACCACAGTGTATCCATCACTCACCATCTCCTCATCCTCAGCCAGGACGAGGTCGTAGTCGCTGAGCGCCACACAGAATATGATACTTGTGACTCCCTCAAAGCAGTGGATCCACTTCTTCCTCTCTGAGCGCTGACCCCCGACATCAAACATCCTGCAGACACACATGTACACGCAGTAACAGAATAAACAAATGAGCAGTGAATGCTCTCTTTTTAATTTTAAATTCCATTTGAATTTTATTGTTTTACGACGACGAGCATCCTCGTAAACCCGAGGCAGGAGAACAAAAAACACATGTGTTCCTGTGTGCTCCTCCTGAGGCCCTCAGAGACAAACTGACTCCATACTGAGCTGTTTAAACGACACAGACATGAAAGCACGCCGTGTGCTCCGACACCAATTCAGTGATTACACATTTCCAGAGTGTGTTTTTTTTTTTTCACGGGGTTACAGAGGCAGGCCAGGCAGGCTATTACAGTTATTGTTTCACCAATATTTATAAGTACAAGAGCGCGATAAAATAATGTAAAAGGACTGAAGCCATGTAATTACATTTACTGCCACAAAGCCGGGGTCATATTAGGCTGCATGCCGGTCAGAAGCATTTGTGAGTTATGAAAGAGGTTTGAAAATCAGCACTGCTCAAAGAGAGGCGACTAACAGCTCCACACAAGCCAAAAAGTCAAAAAATACACAGAATTACTCAAAATTATATATTTTTTGTCATCTGTGTGAGACTTTTTGTGAGAGGATAATAACTTTATATTTATAAATGTAATATTTTATAGCTTATCTTTATTTTTTTGTTCTAATCAAAACTGGGGAAACCTTTGATAAGCCTTTAAGGCTTTTGGCCTCCCTTACATATTCTGCTGTTATTGATATTGTTTCGTTAATGTTCTTATTCATGTGCTATTAAATAAATCAAATCAAAATGATGAGACATATGCAACTTAATACAACCGGGCTCTGTACGCATCTTGTCAGTCAACGTTTAGTGACTTCAAAGCAATTTTATACGTGTTTATAAGTGTTTTTTTTTATTTTGCAGTGATGATCATCAGCTGTTAGATAATAACTTAAAAATCAAAGGACAAAACCTCAGCATTCATACTATAAAATGTTTGTGTTATGTCCCTGACTCCCAGCCTTTTATTCTCATGATATATATCAAGTTAATTAGTGGAAAGCCTCTTGAGATGATAATATAAAGGAACTCATGTCATCACATTTTGTGTATGAAGACAGAGCTGCTGTCAGGACGGGTCAAAAGGTACAGATGACCCCAGAGGGGGCCCATGAACAGCTATATGGTTGACCCTGATATGGGATCAAGTATTTATTTGTTTGACCTTTATTTGATGATTTAATGCCTTTTTATCTCCGTGCTTTATGTGAAAAGGAGGAATAACTGCCACAAGTCTCATCTGAAGGACATTTGATGTGTTTTCAGACAGACTTCTCCTTGTGTCCTTTATGATCATATTGAGTGTACACATGCAAATCAGAGCATGACCTAGTTGTGTTTATAACATTTATTTGGAAACAGTTGATAGTTGATGACTCCATGTGTCACGACATCATTTTATCTGAAATTGCTTGTGTCTGCATTAGAGCTACGTAAGGGTGGCTGGGAGGTGATGCCGGTGGTGCTTCAGTGGGTGTGTCTGGCCTGTATGACGACATAAAACTATCCAGTATTTCACAAGGAGAAAAAAAAACAACCACCAAAGACGAGAGAGAAGTGCAACAAACAGACAGACAGGTGACTAATTACAGGAAATAAGATGAGATAAAGTGTCTCGGCATGGTGTCACATCATTATCACACTCATCAAACCATACAGTGACCCCTCATGCACTGTGGATGGGACCATGGAAGAGACTATTGATCACTCAGAACAATTGTACCGTATTATATTGATTGCAGTGACCCTTCAGTCTAAGGGCACAATTAGACCCAAACCATGCCAGCAAAATGTCCCCAGCAGTATCACAGAGTCACCGTTTGTTATGTTTTCACTCATTTATTCAGGGTATTCCTTTAATTTGTCACCCTACTGTAGGTGTTCAGTGTTTCTACACCGGGAACAATCTCACACCGCTGAGGTCTAGTCCACACATACACGGGTCATTTTGAAAACAGGGTTTAAAAAAATGATCATGTTTTTGCACTATTTCAGAAATAATCTCCGTCCACAATAACACACCTGAAATCACATTCACATACTCCTACTGCAGAAGATGAAAGGACACACTTCACAGAGAAAGTTAACGACTGATCCTTTTATCGACACGTTTTCCTTGATTTAATTTGGGAAAGGCTCGGAAATCAGTCGGACCCGCCCCGTTTGATCATGTAATCTTCAGTCCTGTCAATCATTTGAGGAAAAAAATCAGTGGTTAACCCGCTCTCTGAAGTGTGTTCATTCATTTTCTGGAGGCATTTCTTTATCAGAAGTCATATGACGTAGATAAGTTGGGTTTTAGTGTGTTTCTCCATGAATCTCCCATTGACTTCAATACAGCTGACACCACAGTCTGCCACCAAAGCGAGATTCAGTGACGTAATGACCTTTCTTTTTTAGGTTCCTTCGGTGTACACAGGAAACAGATTGTATACTCTTTAGTTGGTTGCTAAGTTGCTGAGAAAATATTTACTTTTACTTACTTATTTTTACTTTTAGTTTCTATTATAGGCTTACATGTTACAGATATCAGGGCTGAAATTTTTATTTTTGATATGTCAATTTTAACAGTTGTTTTTGTCTCTCTTTTCCATTATTATATTTTCAATGTCTGTTTGTTTCTCTCAAATACTCCGATGCTACGGACACTGACAAGACCCAATTAGGAAGGGAACAGGGTCGTCTGCATCATCATATCCAAAAATCTGTTTCTGCCCATACAGAAGTAAACACTCACAATCTGAATATCATCACCCTGGAAGGAGGTTTACACAGGCTTCATTTTCAGTGGCCTAAAATTTCATTCATGTGTTTGCGAAAGGCCAAAACTAAACGCTCACCGATACAGTAAACCAGCTCAGGCTGTGACTGTTGAAGCACAAAAGGCACAAACAGCCCACCTGAGGCCTTCATTAGCAGATACACCACAGCTGTACTAACTTGAAGTAGAGATCTTTGAAGGTGAAGTGAGTTTCCACAATGCCGGTGGTCTTCACACGTGTACGCAGCACATCCTGCTGAGTCGGGACGTAGTTTGGCTGACAGATCCTGTCCAGGTCGTTCAGGTAGCTGAGAGGCAGAAGAAAGTATACACAAGAGTGTATGAGGAGAGTCGATGCACACATGACGGCACAATTTCAATTTACAGAAGAGGCATCGCTCACGGAAACAGATGTGCCCACAAAATTCTTTTTTTTTAACACCTCGTGGCAAAATCAGGTTATCTAACGGCTTTCATGCTGATATTTATTTAAAAATAAAGACAACACGGTGCAAAGCAACAAAATGTTTTTCAGACAGTTATGTCTGCTGAAGTGCTCTGCAGACAGACAACCGAGGACAGAATGATACTAAATATGGGCTCATATTTTGGTGCATGATAAACACTGGCTCCTTCTAGGTTGAGTAAAAACAGACTAACTCCACTGGTTCCTCCTGTCGCGTAGTGTGGATAAAGTGCAGCGAGAGCCACGACAGCTTGGCTGTTTTCAAAACAAAGAACGTGTCCTTCACACTGAGCTACTCTCTGTGAGGTGTGATATAAACGCTGCGGACACAGAAAACCTTGAGCTTTATCCGTGTCTGATTAGTAATGCAAGATTTGGCTATATTTGGCTCAAACTGCTTTGTTTGCATTTTCGTAATTAGCGGTGGACCGTCGCAATAAACTGAAAACCACTGTGAAATCTTAACAGACAGAAACATTTCCCAGTTGTCTGTTTCTCCTTCATGTGTCTCCTTTTTCAGGAATGCAATCAAGTTAGCAACAAGCCAACACAAGACTGTGAAGAACAAGACACATCATGCCTCCGTCTTTGTTCCAGTGGAAATGTGACATGAAGGAGGGAAACTCCTCTCAGTCAATAATTCCTCTTCATGAGAAAAAGAAGATTACAGGAAATGTCCTGTTTAAGAGCAAGACCTCGAAGATGGATGACACAATTTCAAACTTCACAATGAATCGACAGAGCAGTTTCACTTCCTCTGGGAATTTTTGTAATGTGTAATAAGTAATTGAGACTTGTCACATGTCACATGATTCATTGGAAGTAAAACTATTTGGAATCAGTATCAAATTTAAGATTATTTTCACTATCGATTAATCTTAAAAAAGCTTGTATAATGATGGTATCTGTCTGTGTGGGTCTGTCTGTGCGTAGATATGATGAGTCCTCACTATGCAGCAGAGTCGTTGAGCTGATACTCCCGCGATCGATCGAAGCACGTCTGAACTCCGGCGTCGCTCCACAGCCTCCGGATCACGGTGGTCAGCTCTGCCGACATCACTCCCTCCTCTGCTGAGCTCGCCAGGGCAAACAGCTGACGGGCATCGTCCTGGTAATAAAGACAATAATCGCTGTCATTGTAAACTTGTTGCTGTGGTGATTTAGTTCATGATTGAGGATGTGGCTCTATGAAAATCATGATTATCTGCATCTCCACCACAGCAATTTCCCCCCGGGACCAGGAACCTTTGGAGGAACTCAGTGAGTTTCCATCACAAAGACAAGAGTCTAAATTAAGTTGATGACATTATTTTACCCAGCAATTATCCCCTGCTCGGGGGGGTAGTGTGTCCTCAAAGTTCAGGAACTTTGGGGTTGGGCCTGCAGTGCTAAACATTTCCGATTGAGAGCTCACATAATTTTATTTCAGCCTCCATTTAAAAAATCTCCAGCCAGAAACCATAAACTAACCAGGACGGGTTTATTTCTGTTGACTTTGAATAAAATGTGTTTTACGATGAGTTAACAAGGCAGTTAAGCTTGGAATTAGCAGTTATAGAGGTTGTATTATTCAGTTTCATAAGCAAAATAAGTGCAAAATAGGTTTTTAGCAAACATCAGTGGATACATTTTCCTAATCTTTGTGTCTCTTCACACCACGGTGGAAATGCAGACAACGACAGTGTTGAAGGAGCCTTTAAGGTCCTTGGGCTAAAAGTTCTGTGTACTTTGGGTGTAAACGCACACTAATGATGCAGACTCAGTGCAGTTAACTCACCGCCCGTGCAGCGTCCCCAAAATCTATCTTTAACCGGCCCATTGCCCTGATGATGGCCATGATGGACTGGATGGTGTTGCTGTACACCACCACTTTGTACTGCTTGCACTCCTCTTCTGAATAGCCGTCTTCATGAATGATTCTGAAACAGAAACAATATCCAAACAGGCTTTTAGAGACAAAATATGTGACATTGTGAACAATGGCTTTAACAAATGTGGGACAAATTGCAGATTTGAAAAATGCCATGCAACACTGTCATTAGTGCTGGAATTTGAGCTCCAGTGAGCATGCAGCATGCCTAATGTGGGAACTGGGGGAGTCTATTCAGGTCCTGCCAGGCTACGACTGGCCTCTGAGCCCATTGTTTAACACGTTACGCAAAAGGGAGCTTCCTCCCCTGCCTGAGTGAAATGAGGCTCCTGCTTTGCTTCCACAGTATTTCCAAAAGGATGAAACCTGTTTGTTATCACAGCGCCCTCCACACTGTTAACCTCTGACAACAAGCTGCAAGTGGGAGTGAGGGAGTGGGACTGTCTTTCATCAGCGTGATACAAAAATACCACTAAAGTTTATTACGGGATGTAGGAGTTTAATATGTCATGAGCGAGTTATCAGAACAACTGTAACTTACTTCATCTGCTTTACTATCGTGCTTTTCCCAGATTCCCCGGCACCTGAAAAAGAGGGAGAGCAGTTTCATGAGAGAGACATATTGTGAATGACAGCGGCCACAAAAACACCTCAACGTAACATCTCACAGACCCCTCTCCCGCTGAGGGCGGATCAAACCAGATTTTAGTGCTGGCTAAAATTAATCTGATCTCATTTAATCAGGCATCGTACGGTGTGCAGTTTGTTTGTGTCAAAACAGCCAAAAAGCAGCCTTGTCATGCATTTTACTGGCAGATGTCTACGTGCTATCTGAGGGACCAGTCAGCCGTTTGGGTGCACGAGTGCACTGATTCTGCCTCAAGAACCAGGCTATTTGTCTTTGACTGCAGAAAAACATATGACATATGGAGGACTCTGCATATGCAATTTTTTTTTTTTACCACAGCCTGGAGTTTAAGGGACAGTAACCCCAAAATCAAGTAGTGCTGTTCCTCCATTTAGACTGTTTTTGCGTGAGTTGCACAGATTCGGAGATATCTGCTGTAAGGATGTCTGTCGTCTCTTGAATATACTGGAACTAGATGGCACTCGGCTTGTGAAGGGCCAAAAAATTCATTTAAAAACTCAACAGCAATGATTCTTTCCAGAAATGATGACCCGGTAACTCAAGATAATCCACAGAGCTTGCTGTGAGCGGTTTCATGTAGGAACTGTTTTCTTTATGTATCACTCCGCAGAAGGAAGCATGCATCTAAGCTGGCTAATGTTACCAGTGCCAACGCTTTTCTGGACATAATATATTACTACCAATATTACCAAAATCCTATTAGGAACATGTTACAATACTGAATTACCTCTTAAAGTAATATATTACTGAATGTTACAGCTCAGCCGAGGAGGGCACCATTAATGTTTAAATCCTGCACTGTCATGACCCTCTCGTCCATTAGCTGATGCATGTTTCCTTCTGCACAGTAATACAGTTAGCGGGTGTATTTCAAAGGAAAATGATTCTTACGTGAAAGTGCTCACAAAAAGCTCTGTGGTTTATCTTAAGTAAAGCGGTCAGGATTTTTGGAAAGAGACACTGCTGTTGAGTTTTTCAATTTACTTTTTACTTTTTGGATCTTTGAGCATCACAAGCCGAGTGCATCCAGTTCCTTGTATTGGAGAGACGGTAGATATCTCCAAAGGCTGTCAACGCACTCCAAAACGATCTAGATAGATACAGGTAAGATGAAAAATATGTATGTTTGGGGTGAACTTAAGAGGTGCAGAATCGCAGAGAGGATCATGGGAAATAGTGAGTACTGTGAAGAGCTGGGAGTCTCTTTAGGAAGTGCGGGCTTTCACAATCATGTCCATCTGTGACAAATGATGAACTGACAACCGGCACAGATGATATCATGGCCTCACTAAGCATCTGTTACAGTACCGGCCACTGTAATAATGATGAGCAGGGAAAGGTTTTCAAATGGGGAACCTTCACAGTATTTCTACACCAATTATCCAAACAGGAAGCAGTTGTCACGCTTCTGGCTGAGCCAGTGTTTTTCCACTGGAGAGACAGTCCCAGATATCATGCTGCTCTGGGCGTTAGAGAGCATGAAGGGGCCATAAACACACCACATATGATTCTACAGCGTCCGTCTGCGATCTGAAGCCCCACAAAAACAAACACCAACTGTTCTCTGACCCAAACCCAGCTGTACAGCAGAAGAGAGTCTGTGACTTTCTATTTTTGATATGACAGACAGAAGCCAGACTGTCTCTCTATTGATAAGATTTCTTCTTTTCATGATCTATATTTCCCTTGAACAGAATCAAAGAGACTGGAACATCTTAATGGACCAGATCAAATCAATCCAAGCCAGACATCGAGGAGTGTCACAGGGATGGTCCTTTTGTAAGGAAGGCTGCAATTAACAAATACTTTCATTGGCAATCAATCTGCAGATTATTTTCTAAATTGATCATTTGGCAAAAAAGTAAGAAAATAGGGAAAAATGCCTGTAAAAGCACAGGAGGCCTTATGTGTAGTAAATATTGGAGCCAGATTCAAACACTCAGAGGCAGGCAGGTAACAGAACAAAAGGAGAGCTGGAATAAGCAAAGGTGAAAACCGAAGGTCCAATAATCCAAAATCCAAAAATCAAAAATGCAAGGAACAAAAAGAACAAAAATAAAAAAGGCTGGCAGAACACAGGGAAGAAATGAGGAACGCAGCTGAAAAACAGGCGTACTGGCAAAGAGTCAGGGAAAAAAACACAAGCTTAAACAAACAGGCACTAATTAACAAATGAATCACAGGTGAGCAGGCGAAGAGGCGGGGAAAGGACAATGAGAGGAAGTGAAAGGCAAAATATGACACTAGAGGAGAGAACTATGAACCATGACAGAAAATCCCAGCTGAAGCTCCTGAAAATCCAAAGAAGCTGGAACTAATTTAGTATTTGTGTTTCAGCTCTACATGGATGTATTACAAGAACTGGATACTGTACTCCAATTTACGCCAATTTGTTGCTAACAGGGTGGAAATGTCATGAAAGTTTTCTCTTTTCCGGCTGCTTTCCACATTGAGTGGCCTGTTTCTACACTGTACTACTGACTTCACACCGAGATGGGGAGGAGAATAACTTTCCCTGGTTTTGGGGAAGTTCTATAAATATTGAAGGTTTAGTAGTTTGACATTTAGGGAAATACACTTTTTTAGTTTCTTGGCAAGAGTTAGAATTTGAAGCTGGACTCAGCAGCCTCTTAGCTTAGCTTATCTTAGCTTAAAGACTGGAAACAGCGCGCAACAGCTTCCTGGCTCGGTCCAAACATAACAAAGTCTGACTTAGTACCTCTAAAGCTCAATAAATGAACATGCTTTATCTTGTTTGTACAAAAACCTCCGTGCAAATATGATGCAGAGTCAGGAGGAAGCCACAGTATCTTGCCAAGGTAGCACGTAAGCGCCCTGTAAAGCACCAACATAGGCAGAGTTTGCTACCTTCATACAGAGCCAGGCTAGTTGTTTCACCTTGTTTCCAGCCTTTATGCCAAGCTAAGCTAAGCTAATTGTCTTCTAGCTCCTGTTTCAAATTGACCTTATAAGTAAAGTACTGATCTTTTCTTTTATCAGACTTTACAGTGTAGTGTTACAGACTAATAATGCTTATGGAGAAGAACATGCTGCAGTACCACAGTTAGCCAATGGGACAAACTGGCAGCACGATTCATTCATCGCGCTGTATTTACTATCCAAACTGATGCATGGATGAATGACCGAGCCACTGCTGGGACTTGAAAGCAGGTTTCTGTAGAAGTGTGTGCCCCTGTGCCATCCGTTGACTCATTCCAGACTCAGCAATATTTCATAGCCGGAGTCTAATTAAAGAGGCATGAAAACATGTGGGCACATGAAATATTAGATGTCAAACTCATCCAACCAGTGAGAGATTATTTCCATAAACATCTGGGGTGGGTTTACACTGGCAGGAGAGCCTCCTTTTGCTTAATATAAATGCATTAATTAACAGAAACCGCAGAATGAAGACGCTGGAATTTAAAATATGGATCAACTTCTTTTTTAAAGCAGCCAGGAACTAGTCCAAATGTAAGAACACTTTTTAAAAAAAGGATATACACTCTCCCTCTTAATATTGTTGTTGCCCTTAAAGGTGGCGAGACACAATCCCACCGCCAGCGAGGAATCCTTCGCTGATGAATTTTGTCAAGGAGGCTTACAGTATGTTAATATGTTCAGATGGCTGGCCAACGAGAAATAAATCCATGAATTCTTTGGTTAAGCTGTCACCAGCAAAAGAGATTTATGCCCGCTCACATAGACGGGCAAGACGGGATGAATTGTGTTGATCCCTTTCCTCGGTTCTGTCAGACACCAATTCTCTCATTCGTGGCATTTTTTGGCTGATAATCAAGCGTGGCTTACTGCCAGAGTCCAAACTGAGCCTCATTTAACAAGAATCTCAAGTGCAGATTTTTTATGAATCACTGTTCGTGGTCACACAGGAGACCATTTTCATTGGAGGGGTGCGTTGGCACTCGAGCTCTGTGGTTTTGTACAAAGAGCAGCCGATCTCCTCTTTGTTTTCCCACCATAACTCTGCTGTTCCAGCACGGGCAGGGAGTGGAGGGCACTGCCTGGAAAAATCACTTCCCCCTCAACTCTGCGGTCAGAACTCGAAAATGAATGTTTCCATACAATGAGATTCTAGCGCTGCATTGTAATGCCGCTCCGCCACAGCCAGACGTTAATCCTCACAGATGAGTTCGCCGCTGGTCTGTAGCTCCGCTGAGCTGATCCAGAGACCACATCGATGTGACTTCATGTGAAATCTATTTCAAGTTTTACTTCTGTCATAACACTCAGTGCTCAGCTTCCTAAAATAGCACGACTTCTGCACAACAAACAGATGCAATCGGGCTGTAATCTATCAACAGTGGAAAAACTAAAAATCGTCTCACAGTGCCATGACCATGACGTGGCGCTCATGAGAAATAAAAGACAATATAGGTTGAGGATTCATGCAAGTCATTATGACCCATATTGATTTTTACTGTTAGGTGGAGAGTTCTCGCGGGTGCAGTAATTATCACAGCTGCAGGGGGGGGAGAGAGGAGAAGTAGTATGAAGACAGAAAAGTTGGTGCAGGGATGAGGTTGGGGATGGTGGAGGGTTTAAACAAGCACAGGATTTGTTCGTACCAAGCATGAAACCAGAAGTCAGCAGTAAGTTCTTTTAACTTTGCCATGTCAGGTACATATCGTGACGTAAGTTTGTAGCAGAAGTAACGTAGTGATTGTAACCCAAACTGCGATGTTTTCCTAAACCCTAATCAATTATTTTTATTGCCTAAACCTAACCAAACTCCAACCGTACGATTGAGGTCTGGTACATGTTTCGGTGTTACGCTGCATCTGTGATATAGTTTCGAGAACAGTGACATATGTCGTTTCAGGAGATGCTGACAAACTACTTATTTAGTCGTTTAGGTGTAACGATTCGTTGGCTTATTTTATGTAGCCTATTGTGTTGCTTTGATAGCATCTTTGACATCTACAGTACCCAACAGCGACATCTCAGAAGTAACTAAACAAAAGGAACTACTACTAACTAACTACTGACGCATCGTGGCCAACCCATCACACAATCCCAAAGTATCAGTATTTGACGAGTTGGGAATGAGCCTCAAAATCAACTTTTGTTACAAATAGGACCTTTATGTGTTATTAATAAGATATGAAAGCATCAAACATGCAGTTTAGATAAATAATATGACGAAAAGGACAATTACAAACTGTCTGTAGGATGTTAATAGCAAAAAATATGCTTTTTTTCTTAAATATGTACAATTCTTCATCTTTATTATTTTTCATAATCTGAGCACAGCAGGAGCAGTGACAGTTTGTGAAGGAAGTCAGTCATTATACCATAATTACCATTATTACCAGCCCTGGCAGATTATCAGGATGATATTCAGCATTTTTCCAATTATCGGAATCTGTGATTTTTTTGTCAGATAAACTAATTTAAAAATGTGCTTCTTTGGCTCCGATGCGACATCCTCTCACACGATGTCCCTCCCACAGCACTATCTGATTGGTAACACATCACAATAGTCTGTAAACACCGAATATTCTGATAGATTCTGTATAAATACTTAATACTTACCTATACTTAAGAACAGTACTTGAGTAAATTGTACTTAGGTTCATTCTACTGCTGGTCTATTATCGGTTTTCAGTCTCCTTGATTTCTAATAATCGGTATCGGCCCTGAAAAAGCCATATCGGTCAACCCTAATCCTAAATACAGTTTTGCATCTTAACAATCCAATCCAACACGACGATGTTTGCCTCTTGGCCCGTGGCCCACCATTAAGTTTCAGATCTCCAATGGAAAAAGTTTGGGCAACCCTGATCTTGATGAAGGAACAAGGAAAATCAGTGCAAACATAAATATCAGCCTGCTGATGGGAAAGCTGCCCTTCATTGTGAGAATAATGTCACTGACAGGAACGTGATCCAGAACACAAACAGTAAGTAAAAAACAAGGTTTGCACTCACATGTTCACATATACTGTACTTCCTGTTATGGTGAGTAATGCTGAGATCACACATTCACAGGAAATCAGTTAAGATGGATTTTTTGGGGAAGTATAACATTGAATCTCTCTATGGAATTTACAACATGGCACTTAATATTGTGTTTCTCTGATCTAAAGCAGCCTACCCAACACTAACACTGTCCTCTGTCCCTCCACAACAAGCCACAGACACTCTCTCTGCTCACCGCTGATCACAATCAGCACATTAATTTGTCCGCTTGGCACCATGACTGATTCTTTTAATAACATGAGCTCAGGGGGAAATAAACACTTTTCCCTGCGAGCACATAAGTCCTGTCATGTGATGATGCAACTTATTGAGACACAGCCCCTCAGTCTATCATATACCATCAGTGCATTATGTTGCAATATCTTCAGGAAGTCCTGCTGTGTTTCATTTCAATAACTAATTTAACAGCTGCATCTGAATCACCCACTTAATCAATCACTTGATGCTCTCATTTGCTCTGGTAACATGTTTCAGGCCATGTTTAATCAGATTACATGAGATCACATTACAGGACAAATGAAAACACCACAGTGAGTACTTGCCTCTGGTCAGTCACACGACACTTCTCTTCAAACTTCAGCGTTTCAATACAGTGAAGTGTCTGTTGCATAACATTTCATGTGAAAAAGGCAATGTCTCAACCAAAATGTCAAGAGCATTGCATTACAGCGTTGCATCAGTACCATCAGCTTGAGGCAACACAGAGCTGATGCTGCACAAGCTGTCTGCACACTTTGTAAACCCACAGAGAATTAGGCCTGAGATGTGGTCGACGCAAATACTCGAGCCCTAAAGACAACACCCGGTCCAGCCGGCACAAATGTCCCCCGGTAAACATTCTCACCGTCTGCTCTTACAGCGGTGGGTGGAAGTAGCAAACATCAGTCCCCAAAGGGAACCCAATAACAAGGAGTCAGCTTTCTCTTGTCACCTCTTGTTACAGCTTTGTCTTGTTGGGCCTTGGCGGAGGTATGCGCTTTACTGACCGCAATTCTAGTTGTTTCATGCTACAGCACCCGGCCCACAGGCTTAGACTGCACGCGGCAGCTCGCACTGTGTTGTGATTTTCAGGTGAAACATCCCAGAACACGACGCCACATGAGATCGTTCTTGTGTCGCTCGCGTGGGCCGTGTCTCGGCAGTTCCTCTCAGCTTCACAGAGCGTTTTAGCTTCTTTCAGCTTTGTTTTGGTTTTATGGACCACAGGTTTACTCTCACGGCTCTCATCAACATCATTTTGGGCAGCTGTTTTCAGTGCACCCACTGTCCACCGAGCAAGACAAAACAAGCTAAAAACAGTGAATACCACGCTTAAGTTTGCATGAAAAGCTCCAGAAAAAAGCTAATGTTTGCCCCCCAAGCTGCCAAAAAAGAGACAAACCTATCATCATATTAAGAAAGAAAGACAGAAAGGAGGGCTCCAATGAGTAGACTAATACTTGTGATCAAGAAACTTGTTCAGTGCTAAACAAACATGTGTTTATGAATTCACAGGGTGACAACATGTATAGTATGTGACGTTGGTTAGTAGAGTTGATGGTTAATAACAATAAACTCAAACATTTGCAAAGGACAACTGTAGATAGTTCAGTCTTGTTAAATGTTTCATACGAAACCGTTTAAAGGAAGTTAGGTCTTGCACAATGTAATTTCTTCCTTATCAGCATTTAGTCTGTGACTTAATTGTGACCTCTTTACACTACAGGAAGCAACAGGCTTTTGTCTCTTTCTTCAAAACAACTTGTAAATGGGTTAGACAAGTAGACTGTAAACATGCCGATGGTGTGTTACAATTTTGTGTGTCAGGAAGCCAAATCCTACACATGGGGGGTAAAATGATTAGTACAAAGTCAAATAGTGACAATTCTGATCAGTTAATCAGACAAAATAGACGATTTTAGGAGCTTTAATAACTTATGATTATTTTTCTCATTATTATTGTCTAATTATTTACTGATGTGATGGCATAAAACCTGTAACACAATAGTCACACAAAGAGTACACAGGTCTCTCTCAAACTCCTCAAGCTCCTCTTGCCAAAAACATTTCATTACATTGTTGAGTATGCAGCAGTGGTTCAACCTGGAGGTCTGGGCTCTGTAGTGGGTCTCAAGATACATTTGAGGGGACATCACATGATTAAGTGACAGAGACAAAAGCTGTGTCAGTAAATTACTTACTTTTCTTCTGTTTTTTTTAATATTGTGAAATACTTTCACTTCTCCAGGCCTCTGAGAGTTTTCTACATGAGACAAATCCACAAAGTAAAAATCTCTGCTCACAAACTGCGACCACTCCGGGGACATGAGCTGTGATGACGGGTCAAAAGTAGACATTGCTTCATTTTCAGGGTCACAAATTAAAAACACTTGGGACCACTGTTCCAGAGGATATACAGTGCAAACACAGCCACAGCTATAAAATGGGGTGTAGAGTTAAATTACTTTTTGAAAACTGTCACAGACAGAAGTTCCTGCCAAAGGGAGCAGAGCATAAAAATGTTGAGTGCTGCTGGTCTGAGGGCATTTAATCCCTCTGGCACGGCTGAGCAGTCCACACCCACAGTGTCAGTGCCACTGAGTGTGTGTGCGCCAGTAATTCATACCAGCAGCGAGAGCCGTTACACACAACCAGTGCATTAGAGAGAGTTTAAACACAGACAGCGTAGGAGTGGTTATGACACTGAACCTGGAAGTCACCAAGATCTTTTCGTTGTTGTTGTTCCAGTGAGACTGAACCACCTGAAATGACTCGTAACGTTTGTCTAACGGCAAACTAATTCTACAATAAGTTAAATTAAATGAGTACAGAGAGAGAGCTCCTTCAAAGTCAGTGGAGCTGAGAAGATAAGTTGATTAATCCATCAGGTGATCGGCAGTGACTTTCAGTTTATCATTTAAGTCATTTTTTAGAGCAAAATGACGCCAAACCAGCCGCTAAGCAGAAATTATGTACATGTGTGACACGGTGACACAGTGTGATGTCACAAAGTCACAGAATTAAAGGCGGGACTTATGACAAGGTGTTTCAGGAGCAGTGTTTTCCGTGGGAGAGGGGAGCTTTCTGCTGGTGCAGACTTTTACTTTGTTAACTTTCAAGACCTTTTACATGTACAGGAACATAAAACACTGAAAGAAAGGAAAAACATAATACGTCTCCTTTAACTTCCCAGTGACGCTTACTGTTTCAGTGCCACATATCGATATTGACCCCCAGAATTAAGGATCAGTCGCTCAGGCAGCCCTAAAACATCTGTACGAAGATGTACAGTGTAGAGACAGGCATAACAAAAAATTACCTTTAATTTTTTTAGTGTTTGGATCCCTAAAATCGTTGACCCAGAAAAGTCAGAGCAGGGTCGCAGCTGCACAGTTGTGTTTGTAGGCACTGAGGTTAAACAGGCCTGCATGAGTTACAACGTGTTTTGTGACAAGTGTCAACACATGTCAACAAACGGTCTCCTCTGAGCACGTCCTCCCTGCCTCTAGACAACTCATAGCTGATAGAAAGAAAAGCACTGAGGCAGCAGCATCGGCCCCCTCACCGCCAACATCTGGTTTACTTTACAAGTTGTGTCAGTGCAGAATGAAGAGCCACAGCTGCATTAAACCAACAGGAGGAGGAGGAGGAGTGTTTGGAGTCAGATAAACTAAAAGACTGCAGTGAAATGTGAACATGAAAAGATGATTTAAAGTGATTTCATGCATTAATCAAGAGTTCATACCGAGCAGGAGCAGCTTCACCTCTCTGGAGGACTTCTCTCTGTCCTCCCGCAGGTTTTTATCAATCATTTTACTCCTCTCCACCGCAGCTTTGTCCTCGGCGCTGATCGTGCAGCCCATTTTTCACTCGGGAACAACTTCTTTAGTGTCGGATTGTGTCTTCAGCAGCTCATGAGTTGACGGGAGACGCCGTCAGACGATCCTCGGGGCGGTGTGAGCTGAAGTTTCCCAGCCGGGGAGACGCGGAGAGAGAAGGGGGGAAAGGCGTTGGCACCGGAGGCTCGTCTGTCCAACTGTGAAGCCGGAGTCTGGTGCACAGCTCAGTCAGCTTCAGTCCACACACTGCTGTCTGTCCATGCGATTAAATGTGGGGTTTTAACCGGAAAAACTCCCCGAAGAGATGAACTAAAACAAGTGTATCCAACTTATCCGTCGTTAAAACTCGAAGAAAATCATTCGAAACTAGAAAAGAAGAAACTTTATGTAGAAACTTAAATGAAACATAAACATAATCCAGCGGTTTTAAAGAAAAAACGCAATAAAAATCACCGGATCTTCCCCATGAGACAGAAACTGCAGCACAGTCGCGCGTTCCTCCAGCTGCTCCAGCTGCAAACCAAGAAATCGGCACTGACAAGAGGAAAAGTGATGCGCCCCACGGGGATGATGGGAAATGTAGTCGCTTCTAAAACTACCAGATATGTGAATTCAATCCGTGCAGCCTAAATGTTGCTCGAAGTTGGGCACAAATGGACATATCCCTTACAAGCCTCCGTCGACTGAGTTGTGTTGTTAAGTTTAAAACAAGCTGAAGACATGAGCAAGTCGGTCTCCGGTCAGGAGAGTGAGGCAGCAGCTTTGTGTGGTGTGAGAGCGCCCCCAGGCGGTCCACAGCTGACCTGCAGGTGTGGACTTAATACATGCGTAAATGACACAGGCTGTGGACACATCTGAAAGTTCAAAGGTGGCCAACATTAATTTAGATGACAGCATTTAACATCATGTCTTTGTTGTGAGGAGCCTTTTCATAACGAGGAATTATCTGTCTCTTCACATCGGCTTTAATGTCATTGTATTTTCATTGCATGCATTGTTTATTTTAATACAGCTGCATGACATTTGCAACGAAAGATAATATAAAACATACTGATACCACTTCCTGATAAAGGGTTATAAGGTGTAACTAATGGCTTTTGTGATAGCAAATAGATCAACGCTTAATAGATTATTTAAGGACAGATAAGAGCAGATCTGGGGCTTGAAAAGTTATTTAAAAGTCCCTTTGGCTGATTGGATTGCATGGCCACCACCAAAGTCTATTTATTAAATACTTTTAAAGCATCTTTCAATGGATTCCCAACATTTACTTTAAGAGATCACATTATCTTAGCGTAGAAAGGATTAACAACAACAAAAGGGATTTTATTAAAGCCATTATTCAACTTATACACCCTATTAGAGGGGCCTTGTTAAAAAGGGGCACCATCATATCACACAGAGAATAAATGAGAATAAATATGAGGCTTAAATTTAGAAATCTAATTCCAAGACGTGGTGGTTTGTTTAAAAATTGCATTGCTATTAGCGACTCGCTCATTTATCAAGACACTAATCAAATCCTCTTGAAGGTCCACAGACCTTACTGAACCTTTATATATTTTGTATAGAAGTATATGTAATAATAATAATAATAATAACAATAAGAAGAGGATATAATAATAATCTCAACCCGTTTGTGGCATCTCAATCCATCACAGCTCTCCGTTTGGATGTTTGGTTTAAAAGAAACTCACCCAGCTCATCCTCTGAATGACTGCTGTGTACCCGGTGGCCCTCTGGAGTGACACGACGATGGCATCTGTCCTTGAGCGCTTTCACTGGGCATGTTGTGGCCTGTCACAAAGGTCAGGCTGTTTGAACTGTTTCAGTGCGCCGCGGGAGGCGCCCTCCACAGCTCGACATGAAAGTTATGAGTCACTCTGTCCGATGGGGAGCAGCACAGGAGAAGATAAATTAGGATAACCAGGAAATAAAGGAGGAGATGGAATCTGTGTTGGGATATTTTAGGTGTAAAAAAACAACCAAAACTGACAAATAAGATGATCTTTCTGGCATTAATTTGCACAATCCACACCTGAACAATGTATTCCTTCTTTTACCTCCATATTTATATTTCTGCTTTTTTCATCATTAGATTTAAGATTTCTATTTAAAATCACAAAAGGATAATGGCTTCATTACTGCACTTACTGTAAAGAGTAAATGTCCACAATGTTTTCTGCTTTTGGTGCATTAAGTTGGGGTGTTTTTACATCATGTAGAACCTGGTCAGAGGTCAGCCAGGGAGTGAACGTACATGTCACAGGTTACGTGCCATATCGATATTTATACAATCCATGTCATGTCAAGGTCACATTACATGTGTACGACTTGACTTTCATATTAGCAGGTGGAGGTGGAGTTTGTGACTGCATTTCAACAGTTGTGTGACACCACTGGCTTTTTTTAAAGGAGCTCTTGGGAAGACTTCTAGCCAAGTTTGTGGAGATAAAAACCAGATCCTTTAGATAAGAATTTAGGACATCTCCAGCTGTGTTTGTAGTGACAAAAACTGGACATTTTAAACCAATACATGATGTTTTCGTAACCCTAACCGTGTGGTTTTGTCCCTAAACCTAACCAGAGGACAACCACAGTGTTGTCACAACATAAAATAGAAAATTGACCCTTAAGAAATGTAAATTTGAAACATATCTGGTTTGTCGAAACGTGCACTGCCAACATTTATTCTGCGACTGGGTTGCATTCACAACGTCCCCCCACTGACTGAGCTTCAGCATCCTGCCTTCCTCAAAATGTCACTCCTCCTCTTTCATCCTGTTCCTGGTGCTTCATTTCACCTCTGTGACGCTGCACCCCCTGCCTGCACCACACACACACACACACACACACACACACACACATGCAACTAGAGGGCTGGGAGACAGAGATGTGACTGATTTGATCATGTGATAGATGCTGTTATTGATCTGGAAATGTCTGGAAATAACCGCGACACTCAAGTTAATCTTCTTGCTGTGTCTTTAATCATTTCAACTGATGGGTAACCAATACACAAGGAAATATTAACAAGGGAAAAACAAGCCCTAAAAATAATGAAGAATCCAAACAGTCTTTTCAGCTTGGGTACAAAAAAAAAACCAAAAGGAGATACAGAGTGGAAAATGAACAAAACTGTGACTGTCAAGTTGTGACTATTATCTGCCGTTCACCTTCAGGACAGCTTATTTCTCAGTCCTTGTGATCAACAGATGGCGGCAGAAATACAGCTTAAAGCATTTAATCAGATTGGCCAGGGCAATTTTGCTGCTACGGTAACGGAAATCCAGCTGATTGAATGGTGGATTTATGTACACTTAACATAAGGGGCTTTGTAAAGACTCTGGACTTTTTGCACCATAAAGAGGAGAGAAAATAGACCATCTAGAGAGATTCAACCCTTGTTCCTGTACGCTGGTGTAATCAATCAAGGTAATTTTATGTTATTTTGTTATATAAAATCATATATTAATAATCATAATAATGTGTATATTAGTCTTAATATTGTGAAAAATAAATTAAGGCAACACTTTACAATTACCATAATTTAAAGGTGCGATATGTCCGGTCAAATTCATACTCCAAACCAATAGGGGGCAGCATATCACCAGAGTAACCAACCGCTAACTGCTGCTGACTCTAGCTGCCCTTTGCTAGTTAGCTCTGTTAGCTGTGCAGCTAGCAGTTAAGACTGGGAGCTCGTGGGCACAGGGATGTTAGTGTTCACACCGCTAGCACAGGGATGGGGCGAGCTAGTTAGCATGCTAACTTCAATGAATATCTCTGCAGCACAATACACGGACATCATCAACTACAATTCTTACATATTGCCCCTTTAAAAAAATTATAGTGAATTAAACTTTAATTAATATTTACCTGACTGTTAACAAACAATGAAATGTTTCATAAACCAGTTATTAAGCAGTTATCAGCTGCAACTTTTTAACGGCCAGCCAAATAATGTTTATAGATGATCTACACAATATTTATTAACCATTTACAAATTAACAATTGCTTAATAAATGGTTTCTTAAGTATTTTATTGTTTGTTAACAGTGAAATAACTATTAACTTAATGTTTAAGGAACTATTAATGTACCTTTTACTAATGATGATTATAATACAGTGTTACCTAAATTAAAACATAGAACATTATGGCAGTGATATTGTCTTGTGCTCGCTGTTTTAATTTATTTCTAACTAACATTACTGCACCATCTGACTCAAGAGAAAGATTTAGAGCAAGATAACATGACGACCCAGTCTGAAAAACAGTCAGCAACAAACTTATATCATAAGGGAATTAAGAACATTATGTCTCCCCCCTGACAAAGGGACCTTTTTTTGTTCTGACTCCCAGCAAAATAGGACCCTTCCCTGAACGCCTTGTGTCGAGTGTCTTATGATCACGCCAACGGTTCGGTATGAGTCAGTCCAAAATAGATGAAGGCAGCAAGAGAGAGAGAGCAAGTATCAAAAGAGAAAGAGTTTAGTGAGAGATTTGTGCCTTGTAATTGTCTTTGGAACGTTTGTCACCGCTCGTGTGACTTGTGCAAACTGTTTGTATCACACCTGAGATCAGAGAAAGTGTCACCAGCGTCTTCCATTTGTTGCTAAATGAGGCCAAAGGCGAAGCTCGCAACGTGTAAGCATTGTCTCACCTGTGTGCTGTGTGTAGCCACAACAAGCCTGGTTGTTTAAAGCACAAACACAAGCGCACTCACACTTGCTCCTGTGTTTACCTGTAAACAGCACAGACGTCTCGTGGGAGGGGGGGGGGTAACTGGTCGTGGTGTCTGAATGTGCCCACATCGGGCTGTATTTCAACAGCTTCCATGCAGCCGAAATCCTTAACACCGACACTATCATACAAATGAAACCAGTCACAATGTTTTTCTTTGAGAGGAAGGGGGTGAAATCACGAGTCGGCCAATGTGAGATGATTTTGGTGAGGAGGTGATAATCACAAGACTAAGAACAGATAAACATGATAATAATGTTCCTGGAAAATGGTTAAAAATACACTGGTGTGTCAGCCTGTTTGTTATAAGTACCACCAGCAGCAGCAGCAGCAGCAGCATCAGCAGCAGCAGCACCAGCTGTGAAATGATCCTTTTCATCACAATGAATATTTTAAACGGAAAGAGCGTTTGTTTTTAAAAGTCGGCTCTGAACATGGGATGAATACACGTGGAATCAGATCCTTATCTCAACTCGCTAAACAACCTGAAGGCCTTTACTTTTTTATTAGTTCTACAAAATAAGTCTGAACTTGTGTCATGAGAGGGGCAGCAGGATGGTTTTTATGTTTAGATAATTGCTTGAATCAATTATAAAACGTTAATTTGGTCATTAAGAACCTGCTGAATGACTGAGTCACTGAGCTGATTGTCACAGGGCTTAAAACACAAAAATGAGGGAGTAATTTACCCTCTAGTTGAACTGAATGACACATAAAAGGAAAGATGGAAATACAGTTTTTTTTATGTAATCGCAATAAAATTTTAAACTGTACAATATATTCTAATAACTTATAATGAGAGCGAAATAATTAATCTAAATGAATCCTTATCAAAACTACACCTTTGCCTCTTTAAATGGCTCTTATAGTTTTTCATAAACTGTGTTCTCCCTGAAGAGTTTTTTCAGCACTTCTTTATGTTTCTGTGACGTTTGTCACTCTCCTGACCCGTGAATTACACAACAAGGGTTTAGTGTCTATCTGCTAACATCACACAGAAAACAGCCTGACACTGTATGGCTCTCAAAACATGTAATGCTGCTGCAGCGTCATGACTGTGGGGGACGGTTGGGAATATGAAAGCTACATAAGTTTAATTCTTCAAAGAAGATACCATGTTAGCAGTTCACTGGATCTTTAGCTTAAAAGCTGTTGTAGCATGAACAAGAGATGTTTCAATTCGACAAATTTTTAGAAAATATGAATAAAACTAAGTATATTTATTGGATTATAGATGGCAGAGACAGTACAGGAGAGGCAGCTACAGCTCTGGTACAGTTTTGCAGCAGTTCTCCGAAACATGGAGCTCATTGTTCAGCTGTTGCCGCTGTATGAACTCTGAGGTTTCCTCGAGGATCTGCCCTGGGATGTGAAAGTCAGCTGGCGTGTTCTGCTGAACAGCTGATTCCTGAAGACCCTCAGTCTCTGGCTCCGCTGGGCTGGCTCTGCTGTGAGAGTTGCAGGGCTCCAGATTGCATCCAGTGCCCTGAAGAAACTGCAGAAAGTTCTCCTCGATAGAGGCCTCTCGGCTGGGCAGCTGCTCCCCTTCGCCGGGCCCGGCTCGCTTGAAGAGGCAGGCCAGGTGGCGGCTCAGCTCCTCGCGAATCTGCCGGTTCAGGCAGCCGTAGAAGAAGGGGTTGGAGGTGAAGCAGAAATAGCCAATCCATGTGACCACGTCCTCGACCGGGGCCAGCGAGGCGGGAGGAGTAGACACCACGACCGAGTAGAGATGGAAGGAGAAATATGGCAGCCAGCAGCAGAGGAATTGGCCTCCCACTGCCACCAGGACCACCGCGGCCTTCCCGCCGCTGAAGGTCCTCTGAGGGGTGGAGCGGGCACCAGTTCCCCCAAGGCTGGCTGCCATGGTGGAGTGGCTGCTGATGGACTCAGACCGTTGTCGCGACGAGTCCATCCAAGTGGGGAGGGGGCCGTGCTGCATGGATGCCACTCGCGCCACCTTAAACATGTTGCAGTAGACCACCAGGATGATCAGCATGGGGCACAGGAAATAGATGAATGTAAAGACGACCATGAAAATCTGCCGTGTGGTCCTGCCTCCCGTCCAGTGGAGGGAGCAGCGTCTCTGACCGTGAACAAGGTCTGAAGGAGTCCCCAGACCCTGGTTCCCCTGGAGGAGCCATCCCAGGAGGGGCAGCACTGACATGACAACAGCTTTAATCCAGATTCCCACGAGTACCATCACCACCACCCCAACCGTCATCTTCACCTCATGACGCATGGGGTGGATGATGTAGAAGTAGCGCTCCACGTTGATGGCACATATGGTGAGGATGGCGGCGCTCACTAGACAGACACTCAAGCAGAGGTAGCTCCGACACAGCGCCTCATCCACCAGGATTCGGTCTGACAGCATCCCCAGAGGCATCAACACCAGCGCTGCCAGCAGGTCCACCAGACACAGGTGAAACACAAAGGCAAACTTGCGCAGCTGTGGCGTTTTGGTGATGACGATCATCACTGCCAAGTTCCCCACCACCGCCAGCACATCCATGATGAGCATCGCACACAGCGCCAAGGACTGGTTCAGGTCTACCCCACCTTGGATGCTTTCGATGGGCAGGGTCACGTTGGAGGTATTCGGGTGCAGTGAGGATGGAAAGGTGGGGAGAGAAGTGTTCCAGGAGGGGCTCGGCGTGACGGGACGCGCCATGAGAGGATGGGATAATGAGGAGAGAGTCCGCTGAACTTCACAGGCCCATCACCCATCCTCCCCTGTCATAGGGTGTCACTGAGAAGCTCAGGCGGTGGTGTGTTTCATGGCAGCTGGGGCGGTACAGGCCCTCAACCCGGCAGACTTGAGCCTGGAACTGAGCAGAAGATCACAGGAGGGTCCTTGTACCTTTCAGGGAAGACTTCCTTCTCTCTCCAATATGAGCTCCAGTTGGAAGGATCTGAAACAAAAGAGATAGACCAGTTTAAAAGTAGGCAAGTGAAGTAATAATAGTAGTTTTTCAAAAGTAGTTTTCAAAGATGTCACCAAATGTGTGTTCTCAAACCTACTGGCCTCCCTCCTTCAGAAGCTGGATAAAGTTCATGACCCTACCCCACATTTTTTATCAGTCATTAACAGTGATCAGGGAAGTAACTAATTAGAAAGGATCTACGCTGAATTTTGGTAAATCAGCGTTAAGATCTGAGGAAGCCAGTGACACCTCACATCAAAACCTCACTAGTTCACATTAAGTTGGCCCACAGGTCTCAAATTTTACACAAACACAGTTGACTTGATGTAAAAGGTAAGAGGTGATTTCATGAGCATGGCAAATCAAAGTTGACTTAGTGAAGACGAGATTCATGTTGGAGCCCCATAATTAACGAGCACATTTTCACAATCTTTAGCTTGCTGCCTTTCAAATTAATCTTCTTGTCTTATCTTACAGTTCTTCTGTTACAAGCTTTCATATTTGGGCATGCCACTGAGATATTTCTTTTTAAAAAAAATGGCAATGTTAAAGCAACACTATGTAACTTTAAAGTCATTCTGGAGAAGGGTAGTTGTTTGTTGAGTCTCATTCCCAGGTCGTCAAATACTTTGGGTTGGTGCCGGACCAGATCCATTAACCCAAAGTGTTTGCATTCGACAATCTCGGAATGAGATTCAGCCCTGTGATGAAATGGCAATCAGTGCATGGCGTACTACACCACTCTCCCAATGTTAGCTGTTAAAGTTACATATTGTTGCTTTAAGGGGTCAAACCACATTCATTCAAAGTAGTTTCACTCCACATGTTTCTACCACCTCCAGTTTGAGAACCACTTTATTCATCATTTAAAGGATATTATGAAAGAAAGAACATGGTATCATGTTCTAGATTGGAAAAATGACAGCTGGATAGATTTAACATCCCTAAAACAACCTAAATCATTTTTTGCTGGAGAGAAAATCCCTAAAAAACATCAATCTAATCTACTCTAAATGCAAACAGACACTATAACCCTCTTGTTTTTACTCTATCCACAAATCGAAGTGGACTCTGACTCTGAATACTTTGTAAAACATTCCATTATTTCTTTGCTCTTGTGCTGCCATCAGACTTGATACAGTCTGCACTCACTTGTAGCCGGGGTCATAATTTACTACATATTTGACATCTGCATCCTCAGATGTGTGTTTTCAGGGCAGCCGGTGCCCCAGGGAGAAGCTAAAAGCGCAGAGTGGACCATATGTTCCCTTTAACAGAGTCAAGACACTGGATGAGTGAATAAACTGCGAAACTCAGCGTTACAGAGCAGCCTGCTGTCTGAAGGAAGGGATCAATAAAACACTCCTCAGATTATTACATCATGACGTGAAAAATATCAAATGTTAAGCTCATTATGATTTTCTGATCCACAGATAAACACGGACATTGTTATCAATACTCTTCTGAATAAAACCTATGTAGAAGTGACACCAGTGGAGTATTCAAGAGGCCCTGCGCTGTGTTTACTGTCACAACCTCACCTGGACACAACCCCACACACTGTAAATTCCGTGGAACGAGCACTCAGCCTTTGGTACATTTCCATGCGCTGCACACCTGCATGTGCAAGTTTTCCATTTCACAAGTGTGACAGGCTCTGTCCCTGCAAGGCGCCTCTTCTTTTTTTCCTGCCCACGTACACAAATCAAGCACGACAATCACCTGACAGATATAAGTGTGTGGCCTTGGCTGATTAGGTCAAAGAGTTACAGTCACCTTCAGCCCAATAAAACCACTAATCAACGACATCTCAGATGGATGGCCCTCTGGTGTCCAGGGTCACTTCAGAGCTCTGAGGACCACCACAATTGAAATTCTAGTCTCTTAAAGGACGAAAAAGCCCATTAAAAAGCAGCTAAAGTGGAAAAATGTGTCAGTTTTATCAAGTCAAAACCACACAAACAGAAGTATTTAAAAAATAAAAGGGAAACACAGGGACTTAATGGCTCACATGCAGCACAGCCTCCAATCTAATCTACTCAAATCTTGTGTCGTCAAACTCTGCCTCAGAAGATCCAAACAAATTTACACAAAGCCACAATATACTGTAAGGTTGCAGCAGAATCTCTCCGGCTACCGACTGGAAACCATATGACCCTTTAATATGCACATGACACAGTGTTTACTGCGAGGAGAAAACCAGCCTGTTGTTCAATTGTCCCTTTCTTGACAAAACACTCCTCAGCAGCAACATGCTGGAGAAACCAGCATGTTTAAATCACATGAAATGAGGCATCTCTTTTCAGAAATGTTGTCCTTTTACATGGATGTTGAAAGGTAACACTGGCTCTACTTCAGTCTGATTTTTACCCCCGTCCCACCTTTCCAGCATCCCAACTTCTACCCTGAAAACACACACATCTCCAGGGCAGGTGTGTGTGAAGATGCGTGCGGTGATGAGTCGATGACATACCTCAGTCTGGAGAGGGCTGCTTCCTTCTCCTGTGCAGGTTCACAGTCTACTGAGGGAGAGACAATCTGTTTCTCTCTCTCTCTCTCTCTCTCTCTCTCTCTCTCTCTCTCTCCCACACACACACAGCAAACACACACACCACGTCACACAGAGAGACAGAGAGAGAGAGGAGAGGGAGAGGGGCAAGCCTGTCTCTCCTCCTCACCTGGCCCCCTTTCATCTCGTCATCACTGACCGCCCCCTCTTCCCATCCAAACACACACACACACACACACTCCTCCTCCTCCTCCTACTCCTCCTCCTCCTCTCAGCTCTCTTCTCGCCAGGTCTTTGATTCAGGTGGGAGAGCAGTGCAGGAGCACAAGAGAGGGATGGGGGAAGAAATAAGGAGAGGGCTCTGGTCTTCCAGCCTGTGATGAGACACACACACACATACACTTCCAGCTCACACACTTTCACACACACATGCACTGTCTCCGGCACGCGCCTAGGGCAACTGCAGAGCCGTGCAGAGCAGACAGGCAGGCGGCGGGTGGGAAGGCAGCACCCAGCCTCCACTGCTCTCCACTGGGTCTTAGTGCCTTCTCGCTGCCTTTGGGCTCCCTCGTGGAGGGATGGCTCTGCTCTTCAGCCGTCCAACCAATCTGACGTCAGGTCACACCAGGTCGCAGAAGCAACAACAATTAGGAAAGAAAATCACCTTTATCCTCTGGATCAGAATTTCTGTAACTCTCTGTCTCCTCACGCTCAAGATCTCCCTCGATGCACAATCCGGCAAAAGCCGTCTCACGAGGCTGGATTATTGATCCGCAGAGAGGAAAAGAATCCCAGTGGTTAATGTTAATGAGCTGAGATTAACATTTGCAAAAGCCAAACAACATACATGTCACGGAACTATTTCCTGCCCTGAGGAATGAGGTTGTTTACGGCCACGGTGTGAGGAGAAGGAGCCCGTTCAAGATGCTGATCTCTTAACGTTGATGTCCTGACTTCATTTTCAGGGTGTTTGTGAAATAGTAGTATAAACAGTAGTACTCAGTTTGTTATTATTCAACGAGATTGAGATCAAGAGACGTGAGAACAAAAAACATTTATGGTCAAACAACCAGCCAGGGCAAAACAAATGTGATGGCAGATAACCAACAGAAAAGATTGAAGCGAGCGACAAGGGAGCTGAAACAATTATTCAGTTAATCACTT
Organism: Pagrus major; assembly: GCF_040436345.1. Lineage (NCBI taxonomy): Eukaryota > Metazoa > Chordata > Actinopteri > Spariformes > Sparidae > Pagrus > Pagrus major. Next base: position 18,830,473 of record NC_133221.1, on the reverse strand, counting down.
TTTTAAAAACGCTACAGTTGATTAAAGCAACATTATGTAGAAATTGGCATTTTGTGCAATTTGGCGCTGTTATTTTAAGATAAAAAAGTTACGTAACATTGCTTTAATCATGTTTATAAAATATATCTGCTGTCTGATTGTTTGACCTATCAAGACTGCATGTTTCCTTGCTTTAGGATATTTTATAAACTAAACAATTAGTTGAAAAATAATCAACATATTATTTGATCATTGAAATCATTATGGGTGGCTGTGGCTCAGGACGTAGAGCAGTCTATCGGTGTGTGAGTGGGTATGAATGTTTTTTGCTCCTTTTTAGCAGGTGGTGCCTTGCAGGGCAGCCTCTGCCACCAGTGTGTGAATGTGTGAGTGATTGGGTGAATGTTGACTTGTGTTGTAAAGCACTTTGAGTGGTCGCTAAGACTAGAAATGTGCTATATAAATACGCTCCATTTACCATTTACCCCCTGACAAGAGTCATAAAAACACCACATCATAAACCTTTGAAATATTCAACGAGACTAAAAGAATAAAGCCACCTCTAGGTGGGTGATAAATGCTAGGACTAGGTGAGAAAATAAAATGTCAGGATGTTTTTGACCAAATACCTCAATATGGATTATATGACAATATTGTAGGGATGACTATTGGTACGTTTACAAAACATTAACACAATTAAATTTTTGACAATCATCAGTAATGTGGATATAATGACTAAGTGAGTAAAGGCAAGTGTTTGAGCAAGTAGAACAGTCTGGTAAGTTCAGAAAAGGACATCACTTTACTGTCATGCAGCCTTTAAAAGCAGGAAAAGACAACAATTATGCCATATCCTGATAAAACAATATCCAAAATGTAAGGTGATATATAGCCTCATATCAGAATATCAATATATCACCCTGCAATATTTGCAGTTTGTTTAATTAAAAGCTGCATAATACCTCAATCCATTCATCTGTACCAGGGGTCGGCAACCATTTTGATATGAAGTACCATTTTAAAATGTCCTTTTAATCAGTGTGCCATAGAGTATCAACCTTAAGCTTAAGATTACAGATCTGTAAGAACATTTAAAAAAACATTTTCATCTTCCAGTTCTTTCTCTCATTAACAAAGTGTTTTTCCACAGTTATGTTATTTTCCCACCTGCATTTTGCGTAAAAGGCAACAAGTTCAAGCCAAACAGTCAGCAACAGGTCGCGCAACTGCCAGTAGCTGTGAAAGAGGTGAGAAGGCACTTCAACACCTCCAGAAAACCCTCTTGCAGACTTATTGTTAGTGTGTCGTTGGTTAAGCTTAACCGTGTGCCAAAGGTTGCCTATGATTTATTGTCACGCCCCACTGTGACGGTGATTACTTGTATTTAGCGATTCCTGTGTTGAGGCAGGGGTGTCAGGAAAACAAGCCACACCTGAAGTAACTCCCTCTGATTGCTGCACTTCCCATGAGAGCCAGAGATCTCCCTCTGTCTCCCGTGCTACCAAACAGCAGGGTTTTAGTTTGGTTGCTGAATTCAATTTACAAAATATATAAATGTTTGTCTTTGTGTGGTCTCCCTTCCAGTTGCAACCTTTGTTGTGACATTATACATATAAAGTGTCTAGAAATTTGAGACATATTTTTCAATCTATAATTACGCAACCAATTTTTACAAAAGAAAGCAAGAAAACATGCAGCTGCTTCCAACAAAACAACACTCCAGAAACCACCACAACCCCATTACACAAGATTTTCTTTGGACCTAAAACGTGTAGGCTGAAGCTGTGCAGCTTATCACGGCATCACGCCTCCTCTTCTTACAATACACAACCTATCTGGCATTAAAAATATAGATATCAGACATAATTATCGTAGATTAAGTCATGTTTGGATACATCCCAGCCCTTCCATTTGAAAAAGAGAAAACACATGAGGTAATTTGGGAGAATTTCCAGTAGAAATTTAGGAATATCATGAGATGATTACAGAAATGTTTTGTTTTCTTGCACATCAAGAACCTCAAAGAGCAGGTGCTGAGTCAAAAATGGGTTACGTGTTTCTTGAAATGTTACTTCCTTGGTACATTAAATGGACACTGGAGCCCTGCAGTGTGTGAGATGTTTTACTTTGTCTCTTGTTGTTTTGTTTTTTGATTTTTGCCATATCTCATTATCTTATGATTAAACCTGTGTTAACAGTTTGGCTCACTGCTCCTGCAGCTGGCTCACATCCTCTGTGAATCATTCTCATCGTAATGGTGCCAAATGAGGTGATTTAATTACAATGTGCTTTGGACACAAGAAGTAACCTTTTGATGAATGGAGGTGGCTGTTGTATCTGTCAACACTACTCATTTTTTTTCATGTTTTACAGTGTAAACCCCCTTTGTTATCCAATGTACAGTGTAAAGACTTTATTTTTAGGTTTTCTTGTCTCTGCCGATGCTCTGAAAATTGCTCATTCCTCCCTCAGGATCTGCATGAATGGGCCACACATCAGTCTGTGACATCTCTCTTTCAAGCAGCGTGTTTCCTGCAGGAATTCATTCATCAGTGGACGTGCAGCCTCACAAACCCTGATTAGTTCATGAGTCACTGCTTCTTTTTTTACTGATAAATCAATCTGCAAACTGAACACATGTCTATTTATTGATCCGAGTGCCGTGTCACTGTTCAGATCAACAAAAGGTTACCTGACATAAACCTGCTTTGTCTCACATTTGTTGTTTATGGATGGATTTCGTGTTTGTGTGTGTGTGTTTGTGTGATGTGTGTGTGTGCTGATGATGCTGCGGTGTCTCATATAATATGTAGGGAGAAAAACCCTGTATCAGATATTTATTCTGTCCTAAAATTAGACTGCGGCACAAATCATTGATAAATGATTCCCTGAGAGAGCTTTTTATATATAATAATCCAGGATGTGATGATAGAAGATGGTTTTAAGATGGAAATGGAGTACAGAAGAGTCTTTGTTTGTGTTTGCTCTTAGTATGTATCCTGTGTGTGTGTGATGTGTGTGTGTGTGTGTCCTGTGACTGCGCTCATGTCTGAGGTGTTGAATAATGACAGAAATAGCAGATACTTGCTCGCGCCAGCAGCACCAATCACAGGGGAGGGAAATACAATGGTTTCCATGGCAACATCCCCCCCTCTCCACCTGCACCCCACTGGCACCCCACCACCACTACCCATCCTATCCACCGGCAGCAGATAAGAAAAGTGCATCAACCCCAGGGCTCAATCACACACACTCTTATACACACATTACCATACACTGTGAGTTGTGTTCAGTGTCCATGTTTGACGGAGATTATTCTCAGTTTCCTTTCTCCCTATTTAACTGAACACAGGTGGGCTGATTCATGCTCAATTACAGCTGCTGATCTAATATTGTTTTCCAGTGTGATCTCGGATATCATCAGTAGGGGGAGCTCTCACATTTAACAAGTAACCGCAGCACCTGAATATCCCAGAAAATATCTTCCTTATTCACCACATCACAACACTGACTCATGCTCACACAGCAGGACCTTTAATGACATTAAAGGGGCACTATGTAGTTTTTGGAGAGGAAATTCAAACTCAGATTTTTTATATTTACAATATTGATGAGGAAAGAATACAAATGCAGAAATCTCTCCATAAATTAATAAAGACGCTGTTCTCAGAGGAAAATAAGGTTTAAGCTAAAAAGGTGGCAGGGTCTGCCACATATAAACAAAGTCAGGGGGGTTGTGGGGGCCAATCCCAGTTTCTCTATGGGCGAAGGCCAGGGTACACCCCTGGACGAGTTGCCAGCTCACTGCAGGGCCCTTTCTGATGGCAGGGGATGCCACACAAGGTGCCATCTGCACAAGAGCAATTTTGGGGTTCAGTATCTTACTCAAGGATACTTTGACATGTAGCTTGGTTCTGCCCAGGGGAGCTGGGATTTGAGCCAGTGACCTTCTGATCGCTAGTCACCTGCTCTACCCATTGAGCTACAGCCACCCCATGGTATGAAATTGTGTTGTCCTTTAAGGTCAGTTTGTTTAGTCAGTCATGAAAATGAAGAATTTGTTTATGCGTAAAAAACAGTCAATGAAGATCTTTCGTTTCTTTCTTCTAAATGTATGTTTCACACTGAAATGTTCACACTCAAAAGGTTTCGGACACATGAAGTGAGTTCATCAATCTTCAAGGCAAATTCCTGCGTTTTTCAACAGGATTGTGTAGAGAAGCAATATGAGATTGAGAAAAGAAAAATATTGGGATCTATTTATCCGTCTGTCAGTGCAATTCAGTTCAGCAGTTTGATGTAGGATGCAGTCGAGCACACACTCCTGCGGGCACACACACACAAACTCACTCCTCCAGCAGGAAGTGATCATGTTTGGGCTGACGTCAAACCCGCAGGCCTGACTTGATCTGCAAAAATCCTTTTTTCACTCAGCGCTCTGTTGCCCCTGTGACTGATGTTTATTCATATCACACTAGCGACTAACAGAGTGTGCACATGATTTCAAAAGCAAAAATGTTTGTCTTTTTTTGTAATATATTGGTATTTAGACTTCTACATCATCCTCTGTGATGCTTATTATTCGGTACCTTCCTACAACATAGAGGTAGCCTGCGTCTGACCAGAGTTAAATTAGCTTTACTCTGGTTTTATCCTCCCACGCTACGGTACCCCAGAGAATAACATCCACCTGGAAGGTCACATCAGACTGATTGCTAACATCCCATCATGCACCTCACCAGACGGAGGATGGCGGGCGCACATTTCCGAGCTGATAAAAGCCCTCAGAGCAACATGTGTTTGAGCTGCGCTGTCCCAAATTACGATGAACTTTATTTAAATAAATGTAGCTGCAAGGACGAAAAAGCAGTGAACCAAAATAGATTTCTTTGGGTTTGCTGAGTCTGAGTCTGAGTCTGAGTCTGCAGAGAAAGAAGTCACCAAATGTTGATCTACATGCTCCACTTACTCTTAGAGTTATTAGAGCATGTAGATCATAACATATTTTTATTCTGCAGCACTGAGTAAAAAACACCTGACTATTTCAGACACATTAGGTACCCGGCAACAAGAAATATGCATTTTATTATAAAACAAAGATTTGAGTTTGACTGAAATCCACTCATTTAGAGCTGACTTCAACAATAAAAGAGTTTAATTTGGAATAGCTTGCTGGGAGCCCTGGGACAACCTGCACTCTGTCGGCAGACAGAGAATACACTAACCAGTGACGGTAACTGGTTTGCTTCCCCAGAGTCATGCTTTGGAGTCCAAACAGACACAATTAGCGCTCTCCATTGGCTCCAGGTTGGCACAGTCATCCTCTGCACACACTGAGTCACTGATGAGTGCCGGGCCGCTGTCTGCCTGGGGACACAGAACAACACTCAACCTGAAAAAAAGGAGCCAAGACTGTCATGAAAATAGATAACTGAGCATAACAGAGCCTCTGACAAGCATTTGAGTCTGAGTTCTTGCTGCTGATTCTACTGTATCATTTGTTTTTGTGTGAAAGCTTTAGATTTATAGTGATTCGAGTAAAACATAACTTTTAATCACGTAATTTCTGACTGGAAAAAAACAACGCACAAGCCCGCAGATGCTCCATGACTCTTTCAGTGTCACACTTTTTATTGTGAGAACATCATGACTCCCCTCCAAGTCCACGCTTTTTAATTGTGAGTAATTTCATGTCAGTAGACTGATTCATTTATTCATTTCTGATTACCGTAAAAAAAAATGTCTTGCTCATGAAACTGAATGACACAGATTTGCAAAACTCTTCATAGCCTTCTGGGACTCTGACTCTTCAGAGATCCACGACTGAGGACATTCAGCTGCATACTATACTATATGTATCGTCTGGCTGGTGGTGCAGTGAGGTGAGATGTCCTCGGTTGAGTCACAAATGGCCTGAGGGAGGTTCTGTGTTTTACACTGTGGCACAACACAACCTTTATCTGTCAGAAGGACGCACAGCTCAGAATCACACAAAACAGACCTGGTGGACCAGATGATGATATGAAGATGTAAACTACTTAAAATGTATTACAAACGACTCGACCTTTATACTGTCTTTGGTTGAGCTGTAGGTATATTTACATAATCCTAAATGTTTCCCACAATGTTCAAACCCTGAGAGATCTGTAGTTTCAAGGTAACGATGCGTTTCATCTGGCCGCTTGCTGCTTTGACTTCTGGGAAACATCAGATAATATGTCAGAGAATGTGAACGTAACTAAACATAACATGAACAAAAGTAGATAGGTTTCAATCTGCAATGGTGGTTGTTTAACAATGAAGACAACAGCTCCCATCGTCACACTCGAATTCACAATCAACAAATCAAACCACATCTTTTGTTTTCGTTGTTCGGATTGGGAGACCCCTCTAGCAGAAATGACATGCTGTGTGTTTAAAGCAAGTCTTAATGATGGTGTTTATAGTAAAGCATCTGTATAGTTTGAAAGAATAGTTTGACATCTTTTGGGAATATTCTCATCCAATTTATTGCTGAATGTTAAATGAGAATATTGTGCATTGTGATTTGTATCTAAAGCCAGCAGCTGGCTAGCTTAGCCAGTTATCTTATCTTAGCATAAAGATTGGGAAGTGTAAAATATCGTGTCGCTCGTGAATGACGGGAACTGGCTCCTGTCTGAGAGCCGTAAAAATAAATAATAAATAAATTGGCGTTGGTTGCCAACATACAAAACATAGTTTTATTATGCATAAACAAACTAAGTAAACAAACTCTTTGTTTTCATGACTGAATAAACTGAATAAACAAACTGACCTTAAAGGACAACACAATGTCATACTGTTTTACTTTGTTTATATGTGGCGGACCCTGCCACCTGTCTAGCTTCAAACAGTGTTCTGGGACCTTATTTTCCACTTCCAGGACAGCTTGTTTATTCAGTCATGTTAATAAATATTTCTGAGTATGAGTTTGTTTTTTATACCAAAAGATAATGTAGAATTATAGCATTCTGGAAATGTTAAAGTTTAATTACACTGGATATTTTAAGTGATTTATGTGGATGCACACCCATCATAGGTCAAGACATTGCTAAATTTGACTTGTAAGAGCCAGAGGGGCGACTAAATGAAGAGCAGACTGGGAGCAGAAAGACCAGTGCTGGACTTTTTTTTTTGGAAAGCACAGCGATTCTAAGAAACAGTTCAGCGTATAACCCCATAAAATCACAGTTTACACTTGAATTCGTGCACAGATTTAACAAACAAGTATCACTCTCACAGCTATCATTCCTCTCATCTGAATCTTGGCATGGAAGTGAATAATTTTTTCACAACATGTTGAGCTGTTTCTTTAGAGCCGACACACTGCGCATCACATTCTTCTTCTTCTTCACAACAACATTAATTTATAATTTTACTGTTAATCCTGCGTGACAACTGAATGAACCTTGAACCTAAGGAACAGAAAACTCAAAGGATGTCCCACAGCCGCAGTGTCATTTTCCTAGAAACCAATAAGTGCAGTCAGGTGATTAATGGCTGTATAATCAAGCTGAACCAAGGCCGAGGCCGTCACACCCCCTCCCTTCTGTAGGTTATCCATCATACATCACTCCTCTGCACTGATGAGGACAGTAAATTTACATTTATATTTGTCCCCTCTGTCCCATCCTCACTCACATCAGGAGGCTTGAGCTCAGCAGTTTTAGATGTAACATCAATATCCACCATAAATATGAGCACTCAACATGACGGAAGTGCATTTTGGCTCTGTGAGCATCTGCTCTAAATGACGGCCCAGTTGAAGGCAGATGTACCTTCTTCACCTTTCAGTTTTTGTTCTATCCATTTTGATGTCGTGGGAGTGGATGTAATCTGTAAACTTTTTTGTTTTCAGAAGAGGATTATTATTGTCGCTCTCTTCGGAGAAAACATGTAGTTACATAACACATGACATCATTCTTTCCTCCTGGTTTTTATTAGATTATTTTATGATACTGTAAATAGTAACATGGAAATCCAAGATTATTGAAAACAGTGTTTGTCCAACAGAAAGATGAATTCCATGTCAGAGGTTCAGCTAACTCAGCTAACATATGATGTAAATAAAGAATATTTACAGAGTTTATGCAGGCAAACATCAACGCTCAGCCTACAGAGACTAGTGCGACAAACATTACGACTCAGAGCCAACAGACGAATGCAGGGTGGAGGTATTAAGAGATCCATGGGTCATGTATTAAACATTTCTCTAGAGGTTTATCTTATTCCAGAAACAGGATAAAATATAGAAACTTACTGAGAAAAATAAATATTACAATAGAATCAGATGGAATAGATGGGATTATTATAATATCAGCCACAGTGAAACAAGACTAAGAGTCCACAGCCACGCTAGCAGCTCAGTGAGGCTGTATTGAGTTAGAGTAGTCAGATTACTTTTTTGTTGTAATGACCAAAGTGACATGCTAGTTTTGCAATCCAAGTAATCTGCTATGTGGTTATGTTTTCGAATAAGTAATCAATTACTGTAAGAATGTTACCATAAGTTACTCTCATACTTCTTAGCAGGCAGAATGCAGTCACCCCTCGGATGTGTAAGTGCGGCTGTGTAGTGTCAACAAGTAACAAGCTACTTCTTATTGGTAGTAACTTTACCCAACACTAAATGTTAAACGCTAATGCGTGACATTAGCGTTTAGCTCAGATGTTTGGCAGGTATAATGTCTACCATGTCTGCCATCTTAGATTAGCATGGTTGCTAATTAGAACAAAAAAAAACAAAATACAGCTGAGGCTTCATAATAACAGTACACATATGACATATTCACACATATTCAGTCACATCACATGATATCCTCAGATTCAAATCTTAGTTAGCAGTACGCTGATTCTGGTTCAGCACCAGGAGACACTGATGTATGTTTAAATGGACGGACTCTAAATCGCCCAGTGGACGGCAGAAGTTGGTCCTCACTGTTTAAGACGCCGGAGGATACTGGTACAGATACTGTAGGCAAGTCTGAGCGTGCTCTTGTCGTGGGTTGCTTGAAAGTGAGTATGCCACAGGTTGGCCAATAATCTTTGCACAAGTTGGATGTGATTATAAAGTTTAGCTTCAAGTTCAAGTTTCACAGATAGGCTGCTGAGCCAGGCTGTACTGCAGTACAGCATGAATCACTGATTAGAAAAACAGAGAGATAATCTGGCTAATAGCTTCAAAAGATCTGAGTCTGCGAAGAAAGTAAATGTAGTGCTGTAACTTCTTACAAATAAACTGTATGTGAGGAGTCCATGATCTGACACGACTTCCAGGTATTTATGTGAGGATACTTAAATTTCTCCATTGTGAATTGTCACTGGAGGCAGCCGACAATCAGGAGAAAGGCCAAAAATGATTTCTCACAGCCCTAATCCAAATAATACTGAAAAAAAATACTTGATGGTGGTGCTACACGAAAAGAGACGGGATCACCAAAGTGATTGCAATTCATCCTGAGGGGAACATTAAGGTCGATATGTTCATGGCAGCCAATCACATCTTTCAATCTGCACCACAGTGGTGGACCAACAGACCAGCTAACACTGCAGTCCCCAGAGCAACACTGCCTCCTCGACTACAACTAAAAGTCAAAGGCCATAAATGTGATATTTATATTTTTGTCTGTGAATCATTTGAGCAGATTGACAAAATATATTTCAACAAATTCGTTCAATCTAAATTTAGGTTTAAAATCTGAGGGCTCTGAAAGTAAAGCGAGGAGAGTTCCCATCACAGTGTGCCCTCACTTCTCTGCCTTGGCAACACGTGGAATTACACAGTTTCCCTCTCAGTGGCACATTTCACTTGTTTTGAAGTAAATGAGGCTAAATCACATGTTAAACTTGAACTTCTCTCTCTTCATGCACGGCTGTTTGATGACATCTTCTCAGTAAAGGCCACGGAGTGATTAGTGAAATAAAAGTTGTGGCGTGTTGTTATCACGCTGGCTCACATTGCACAACCTATTCTCTGTGGATTGACAGCTGATGAAAAAGCATTACTCACTCTAACTGTCCAAATGAACATTAGGTAACAGAAATAGTCATGACATACATATTTATGAGAACATTACAAATGCCAGAGGTCTGCAAAAGCGGGACATTGACGCAACAACTTGCCATGTCTTTGGTACAGATTGTGAGATTTTCACTTCAAGTATGAAATGTAGTTCTGTCTGTGATTCAATGCTGCTGGTGGCGGTTCCTTTATAAAGCAGCTCCTATGAGACAACTGAAATGAAAAACCATCAGTAAGGACTGTCAGACCACTGTGCACATCATCTAAGGAGTCTAGTCTATTCTCTCCAATGCAGTCTTGCTCATGTCTTCTGACCTCATTAAAGCCACAGAGTCCTGCAGGCGGGTAGTCAGGAGGAGGAGGAGGGTTGTTGTGAAAACATGGCCTGTATCCAGACAGATGCAGCACAGTTCATAATGCAAGCCAGCTGTCAGCAGGGTGAGAAACTGGAAATCAGCCAAGCAGCCTTCAGTGGCACAACAACCCAAACATATTTTGACTTCTGCCATAGCGGCACATGCACACATTTGCATCACTGGACATTAACTCAAACACACAGAGCAGGACAAACATGTTTTAATTGCTGACTGCAAAATACAAAAAGCAATTTGACATTTCGGTGCTGTGATTTTCCGGCTAATTGTCTTTTTAACACTTTGTTTCTTGTTTTTAAATATTATCATATGAAATGTGTGGTAGATGGATTCTGTTACAATTGGACAGAGCCAGACTAGCTGGCCAGTTGCCCCATATTTTCTGTTTTTGTGCTTAGTTAAGCTAACCAACTATTGCTACAGCCAGCAGGCAGCTAGCTTAGATTAGCACAAAGACTGAAAAGTGGCACAAAAAAACAGTGCTGCAATTTTCTGGCTAATTGCAGCTTTCACGCTTTGTTTTTTCTAGAGATAACAGATGACTTGACTAGAAAGTGAATTTTGTTACCATTGCTAACTCAGCTAGCTAGTTTCCTATTCCCTGTTTTTGTGCTAAGCTAAGCTAACCACCTGCTAGTTCTAGCTTTTTTTTTTGATGAACAGGCATGAGAAGATCAAAACCAACCTGTCTGTTCGAACAATGCCAGCCAGCAGGCTATAAACTCAGTTTAGCACAAAAACTGTAAACAGAGAAAGAGCTAGCTATCAGTGCTGCAATTTCCTGGCTAATTGTCTTTTTACACTTCAGTTTTTCTACCGATTATATGAGATATATAACTGTTTTTTATTATAGTTAAACAGAGCCAGACTAGCTTAATGTCCCCCCTTTTCTGTTAGATAAGATAAGACTTTATTAATCCCTCAGTGGGGAAATTCAATTCTCCCCCTACTTCCAAGCTAAGCTAAGCTTACCACCTGCTAGCTGTAGTCTTCTATTTTCCAAACAGATGTTTAAGTTGCATCTCTCTGCCACAAAGCCAATGAGCGTATATTTCCCAATGTAAAACTAACTCAATGCTTCCCTCTTCAATCACAGTATGACAATATGTTGTTATGTGATCATCAATGCTACATTTTTTATTAAAGTTTGTAAATCATTTTTAAATAATGAGGTGTTTTTGATCATCTCAAAACGTTTCCAGTCTTTTGTTGCCCCTGTCCCAACTTGTTTGAAATGTGTTGCGGGCATCGAATTTTGAATAAGCGTATATGTACAAAAATCTATTAATTTGGTGAGGTTAATCATTAAACGTATTGTCTTTGTACTGTTTTCACTGAGTGTATGTCAAAAAGGAAAGCAAAGTATCACATCCTCTTTTATTTGTTTTACACAGCCGCCCAACTTTTTGGAATCGGGGCTGCAATTAGCCAGTTACATCCCTCAGGGACAGCATTTTATATTATCCTCAATATTTTTAAAAATAACACAAAATAAGGAGCTTAAACCAAAGCCAAAGCATTTCGAATGTGATGTGTCTGAGCAGAGATTACAAAATAATAACACTGTAATGCAGTATTCAGGGACTGGAGAATAAATATTGTGCTTGTGTAGTTTTTTGTGCTCATTAGGAGGTAGGCAGATTAGTCCGCAAGAAAAAATGCTTTAAACCACCGGATTTTTATTTCTGACAACATAAGCCAACTAAGAGGTGTTTTTTTCTCTGTTTACAGCTGAATTAGATGTAAAAATAAACTCAGGAAATCCATTAAAAAGGTTAGACAGGGGGCAGTTAAGTGCTCAGGGGAATATTTTCTAAGAATCATGATTATTTTTATGTGTGTGTTTGTGTAAGAGGAAGAGTTTTATTTGTGCTCGTCAACAGGCGCACAGCTCCGTGACAATGACAGCCGAAACAGGAAGGAATTGTAATAATGACCCTGCATTAAACCCCAGAAAACGTCCACACACTACAGAGAGCAGAGAGCTGTGATTAATAGAGGCAGCAGCAAGAGAAGTCTTTTAAATCCCTTAAAGCTCGCCACAAGTCTGTTCCTACAGCAGAAGATTATTACAGACTGACACTGGCATGAAACAAATGTGTTTAATTTAAAGTAGAGCTCTCCCTCTCGTGATCACTGCAGCGACGGGCTTTTTCTCTTGATTGTGGTTGTTATGGTTGCAGTACGAAGCCCTGGGACCCTGGATAACCATTATCATGACACGGATGCCAGGTACTAAATCTGATGGTATGGTTGCAGTGGCATTGTGGATTTGCACATGAGTTACCCAAATGCATCTGAAGGCCAAATAACCTCAATTTCATCCCTGGGAAAACTAAAAATGAGGGATTAAAGGTACAGGCAGGGTGAGCAAAGTATTTTCTTAAACTGGCAATAGACAACTTTTTTTGCTGTGACTTATGCTGAAGTAAATACTGATTGCACAGTGTAATAGCTGTAGAAAAATGACACCATCCCTTTTACCGTAAAAATAAAAAATAGTGGACAGAGCCATCTTGACGTCACCCATAGGTTTCTGAAGAGCCCAAAATGAAGCTCAAAGCAGGCCGTCGCCATCTCAGCAGCATGTGAGTCCAAATGACTCCCGGCTAATCAAAAATGGGCAAGAGGTGGAGTGTGGATGGAGCTGAAGCGAGCCTAGTTAGGTAAACAAGCCCACCTAGCTGGAAGCTACCAAGCTAGCTGAAAGCTATCTGTGTTTACACCGAAAGAGAAGAAAACTTCCCTCACATTAGGCGTGAGGTTGATCACTGGACCATTTGTTTATCTTGTTTATCTTGCAATCTATACATTTAAAATATACGTCACTGTTTTGTTTACAGCTTGTTTCTACTCCCAAGTGGACAAAAATAATGAAATGCAGCTTTAAGTAAAGGTAAAGTATAATTGACTTATTGTTAGGTAATTCGATTCTTCAACCATCTAAGAACTAAAGTCAAATAATATATTAAAGCCTTGAAAGATCAGTATTTACTAATCTGTCTCTGAGAGCCAAATATACAGGCAAGGTGAGCAGTGTGTGTGTCTATTTTCTTTGAATTACTATGTAACTACTATATTACTATTACATTTTTTTTTACATTAGAGTGAAGGATAAAAGTAGGTGTGTCTGCTTGTCTTTTGACATGTCACAGTAGGAAAAGCAAAGGTGTAGATAATAGGAAACTTGAACACAGTGCCGCCATGGTTAATGTTAATAACAACACCTGTACGTTTCCTACTAAGATGTAAAAAAAAAAGTTTTTTCCTGTCTGTAAAAGCACCGTCCTACTTCTTGAAGCTGACCTGTGCACCACTGGAGGAGTGCTGCACTGCCACACTGAGCTCTTTCACCTCTGCAGCTGACGATGTTCCCAGGCTGAGTCTGACTGAATGTCCAGTCCTGGCTGAAAGACGGGCACATGGGAGAGCACCTGAGGGCCAACTGACACCTGAATAATAGATACATCCTCCGGTACCAAAGTCACTGACTCATTCACTCCCTCATCATACACTGCCATCAGCACCATCAGCCATTATATAACAACTGCAAAGGCCACGTCCAGCTTAACAGGGGGCAGTCTGTCTGTCTGCGGCTGCTGCTGCTGCTGCTGCTGAGTTGGCTTTTTGTGCTGACTTCCTACTGGTGCATCGTAGGATTGAACAAAGCGCACAGAGTGACAGTTGATTAGACAGGAGGAAAGTCTAAAACCTGTTTATCAAATCCTCTTACTCACATTGGAGTCACTGCAGTGCATTCATGTGTGAGGCCTGTCTGTCTTACGCAACCAGGGCAGTGAGGTATTGTTTTGGCTGGCACTGTGTTTTTGCCGACCCGTGTTTAGGGGGGATGAGAAGAGGCAATGACGTCATCCCAGTATCGGATAGTCAACTACTGTCGCTAATGATGGGAACCGAGAAGGTGTGCCTGAGTGTTAAATTTAGATGCTGCAGAAAGCATTGATGTGGCCATCAATCGAAGAGGTGGTCGCTCCATTACATCAGCAAAGTCACAAGTGAGTTGTCTGGCAAGTGGACACACACACACACACACACACACACACACACACACACACACACACACACACACACACACACACACACACACACACAGGAGCAAAGAAAGACACAGTATACACAGTACAGTTTCCATTTCCTTCCTATCCAGTGAAAAGCAGTTTCTGATCCACTGAAGGATTAAGTTTTCCTTTATGAGTTGAGATAATTCTCTCACAGCCGAAACTCAGAAACTGTGTCTTCAAACCAGCTGTCAGGACTTTCATAAGGCTGCAATGGGCAGTGTGAGAAAACAGATGTGTTTCCTGAACATTAAAGCATGTAAACATTTTCTAATAGACACCCAAAAAAAGTGCGGAAATGGAAATGAGCATTATGTTGGACCTTTAATGCTTCTTCCACAACAGGAGGATGGCTGGTTGTGTCTTCATCTCCAGCTGACAAGCAACCTCCTGAGTGTGTATTACATTATTCACGACCTGGAGTTGAATAAATAAAGGGCCCACAGTAAACAGCCCTGATCTAATGATGCAACGGGACACTTGAATCAGAAAAGCCAAAGGACACTGCGTTCAACTCTTTCTCGCCCTGCCACCCTCCCTTCTCCTTTATCCACGATATCCCCTTTCAGCCTGTCTTCCTCTGCTCCTGCTCGTGATCCGACCGACTGCTTTCCTGTTTGGAGGGTTGCTACATCAGCATTTAATGCTTGATGTTTTCACGCCACTCTTCTCTGGGTAATGACTTCAGAGGTATAGCTTCTCCATTACATTACCTTCCTGTATCATATAGCACTCACCCCATTACAATGTAATGTTTCCATATTTAGCACGCTGAGATTTTGGAAACCTAAGTGCGATTTTATTTAGACGCACTGGGAAAGCCTTCCTTATTCCATTCTGTTATTGCAGCATTTTATTCACATTTCAAACTGTTTTACTGTGCTATATTTTGCAATGATAAATGTCCCTGCTTCTTGTTGTTAAAATGAGCAAAAAACGAGTCTCCACATGGCACCATCGGTATAAAAGGGTATTCAGGACTGCACCCGTTTACTTCCACGCATGCTTTCCTCTCAGCCTCATTACTGCACTCCACTCCAAAACGCAGATGCAATTTTCTGTCTCCCCTGGAGCACAATCATTGCCGTTTGACTGGAGAGCTGTAGAGAAGACCTCTTCATCCAGGCTTGATGTGCCACTAGTGGCCACAGACACAGGCACTGACAACTGAAAAGTGATGAGAAAAAAAAACGGAGCCAAGTGCTCGGCAAACAAGCCCTGCAGGTCAGTGTTTTAACCTGTCCACTCTGGTTTGATGGGCTCTTAGTAAAAATAATGAGAGGGACTCCGGGATGTGCACAGTCTCAGTCATTTGCCAGAGACTGTAAGTCCTCTCTGCCAAATAATGGGCTCTGTGTTGACTGCTGCTGCCTCGCCTGCTGCACCTCTCTGACACACTCCCAAAATGGCTCTGGAGCGAGGAGATAGAAAGAGACGCTGAGGCAGAAACTGATCATGAGGAGAAAACACAGACGGACATGTGGCATGAGGGCTGAATACAGGACGTACTGTAGGCTTAAGCAGAAGCACATACATCCTTATCACAAGCCATATTTTTGAATTCTGACACAGGAAGCCAAACGTTTTCAAGGCAGTGAGTCACTGACTATTTAGAGTCTTTTCCTGCCTTCTCCAGGGGAGCTCGTCTTATTGGCCGGGTGCAGGGGCACGGCTCTTATTGCAAAGACAGAGGATTATCGTTGTTTTCCCACATAGTTAATTAGGAGAGAATCATCTGTTTCCTTTGGGAACAGCCAGCATGCATCAACTCCTTTATCGTTGCCCTGAGGAAGGAATTAACAGGTATTAGAGACACATCCTGGGAAATGCCTTGTTGTCCAATAAATCTCTCTTTCATTTGCTCTCTCTTCAGAATATCAACAAAATGACATCCTTTGTTTTGTCTGTCTTTATGGTGCACCTGATTGCAGATTTAATATTTCCCAGATGCAGCTTTAAATAGATCTTTAATGGGTCCTTGCCTTGACAGTTTCACCTGACAGAGGTAATTATGGCCAGTTATTGCAGCCCAGCTTGTAACTGCATTAGTGACAGCTTTAATTAGTGAGAGAAAACAATGTGTGCCCTGCCTCCTGATTACATCCATTGTTGATGCTCACAGTGCCTTGGCACAGGCTGACACCTGCAGCACTTTCTCTTCTCCTGATTTAGAGTAGTGGTCTTCGCCGTCGAAGGCTCACATGGCTAAAGCACGGCCTGTTGCTAAGCAATGGGAGAAGAAGACGTGCCAAGATTACAAACAGCTTTGCTTCTAGTGAAGCATGTGCCATCCATGTGGGCTTTTTCTCCGAGATATGATTGTCGAGTGACCTTGTTTCATCTCTGCACTTCTGATCAAACACAAAACTGAAAGCGTTGCCATGGAAACCAAGAGCAGTCCAGACGTAGGCTAAACAAAGATTACGGTTATATATGTATTTTTATCTTTCCTCTCGAGACCATTCCTGCAATCTGCATGCCTCCGATTTTTGTCGAGCCAGACGGAAGTGAGACCACAAGAAGGGCAACTTGACCCCTGATGAGCCAAAGGGCTTACTTAGCTACAGTTACCTGCGTCAGACACACTACACTACATTATTAATGTCTTTGGTGCAAGCTCTCCCAGTGTTTACTTGCATGATCAACAGCAGATGTAAAACAATTACACTTCAGCCTATTAACACCTTTAAGTGAGAAAATGAACCATGAATTCATCTGGAAGCAGTTTTTAATGTGTAGCAAACAAATGGTGATTCCTCATCGTGTGTGCTTACAAACCATTCAGTATTTTACATTTGAATTAAATTAAAGTGGCTATTACCAATATTATTATATAACAATGTATCAGGTGGCTGTGTAAATAATGTGACAATGTGAAAGGTGCCATTAATAGTGATGAACCTACAGAACCACTGATTGCAGTGGGTCAGTCTTTACCATAAGACCCCTATTCATTTGTTCCGAGGCGCAAGCAACTGGATCTGCAAGACATTGTGAGATTCCAGGCAACGCAATACCGACCAATGTAGTGAAAAACTTTAAAGATGCTGTAAGGGTTATCGTCGTTTAAGCTAACTTCCTGTCCAGTTTGCAGTCCCTGCTCTCCACGTCATCACATGAATGAAGCGCTGAACAAGACTGGCACTCAGGAGAGCGCATACCTCTGCTAAGGCCTAACATTACCCTTTAGTTCAATCAAGCCTGATCCAATATAAAAAAACACAACATATTTAAATCCGCTAGATCCTGATTTTTATTTGGATACACAATTAAATTGTACTCACTCTTAGATACCAGTCATGTAAATACGCCTGCATTTTTTTTCATTTAGATCTATTATTCCCTGAGAAATTAGTGAATATGTCAAAAAATTGTTTGCATTGTTTAAGAAAGTGAGAAAAAATTCCTGGATCCGTCCCTTTATCCGGATCCACCCCATCCTCCATCCAAGTTTTGTAGAAATCCCGTCAGTAGTTTTTGTGAAATCCTTCTGACAAACCAACCAACAAACGGACGCAAAAACTTTACCTTCTTCACTCTCATCAGCAGCTGTATTCAGCAAAAAAACGCCCTAAGACAAACCCACTGTACTCTATACAGACAGGTAGCAACTAGCTAGCGGAGCATCTAGCTTCTGAGGAGCCAGATATTTTCCTCAGCAGTTGGTAGAGACCACAAACTGAGATAAGAGACTCCAAATAAATGCTAATGTTGATCTACATATCCTGGATGTTTAAACATGGAACTGTTTGCAAACAAGTTCATCATACCAACTTCAAAGTTGGTGATATGTCAAAGTTGTGTTCACAATGTGTTTCCCCTGCGCTCAAGTGGCCCCAAAAAAATGACAAAATACAACATGTTCACAAATGCAATTCGACAACAAGAGTGATCACAGGTATGTGCAAAAATAAACTTTTGTATTTGTGTCATGTTGTGGACCCAGCTGCAGCTCTGATGCGTGCAGCCAGCATGTAGTCGAGTTGCATCCAATTGTGAATGTTGTGTAAACCATTCAGCTCGGAGACAAGAGTGTGTGTGTTTACCGTGTCAGCAGAGAGGCCAGGTGGAGCACAGACTGCGCCTGCTGAATGTAAACATCATTTACATCTGTGTGACGGGCTCTAAAACTGAGAAGATAACGCTGGTAATCCTCTCAGGCGGAGAATGAGGTTAATAACTGAGAGTGTGGTATAACCCTTGTGTTATGAAATATGATCAGGTCATTTCAGGCGAAGAAAATACTTCCTGGTTCTTAATGTGATAAGAGTCACGTAACAACGCTGCCGCCACTTAGCGATTAATAAGTGGAGGAGTCAGGGATCTCTGCCTGCCTTGACTGACAGCTTTGAGGAGAAAGACAGAAGTAATGTCACATTTTTAAGAATTATGGAGCAGGGAACTAAATCTGGTGAGTGATGTCCGTCTGCCGGAGCCTGTGTTCATGGAGAGTCATTGAATTAGTTTATTGAGACATCGATCTGTGCTAGAAACCCCGTCTGAGCAGGTACACAGAGATAAACAAGAGACGGCAAGGCCACCTCAGATTTGCCACGGAGCCAAAACAGTCAACGAAAGGCCGCAGGCAGTTGCCAGGCAACACTATCCCTATCACAGCAGGAAGTGGAGTCGAACAGAACATTAATCACTCTCAGCTCCATCTCACAAGAGTCACTGTGCTACAATGCTGCCGGTCAGACAGAGGTTTCACAAGTCACTCTGGTTCATATTTCCTGGTATTACACTCAAGGCCTGGCGAGAAATGTCTGCAGGTATTCTTACATAATTAATGGAATACATTTCTGAGAATTAATATTTATAATTAGTCCATTTTTGTCCCACTTTATTTCTCAACTCAAGTCTGAGTTTGAAAAAGGAGGAAGTTTACCGGCTAAAAGCACTGTTTGTTTACCGAGGGAAACCTGTTTCAAAGGATTTTCATGCTTGTGCTTGGAGAATTTATCTGGCACTGAATTTCCTTTAAAACAAATCACGAGGGATGTCGGCCTGCAGTCGAGCCTGCTTCAAATCCGTTTGCTTCACCTGCCAAAGCACATTTTTTTAAGGCAAACCCAACTCCGACAGAGTTTCTGCAATTATGTATATTCCACCTGGGTTGTCTGTCTCTCACAGGTGGCACCCAGACAGAGAAGAGTCTGAACATGATGTCTGCTAAAATCAAATGACATTTGAAGAATAATGAGGCACAAAAGGTCACAGGTCGGCTTTTTCTCCGTGGATCACTCTGCTCTTGTTGACCACATGAAATAATTCCAATGAACCTGATATATGTAATATCTCTGGAGAGGGTTGCACTCATTCATATATCTTTCTATAATGAGACAATAATTCATATGACATTAAAATGATCCCCTGTTGCTATAATCTTCATTTATTAAATGATTTCTGGTGGCATTCTGAGTAGGAGGCTACGCTGGTGTAGCAGCTTATTGGCAATGCGCAGGTTCTCACAGCTTTGCCAAAGCCAGGCTTGCTCGTTCGCTGCAGCAGATCTGTGAATTGAGGAAAACCCGAAAAAAAAATCTCTAAAAGCAGCATGTGGGTGGATTCACTTGAGTAAAAAATGACAAGGTTTTCCCTGCTCAGTCGGCGCTCATAAACAGACCTAATCAAACACATAAACAGAGTCTGCAGACTGAGCGAGAACGAGCTATGTGAGGAAATCATTGTTGGAAAGGCTGGACAGGTCGCTGGCCGCACGCCTACCTGAAGCACTCATCCACAGAATAATGTACTGGTGTTAATATTAAAGGCAGATTATGCTACCTTGGCTAATCAGCAAGTAAATACCCACAGAAACAATATTAATTAAGGTTGTCACTGCAGCTTTCAAGGCTTTAAACTGAGCTGCCAGTGAAACAATTTAATAGTTTCTGAAGTTGGCTGCTTTTTGTGCACGTTTCAGTCACAAGGCCTGAATATAAAACGGCTTAATTGCTGCTGAATCACCAACCTATCAATCACAGACAAACTGACAACAGATACGACATGTATAACTCACTCTCGGATAATTAATCAGCCAAAGATAGCCCAGTTTATGAACAGGAACCTACTATCTGTACGATGACAGGATACAAATAGTGGCAGGAGTCAGAACATGTAGTGAGTGTTAACATATTCAGCTGTCAGATTGCACTGTGAGGATGAAAATGTGTCACAGCTTAGTATGGCCACATTCAGCTACATGTAAGTGAATTTTACAGGAAGCGTAAAAGAACATCCGACCACCTGGGTGTTTGTCTCACCTCCTCATGCCAAATATTTAAAAATTATACATTCACAGAAATTCAGGAAACATCGTTTTAGCTGCATCACCTTCAGGAGACCATGAGAGAGCAATATGATGTCTATTTATCAGAACACAAGGAGAGTGATACAATGATCAAGATCTATATTTGGTGCATGTATTTAAAGGTGTTAAGATATAAATGAATATGTAGTTTGACTATTTGAAGTAATGATGGTGCTGAGTCAGGTGTCTTCAAAGTTTTTAGGCTAAGGACCTCTTAGCTGATAGAGAGAAGGGTAAGGCAGGCACGTAGGGCGGCATATGTCGCCACAACGAGTCGGCAGCAGTTGTAGCATGACTAATGTTAGCATGTTAGCCTCACCAAGACATTTTTCTGAAGTGGAGGGTTTGCCAGAGTCTCTTGCTGGATAAGTTACAAAACACTCAAAAATTAACGAAAATTATCAACAGAATGTGAAGGAATATCAGTTTTGCCCACATGACGTCTATGCATGCTAACCAGCTAGCCCCGACTCGTCCTGGTCCAAAACTCCTGTGTTAGCAATACTATCTCCCAGTTTGTACTGCTAGCTGCACCGCAGTAAGCGGTTACTCTGGTGATATGCTGCCCCCTATTTGTTGTTCATATAAATTTGACAGGTGGCCAATTCTTACATATTGCACCTTTAAATACATATATATGTTTTATTGAATTCACCTTTGCTAAAGAATATGTTGGATTTATGTTAATGTGTATTTTCAGACACATTTAAAGGGTAACTCCACCAAAATATCTCCAAAACATTTTTGGGGATCCAGAGGAAGCTGTATGTAATCTGATTAATTGCCTCCAGTGATGTCACTCAGTGGCTAAAATGCATTTTAGGTAATGAAGGCGTAAAAAAAGGCAACGATAATTTGTTTATCATTTGAGAAGCGGGCTGCTTCTCAAAACCTGAAGCCTACACTACCCACAATGCAACTCTCAATGACATCACTGGAGGCGATTATTCAGATTAATTGCAGCTTCCCCTGGAGCCACAAAAAAGGTTTTATAATACTTTTTCCACATAAGCAGTACCTACCCAACACCTGTAAACACCTTAATGTGTAAAATTGGTGGTGTTACCCTTTAAATGTGTCTGAAAATACACATTAACATGAATAAAACATCTTCTTAGCAAAGATGAACTCAGTAAAAACATATATATATATATTTAAAGGTGCAATATGTAAGATCAGAGGAGTTACCCTTTAAATTGTTGGAAAAAAATGAAACTTAATAATATTAAACAATAACTTTTTGGCCCCCCTGCTGTAACTCCGAGGACTAGGTGCTAAGTGAAACGTCAAAGGGTCACCAAAGTTGTTGTTTTTTCTCTCCTGGGAGCAAAACGTGTCGATCTGACCATTTTGTTGTTGGATTGAGCAGAGTTCGGTTACCACAATAGACTAATTAATGATGATGATGTAACATTATATATATGAACTATCTCTTATCCTACACTAATATCATCCTTTAAATGTGCTTCTGAATGGCGGTGTTACATTTTCTTGACCCGCCCGCCCCCCCTTCACTTCTCCACAGGGTTTGTCAGCTGTGCGTCTTCGGTGCGTCTTTTCGGTAAACAGCGCCTTCTGGGTTTGAGCGCACTGCTGCCGAGAAAACACGTCAACCACTGCAGCAGCAGCAGCAGCAGCAGTACTGCACGCAGTCCGCAGAAGGCCCATAAGGAGCCACAGGGAAGCTCTTCAGCCAGACTGCTCTTTCTTAATTATCTCCATGGCTGCTGATGAGAGCCGACGGGAGCCGGAGCCGCTCAAACTGCGCCAATTACCTGCGGAAGGCGGACGCGCGGCGGTGTGTACACGGAGCAATATGCTGCGTTGAGAGCAAAGACAGCTGATTGAGACAGAAAGTCGCTAAATCGGTTGATTGTCAGTCGTTAAAAGGACGCGCGTTGTCTGCTCTTTACGTAATCGTTTCTGCGTAATTTTGCACCGGGTACTGGATGGCGCGTGGAGCGGGATTATTTTGGCGAGGATATCTGTAGTGCTCTCCCTCCTCCCCTGCATCCGCTGTTGTCCTCAACTGCAGACACAGACTCATCCAGACGGGGACTATCTGTGTGCAGCAGCACCGTAAACAGACGAGGAGCTGTTTTTAATCAGATCCAACATCGCTGCATCCCGGTTTGAAGGTAGGCGGCTCTCCTCGGCTTCCTTCTCCATCTCTCGGCACGCGTTTCCATGTTGTGCTCGTTTGTTTTCGATCAGAATGGTGCAATGCAACGTTTGCACGGCTCCTCCACACACGGGCAAGGAAGGACATCTCAGAACATGACATAACGTGAACAACTGCATGATTTCACACCGTGGTGTCTTTTATTTACGTTTCCTTCTTCATGTTTTAGTGTAACACAGTATTTTCTCTGCCTGAGAGAAAGGGAGGGAAAAAGGGACGAGGAAGAAAATCAATGCGTGCCTTGCAGGAGGAGTGTGAATGCACATGGGTGAGCGTGAGTACCGGGTGTGTGTTTGTTTTTACGCATTGTGCAGAGCAAGAAAGTTTATACAGTGTAGGCTGCAGGATGTATGTGTGAGGGAGCTGTGGGCAACACAGAGACAGAGCTACTGTACATGTCACACTGCATGTTCACATGGGTGCAGAGGTGGGAAGTAACTGAGGACATTTACTCAAGTGCTGCATGCACAATACAAATACTTTACAGCTTCTGTATTTGCATATTATCATTTTACTGGCAGAGGATAATCTTATTAAATATGTACTTCTAGAGTTTTAACCACCCAACACATCTATAAACAAGTTACACCAAGAGACACAGCAATAAAACGCATCGTCCCAAATGAATACATTCACTTCAGTAAATAGAAGCCAACACTTTGTTTGTTGTTTATTCACGATTGAGCAGAAATGTTAATGATATCCGTAGTTGAAAAATAAGCATTTACTATATGTTTGGTGTCAAGGGATCATACTGCTGTATTACAGATGGTACCAGCATGTGAAACAGCAGCAACAGCACCAGTTAATCCAGCGTTTGTCCCATATTAACAGACTTGTTCAGTGTGGGAGTGACAGCAAGTTCATGTGTTTTGAGTTGTGGAGGTGTGGCAGCCCCTTTGTTTACATTTGCAGCACAGATTGTGTCCATGAAGTAACATTTTAAATGCAGGATGTTTCATTGTGGTGTTGTTTTGAATACTTTCCCTCCGTGCCGCGTGTCTATATTTACAATATGTTTGTTTTTCACAAAGCATGATATTCACTTCCTATCTATCTATCTATCTATCACAGCCCAATCAATACTTGATTTTGGGGCCAATGCTGATACAAGGGAATAAAACATTATGCTATCGGTATATATCCAATATATACACATATTTTGTACTGATCCCTAATATGTGGTTATCAAACACCGGTGACAAAGCTATGTTAAAGGGTTGGGGTATTTTACAGTTTGACAATAAACTTTAGCGTCTAAAATGACATCAGTGCACTGAAACAGTATATGTGACTTGGAATTAAATAACTATAAGTACACCAAACATCATTCTCTGCATTATAATCTGGAAAAAAGATTTTATATCGACACACATCATATCTATCTATCTATCTATCTATCTATCTATCTATCTATCTACCTACCTATCTATCTATCTATCTATCTATCTATCTGTCTGTCTATCTGAATATTGAATTCACTGGGCCTAATGTTAAACCACATGGAGCCCCATCTTTCCCTTTTTTTTAACATTATTTTTTGAATGAAGCTTAAGTTCGTCTTCATTCTTGGACTAAAGCTTGTTTCAAGTTTCTTCATTCTCTGTTGCATTGGATTTGCCAACAAAATGTGGTCAAACACTTCATCAAACACTTGTGACGAGTGACAAACTTGTGAATGAGGCAGGATATTTTACAGTTTAACAATGAACTGTATTGTCTAAAATGACATCACACTCAGTGCATCTATCTATCTATCTATCTATCTATCTATCTATCTATCTATCTATCTATCTACTATTCACTACACTCTTGTTTCTGCTTTTTTCAGCCTACAGTCAACAATGCCTGGGAATCCTCCAGCTGCTCTCCCGTGCTGTTCTCTGAGAATGGGATCGTAGTAAACCTCTCTGGGATTTAGATCAACTGCTAGCATGTTGCAGCCCTCCACCAGAACAGGTGACAGCCTGTTGGAAACATTACCTCACTGGAGTAAGCGTCCGAGATGGGCCCTCTCCCTCGCCCTCTGCGTGGCTCTCCTCTGGCTCCCAGGGGCGGCGGGCTCAACCTTAAACTGCCACAAGATGTGCATCTGCGCCTCGAACATAGTGAGCTGCTCCAAGATGAATCTGACCATCGTCCCGACGGGTCTGCCGCTCTACACGGCCGTGCTGGATCTCAGCTATAATGAGATAACGCGGCTGCGGTCCGAGTGGACCCCTGTCAAGCTCCTGAAGCTCCATAACCTCCTCCTCAGCCATAATGGTCTCCATTTCCTGTCTTCAGAGGCGTTCATATATGTGAAGCACCTGCGCTACTTGGACCTGTCCTCCAACAACTTGCGGCAGCTGGATGAGTTCATCTTTGAGCCTTTGGTCAACCTGGAGGTCCTCTTGCTGTACAATAACCAAATTTCCCAGATTGACCGCGCAGCCTTTATCGGCATGCTCAACCTTCAGAAGCTCTACCTTAGCCAGAACCAAATCTCCCGCTTCCCCGTGGAGCTGGTCAAAGAAAAGTCACGCCTGGAGAAACTTACACTCCTGGATGTCTCCTCCAACAAGATCAAGATGTTACCTCTTGATGAGCTCCAGGTGCTGCCTGCCTGGATTAAAAATGGCCTCTACTTCCACAATAATCCCCTGCTGTGTCACTGTGATCTCTACACACTCCTGGCCCACTGGTACATTCGAAAGCTGAACTCCGCGGTGGACTTCAAAGATGACTACACATGTCTTCTGCCTGGGCCGCAAAAAACCCAAGTTAGAGCTTTTGAACTCAGCGGTGACTATATGAACTGCAGCACCTTCGCGGAGGCAGATCAAGAGGCTTTTCTGGAGCAAACGCTGACCATTGGCTGCGACACCAAACACAGGGGCATGTCAAAGACCTGGATGATGCCTGGTAATGTGATGGTGACGCCTGGAAGCAACCAGACAGCCAAAGTCCTGCGAGACGGGAGTCTGCAGATAAGTCCGGTGAGGTCTGAGGACGCTGGGACCTACACTTGCATTGCGATGAGCGAGGTCTTCAATGAGACCATCTACATTGTGCTGAAGGTTCACAACTTCACCATGCACGGGAACGGGGAGACCCTGAACACAGCATACACCACCTTGGTGGGCTGTCTGGCCAGTGTGGTGCTGGTTCTCATGTACCTTTACCTGACACCGTGTCGCTGCTTCTGCTGCCCCTCTAAGGGTAAGGGTCGGGGTGAGGACAGCATCCACTCGTCCATGCTCAGCGTGACACCTACCCACGAGGACCCGGCACTCAAGGCAGAGCTGAACAGACATGTGGCGTTCATAGACTCCAAGGACTTGCAAGGCCAGAACGGCAAGCTGAACCCCAACGGGGATGAGGATGATGACGAAATGGATGCAGAGACTGGCTCTCTTATGAAGGGGAAGAGGAAGAAGTCAGTAGCAGAGTCCATCAGCTCCGTCTTCTCAGACACTCCCATGGTGGTCTGAGATGAAACTGGCAAAGATGATGGATGGCACATGACTGGATGTATATGGTACAACGTGAGCCATCTTTTAGTTCCTGTAAACTGTGACTGTGACCTTGTGGGAGGAAACGGAGTAAGGATCTGTAGTTGCTGGCAAGATGAAATAAGGATCTCAAAGGGATAAAAAAAAAAACTGTCTTGTTGTCGATAGGGACAACCAGCAGGACTTTTCCAGCATTTTAATCTGTAGCACTTAATATTCATACTGTGAAGGAATGGCAGTGTACATGAACAGTCTTAGGAGAGTATAAAGTAGATGATATATTGTTGATATCAGCACTCAGGAAGTGAACATTTAAAGTGTGAGGAATACATATGATACAATGCACAGGTAGAAATGAGATTTAAAAGAAACACACAATATATTAAAAACATGGCTGGCTCATAATTGAATCCATTACAAGCACTAGAATAGATTGCATCTTAAGTTAGAGCTTAGATACATTTACCCCTCTTCTATCAACACGGGGAGACTTAGATAGACCGACCGCCGTCACCAGGCTATGAATACATCTGTCATTAGCCTTGAGTCATCTATAGAGCAGCAGCATGCCACTAACCCACATTACACGAGGACCCAGACTGATCTGTGTGATCCAAAGGAAATGTAGATTCACCCGACGTTTAGAAACCACACAAACATTATATTAAGAGGCCATCACAGGTCATCCTTTGCCGTTACGTATGTGCACTCAGATGTAGTTCATCAGACTGATCATTATTCGTGTTCATAGTCGTATGTGTAGCGATATGTATTTTTCCTTCGCTATGTTAAGTGATTAATTTACATAGAGGTATATTATAAAATAGTTGAACAGCTCAAGGCAAATCATTGTTAATAAATGAATTAAAATAGTCACAGTAGTTTAGGTGCAGTATGTAAGAATTAATTATCAACAGAGTGTGAGGACATAACAGTTCTGGTGCTATGTCCAAGATGCTATGTTAGCATGCTAACCAGCTAGCCCTGGGCCCGAAAGTCTCTTTCCCCCCGGCGGCCCAAAGCTCCTGTGCTAGTGACGTAAACACCAACACTCCCATGGTAGTCTGGCTAGCTGCACGGCTAACTGAGCTAACAAGCTAAGAGTAGCTACAGTCATGAATTGTTAAAAAAATGCAACTAGCAGTAGTTAGCAGTTACTCTGGTGATATGCTGCCCCTTTTTTGTTGGGAGTATAAATTCAACAGGTGGCCAATTCTTACATATTGCACCGTTAATCCAAAAGAAATGTTCAAAGCCTTACTCAATTAAAAACAAAGAATGACTCCTGTAGGTGCAGGGACATGTTTTGTCTCAATTCTGTATACAGACAGCTACCTGAGTCCTTACAAGGACAAATAGGCTTCTGTTTGTTGTCCACTGAGGTGCCACTTACTGCAGAGTTTGACTCCTCCTCTTGGCCAAGTCATAGCATTTGTTTTTTCTCAGTCACACTATCAGAAAGTTGAACACCAAGCCAATGGTTAAAGCTGCCAGTTTCAGTTAATTTTGTTGTTTCCTGTAAAATGTGCAGCTTGCAACCCAAAACCCTGAAATATTTCATTTAAAATTATGTAGATTTAAGTATTTGATCTTGCATTTTGCTCAGACAGAAAATTAGCAGAGTCCTGCTGATTTAAAAATGTAGCTGTTTTAGCCCTGTGGTAGGTACAAAAAGCTGCATGTCCTATCAGCATGTAAACATTAAAGTCTGCCACGTAATTAAACCTGAAGGGTCGCTTCAGATGATGAAACTGATGAATAATGAATATGATGAGGCTGTACATTTTTTGGCATGAGAGAGCTGATTTCAGAAACAGAAAACCTCTTTCAACCTTCAGATCCCTTTTCTACAATTATAATTGGATCTATTGTGAATTCAATTTACATTCAAGACACCTTGTATGATGTGTGAATTTCATTTACAAGGTTTAAAACAGGAGACTCAAACAAGAAAGGGTGATTTTGCGAATCTGTGCTGCGTTTGTATCATAATACAACAAGGCTAGCCGGTTGTAAATGCTAATTGCCTCTTTCGATGGGACGCAGATTTCCTCTGCTTTCCATATCTTTGTCTCTTGGAGCAGGAGGGGACTAGGTGTTATCGTGAGTCACAGATCCACAGAGCCATTCTCTGTGGCCCGCTCGACACTGACAGCCCAGATGTGTTTGCTTTGTTTGTGTACCGCCATCATTACGAGGCTGCCCTTCCCAGTTCAAAAGCAATCATTCAACCAGGCGATGAATGTGATGCCCTTTAAGTAGTCTGTAATTTGTTTATGAGGGAACCGCCTGGCGCTTTTATTGAACATTTGCTCTTCCACTGAGTCATGTGGTTGGAAAAGTATAACTTATAGATTAATGCTCAATGCTTTTTAGTTTCTTCCAGCTCGACAAAAATACCACAGCAATTACACAAGAAAGGACATTTATGTAAAATCACATACATCATGCAATTAAATGTCAACAGCATGAATCTGTTAAGATGTGCACATATTTGGGTGCAACGGGTTTTTACGCAAAAATCAATGTTATATTCACAGTTGCAGTGTGCACCACAGCATCTCATGTGTGGGTGAGAAAAGGAAGTCACACTTATCAGAGAGGTGGTGCGTGAATCATCTCATTCCTCACACATAGGAATACCAGGTGGAGAAATAGAGAGCTGCAAAAATACCACAAGACGCACTTAAATGCAGCCACATTTAGCACTGCTGCAGAATCTGGCCCATTTTTAAGGACCCAGGCCCCCCTAGAATTAAAATATATTACTCTGTTCTCATTGTGGGATCAAACTGAAACCCCTCAGATTTCAAGGCAGCATGAATGCCACAATTTGAAATGGCTAAAACCTCAGATTTTTGGCTGTTGAATAGCACACATTGAACTGGAACAATAATGAATAGCATGTATCTGTCCTCCAGTAACCCAGTAAAATATGCTGTGGCTAATGGGTGGGTCTGATCTGTACAGAGAAAAACTAAGTGCTATTGCGAAGGTCTGAACATGGAGGAGAAGAGTGGCTTTGTTCTCTCCAAAGCAAATCTGCCTTCCTATATATATCTATATATACAGTATATATATGTATTAAGACTCACTTTTCTGTGTTCAGTATTGATTAGTTGTGTACTGCTATGTTCTACCAGTGTACTGACTGTATTCTTGTATAATCTGATGTTGTTGATCATTTTGCATTTCGTCCGCCGCTGTGCTACTGTTAGCTGTTTCGACATTCAAGTCTTGACTTAAATGTTTATTTTTTAAGCGGGGTGGGGTTTAGTTTTTTATTGAAATAGGATGTATTTTACACTCCGGTTTAATGAAAAAATATATATTGAACATGTGTTAAAAACTGCATAGGAAGAGTGCAACTGAACGTGATACATCCTTATGGGCAGTGAGTATGTAGCCGCCAGTCATTTCCAGTCAGTATTTGACTTTGCTCATAAAGCCATAAGGAATTCAAGGAGAGAGGACGGTGCTTTATCAGATTGGTGGCTATGTCAGGATGTAGGGAGTTGTAGGTGAGTCCTACAACAGATGCTTTACGACAATTCAAGGGACAATATGTAAGCATTCGAGTTGGAAATGTTCAAAAATTTAAGGGGTACTAGGTTGTTTTGGAGAGGAAATTTAAAATCAGAATTTTTAGATTTACAATATTAATGAGGTAATAATACAAACTCAGAAATATTTATTTTTTCCATTACTGAATAAACAAGCTGTTCTCAGAGGAAAATAAGGTCCCCAGAACACTGTTTGAAGCTACAAAGGTGGCAGGGTCCGCCAAATATAGACAAAGTAAAACAGTATGAAGCTGTGTTGTCCTTTAAAGTTAGTTTGTTTATTCAGTCATGAAAACAAAGAGTTTGTTTATTTAGTTTGTTTAGGCATAGAAAATCAGTCAATTTCTTTGATTCTTTGCCCCCAAGCTCCCACTCCTAACTGCTAGCTGCACTGCTAACTGAGCTAACTAGCAAAGGGCAGCTACAGATAGCAGCAGTAAGCAGTTACTCTGGTGAGTATGAAATAGACAGTTTGCTAATTCTTACATATTGCACCTTTTTAAAGCAACAACTTTTCAAGCAACATTTTCTATAAAAGCCAGGAATGTGTGATAATCACGAGATCTCTCCACTCCTACCAATGAATTCCTGAAACACAAAGGGGGTTTTTGAAGACAGAGGCTAAATAAATCTTCTCAGGACTGTGTCAGTTTTAAGTTCTAATATAATGCAATGTGAATACGCAATTGCATTTTCAAGGTTTTTAGATTTGCAACATCAATAAGACGAAATCTTTGGTCTGTAGTAACAGCACATAAACAGTTTCCTGAATGATCATCCACAGATTGGGAAAGGAAGTAGTTTCCATTCATCTGACCATGAGGTAGCAATTACAATAAAAAACCAACTTCTTTGAGGCTGTGGGGCTAAACGCTTGCCACTTATATGGTTTGCCACTACAAGAATGGAGCTTTTAACAGCATTGAAAGCCCTGAGTTCATCGACCACAGCTTCAGAGACAAGCTGATTGGTCACCGCTATAAAATCTGAAAGGTCTCTCAGCTAAAGTGGAATGGCTTTGCATGGTACGCTTAAAGAGTTTCTCTGACTGCAGGATAGGTGCAAACTAGTAGGCAAAAAAGATAAAGAAAACTGATATATCATTTGACTTAATAAAAGATCAAGATTTACACTTTGTTCTGCCTCCATTTTTACTACTGTTTCTTTTACTATTTCCAGAAATCTTCAACAGGAACTTGATTCTGTAGTGATTTGCTTCTAAATCTTTGTGGCTCACGGAGTATTTTAAGGACAAAGCTGTAATGTTTTGCCAAATTACTATGACTAATGTTTGGGACTGCTGACAAAGTAAATATAGAGTTGACATTTTGGGATACTTTAGACACAACAAAATGTGTTTCCTTGATTAGTAACTGACTGCATCTTAGCTACGTTTTATCAGAGAGCTGTGTGGCAAGTCTGGTTTACACATATGAAGGGTGTCAAGTATAAATTCCCTGCAAGATATTATTGTAGAAAAGATTTATGATACCTAAGGTGATGTTTATTAACTGTCTCATGACCACAATATAACAGACTAGATAGGTTTACATGCAGTTTGTGCTTATGTAACTTGGTGGAAATGGTTAAATATTCATCTTGCTGCTTTTTCTGAGGAGCAACATTGATGGTTTAACACCATCTAGTGGTTAGACGAGTTAGTGTATGGCTGAACGTATACATTGATATTTATTGGTCACTTCTATTATAAAGCATTATAGCATTAATTATCAGTAGAGGAGTTTAAAAAAACATGTTTCTAGAGTATATTTCTACATCAAAAGTAGTTTCATGGATATTTTGAAAAAATGTTCTTTACCCTCGTTTTTCATTTTCTTCTTGTCATACAGTTGAATTAAACAGTCAAAATGAATCGATTTTTTTTAACACCTGAAAAAGCCTGTATGACAGGGGCATCAGTGGGCAGCACAAGTTGCATTAAAGTTGAAAAATTAAATGTCTTAATCACTGCTGCTCATTCTTTAGTCTATGCAACATGCATCAGGGGTATGGACAAGCATAACAACGGCTCCATGTATAAATCCAGTTGAAATTGTACCACAAAGTTTTACAAATTCACTTAATTTCTGTGGTATTCTGATTGAATAACTTGTCCATCATTTCTGTATCTACATGGATCTGTTGTGGCGCTTGTCTACACACTGAAACTGCAGTAGGCCAGAACGTGTGCAGGAATTTTTTCACTTTTATAAAAACGGTGCGTTTGACAGTGTCAACCTGGTTAAACAGGAACTATTCAATGCTTTCTGTTAGACTATTTGACTGATTTCTACAAACTCCAGACAGCTCCATCTGGTGTTAGAAAATCAAAAACGATTGAAACAGCCAGTTGGGGACAATTAGAGAAAAATCCCTGTAATTTCCATAATTTGAGTAAATGCGTAATGAGTAAACTAAACTGACAACATTTTTTTATTGCTCCATTAGTACAGAACCACAGTAAAATAACAGAAGACACAGGGTGGAGAGTTTCAAGAATGTTTTTATTGTTTTGCTATGAAATGACTTTTAATTTTAGCAGCATGACAAGTAGACTGAGGTATTGTTTTTACATTACACAGATAACAAACTGAGACGTTGAATCAAGTAGAAAAATAGACATCTTGCAAAAATACACACATGCGATAATATTCAGACAAATATTTATTCCTGATGTCTGTGCATAAAAACGTGAGGACATAAACAAATGTGGTCAAAAACATACAGAACATACACACACATTCACACAGGCATGCTATGTTGGCGGCA
Organism: Pagrus major; assembly: GCF_040436345.1. Lineage (NCBI taxonomy): Eukaryota > Metazoa > Chordata > Actinopteri > Spariformes > Sparidae > Pagrus > Pagrus major. Next base: position 18,797,678 of record NC_133221.1, on the reverse strand, counting down.
GCTGCAGCAACCCTCTTCTTCAAGTGCTCATTTTAAGGCAGGCTTCATTGTTGGCTGCGAAGATAAGACGTAAACAACAACTGTCACCTACAAATGATTTAATGTTGTTAAAAAAGCAAACAAAAACACAAATATTCATTAAAAGGGATGGATCCACATCATCAAAAAACACTGATGGTATACACCCTATAGCACACCTTGGCTTGCTAGTCTACTCACTCTTTAGGAGTCTGGTCTTCTCTCCAGGCCCCAGCCGAACACTTTCTCAATATTCTCTCCTTTCCAGGTGAGGAGGCTGGAACGGGAAGTGGAGGACAATCGTTGACACTTAGAGCTGAGGGGCACTGACTCATTGGTGCCTTTGCGTTTTTGCGCAAGACCCCCATGGTCATAACCCACCAGCTGCTGCTGGACTCCTGGGGGCTTCCCTCTGCTGCGGGGGGAGCGCTGGGGAGGAGGACATGGCTTCTTTCCTTGTGAGAATGTACCGTTTACTGGTCCTTGAGAGGAGGGCACGTGTGGCTGGCACTTCTCATGGAGTGGGGGGTCCCTGATGTATTTGGGGGATTTATCCTCAGCGCTGTGTGACAGCTTGGCAGCTTTCTGTGCAGCGCTTGCGTTGGTCTGCCGAGCCTTGCTAGGGTTGCGCCGTCGACCAGTCCCCAAGTTTGTAGACGCAGTGGAGGAAGGCGGTGTGGTACTGTGAGCACTGTGCTGACTGCTTTTGGTTTCCAGTTGTCCCAGTGAGGTAGACTCGAGGCTGAGGGAGCCAGTGGAATTGGAGGGTTTGGCTCCACTCCTGACAGGTGATCCTACAGTTGGAGGTGTGACATGATGGGACCTGAGACCTGATGAGACTTGAGGCATTTTCCTGTGAGTTGAAAGGAAAACATGAAGCAGATTAGGATCCCTTCTTTTCTCCTTTCTTCACCTTGTGGTGCTCAAATAGGTGACATTTCTGTTAAGTATAGAGAAGTGACACTCACTTCCACAAGTGTGTGCTGACATGCTGCTCCAACATGGCACTGAGGGCAAACCGCAGGTGGTGCCAACGGCGGTCGAAGGTGAAGATGCTGCAGCCCAATGTGCGGCATCCAAAAGTGCATAGCTACAGAACAGAAAGTTTTATAAATACAAACACGTGTTTGTGTGAGGTGTAATTTTCACTCATAACAACAGTGATGTATTCATGGTCAAATCCAGTGACCCCCACCATTTACTCTCTAAATTCATATATCACAACTGCTTTAAATTAGTATTCTCCCTCTTAAAACAATCATGCAACAATATTTTTGAACCTGCCTGACGTAGGCCTATGAAACAAATCTCATCTACTGGCTGCTGCTCTGCTTCCGTATGTTTCTGCACTCACCCCGAGAGGTTTGGGGTGCCAGGGTGCAGCAGGCAAGTCTGAGGCTTCCTCTTGCTCGTCGTTTTCACTGTCCTCACTCGACACCAGAGTCTGGTTGAAGGGATAGGGAGGCTGTACCTCCACTTCCACAGTGCTGTTGACCTCCTCTTCTGGAAAGCTTTTCGATGGATCTCTGGACCTGTTTTGAAAGCAAATGAAAACAAAAAAGCGATGCATTATGAAAGAACGGCAGCAGGTTCTATGTGGAAAAGAATTACTCAGATAAAACGCACTAACTCCAACTTTACCATTCAGAATATGTCTTTTTCTGGTTGAACTGAGCTGTTATGTTAAATTGTGTTTAATCAACAAAATTATTATTTATTTCCTGTCATGTTTGCTTCTTTCACTATCTGTTGTGCTAAGACATTACGATGCAAAATACAGAACTTTTTAATTAAAATGTGCTCTATGTAGTTTTGGGGGAGACATTCTAATCAGAGAAAAAAACCTTCATTCAATTATTTTCATGACTTTAATGACCTTTCACAGTTAACACAATTACAGCTTCATTTCTAGGAACAATTTGTAATGGTCACTCAAGAGGTGTTTTGGTGAATCACATTAACTGTGTTAATATAAAATAAAATCATCATACCTGAGAATGTGAGAGTTGCTGCTGAAGTTATATTTGCTGGCCTGAGTTGTTGTCTTCTCTTCAAAAGCTTCCAAATGTTGCTCTTTGTCTTTTGATTTGACGAGAAGCTGCTCCATATCTCGACCTGCTGAGGCTGTTCTCTGCTCCGCTGCCAACTGATCAAAGCTCTTAGTCTTCCCCATCGCTTTCTGCTGCTGGTGGATGGAGTCAGTCTGTGTAGAGAGAACAACGCAGTGGAGAAAAAAAAAGGCATTACATCACGTCCAAAAGAAATGATAAAAATCTTCCACAAATAACAAATGCAACCTCGAAGACAAAAGACTCATCTCTTTGTCAGTAAAGAACAACAATAAAAACACTGGTAACACTGAGAGTTTACATTGCATATAAGCTCCCGGCTGCACAGCTTCTTCCTCTCTGGATCCAGAACTCGGCAGTGTTTGTTCAGGTCACATTCTTTCTCTATGGGAAAGAAAACAAACACAGCATTCAGTGAGCAACAGCAGGTCACAGACAGTCAACATGATCTATGCTGACGGAGAGATTATTCTTCCCCCATATGGTAATTTTCCCAAAACAAAATAAATACTGCGAACACTATATACAGTACAACATACAATAAAAGGCTAATATAGTAATAATATAGTAAATGTTTAAGGGTCCTCGACAGTTCAGAGACATGTCGCAGAACAGCAGCAGGCTTACTGTCGAGTGTTTTGGAGATCCGGCTGTAGGTTCTCGTCCCCCGCAGAGGACTGTGAGACTCACTGGACTGGCCAGCTGTGGGTTTCTGCACAGAGGGTCTCTCTGATGCAGAAGTGGAGGAAGAACAGTGGCCAGGGGGCAGCGGTCCCGAGTGCCATGGAGGAACCCTGGGTCGAGGAGTGGAGGAGGAGGGTTGTGCGAGGGGAGGATTCTCCTGAGGGAACTTCTCCACTGAAGGAAGACTGCAGAGGAAGTTAGAGAAGGAAACTAAATTAAAAAGCTCACAATTAGTGACAGAATTCTGGTTTGTGCAAGTCCCAAATGACATAAATGGGATCAGATCGTACAGCGTTTTCTATGTTCTTTGTGTAAATAGGTTCCTAGACTGTTTACAGATTGACACTAAATTTAATGCTTGTAAAGACCTTTTCATAGTCATTTTTAACCAGATTTATTTATGATTTATTTTTTGACAAATCTTTTTCTTATTCAAGCATTGCAAGAAAGTATAAAGGTATGTTGAATACTGTGTATGAGGTCCCATGCAGATGTAAGAAATGTGGACTTCATACAGAAGAAGTTGACTAATTTTGGCAAAGAGGAATTCAATAATGGATAAATACAAGTAGATTAAATGTTTGTGGGAATTAAGACCTAACAAATTCAAATTTACGAATATTTATTTACTTTTAAGGCCTTATATTTATAAAAACTGAATTCAAGACATTTTAGCATTTTGAGGACCTGCAGACACCCTGGGTGACATACTGAACTTGTAAATGAATAAAAATAATTCCTTTGAATTAATTAACGGCAACTGTAAACTTAAATCTAGTACAAAGAACTTTGATATTTTATTGATTTTCGAGGCCCCTGTGGACAAAAGTGGTAATGTTTCCACCGCCAAAACCACAAAATAAGTTAAAATATTAACATAATAAAATATATATATAAAATCTCCTCCTGCTTCTTTTTAATGGGCTAACGTACTACTCAATGTAACTTTGTCTGGGTAAACATAATCTTTTTGTAGTGTTTGTGGTAGCTTTCAACACATTTAGTTCTTTTTTCCCTCCACTATACTAGCAAACATTACGCTGCACCACCCACATGTCTTCTTACAGCTCTAGTTACAGTTTCAAACAAAGCAATAAATAAAGGACTCAAACAGGACTGAGTTCAGCATCTCTCTATCGCATATTTTCTTGTGTTGTTATGATGTAAACAATCTTAAAAAGTACCTCACTGCCTCCCTCTGGGCCTTGTTAGGCCTGTGCTGGTGGACTGGTAACACAGCTGAGGAGGGGGCGCTGGCTTCATGACATCTGCCATCCTTCTGCCTCTCTCTAGCGGGGGAAAGGTTTGAAGGAGGGCGGCCGGGGCGCGGACGCTGCTGTGGAGCCAAAGTAGATACCTGGCTGCACATCTTGGTGAGAGGACCGTGCCGCCTCTCACAGTGCTTCTCAAAGGCTTGAGGCTTCACCACCTGCCCACAGTGGCTGCACACCACCAGATAGATCTCATCATGTGCTGGGCAGTCGCCATATATGTGCATATCTGGAGAGGAGAATAGAAAATGGAGTCAAAGTGAAATACAGTACTCAAAATTAATTAGGGATATTGGGATATTTTAGTGTTTCACTTGATTGGTGAGTCTTTATAACTGCACCTTCACTTAATCAATTCACTTTTATTGTTGTTTTTATAATGTTTTGCTTTATTTTACACTTTTTAAAATACTCACACACTCATACACACTATTATTATCTTTGCACAACAACAATACACCCTTGTTGCCTCACATTCTGTAATCATAATTGTGTCTCATCCACATACATGTATAGATAGTAAATACACATGCACCTTATCCGTGCTGTCCATATTTTTATTCTGCACTCTGTTTTTGTTTTCTTTCTTTATTACTGCATTATATTATTATTATTATCATTATTATTATTAACATTGTATACATTTTGTTTACTATTCATCATTTCTGTAGTGGAGTCTCGAAGCAAAAGAACAAACATTTTTGCTCAATAACAGCTTCCACTATATTTGAGTCTTGAGTTTGACCCCTCATTCGAGTTATAGCCCGACAACTGAGCTGAAGCGGCTCCACAACCAAACAAAACCATTTTTCATAACTCAGATGCAAATGACTCTCCAGTGAATCAACAAATATACTGTGAGTCAAAAATATATGCACCCATATCCCAGTCTAATTTGGAGTAGTGCAGATTTCTTGGTGACACTGAATGCACTGATTGGGTTTACCTTCTCTCCTGAGGGTCATGGTCTCAGGGCCGTCCCTCTCATACTTGCTGCTGTCTTCAGCATGAGACCCAGCTGCATGAAAGGCAAAAACAGTGAGCATGAATATATGAGGATGGGACGTGCAGGCAGGTGTTCTGAGATATCTGGTTAGCTTTGCTGAGTAAAACCCGGAACAGCTCGTTCACATCAGTCCTCGCTCCAGATTTGATCATTTCGCCGGGTTTTACTCATCAATTTAAAAGTTATCCAGACAAAAACTTGCTTCAGAAAAACTCCTTCTATCATATAAAGACAGCTAGCAGCGCATTTGTTGTGTGCTGCAGTCTTAGCTGTTAGCTAGTCTGTTTTGCTGTTAGCAAACAGGACAAATCCTTCTTAAGTAACGTTAGTGTTGTGTTTGGTGTGACAGTAGCTGCCAGGCTAACGCTAACGGCGCGTCTACCTGTCCACAGGTACACCCTCCGTGTTATGTTCAGTACCTAGTGTTTCATCACTACATTACTAAAAACCTCATAAATAATGATTTAAATGTGTTTGTTTGTTGTCAGTTAACATCCTTAGCGAACTCCCCCTGCACTAGGACCCAGCGGGTCTTTTGTTTGGGTCGCTCCTGATGCCGCTGTATGTGTATGTAAAGAAAATGAAGCACAGGACGCAGACACTGTGACGTGATGAGGACCAGGTGTGGACAGGGAGCGCGACTCACCGTCTGATGGGGAAATATTCACCCTATCTACCCAACAACTCCAGTTTAATCCGACAAAATCGTCCAGATTAGGATTTCGCCGATCCAAAGCGGCCATTGCTGCTCTTGCGCGTTCACGAGGTGACACTGTCAGTCACGCGCATCACATCCGCGTCACAGAGCTCGCTCCCGAGCTGAACCGTGTGGCCGCGTACAGATGACGCCATGTTCATTACCGAGGGGGCAGATATCTACAGAGCCGTCCTTCTATACATCTGAACCTGCAGCAGTGTCACAGCACAGTCTGTCCATCCGTCTGGAAGGGAAACAAATATACAAACACATCTAAAGAAAAACTGCACAGATGTCCCTCATTCTCATACATATGGGCCGTGTCACATGTCATTCATGTAAGACCAATGTCATCTGGTTTTCATTGAGGTTGTGGAAGCCAATTTAATAGATTTCCCCTCATCAACATCCAAATTTCAGTATAAAAATGAAAAAAATGTCAGTATAGTAGTCCTTTACCTTAGTGAATGCATTAATAATGTAAGCTACCTTTATTGTTCTCCTGCACTTTTTGTATTACTTAGTTATGGCACATATGACGATATATTGATTTATATTTGAATTGTATAGAAAATCATCCATCCTATCGTCCAGCCATCCATAAATGGTTGAATGGCTCTTGGATCCTTTTGTCTGAATGTGCACACCAGGCAGATGTTCTGTGGTCCAGTCATCCCCTGAAGCACTTTGGCTGTTAGAATATAGTCTTTTTCAATATGCCTACAAATTTTACGGTGAAGGTCCCCTTCAAATGTAACCAGCTATATCTATTTTATAACTGGCAGATTTAATACATACACTGTTATTAACTGTCAGTGTGATTCAGAGGTCAGGGGCCAGTTATTGGTGTTACACATTTCCTTGTTCATGCAGCAAACAAAAACTCAACAGTAGCCTTCTTTATTTTTTTTAATTTAGGGTAAACTGTACTTGCATCACAACCACGAATACTACTTTTTTTTTTAAATTAAAAATGTGGATAGTTTGTACACACACACACCGATAAAGAGCAAGCAACATAAAGTGCCTCAATACTTACTGTGCTATATGTTGTATGTGCCCTTGCATGTTTTCTCAGTTAAATAGCACTTTGGATTTATTTGTTTTTGAGATCATCTGTAGGGCTGGAACAAATGATTATTTTCATTATAATGATTTCTATGAATTAAATGTTAAAATATGAATTTCACTAATGCATCAGGCACTGGTGCCTTCACGTGATTCACTGAGTGACCACAGCACTGTGAATGAAACCTAAAGCCTGACCAGAGTGATGAGGGTCAGGAAGTTCATTTGAAGGCTTGTGTGTGTGGGTGTGATTGTTTTTTTGTCAGCTGATAATGTCTGTTAGAAGCAGCATGTCTGCCACCTAGTGAGTCTCAAACTGTATTGCATATTTTTTCTTATGTCTCATGAAAACAGTATGTACAGTATTGTGTGGCGCGCTTCCACCAGTGACATAATGAGACACACAACAATTTATCCAGTTCTTTCTTTTAATGGTTGTCCACGCAGTATCTTCCTGAACTGGAAAAGGAACTCCAGTCTCATCTATGTGACACTTTTATCAACACAACAGTGGATCAAGCCAGAAACTGTGAATCAAGCAAGGCTATATCAAAGTAGAAAATCATAAAGATGGCAGTAATATTGAAAAAAACAGCTTGCCTTCCCTTGAAACAAAGTGGAGGTAGAAGCTAGACATTAGCAAGAACAGTGTGTCGTAAATTAGTAAGAGGTTAGAGATCAGTCAATTGTTTATGGAAAATGAAGAACATTTAACAACTTGCTAAGGTTATTCAACTGATAAGTACATTGGCTTTGAAATGCAATAAGACATTTCTGGGGTGTTTCATTAGAAAACAATCAGGACAAAGAGAAAAAAAAATATGTAAAAAAAAGCACAAATTCTGCCAAATGAGTATAAGTCTTTAAATGCTCTAAACGGATATATCAACTACATACAACTTAATATACAGCTGCTAGAATTTAGCCTAATATAGAGATGATGAAGAGCAAGTGAACACAAAACAGATTCAATAAAATTGCTTTCACACATTATAAATAATCTCATATTGGCAACTGATTTTCTTTCCAATGAACAACAATGTAATATGAAACCAATGTAACTACTAAACTTTTTATTGTTTAGGACTGGACTCAAATTTGGTTTTGTCTAGTCTAGACTTGTGTTAATAATAAATAATAAACCTTGAGTGTCTAATATTTATTAGGTATTTTATAATCATTTGTACACTGAATAGCCCTGAGTTTTTTAAAGAAATGCTGTTGGCGGAAATGATGTACTGTTTGTTGCGGAATACTGCTGGTAGGTCACAGGCTGACAGAGTGATGCTTCATTATGATTTCTCATCAACACGTCCACATCTGCAGTACCATTTGAGATAACGAACACTTAGTTGTGGGTATAATTATGTTAAAAGATACAAACTGAGCATCTATGAGAGTCACATTTTTGACTGCTATGATTCATTGATTTCACTATGAAAAAATCAAATTTTAGCTCTGAAATGTATCTGAGACCCTAAATATAAAATTAATACAAAAGAGGAGCAGTCAATTTTAGAAATGTATGCCTTCTACAGTATTTTTCTTCTAACAATTAGTACCAAAATGACTCAATCGATAACACTACATGTTAGACACTTTTGAAATGAGGAAGCTCTGCAGTTACGATGACCCAGTTTCTCCCTCCAAATCTGCAGGCTGGTTGGGTGGTTTGTGGAAAGGTGTTTCCTTGTAAATGAACCAGCAGTTGCCTCCCCACAGGATGAGGTTCAGAAATCCAAAAATCTGCCAAAGAATAAGACGCAAGTCAGGTACCCCAGGCTGTATGTACAAGTTTAAGCATGAGTGGAAAAGACTGACTTGTAGGGATAAGTGAGTACACCATCATCTGTATCTGTCCAACCAACTACATTATCTGTAGCATGAACATATTATAGGCCTGGATACGAAGATGCCGCTCAGCCTTTGCTTCCAGTTTTGCCCAGTGGCCACTAACAGTATTGCAGCGAGGAAAAAATCCCTGTACCCAAAAAGCATTTTCCCCATAGACTTCCATTGTAAAAACCTTGAACTGCAGAAATGACACCTTGAACTGCAAACAAGGTCAATTGTGACTCTTTCCGTTATGAATTTTGGATCCCAGGAGGTTTTATATTGATAAAACTTTCCACGAGAAAGTAAAGTGATTTAAAAATCTGTGATGTCATCACAGAGCAGAAACCTGCAGGTGGGGGAAACCAATTCAATGGGTCACATAACCAGGAAGTAAATCTGGAAGCTAGAAAACATTTTTGCCATATGCACTAGGCGAGCAATTCTTAATGGACTGAATAGACGCCATCTTTGCTTTCACTATCTAGTTCTTCTTTAAATCTATGATCTATATCCGTACTTGGAATCCTCAATTCGGATAGAGTGCAGATATTGACACATTTTACTGAGATGATACTCATACTCATAAAAAGCACATTATCTGTGCAGGATTCTAGTTTCAGCCAAGTCAACCCTAGTCATTTGCATTCAACTTACCACAGAAGCATTTAGTCGGCCCATGGGAGGCACAGCACCCGGGGTGCACTTGTTTGTGGCACGTTTGCAAACTTCAAGAAAACCTACGATGACTGCAGGACTGGTGGCCCGCTTCACATCTGTCAAGCCCTTAGCCCAGGCAGAGGATGATGCCAACCACAAGAAGGCAAAGGTTGCAGTAACCAACAGGTCCTTAGAAGAGGAAAAATGATCAGTACAAAAAAAAAAACCCTCTTGGAAGGAGACTACCTAGTGTGTTTGTTGCTTAGTTGCATGGGAACCACACCCTCCCTACTGTTTCATTTACACAACTCTGTTAAATGCACTTTCTCTGACCTCCAGTTGGATGCCAGCAAGAGGTGGACTGCTTGAAAATCAACAGCTGGTGTCAAATGCAAAGTTTTACACGCAGAACATGAATTATAAACGTAGCTTGCGTAGATAAAATGACATTCATTCATTAGGATCAGTGGTTTCACGACTGAATTTACACAGAAGCACCAAGTCAACCAATTCCACACTTGTCTGATTCAAATACAGTCTCTTCAAGTCCACACATTGCTAGGCTATTTATAGGTGCAGAGTAGGACCTGGCTACGCACAAGCATTTCACCAGAACAACTGAGAAACATGGAGAATCAAGACAAACATACCACAATGGGAGCACGACTAGATTCTCTGTATACGTGCTGGTAGCCCAGGTAGAGGACTAGTGTGGCGGTGCAGTAGAGAAAGGCGAACACTCCAATACAGACGAAAAACTGTGCCGAGGATGCATGGTCTCCAGTCAGGAAGAAAGAAGAGCTGGACGTTTTATTGATTATGCAGTCAGGAACCTTGTAGCTACTCTGCATCAACCTGTTCAAACACAAACAGGATATTCTGATACTGGAGCTGATTCGTCATTGTAAAAGGGGTGTGAGACTGTTTGTGTTTGTTCACACCTGAATGGGTAGTTAAAGTGTGCCTGGACTTCTTCACTGCTACTCCCTTGGCATTGGACGTTGATACTGGTGGTGCCGCTGTAACCACCAGTCGTAGCGAAGGCAAATATTGCGAACACCTGCAGCCACAGACACCAGATAATAGGAGAAGCATTGGCATGTGAGGATATTCAGGGCAGGGGGGTGAGCCAACCGCCACACACACACACCCAAACTTCCCTTTTATTTTATGCAACACACTTTTGACAGGAAATCCTCATCTTAATCACAGGATGCCAGAACTGTGAACGGTGTGCAGAGTTCACAGCAGAAGAAAATTATTAGCAAACATATGTACTGGAAATGTTTTATCAGGAAGTGGAAGCACACGTAACAACACCCACCTGCAAGTAAAAGCTAACATGTTTTATTATATGGATAATAAGTCACGTCAAGCTGAACATCAACCTTACAGTAAGAAAATAAAGTCCACATTATAACATACGTCATTATTAGCTGCAAGTATGGCTAACACACATTAAGCTAGACATCAGTTCATACAGGTTATCTGTTCCTAGGCTGACATCTTGAGTTTTCATACTTCTCGGTGCATACCATATTTGAAACGGTGTCACGGCTCAAAGGGTGAGTTGCATAGCTTCTCTAAGCGTTCACAGGGTCACAAGACTGACAACATAATCAATTTTGTAAGGTATTTGTGCTACCAGGGATGGAGAGCTAATGTAGAAGGCACCCCGCCATAGGCCATATGGTAAAAAAAGAAGAAGAAGAAGAAACGTACCCATTCTAGCAAACGGATGAATGCCAGCGGCTCTTTCAGAGGGCCCAAGTCAAGACTGAACCCCGAAGTCATCACTTTCTGATGAGAAACAAAACAATGCGATGTGAGAAAGACGCAGTGAAACTGAGAGGAGTCACGCAACACAAATAGGTGTGTTTGCTGAAAGTAAAAGTGTCCGATCATTTTCCGCCATAAAACCGCTCCCACGCTTCCTGCCAGCGCCGTTACCTGGGCGACGGATTGCATCATGTGGCCGCAGTAAAAACAGCGTTAGTATCGACGATGTGGCTCTTTTTCCTGCGTCTGTAGCTGATCTTCAGGGGCTCCCGAGGGCTTGTCAAACTTTTCTCCAACTTCAGCGACTCGTAGTAGATGACACGTGATCGCTGACGTGAAGGCGTCGGCAGGGGCGCTGCCGGGACACAGTGGTGAAAGTGGTGAAATGTGGATGAACAGGTTCCAGTGTTGCACACTGCACATGTACACAGAAGTACCCCAAAGTCGTTCTTGAGCGCAAGCAGATATATCATGTTGAATTATTACTTTGGTAACAGTGAAAGTCACCCGTACGAATAGTACATGAGCAAAAAGTATCTGATATTAATTGAATTTAAGTATCAGAAGTGATTTTTTTGGCTATAAATGTATCAAAACAACAAGTAAAAGTAAATTACATACACACACTTTATACTATAGGTCGACTGATTATCAGCCTGGACCATTATTGGATCTAATATTCAGATTTTTTTCAGAAATTAGTTCTTTTTTCATTTTCTTCTTCCCATTGCCAATAAAATTAGTTATTTTAAAGGTGCACTATGTAGTGTTGGGAAGGAAATCTTAATCAGAAGAGAAAGATCTTCATTGACTGATTTTTTATGCCAAAACAAACTAAATAAACAAACTCTTCATTTTCATGACTGAATAAACTGAATAAACAAACTGACAACACAATTTCATACTGTTTTACTTTGTTTATATGTGGCGGACCCTGCCACCTTTCTGGCTTCAAGCAGTGTTCTGGGGACCTTATTTTCCTCTGAGAGCAGCTTGTTTATATTAAGTTGTGGAACAATAAATATTTCTGAGTTTGTATTATTATCTCATTAATATTGTAAATATTAAAATTTGGAGTTTGAATTTCTTCTCAAAAACTACATAGTGCCCCTTTAAAATTGCGCTACTTTTATGATCTGCAAAGTAACCATTTACTAAAGTTATCAATTAAATATAGGGGAGTGGAATTATAAAGAAGCATAAAATATAAATACTGAAGTAAAGTACAAGTACCTTAAATTCGTACTTAAGTACAGTACTTGAGTAAATGTACTTCATTCCATTATTGCCCAGAAGTACTCCAAATCACACTTGAGTAAAGTAAAAATATGTATAAATATTTCTCTGGTGAAAGGGAAAGTCTCCCGAAGCAAGTATCTGATATTAAGTGAACTCCAGTATCAAAGTAATTTTCTAGCAATACATGTACTTGAGGTAATTGTACTTTACTTGTGTATTTCCATTTTCTATTATTTTATACTTCCATTCCACCACATTCTGGAGACAAATATTGTACTTTTCCTCCACTACATTTATTTGATAACTTAAGTTAGTTACTTTGCAGATTGCATGCTGCATCAGAGCAAAAGTAATACATTTTTAAATTAATTAATTTTATTGGCAATCGGATAAAAAAAAAAACTGAACCCGATAGTCAGAAAATCAGTGCTGAATAAATCAATGCTGATAATCAGTTGACCCATAGTATACAGTATATTCTTTCATGAATATATGTTTAATTCTAATTGTATATGTACTTTTTAATACCTAATTACATTTGTTGGCAGAAAAGTACTTTTGATACTTTTTACTCAAGGGTGACTCGCACTTTTTTCATAGTAATATTTTAGCACAATATATTTACTTTTATTCAAGTATGTCTTTTGGATAGTTTTCACAAAACTATATGTATGTATGTATGTATGTATATACTGCATATTGCTCAAATGATTATTGGCCTGGCTGGTAAAATATACTCATTTAAAATGTGCTACTTTGGCTCTGATGTAGCATGCAATCTGCAAAGTAACTAGTAACTAAAAGGTATCAAATAAATATAGTGAATAAAAAGTACAATATTTACCCCCAAAATGTAGTGGAGTCCAAGTATAAAGTAGCTGGCTAGTATGCTTAAATTATGCTTCAGCAAATATGGGTGGTTCAAAATTTAGATGTAGTATTAGACTTGTTTGAATTAAAGGGGACTGTTGGGCCTTGGTGGAGATATGCGCTCTACTGAGTGCCATTAGTTTATATTTTATTCACTCTTCATTTAAACCCAGCAGTACTGCTGGTTTCTGGCTGCCTGGGTCGAGGCCTAAAATGAAACCATGTGTTGTCTTTTGTGTAGACTGTGTGGAACTTGGAGGTGACAGGGTACACACACAAAGCACAGAGGGCAGGAGATGTAAGTAGGGGGTCTATTGGGGCCCGAACAACGATTTTTTGGTACCCATGGGCCCCTTAACAGATTCATCTTGCCATTGGTACTACTTGTATATTTGCTCAAGACATGATGCTGGAAACAACTGAAAAACTCCCCAAATAGTTGAAGTGCAACAATTTCATTTCAAGTTTGAAAATATAAACGCTTGAGTTTGCTGGGAGTGAATGCACAATAATGGTTACTTTTCACTAGAGGTCGCCACCTCCACGGACACTACATGAGCAATATTAAACTAACACTCTTTATGTAAAGCAAGCAGTGTGTTTCCCATGACTCTGAACAGTGAAGGCTGAATTCATTCACACACAGGCTGTCCATGTAATTCCCTCAGTTTGGGTTCGTGGAAATGCTTGTTCTTGAGTTTGGTAAGCAGGGAAATGTCAGTACACTTGGCTCCATCCTTTAATTTGCCTCCTTTCTCTCAACACACCATGCAGCCAAAAAAGTAAAATCTGGGTCCTTGTTGAAAGGCACAGTTCTCATCCTAACAGAGAACATCTCGAAGGAATAAGAGTGGCTTTGTTCTCCACCTTCTAATAGTTGACTGGACTGCCATGGGGGAGGGGCTGCACCTCTATTGTACAGTCCTTTTGTGGAGGAATGCTGCACTACAGTTCAGATTGTTTAGCTTTCTGAGGGAATCGGGGAATCAAGAATAGCAAGATTTAATGCACACAAAGGATATTCATGATGCTACGATGCACATTTGAGAGTGGCTAAGTTGTGGATTGAGGTTCAAGGTTTCAGGGAAAGCACTGAAACTTGTTCAACAGCATTATGTTTTGGCCTGTGCTGAGATGACGCCTTGTTTTGTTGTTGCAGGCTTGCAAACCTGTCTCACAGGTTGTAACACACCAAAGGATAAACATGAGACTAATTAAATAGTGAGCCTGGTTATCTGATCAGCTTACTCCCATCTTCTACCAACAGAGTTACAGTTTCCCTGGTGGTGAGGGCAACTAAGGAGACAACAACAGTTAACCCTGCCCATGGAGATTTACAGGAGAGATGACCTTGCATGGAACACTGGGGAAACCTGAGACTGCAAATTGTTATGTTACAGTTTGTGGTCTGTCGATTGAATGTGTTCAATCATGGCAGCTATGGATTCAGGGAGTTTTTTTTTTCCTGCAACACATGACCAGTGGTCATGTGTTTGTAATGACCCACCGTCCCATCACATGCACAAATTTAATCAGGGACACAGTTTGACTCGTTGCAACCAACAAAATGAATCAATATGATTTAGGAATGCAGCTGCCTACAGAAACAACCTCTCTAATCAATTTACTGAAGTTAAGCTCGTATGACGGAAAGGTTAGTTTCCCTTTCTGGTCATGTTCTTCTTTACTCTTCCCTCAGCTCATGCCTTCGGCTACTCAGAAATTGTTTAGATTCAGAGCTGAAATTGAAGTGCAGAGACATGAATTACACTGTATTCAAGAAACTGTGTTCTCTAAGAATATCTGCCATTAAAAGGGGCTCCTGGTCATTTGTTATGACAAATTTGATTAGTAACAACGATTGTCATGGTGTAACATGTCCCCCCGCTTCTGTGTTAATGTATACTTACAGAAATAGACCATATCTAAGGGTACAGGGTTTTCAATTCATTTATGTCAAGACTGTTACACCAGCAGAGATTACTCAGATTCAGTGTGATTTAATCTCACGTGTGAGCCTCTAAACATCATGCCAGATCCAGATTTTTAATCCCTGACAAGTAAGATTTTTACATCCCTGATGTAAGTGTGAATGAAATGTCCATTTAACACATAGCATCATAAATTATGATTGCATTTAACTTTGTGTGCATTCCAGGAATTAAACTGAAATGTCCTTAAATTAGATATTATAAATTTGTTGTATTGTATTGTGGCTGTGGACGTAGAATATTTCCCACTGACTTATTCCACCTGTGAATTGTGTGCTTACATGTAAAACAAACTATGAACTCTAAATAAACTAATCATTAGGCAGGTGGACACGTTTAAAATAAGTTAATGTGAAGGGGTGAGAGGCTTTTCGTCTTCTTTGACAGTTCACACAAAACATGTGTGATTAAATTCACATTTTATCCTTTGTGTTATTTTTTAAATTCACCTATTAGACTTATTATGGTTTCATCAAGGTGTGCCATCAAGGTGTGTTTGTAACGTCATTATGAACCTTATATGTTCTCTTTATTTATTTAAAGTCAATTTATGAGTTATTTAGAAACCTTTTACCCTGAGACCTCTGACTAATGACATCTATAAATTCAAATTCAAATTCAAAGGGGCTTTATTGGCATGAAAGTTTAACAACAATGTTGCCAAAGCGTCTGTCCAAACACTCGGACATAACATAACGTATAATCTATATATGTACCAATCTGTCTGTCCCCTTATTTTATTATTTTAATCTTATTTTATGTTTCGTACACATATTTATTAGTACTGTCCTCTATGTAACCTTATTTTCACTTAAATACTTGATTGTATGTGCTGCTGTTCGATTTACCTGAACTTCTTGTAAATTGTCCTTTCCTAAATAAAGGTTTATTTAAAAAAAGAATGAAGAAAAATGCTATTAAAAATGCACATTTCTATCTTTAAATGAAGTTCCGGCTGGCTGATGTTACATGATAGTATTGCTCAACCTATCTAAACAGGCTTTGACATCTAATTATGCAGCTCCTCTGTTTGGCACCGCCTTTTCAGAATTTGAACCAATCACAACAGCAGATGCAGACCGGAATAGAACACCAGCCAATCACAGCGTCTCCTCTCTGCACAGAGCATTACGACCAGCAGGCACAATTCTCCCCATCGTTACTATGCATCATGTTGGATAAGGAGTTGCAGCGCGAATAATTGATGCTAAATACGAAGGTTACTTTGAAAAATTTGCGTTATTTGCTGTATTTATTGTATTTTCGCTGCTGTTCGGGAGAATAGTGGCAGCACTGAGGGCGCTCCGTGTTTTGAAAGCCCGAAATAGTCGCTGTCAGGACTACTGTTTTGTTGATGTCATCCGCGGCAGAGAGAGAGCTCTAGCGACCTTCAATTTCTAAGGCAAGCACGGGGTAAACAAAGACTCGTTCCTGGGTGTTTGGTTTTGTTTTTTGTGCCAGTGACACCAGCAACGAGGATGGGACTGCTGCTGCCCTGTATCCTGCTGTTATGTGTCTCCACTTTCACAGCCGGGTTAGATTTCCAGCAGGGATCCACAGCCTCCGGACAGTCGGTGTTCGCGAGGCAGTCATACGTTAAAGAGAAAGCTGCGAAAATCGTCAAGAGGTCTCTGCCTGCATGGCTGTCTCCATCAGCCACCCACAAGATACAACGAAGAAGCATACCGGAGGACGACTCCTGCAAAGCCCTGCAAGGATATGACACCAAGTTAGCAGACAACACCCACCGTGTAAGTTAACCAACTGAGCTCCTGTTACTCTTCTTCTTCTTCTTCCTCTTCTTCACACGTCTGACGGTTAAATGAGCCGAGAGAGGATGATGCGCAGGTGCTAAGCAGGTGCACGGAGAGGCCTAATCAGCTATTCAGTGTACTGACAAACCGAGCTCCTGATGGGCTTGTTTTCCACTCAAGTGTCACGTTAAGCCTTAAAGCCCGTGGTAACAGTTAAACGGAGGATTTTACTCTGTAGATTTATTTTTGCTCTTCTATAAAAAGCATGTCTCATCATTAAAATCCCCTTCTGAGTCCAAGTTCTGGTTTTTCCTGCACCTCAGAAAGCCAGTAAAGGCACCTCCTTTCCTTTTCTGTGCCTTCATTTTTTTTTTTTCTTTTGTATCTGCTGCAGTGAAATCCAGTGTAGGGAAACAGCTACAACGCCTATTTCCCTCATGCTTTAAGACCTACGTAGGCTCCACTGGAGCACAGCGTTTTACCTCTCAAATGCTCCACTAATGGCCCTGACCTATATCTGATTCTTCTCAAGGATGCAGCTCTATTCTGTGTTTGAGAATCCCACTTGTCTCTGCCTCACAGTCAGTCAGCCCGCCTGAATGTTGACAGGGATGTTGGCCCAGGGGAATCCATGTGACCGACTGTGTGGTAGTTATTTTGTAATTAAAAGCTGTGTTTGTGTGGCAGGGAGAGGCTACAGTATTTTGTGTTTACTCGCATTGAAATCCTGCAGAGGAGAGAAGGCTAGATTTGGTCTCACCAGATGTGTAATGGATTTCACAGGTTCGGCACAGACAAATTAATGCAGTCTATGCAACCATGCAGTTCTCTCCTCTAAACAAACAGGAGGCTGACCTCAGCAGAGCCCTGTGCTGTTTGTTTGCCTGCCTAGCTCCTCATCAACATGTGATCAACTTTGCATTGCAGTATTTGAATACTTGGCCTCAGTAATCTGAAGTCGACAGAATTCTTGGAGGCTCAGCTACATCTCTCCCCTTGAGGTTACTGCTGCAGGTCCCACCGGTATTGAAGCTGCTTACAGCATGAGCCTCAAACACTTTGTGAATGTTTATATAGTTAAAGAAGAACAGGCAGGGACACTGAATGGAAACAAGATATTGTCTCTATTAACAACGAAAGTAAAAGTATTTTTGTTAGAGCCACACTGCTAAACTCTCTTAAAGGTGCACTATGTAGTTTTGAGGAAAGATATTTTAATCAGAAGAGACAGATCCTTGTTGACTGGTCTTTTTAAATGTCTCAACACACTTGATAAACACACTGTTTGTTTTCATGACTGAATAAACAAACTGACCTTAAAGGACAACACAATTTCATACTGTTTTACTCTGTTTATATGTGGCGGACCCTGCCACCTTTCTAGCTTCAAACAGTGTTCTGGGGACCTTATTTTCCTCTGAGAACAGCTCGTTTATTCAGTTATGGAAAATAGAAATATATCTGAGTTTATATTATTACCTTATTCATATGTTATATAATAAAATTCTTACTCTGAATTTCTTCTCCAAAACTACATAGTGCTACAAGAGTGAAAAGCTGAGTCTTGACCTCAGGTTTAATGGGTTACTCAGCAGTTGTATTCAGACGTATTTGCTGAGAGCGCTTGGCTTGGAGTCTGGTGCTTCCTGAAATGCCTGTCCGCCCTGATAAGTGGTGCTTCACTTTTTGTGCTTCGTCACACAGTGAGGGGGAAGCACAGTTCCAGTCAAAGCAAAAATTCAGTCTAAGGTCGACTATTTTAGTCGCACAAGCACCCAAAAATCTGTGAGTGTGAGTAAACATTTTCATTAGTCCTGCAGGTCAGTTTAAAAAATGTATTAAAATATTTCTGAAATTGCGATTTCTTGCTTTGTGCTGTGATTTAAAATGAAGAAAAACATTTATTTGCAACCTTTTTTCCTGTTTGCAATAATTTATATAATTTGCTAAGACGTTAAGGTAAAATGTACAGTGTTTTTGGATGCACTTAAATTGTGCACCAGTGCCGCTAAATGAAAAAGATAGGCGCACCAGCCAGTGTAAAAAGCCAGCCTTGAGCCCTGAGTCAAGTCTGGAGGTTAAAGGGCACATAGAAGTTTTGACTGCAGTCAGTTCAGTTCATTAAGATCTGTTTACCAGACTCAAACGGCTGTTCTTCCAAAAATTCAGTATCAATCGTTCACACAGATTTTTAATATGTCTATGTTTGATTTTGTTCTTTTTCTCAGTACACCTTCAACGACCTGAGTGGGTCGGTGTCGCTGGCCTGGGTTGGAGATGGCACAGGGGTGAGTCGAATATTCTCCATTTTCCCCTAACATGTCTTTGATGCTGTGTTGTTCTGCTGTGACATGAGTGGGACAAACATGGCTGGATTATTCAGTGAACTGTATGAAACTGACAGACTGGGCAGCCTGCAAAGAGCCTTGTAGAGTACACAAGTTCCCTCACATCAGGGTCTCATGCGCATCAATAAATGATTCGTGCTCCACTTCTCTTCAAGCTGAACCTTCTTTCTTGGCAGGTCATCCTGGCTTTGACAACTTTTCAGGTGCCCTTCTTCATGATAAGACTTGGGCAGTCCAAACTCTACCGAAGGTATGTCTTATGATCTCATCTGTTTGATGTCACCATTTTGTCTTTGTAGATATGTTATAAATTTTCGCTGCAACTGTTTGTCTGCCAGTGAGAACTACGGGAAGTCATTCCAGGATGTGACCAGCCTCATCAACAACACCTTTATCAGATCAGAGTTTGGCATCGCTATCGGCCCCGAGAACTCTGGCAAAGTAAGTCACTTCCTCATCGACTCTTCTAGCTGTAAATTCATCACATTTACTTGATGTTGTCCTGTGGCACTACAGTGACGTGTGCCTAATCCAAGTTCTTATCTTGTGTGGTTTCATCAGTCTGATTTTTTTTTTAACTCTTATAGGTGATCCTGACAGGAGAAGTGTCTGGAGGTCATGGGTCTCGTATCTTTGTCTCTGATGACTTTGGAAAGAGTTTCTCCCACCAGGACCTTCCCTTCGTCCCCCTCATGCAGATTATGTACAACCCTGAAAACTCCAACGTGCTGCTGGTGCTCAGCAACAATGTAAGTGGTGAATCTTAAAGAGATATGTTTTGTTTGGATGTAGGTCAGCCAGTCTATATGAACTTGAAAGCTCCAGTTCTGTGTGTGTGTGTGTGTGTTATCATTAATTTGTATGCACAACCTTTTCATGGCCTGTTGTAAAACCCTTAAGCAAAGTTCACCACCTCACTTCCTCATGGCAGGACGACACCTTTTGGTCAATCGTTTTTTTTTTTATGTTTGCACAGTGTACATTCATTAACATGGCTCTGGTGTTTATGGTATCAGTAAACTGTGTTGTCAAAGCTGTTGAACTCTGAATTCATGATTTAATAAACTTGTTTTTTCTCTCCTCAGAATGAACTGTGGCTGTCTGAAGATTTTGGCAGCAACTGGAAAAAGCTCCACGACATGGTGTGCCTGGTGAAATGGTAAGATACGAGACAAAGTAATGATATCAGCAGCCCCCTTTGTCAGGTGCTCGGTGAACAAACAGTAATGTTATTCAATATACCCAAGTGTCTGCATCTCATTGGAAATATTTCTATCCAGTGAGATGGGGGAGGAGTGGAAGAACCCAATTCTTATTGGTTTGGCATGTAGCAAAGATTTCAATAAGTGATATGATATCTCTTAGTCAGTTGTGCAAGATTTTGTTCCTCCAACGAGCAAATTATTACAAGTAATGGATGACAGTGGAGTTTTTTTACTTGACTGGTAACCAAAGAAAAGTATATTTAACCGTGTTTTGACTTCATCAAACTTGTAAGATTTGTAATAAGGTTGATTAACTAGACACAAACATGATCATAGTTTTTCTCTTCAGACTTTTATTGGTGCTGCATCTTTTTAAAATAGGTAGTAAAACTGCTTTCCACCCAGTGACTGTTCAACCAGCTCTGCTGCAGCCAAACCCTTGCAGCAGTGTTTGTTGTTTTAGAGGCACTTCCTGGTATGAATCACCTAGTAACCCTGGCAGCTTTGAATATCTTTGTAGTTTCGATTTTCAGGCTGTGTTTTCAAGGTCACTGTGTGTGTGAGTGATCTCTAAGTACAAAACAGTCTTCCTAAAACAAAACCTTGTATTATTATTATCCCAAAGACACTGATCCAAACAGGCTCTAGGAAAATGGGTCATTTGCAACTGGAGCAGGAGCTTTGTGAAGTCAAAACACTCCAACGAAAGTACATATTTAAGAAGGGCATGGCTGTATGCTGGTTGTATTTGATAAGCATGCCATGTGATGCTTGCTCACGCAACAAAGTAAAACCTATTACGAGAAAAGACTGAGAATGCACAAAGACTCCTGTTTGAGACCTAATTTCCTCCTTGAGATGTAAGCACACTAAGAGCTGTCACATCGACAGTAACAAAAGCAGTCTGTATCTATTCTGCTTCTCTGTCTTCAAATGTGTGTGTCAGCTTATCTGAAATTCTTGTTACTTTCCATTCTGATTTTAGGGGAAGGAAAAATGGCATCTTTTTCACAGCCAGCCTCAATGGATCCTGCAGTAAGTGATACCCCTTTAAGCAAAACCTGAAAATGTAAAGTTGGCATAAGCAGCTCAAACCCAGATCTACCTTATCAATTTATTGTATGGACTTAGATAACTGAGACCATGAACAGACCATGACAATAACATGATCCTCGCCAAATGAAGCAAAGTATTTATATCTATACACTTGTATGTACCTTACACAGATTTTATTGCACTTCCATTTCTAAGCTTTCCCCATGTTTATTTCCCCAGGTGATCGGGGAATGCTGGAACTGAGGAGGACGACAGACTATGGTAAAACCATCAAGACAGTCGCTAGTAAGATATACTCCTTCGGTCTGGGTGGACGCTTCCTTTTTGCCTCTGTAATGACAGGCAAGGTCAGTATACAGTTTGTACAAATCACCAACAGATACAGAAATAAATCAGTCAACCAGATGCAAAATATTGATTGTTTAGACCTTTTGGATTTGTAAGAACAAGCTTCAGTCCACTCAATTTGAAAGGCATTATGCTGTTATGAGTCGAGATGAAAATATTTTTTGTAATATTTGTTTATTTAGTATGTAGTGTTAGTATTATTTGTGTGTTGTTTTAAATGGAAGATATAAGTTTCACCCACCAGTACTGGTGTTTATTTTAAAATAAAAAATCCAATCAAAATTCTGTCAGAGTTAAGTTAAGTTGTCAAAAATCAAATGAATCCACCTGATTTTTGACAATTAAGGGTTGGAAACCAAGGGAGGCACTGGCACTTTTATGATTAGTCACTATTAACCGCATCACACCCTTCTTAAACCTTGATTGAAATCTTCTGTTAACTGAACAACAGATAATTTGGCCAGAGGCTTGTTATTCAAACAATTAAGTCAATTTTCCAACCTACTTTATAAAAACCAGGAAAATAGCAATATGGGGCACTGAATTTTTGATAAATTTACTGTCTATCAGACCTCAGGTTAGAGAAGAATTAGGTTGGGAAGCAATAAACGCTGAGTGCTTCCAGAGGCCGGGCCTCAGTGTACAGAAACACAACTTTATAACTTAATTTACTAATTTTTGTGAAACTAGGCCATATTTTCTGTTTTTCTCAAGCTTTGAGGAGTGTTTGATCATGTTAAAAGTGACTAATCAGTGCCTCCCCCTAACTCAGGTTTGATAGCAGAGTTACTTTTGAGGGCATGTATGTCCTCCATATCTGCTACTGTTAATTAACATTATTTGCTCATGAGCATGCTTTATCAGAAATGTCAGAAATCTGACTCCATAATCAGGCCTTGGGGTCAGGTCTATAATTTGCACAACTTAGTTTTCTCATTATTTCCTGTGTGTCTTTCTGTCCTTCTCTTTCTCTGCAGGGCACTCTGAGGATGATCCATGTGTCAGTTGACCAGGGTGAGACGTGGAACATGGCCCAGCTGCCCCCTGTTGGCCACGAGCAGTTTTATTCCATCCTGGCAGCTAACGATGAAATGGTCTTCATGCATGTCGACGAGCCTGGAGGTTAGTCCACACTGAAACCTGTTTATCCTTCATATTGTAAAGAGGAGCAGTAACATTTACAGAGCGCAATGCAAAAGAAAAAAGCGGTCATGTAATGAACTCCACAAATGCAATCCTTCATGGAAGTTTCTCTTCAATATGTGTGAACCAGTTTGTGTTTTTTTTCTGCAGATTCAGGATTTGGTACCATTTATGTATCAGATGACCGCGGCACTGTGTACTCGAAGTCATTGGAGCGCCACCTTTACACCACCACAGGAGGCGAGACAGACTTCACTAACGTCACCTCCCTGCGAGGAGTTTTCATCACCAGCGTCCTGGCTGAAGGTAGCTCTATTCATGTGCCTGTGCTTTGATAAAGGAACAGCAACACATGCCTGTACTCAAATTTCCCTCAAACACACGCATGTATGACTTCTCCATTACATACCGCAGGGAGCGCTTTGGGTAAATATTTAATTAGCTGTTCAGTGTTAGATGTGCTGTGTGTCTGATGCGGCTGGCTGACACTTCACCAGAAATTCCTCACCTGCTAAATCTGAACTCCATCACGTCTGCTGCCGTCTGTCTCCTTTTTATTTTTATCTTGTCTTTCTTACCTGTCTGACGGTTGCATTGCTTACTTTTAACTGTGGGTTACCTGTATTAAAGCTTCGTTTGCACACATTGTTTGTGGATAGGAGTGTCAGCAAAACACTCAAGACTACCAGTAAATGTTGTGTCCTGGTCTTCCAGATAAGTCAGTGCAGACTGTGGTATCCTTCGATCAGGGAGGGGAATGGGTTCCCTTGCGGAAACCTGCCGACAGCAAGTGTGATGCTACTGCCAAAGACCCAGACAAGGTAAAGAGAGGGAACCGCTGTTTTTGGAACATGATGCTTTTTGTTGGTACTACTAACAGTCAGATACCACATGCTGCTTGTTTTAGCTGCAACTAATGATTATTTCCATTATCAATAAATCTGCCTATTATTTTCTTGATTCATCATTTAGTCTATAAAATGTAAAAAAAAAAAGGTGAAATATGCTCATCACAGTTTGCCAGAGACTCTTCATTTACTATCATAAATGACAAAGAAAAGCAGCAAATTCTCACATTTAAGAGGCTGGAACCAGCACATGTTCAATATTTTTGCTTGAAAAATGACTGAAATGATTAATCAATCATCAAAATAGTTGCTGATTTATTTTCTTTCGATCGACCTTTCAATTAATTGACTTATCGTTGCATCTCTACTGCTTGTTTGTGTCCATAGTGCAGTCTCCATATCCACGCAGCCTACAGTACTGCTATGAGGCTGAACGTCCCCATGCTGCCTATGAGTGAACCAAATGCTGTGGGTCTCATCTTAGCTCATGGTAAGTCACTCGTCAGAGCTTTCATACCAATATTTTTCCATGTTTAGATAAACACGAGTTATTGAAATGGGTAAACTATTGATAAACCTTTCTGTGTTTCTCCTCAGGGAGTGTTGGGGATGCCATCTCAGTGATGAGGCCTGATGTGTATGTGTCTGATGATGGAGGGTACACCTGGATAAAGGCCCTCGATGGCCCCCATCACTACGCTATCCTGGACTCTGGTGGCCTCCTGGTGGCTGTGGAGCACAGCCCCACTCAACCTATCAACCAGATCAAGTGAGTTACACTTAAAGTGTACAAAGGAGTTTGGGTTGGACCTGTGCTTGCTGATGCAGAAATCTGTCTACTTATACTCTGAATTAAATATAATCTCATTGTAATTTAGGGTTGGGTAGATTTGCCTGTCTGGTCTTTTGTACGTACTTAAACCGGTTTGATTTTATGTGAACCAGCATTTGTCAGCTGCAGGTGGAGAGTAACTAGTTAGCAGGAGTGCCAGGATAGCTGATGAGCTCAGAGCATGGTTGTGCTGCCCTTTTACTTGTGATGTGCTGGAGTTGAGAGTTGTAAAGAGGGCTGCTATACGACCGTTGTCCACAAGAGACAACTCTCATCAGTAACAAGTTGGTGCAGGCTATGTTGTCTAAACGCTACAATACTTTAGTATGAAGCCTCGTTTTGGTCAACTCCCATATGCCCTGTTAAAGTCACTGTATTACGCTGTTAAACTAGACACTTCCTCTAGTCCTTTACAAATTACAAACCCCTTTAGCTTTTCAGTGAAGAGTAGCCCTCCATTTCCTGACAGGGCTTTTATTGTGAGATATTTGCAGGCTTCCCACTCATACTATAAATGTAGCTACTGCTATCTTGTGAAATAGCTGTGAGAAATTAAAAAAAAAAAAAAAAAACTGCCACAGTTGTCTTTCTCTCATTCGTAGTCCTGGCTTACCGTCAAACAGTTTGAAAATCAGCCCAACCCTACTGTATTTGTTTTTATTCACCACAGGTATTTTTGACATGTCATTGCAGGAAATGTTAAATATTGTATAACTGAGGTCAGCCTTGTGCCTTTTTTACATCACAGCAGTGCTAATAGTGCAGCTATAAAACTTCCTCTCATATGTTGTTTCTTTACTTTAATCACATCAAATCGGTTTTATTTATATAGCCCAAAATCACACTGCCTCAGTGGGATTTTTAATGTTTAATGCTTAATGCTGAGGTTTGTACACTCTTCAATGTCTCGACAGATTTTCTACTGATGAAGGACAGTGCTGGGGTGTGTACAACTTCACTCAAGACCCAATCTACTTCACTGGGCTGGCATCAGAGCCGGGCGCTCGCTCCATGAATGTCAGCATCTGGGGCTACAGAGACTCCCTCCTCAGCCAGTACTGGATCTCCATCACCATCGACTTCAGGGACCTCCTCACCAGAGACTGTGAGTGACGTGATATGTTTATCAATCTGTCAATATTTTGCCATTTGTTAGAGATCGTAGGTAAACAGAGTCCAACATATTGATGTATACAGGTGATGACAAGGACTATGTGCAGTGGTTGGCCCACTCTGATGACATCAGTGACCCCAATGACGGATGCATGCTAGGCTACAAAGAGAAGTTCCTTCGTCTCAGGAAAGACTCTGTTTGCTGGAATGGAAGAGATTATGCGGTCAACACCCAGCCAACCCCGTGTCCCTGCACCCTGGATGACTTCCTGTGGTAAGACATTCGCTGTGCACCAAATCCATACTACATACTACCATATGTACTACATACGTATTGTCATAGTTTACTCTGTTTGCACCTAGTATACAAAAAAAACAATGGTAACAGGAAATGATAAAATTCATTTGATGTCAGATCAAAGTGCAACTTTGAAAAGTTACTGTGGTTAAACTTCACAAACAGAAAGTGAAATGTCTTTCTAAACAAGATATTTTAGAGATGCTTTGCCACCAATTTTCCACTGCCACTTTATTTTAGATTTGAGTAGATTTTCTTGATCACAATATTTTTGAAGCCAAACCTGGTCCAGTATTAAGCATACGCAAATGTGATGTGGAAACCTGAAGCCTCCAGTGCACATACAATAAACTCAACACTGAAGTAGGAGACATCTTGTGTCCAGCAGCAGTTGCCATGGTGTACCAGCAGTTAAACTTGTTAGACTTCAGTAAAATGAAAAATATTTGCATTTCAAATATTGAGGACATTTTTATGAGGGAGATGGAATAGGGGCCATGTTAAGGATTTTGGCTTTAAAAAGGGTGTAAATAAAATATTTTAAAATCAATTTGGGAGACGGGAGGAGATCTTTAAGCAGCTCTTTTATTTCCTTTGTGCATTGCTCTGTGGGAGATATTTTTCATCAACAGAACACTCAAGAATCGAGCGTGTTTAGTTTGCAATCTGTGTGGGTTGAGTAATCTCATTTCTTCCAGAGTGGACACACTATATTAAAAACTAGCTTAGATTTAGTACAGATTTGGGATTTGTGAGACGTTGTTTGACTTTCATGCTCACACTGTCAAACACAACAACTTAGTGTCTTTTAGATTTAGATTTAAACATACTTTTGGTGATTATGTATTTGTCTGTACTTGTCTGGGATGGCTGAGGTGGAAGTGTTGCTAACTGGCTGTCATTGCTTTCCTTGAAAGTAGATTACTGGTGTATTGATCTACTTAAGTGGAGGCATAAAAGGTTGCTCATTTAATTGTGATTAACTTCTCTTTAGCTCGAACTAAATGGATGCACTTAAAAACATAAAATGAATTACCTTAAAGAGGAGCCAACATTAAATATGCCAAACTGGTATTGAATAGCAGGGTCAAAGTATTTTAAAGTGGATTTTTCCTTAAGTAGAAATGAATTGTGTCTTCAAAAAAATACAAAGGCAAGACTAAACGTAGATTACTTCTTCCTTCCTCGCTAACCTTCCCGGCATCTTCCGGCTCTTTGCAGCGACTTTGGCTACTACCGTCAGGAGAACAGCTCAGAGTGTGTGGAGCAGCCGGACCTGAAAGGCCAGGTGCTGGAGTTCTGTCTGCACGGCAAAGAGGAGCAACTGCAGACCAGTGGGTAAGTCTTGTAGTCCAACACTGTTTGACACTTTGTTGGTTCAATACTGGTTTATTATTCAACAATAATTTCATTAATTTAATATCCCATTAACAGGCAGTGTCCTTTTTCACAAGATGTAGGAGGTAGCAGAGAAAAGTAAATTAGGTCAAGATAGTTGTTTATTATAACAGATGATATGTGATGATGAAGTCTTGTCAGAAAGTCTTTGCTGCTTAGACTTAACAAGATTTTGTGATCGACTCTATTGCTATTGATAGGCTGATGAAATGATGAAGCTGGGCGCTGATAAGGAGGTGGAGGGCGGAGAAAGAAAAAAAAGAAAAGAAAAGCGCAAGTTGATAGGCGAACACTTGAGGTGTGTTGCTGTGCTATTGGACAGACATGATCAGCTTATGAGAACATCCAATATCTCGTTCAGCTCAGATAATGACAGCAGGAAGTTATGAGTAAGCATGCATGAGAGGAGTGAATGGCAAGATGCTGTGGGAAATAAACTACAGGCCAAAGCATGCAAAGAAAAGTCTCCCTGACTAAACTTTTGCTAGAGATTCATTCTGCTTGACAACTTGGACAATATTAAATCTGATACTATGTATATAAGAGTGTGAAGACATTTTGCTCCATCACCATTAGATGATGACAGGCAGAGAGGGATTGCCTTCAGTTTTTGTTGCAGAAGAGAAGTGATGTGAATGAGGAAGTACTTGTCATGCAGAGGAAGCCGATGAGGGTGAGAGTGAGTCTCATGTTTTCAATGAGGAAGAGTGAATGCTGACCAAAAATGCAAAGGTTCATCATGCCTGTCTCTCTGCACGCATTCTGATTCTTAATAGAAAATGAATGATAATTACACAGACGGTTGTGTAAATCCAGTTAAACAACATGTGCAGTAGGTAGGGTCGGCTCTCAGATGAATTTATATGTAGTTAATAGGGATTCAACGATATATCAGCCTATATCTGCCTTGTTGACTGCAATCAATAAGATAAGATGACATTCACTGATAGTGGTGGCATGTTTATCCGACAGGTCTAATCAATTTTGCCGGCACATTCATGAGCGACTGGCTCGTGACATCCCTGCCATCAGTTTGTAAAGCTTCTGAAAAACTCTACTCATTGAGTAGGTTGAAGCAGTCACCAACATTTACTAACCCTCACCCTTAAAAAGACATATCTTTTTAATGTGATAGTAGGTTATATTAAAGGTTGTTTATAAATATGTATGATCAAATTTGTGCTCTTCCAAAGAGTGTGTAATGAAGGGATGGATGACCTCTAACAATGACAACTAAACAATTGAACAATGAAGATTTCTTTGTTCCCCAAAAAATATATATTTTCTTATTTTTTCTCATGGCTTTAAAGGTCTAAAGATTTTAATTGGAGATTAAATAAGAAAAGCCCACCTGTCCCAAATTACATTATTTTAATATTTTTTTCCCAGTTTAACCAAAATGAATCTAATCTGATTATCAATGAACACTGTGTGCAAACATCCGGCTAACCAACATACATTGTTGATTGTGTCTTTGGTCTACAGCTATAGGAAAATCCCTGGAGATAAATGTGAGGGAGGAGAGATGCCTGAGCGTAAAGAGATCGACCTCAGTAAGAGGTGTGTGAGCGACCTGGTGGGCCCGTCACTTCTGGTCAGTACCCCTGCATACTAACACTTATTATTTACGCTGTATGTTTGCCTGCTGTATATCTGTTTCTATTCTTGTTGCCTAAATATTTGGTCTGCTGTTATTTTTACAGATAGACAGTCACTCCTCCAAATCTGTTCCCATTGTGATAACAGTCATCGTCGTCATGCTGCTGAGCATCGCAGCGGGAGTCGTCTTCGTCAAGAAATATGTCTGTGGTGGCAGGTTAGTGCATCTCTCTACACACACGTACAGTTCAACCAAAACCTGTCTTCTTCTTTCACTGTCCCTCATTGTGTTTTCTGTGTTTTTTTCACATGTTTTTAGTGACCTGACAGAAGTTTGAATGTGCCCTACAGGTTCTTGGTTCACAGGTACTCCGTGCTGCAGCAGCATGTTGAGGACAATGCTGTGGAGGGGGTGGACGACCCGCTGGAGACCAACCACACTCAGAATGGCAAGATCGAGTTTCATGATGACTCAGATGAGGTACAGTGGATTACTTTTCCTCCCTCTTACACAGGCTAAGATAGAAACATTGGTACCAGCTTTTTCTACTAAGACTGGTTCATTGTGGAGTAGAGTACAATGTCATTTAGAAATTCAAGTGGCCACACCTTCGTCAAGCTCTTATGTAGGTCAAGCTACGGTGACATGGAAAAGAAAGGACGGACTGTAAATGATCTGTGAAACACCATGTTGCTGAAAACAAATAACTTGAATCGCTGAATCATTGTTGTTAAGGATAGCAGAGGATAATTCCCATTAAATCAGCTCTTGTAACTTTCAGATGCTGTCAGCAGCGAACACCAACACATTTTCATGTCAGGTGCCTTATTTGTTTGTTAGCACAGCAAGGCTTCCTGGGCTCCACATTTAAAAACATACAGACATAAAAACAAGCATCAAAAGTTGATGTCCACCCAACACATTTTAAAACATAAATTACACATTACAGTCAACACAAATGCCATTCATTAACTTATTAAATATTTAGAGCCCTATGTGATTAAGCCATACTGTCCCACTGTGCACACCCGCTGTACAGGCCCATACAAAAGGGTAAAAAGGAAACATAATAGATATAGATAGAAGATAATAAAGCCAACAATAATAGAGAGATATTAGCTGATAATCAGTCTTAATAAACACTTTTAATAAGAATCCCTTAAAAGTGTGCTTTTAAAAAATAATTGTCCCCACTGGTTACAGCTTTTCAGCACTCCCTGGTGGACAAACTATGTAATGCAACTTTCTAAATTACCTTAAACAAGTCTTTGTCCTTTCTCTGCTGCAATTTCTTGTTACTTGTCAGCTGAGCCGATGTATACACCGATACAAAAGATATGTGCGATAAGCTATTATTTTCCAGTCAGAATCAAGACTCCTGAGAGGAGACACTGTTGTCAACAGCTTTGTAATCCAATGTTTTGTCCTCGTGCTGTTGATCATATATGTTCTCAAAAGTGAAGGAATGAAGGAATGTCGGTCAAATTTAAGAATTAAGGTTGTCACGATAAACTTCAATACAATAATCCTTAAATAGGATAATTTTAAAACGTAAATGATGAACAACCTGCACACAGTGCTGGTACAGAAAAGGTCACTGAACCACCAAAACATTTATGTTGATGTTAATATCTGTGCAGCTGTGGGATCAAAATCTGAGCGTAGATCTGTTTTTCAATAGGTTCGATACTTCGATTGTGTAGCTTTAAACACATGGTATGAAAACATAACCTTTATTTTATCAGGCCCTTTGGGACAGAGAGACCTGAGAACACAAGTGTTTTAAAAAGACATGCAATTCAAGAAGCACAATGTCATAATTATTAAAATATGATAGTTACGTGTTTAAAAAAAAAAAAGGTAATAAATATAAAAGTAATAATTACATATAAGGGGTTGGATCCAGATTAAAAACAAAAAGTGAAGTAGTGATACTTCTGACAACCTTATTAAGATAATTTGGGCATTGCAGCTGTTTTGTTTTTGTTTTTTAATCAGAGCATGACTTTATATTATTGCTACAAAATTAGGATGTTAACATGAATTCCCCCTCAAACTAGGTCACTTGAGTTATCGCGTTAGGTGTGTGTAAACATCACCACAGTGTTTTCTTTGTTTGCTCACCTGTGTCGCCTCTAGCTTCACTGTTTCCTCTCGTCTTGTCTTTACACAGGACCTGCTTGAATAGCAGGCACAACAGGTTTCCAGCTTGCCCGGTGGCCGGCCGCTCTTCCCGTCACTCTTTTGTCTCCAGCTAAATCTTCCTGTCACTCGTATGAACTCTGGCCTCAGCTACCAGACGGAGAGTCTGTGCTAATCTGCTGTCATCTATAATGAATGTACGGAGGCGTCCTGGGACTGATGTCACTGCTGAGGAGAGCTATGTGTAGGAGGTCTGTTAGTGTTGTGCTCCAGTTATTGATTCTATTGATTGAGTTTGAATCTAATTTATTGTAGGGACGAAGAACTGATGCAGTCATTTGAACTGCTGACAGAGTAATGGAAGCAAAGCTCGTTGTATAAATCCACCACCATTTCTTTACGGGTCCCGTCTCTCCTGTCGTCCTGGGAGCGCTCCTGGAAACACTTCTCACTTCTGTTGAAGCTCTGTGTCCTTTTTCTCATGCACTTGTACATAAACCTGTTTTATTTTGTCATTTTTCGATGTGGTATCAATTTGGTCGGTGTTTCAAAGGTTGCTGTTGGTAATAACTCCCCCAAACCACACAAGTCTCTATCCCTTACTTTTAATAAAGTATTTGTCGGTCAATAAGTGTCCCAACGGATGGCCAAGAGTATGTAAATTATAGATATTTTTTATTTGTGAAATCCCCTGTTGTAGTCTGTATTTGGAATACAAGCCTGCATACTTTTGATACTCCAAAGTAATAAGACGCAAGTGGAAAAGGTCCATTTGTATTAGGTTCATAGCAATAACATGTTAAGATTCAGTATCTTGTCCTTGCATGTGAAATAATCCCACTGGCACGATGTCTCTGATGTATCCAGTAACTCCGTTTGATGAATGAAGATGTCATCGATGTGTAGGACAGCAAATTGTGTCTGTTTCAAGACAGGATTTGCTCAGAAATTAATGTGTGCAGTTCAAACTGCCTAAAGCACAAAGTCCTTTGTATGCTTAGAGTTTGTGGTTGAACATTTTTCCTAACTGTGACCTAACGATTAACGTGATAAGACTGTAATAATCACTGTAGTCAAGTCGTGTTTATAATCATTTGAGCCGTTTTTGTACTAACAAATCTTTGATGACAAATTGCGGTTCAACTATGTTCAGAAAATTACAGAAATAATTATAGTTTGATAGTAAATATCTAAAGATATTTTTTACATCCATGATATGATTTGGCGACAGAAGCACACGAGCAATGCGAAAAAAACAATTCAGTTATGTAAATGTTGTATAGCAAAAACTACACTGTAGCCTGGTAGAAGAGTTAACAGACGTGGTCGCTTAAGCTGCAACACTGTGTGAGACTGTTTCTTTTATTTTTCTGGTGTGTGCATCTGAGGTGGAGCAGACTCTCTAAAATAACAGGTCTTTTATTGTGAACTGCTGTTTTTTCTTTGTAATCATCCTCATACTACTGATTTTATGACTCTCCACATCAAATCGCGTCTTACAGGGTTTTCTTCATTTTTTGCACATTTATTTGTCTGTCTCGTGTTAAACATATTGCTTTATTCCAAGTTTTATTTATTTGTGACTAGCAGGTTCAGAGTGCAGTAAATTGGATGTGGTTATACAAGTGCCTGGTGTGACGATATGATGTGAGGCCCTCCCAATGTATGGCCAGCGTCTATTTACTGATTATTTATATCAAGTGCAGCCAGTTTCATCCAGTATATTGCACTTTTTAGGCAGGACGAGTCTTCGAGCCGTGAAGGAAGTGTCCGTTTCATAGCAGCTCCCATTGAACTGCATGTTAAATTTGAGTCATATTTAAATCCACAGAGCTTTGTGAAGGAAATAACCTGGTTATCACTCCTTTATGTCCTGGCATGAGATTAAAACTTTGAAGAGAGTAAGCCGAAATAAAAAAAAACCCCACAGATTGAATACAAGGTTATTATGTAGCTGCTTTACACGGGGAAACACTTGTTGAGTTCCTATTTAATGATGGTTTATGCATTAAGTGAAGGTAACACATTTTTCTTACAGTTGAAAACTGCTGTATAAATTAATAAGTCATTGTGATGGTTCTGTAAATATACAAGGTTACATCTTTGTATCTGCTATGTTTCTCTCTTCTGTATATTTGAGGCAATTTTCTTTGGGTTTGCCAATAAATTCATATGTTCCTTTATTTCTGTCACCTGATTCTTATTTCTTACAAACAGCATTGTAAAAAACAAACAAAAACTTGGAGCCCTGAGACAAAGATAAAACCAAAATTGCAAAATACCTTGCAGTGGCTGACTGACATAGTTAAGTGCTTTCGGTCATCAGTTGATGACATTTTCACACTGGTTAGACACCAAAACACATTCTGGTTGCAGGATGGCTGCTGGTACAACCTGAGTTTCATCTGCTTAATTCCATAAACGCTGCATTTATTTCAGCTTTTATTTCTGTGTTTGCCAGGTTTTATTCCTGGATGAACATATATTGAAATTAAGTGAATACATAGAGAGATCGGCAAATAAATACATGGAGGAACAGATGTGGAAATACATTAGCGGTGGAGAAAGAATTCAGATCCTTTACTCAAACAAAAGTACCAATACCACTCTGGAATAATACTGTGTTACGACTAAAAATACTGCATTGAAAATGTTACGTAAACTTAGGGCTGCAACCATAGCTTTTATTTTTTGCCGTTGATTAATTTGATTGTTTTCTTGATTAATTGTGATACAATGTCATAAAACGGTGAAGAATGTCAGTCCGTGTTTCTCAAAGCACAAGATGACATCCTCAAATGTCTTGTTTTGTCCACAACCCAAGGATATTCAGTTTACTGTCATACAGGAGTAAATGAACCAGAAAATATTCACATTTAAGAAGCTGGAATCAGAGAATTTTTAATTTATTTATTTTGTTATTTTGTTAATTACTCACACCGATGAATAGATTAGCAAAATAGTTGGAGAATAATTTAATAACTGACAACTATTCAATTAATTGTTGGTCTACTTTAGTATTAAAAGTAAAAGTAGCCATTGCATAAAAATGTGCCCTGTGACTGTTACACTCATTATATTATTATAATATTATTACTCACACAGTAGTGTAGGTAGGATTTTAATGTTGTAGTTGGTTGACGCGGAGCTAATTTTTTATAGGACTGCAACTAATGATTATTTTCATTACAGATTTATTGCTAATAAATCTCTCCATTAATTGACTGTTTTGTAAAATCTGAAAATAGTAAGAAATGCTGTCACAATTACCCAGAGCCCAAAGTGACACCTTCACAATGGTTGTTTTGTCCAACCAATAATGTAAAACTCTGTACTTGTATACACTGTTGAGTAGTTTAATTTATAACAAGGCATCATATATTATTTATAAGCTCTTTACATGTTTTGAGAGCAAAAATCTTAGTTTGTAAAGTAACTAAAGCTGTACAGTGCTTCAGTGCAGGTACCGAACCACCACTGAGATAAATGAATATGTTTAGTCTGCACAGTATTAATCTGTTCAGAAAGTAAATGAGCAGATTGTAATGTTTGAACGTCAAACATGGTTAGTCCTCAGATTCTATACAAAAAGTTGCCCTCTGCATCGAAGAAGTCTTTTCCAACTTGCACGACAGGAGGCGGCTTCTCCGTTTTCATATACTCCTCCAGTTCTTCTTCGGTCATCACCTGTCCATCCCAGCTCTCCTCATCCTCTCTGTCCTCCTCTGTGGGGTTTGTGTCAGTGCTGCTGTCCTCTTCTGTGTATCCTGTGACTGGGGCATCTTTACTCAAACCGGCTCTGAGCTGGGTGGGCAGAACAGTAACTGGGGCAGGACTCTTGGCCGGGGATGCTGAGCCTTCACCTCGCAGCATCAGAGTCTGCTCAGCCACAGGCACCACTGCTCCTTCTCTAGCTCCAGGTGGGAGTGCAGCTGGTGTGTGGTGTCCAGGCAGCTTTAGCCCGCTCCCAGCACCTGAAGGCAGCACCTGCTGATGGAGTCCAGCCATTACTTTAGCATCCTGCTTGGCTTTTTTCTCAAGAGGGGGGATGAACTTGCTCCTGAGGACTCTCCAGATGACATCAGGGGTGACAGAGAAGCCCTCAGCCAGACGCTCCACTGTCCACTCATCTGGTTGCTCTTTCTTCAGATATCTGAAAGTAACATTTCATATCAAGTCCTCAATTGTGCAGTTACATCGAAGACAGAAAAGATATTTCTCTGGAGAGCTCCTCACCTGATCTGCTCAATAGCATCCCAGGTTAGCTTCCTCTGTGGGGCTCCTGGTGGAGTCATCTGCCTCCTCAGTATATGATACTTCACAGTCCTCCGCCTCTTTATCTCTTCACTGAAAAACACAAGAGTGAGGGATTGTACAGAAATCTTACACACTTTTTTCTTCCTACACTATAATAATGTGATTACTCCTGCAGACACTCACTCAGCCAAGGCCTGGAGTTTGTCTTCTACATCATCCTGCTCCTCATCAAACATCTCATCTCTGTCTGACACCCTGTCCCTGTGTACAGGGCTGCGTCCCATCCATGCCTTGCTGGCACCTTTGCTTGCAGATCGACAGCTGTTAACAGAAGCTGATGGAGGCACTGACCGAGCACCGAGCCTGCAGAGGAGGGAGAGGAGCTGGAGAGGTCGAGCCATGCTCACAGATGCTGTGTCCTCCCTTTCTGAGCGGATAGCATTGGCTTGTTTTGCCGAAGAGGAAGTCAGACACACGTTTACTGACACGTTTAGTCGTCAAACTGTCAACACAGAAGCCGCGTTCACCAGTTCCCTCGACAGTTGCCTCAAACCCCCTTGAAACTCGTGGATGGACGTACTTCCGCAAACATCCCCTTCACAACACAGAGAGGGGGTGCGGTACTGCCCCCTACCGGCGCGGAGGTGCAGTTATTAAATGAACCTGAACTGAACAAATAGGTTCACTTGTAACACGAAACACAGACACTGCATGATTAAACATCTACTGTATGTTTCGCCTCTAAATAATGCGATGAATAGATAAATAGAAGTAATAATATACCCCCAGGGATCTGCCAAAGGGGACAAGACATGTAGCTAAATGGCGACATCTGCCGGCCGCCACGGGAGCTGCACCCTACCCTGTCCCCGTCTGTCCATGTGTCACGCAGCTGCGCACCTCCTCCCAGGCGCCGTTGTTTCATTTGCGCCATTTTGTCCGCTCACTTTGTTGATTGGGCTTTAGCGAGCTGTACTGGAGCCAATCAGAGGGAAACCGGACAGCGGAGATACGGTAAGGGAGACCCGATTGAAGGCATTGGTAGTTGTCAGCACGGATTGGTTTGCTACGGACCAACCAAATTACTAACCCTGCTAAATGCAAAAAAATCGAATGGCAGTTTGATTCCGACCGCTGCGTCCCAGGCTGGTTAGGCTGCAAATAACTTGTTGTTCGCTATGTTGGCTCCTGTGTGGAAACATGATCTATGGTGGGCGACAAGCCCGAGCTAACCTTAGCTAGTTAGCTTAAATATCGACTCTCAAACAAAGGGAGGGTTGATAATAGCAGGGTCCAGTCTGTCTAAACGCTGCCCAGCAACTCATCATCAGTTATAATAAACAACAACCCACCTAAAGACCGACCTAAGCATTGTTACCTGTTAACTATCCTCCTTGTATGCTTTCTGGCATTTACCACGCTTTTTACGCTAGCTAACAGTTAGCTAAAACTGACGGTAGCCCTGTTAGCTCTCACCAAAACACCCTGTTAAAGCAACGTAGCCTCTGCCCTCACGTTATTTTACCAAGCGTGGGATACATGTATCACCTCTTAATTTCAGACATAACATTTCACATGTACAAATATATAAGTGTTGGAAGTGAAAAAGGCCGCTAATGTTTCCATATTTAGCTAACGTTAACAGTGGGTGAGGGTCGGTCAGGACTACAACCTTATTTGTTTTTTCTGGATGGACACGTACGACGTGGTTCGCACCTTTAAATAGGAGCTAATAGATATAAATATACATGAGCTAATATTGTATGTTTGTCTTTTGTCTGAAGAGAGGACCGTGATAATAACAAGCGATGGAGCAGTACACCACTGCCACCACTACAACCGGGGAGCAGATAGTTGTGCAGACATCCAATGGACAGATCCAACAGCAGGTGAGCTCACAATTCACTCAGGTACATTTGGTCTTAATAAAAATGTTTGCTATACCGTCAGCTGTAAGATAACAGGTACCCAGCATTAAAGCCTCCCAGTGGATTCCACATCCAGTCCATTTCCCTGATAATAAGCTGCCTGAGACTGTATTGTCCTGCCTTGCCTGCAGGCACAGGGCACAGTGACGGCTGTGCAGCTGCAAACAGAGGCGCCAGTGGTGACGGCCTCAGGCCAGCAGGTTCAGACACTCCAGGTAGTGGTGTCACCGCCGGCCTGTGTCAGTGTCATGACCGTGTTACAGCCTGCGAGTTTGCATGTTACAACTCTGTTGTAGGGCTGTTTTCCATGACCCATCTCAGTGCTGTTTGGTTCATCCTCTCTCCCCCCCAGCATGTCTTACAGCTGCCTGAACTGCATGTTCCTCAGCACAGTGTGTTGTGTGTCCACCTCAGGTTTCCGCTTATGCTCTCATATGACTGTCAACAGACTACTGTTTGAGTTGTGTTCTTCTCCTGCTTTCGAAAAGCAAGTTTTGTAAGTCAGACAGTGTTCTTCCCGGTGGAGCTGAAAGCCATTAGTTAGCAGAAAGAACCGGCTTTGAACAGCATGAATCCATAGTCATTGGTTGCTGTCACTTCTCATCATCTAGCTATTATTATCATCCTGTTGTGAAATGTCAGTGGGTTCCCTCCCTCTTGCATTTCTTCCTATGGTACAACTGCTGCCACATACTATCAGTCATCCATTGTGGTCTCTGATGTGGACGCTTGTTCTTTTAAGCAAATCAAGTTGAAATAAACTAAACCCCCGAAGCAGTATTCCATTAAATACAAAACCAATGAAAGCAGAGGTTTTGTATATTTGAGGATATACTGTTAATGGGCTATAGTTTGGATTCACAATGGAACTGGATGTTTTCATTATTGTACATCCCAGAAGAAAAGAATGATGGCAAATCATCAAACACTTCTATCCATAATGTGGTATCCTGGATGTTCCCGGTTTGATATCATTTGCTTGTGGTCCTCTGCGTCACACATGAGGGGTACTGAGGTAACAGACGCTGCTAGTGCTCCTATAACGGAGTTCTGTGTCTCTCTGTAGGTCCAAGGACAGCCTCTGATGGTCCAGGTGAGCGGTGGGCAGCTCATCACATCATCGGGGCAGCCCATAATGGTGCAGGCCATGTCGGGGGGTCAGGGTCAAACCATAATGCAGGTGCCTGTATCTGGAGCCCAGGGACTACAGCAGGTAAGGGATGAGGATCAGTTACTAGATTAATATCTGTATTCAAATTATAGCACATTATCCTGTGCCAGGACACAGTGTTCTCTGTGGAATGGGATTGTTAGACGATAAGGGTTGGTGCAATTTAGTATGAGAAGCATATTGTGACTGGGGAAACAAAATTAATTGCAAACTATTCTGATGAGTTTGATTAATCCTTTGTCATTTTTCAAGCAAAAATGAGGTTGCAACATTTGCAGGTTTCATCTTCTAAAATATAAAGATTTGCTGCTTCTTTGTCATTTCTGATAGTAAATTAAGAGTGTTTGGATTTTGGACTGTAAGATGGTCATAAGGTATCTGGAGACATGACTTTGGGTGCTAAGCAAATAACGGTGTCTAAAAAATGCCTCTTAAATGTGTGTTTCTGTAACATTGAATTGATTTAGAATTTGCAGTGCAGGTGGAAGTGTTTTTTGCAAGTTTCTCTTATCTAAAGTGCCCAAAAGATGTTTTCCTTTGAGTATGTATGTGTAGATGTTTGAGATCAGTGCAGATAAATGTAAATGAAACTATTCTGTGATGTTCTGAACTTACTATTTAATTGAAAAATGGACTGAGGCCAATCTGTGTCCTGTGTCCATGTGTAGATCCAGCTGGTGCAGCCAGGTCAGATCCAGCTGCAGGGCGGTCAGACTCTCCAGCTCCAGGGTCAGCAGGGTCAGCCCCAGCAGATCATCATCCAGCAGCCACAGACAGCCATCACAGCTGGACAGAACCAGGTGTTTAATTCTGACCAGTTGAGTGGCCATTTGACCAGTTTATTACTAATGTGATTACTGAGTGTCTTCTCTCCTTTCTCGGGGTCACAAAGGGGCAGCAGATCAGCGTGCAGGGCCAGCAGGTGGCACAGACGGCTGACGGACAAACCATCGTCTACCAGCCTGTCAATGCAGATGGCACTGTCCTGCAGCAGGGTAAACTCAGTTTTCTCCTACCTCTTGTGTTTGCCTTCTGCTTTGTAGACCTTTTAAACGAGAGCACTGTGGAGTTGTCTTTTGGAATAAGAACTGTGATGATAATGTGTTTGCAGGAATGATCACAATTCCAGCTGCCAGCTTGGCAGGTGCCCAGATCGTACAGGCAGGGGGTGCTAACACCAACACTACCAACAGCGGCCAAGGCACTGTGACCGTCACCCTGCCCGTCTCTGGTAACATGGTCAATGCAGGTGGAATGGTCATGGTAAGACCCTGTGCAGAGGTACCCAGCATCTCTTTACCTTTTTTTTTTTTTAGATCTAGACTCACACAGGGGTGTGTTTTGTGGTGGAGGAGCATTTAAGAGCACCAAATGTAGTTAGTCAATTTATAATTTTGTGCTAATTACAATTGCCATTGTGAAACTGTAGAATCTGATTTATTAATGTGTTTCTTTTCTTTTAGTGGAATCGTATTGTGATGACATGAGGAATGAATCTGGTTATACTTAGATGTTTTGTCTGAATTGGATGATTTTATCAAAAAGCTGAGAAAAATAGCCATGAAACTTCTCAAGCAACATTATAGAACATTTTTGCTTTGGTCTAGTTTCAGTTCAGTTTGTTGAACCATGATGTGAACATGACTATATTTATTTTACACCCGTTGTGCACCCACACTGGTGTTTTCACTTATTTTGCCTGAGTAGACCTTTTCTCAAGACTGTGGGTGTTTACAGACTGTGTTTGATTGACATCTCCTTCACCTCTACTGTGCTTGTTAGGATGGGAAAACTTGAACTTTATGATTCTTAGTAATTCAGGCTCCTTCCCAGCATTACTCCACCCAGTTTCAGCAGGTAGAAAAGTCTATTCGGCTTGAATGACTGAAAACACCTGTGTGGTTGTGCTAACGTGAGCCTATTAAGGTGAAAGCTGTATAATGATGCAGTATCGTATATCAGTTTTGAATAAAGGCCCAAAGGTAGATGCGATAATGACTTAACTATTTGCACAGTAACTGCTTGTTTGTGTCAGTATCTTGATACTTTTCCTGTCTGATGTTCTAAGCACTATATCCCTCTCTGTGTCTCTCCCTCTATCAGATGGTGCCTGGAGGTGGTGCAGTTCCAGCCATGCAGCGTATCCCCCTGCCAGGGGCCGAGATGCTTGAGGAGGAACCCCTGTACGTCAATGCCAAACAGTATCATCGCATCCTGAAGCGAAGACAGGCCCGGGCCAAGCTGGAGGCTGAGGGCAAGATCCCCAAAGAAAGGAGGGTAAGTCCTTGTTTCCAACCCTTCTACATTACAAAGAGTCATTTAATTTATGGGCAATATCAAAAAATCCCTCATAGATGTTTTACAAACTGCACAGTTTAGTGCTGTAGTGCTATCTACCCATGTGATCTCAGAAGGAGATTACCTATCAACCAGTACTGGCACAGAGGTGGCACAGTGTATTTAAAGTGTTTAAACTGGCAATCATCCAATACATCCACTCTCTCTTTCTGGCAGAAATACCTACACGAGTCTCGCCACCGTCACGCTATGCAGCGTAAGCGAGGAGACGGAGGACGTTTCTTTTCACCCAAGGACAAGGAGGAAATGGCCTTGGCCCTGGCACAGGTAAGAAGCTGTGTGTAGTAAGCATCACCTACATCATCACTCAGTAGGGCTGGGCAATGTATTGATATTTTATTGTTATCGTAATATGAGACTACTCATCATCTTAGATTTTGGATCAATATATTAGGTATAAGTGTTGTCTTTTCCTGGTTTTAATGGCTGCAGTACACATTATATCCACATTACTGATGATTATTATCAAAAATCTCATTGTGTTAATATTTTTTTAAGTATCCGTAGTCATTCCTACAATATTTTCAAAATATCGATATTATGGTAAAATTTTTTTGTCATATTTGATTTTGTTGACCAGTCCTAGGATTTGTCGAAATATATATTATGTATTGCCATATAGCCTAAAAATGTCGCAATACTACTTTTAGGTCATATCGCCCAGCCCTGTCATTTTGTCATTACAATATACATACTGACTCAGGCCTGTAAATATGTTATAAACTGCCAACAAAGCACTTCAAACTGCCCAACTTCCGTTGAAAGATTTAATTAATTAGAATAATAAGGGCTACAACAGACGATTATTTTCATTATTTATTCTTCTTCTAATTATTTAGGATTAATCAAATTATCCTTTAGTCTATAAAATGTCACACTTACCATGCTTTTACAGAGCCCAAAATCAAAATACTTATTTACTATCATAAATGACCAAAAAAACAATACAAAAAGCCATCAATGTTGCTTGAAAATTACCAAAATGATTGATCGACTAAACGATTAATTCAGTAATTGTTGCATCTCTAATAATGGTCCTTTCTCCTCCTCTGTTGCAGCAACAGCAGGAGGCAGCTCAGGCAGCAGCAGATGAGACGGTGGCTCAGATGATCCGAGTCTCGTAGCACCGTTGCCGGTGATCATCACTTCTGCCCGTGAACTCTACCCTGCCTGAGACTCTTCATCCTAGTTAACCCATCTGCAGCACCTTCTCCTCTCACTCCCTCCTGCCCCACCATCACACACCCCAGACCACAGCACTGCCACTGGGTTTCTTCTGTTATCTCTCTACTCCTTCAGGGGTCTTCCAGGGAGCTGGCCATGTGGACTGCTCCTGTCTTCTTTTAAAATGGAGGATGCTTCCACGTTCATCTTAACTGGTCAAGCACTTAGGACCAGTTTTTTATTTTTTTGTAAGGATTTGGACAATAATGAGACATGAAGTTATGGATTGCCAGGGCTAGTCCAACAGAGGAAATGAAGGCAGTGAGGCCATACTCTGTCACACCCTGGGCTGGTAAAAGATGAGAATTTGTCGCTAGTGGTTCCTTGTTGCTTTAAATATTTTTTGTAAATGGTACAGATTTTTTTTCAGAGACACTCGAGCGTTGATGCTACACTTGTGTCCTTTGTCTTTTATGTGATGGCCTGTATTTTGACATTTGGTTTATTTCAACCCCTGTACTGTGGGGGGATGGACTCGGCACCATACATTCAATCTGTGTCCACTGAGCAAAAACTGAAATGTGATACAAATGTGAAGATATTGTACAGAAATTCTTTTCATCCCCAGTGTTATTCGGATGTGCTTACTAATTTACCCAATTCCGTGGATGCATTTTATACAATTTTGTGGTTAGAAATAGTGTTTGTAAGAAAAAATGACTTGGTGTTGCATCATATTTCATATTCTATCTATGTAGTTACTTCTTCATTGGTGAGTCCGCCTAAAGTGTTTTGGTTGTTTTTCATTGTAGATAGATTTTTTTACCCATCAGATGCAATTCTGCAATGATATTATTATTTTGCTAATAAAAAAAAGGTTGGACACCATATTCATGAAATCTATGTCTATTAAATTTTAATATGTGACTCAAGGTTATTTGTGCTTTCTTCATTTGCATTTTTTGTCAATTTAAACTCATCGACCCATGAGGGATATCCTCAAAGCGATGGGAGCTAAAACAGCCTATATTGTAAACCTGTTCTAGTAGTAACCCAAAATAAAACTATGAAACTAAAAATGAGCATAATATGTCCCCATTAATATGCTTTTAGGTAGTTTAATCAATAACAATGCATCATATATATATATATATATATATATATATATATATATATATATATATATATATATATACATATATATATATATATATATATATATTATTATTATTTCAAAAATAAATGTGTATATTTTGTGCTTAAAATGTCAATCTTCAAAATCTAAAGTATCTAGTAACTATATAGAGTACTTCAAATATGTTCTGGGGTACATACTACCTTTGAGTACATGTAATGTAACTGTTTGATAGCATTATATTATCTAAATCAATGATTCTGAGCAAAGACCATTTAAATTGGGTGTGTAGTCGTCATTTAAATCATTTGTCAAACGTTACATAACAAAGGAGCACAGTTAATTGAAATTCTTGGAGGCTATGGGACAAAAAGTATTGATTTTGCCCTGAGTTAGACCTCCCAGGTTAAAACCGTCCAAAGCACGGCCGACCAATCAGACGCTTCAGATTGTAAACGTAGGTACCACGGTCAGCCAATCATAGCGAAGGAGGCGGGACTTGTACTCATCCTCCTGGGAGACTCAACTCCGGGCTTCACAGTTAGGCAGCTAAGGAAATAACAGAACTGACTGACAAGTAGCAAGCCAACAAACCAAACTAATATATCCTGCCAAGTTAATTAACCTGAGCTGACGCCATTTTGAATGTGCCGTTGCTTGAGCGCGGCGCTGACCGGACTATCACCGCCTACACACTGCCCACGGGCTCAGGTGACACCCTCAACAAACCGCCCCCTCCTGCCGGAGATGTTGCCGTCTGTGGATGA
Organism: Pagrus major; assembly: GCF_040436345.1. Taxonomy (NCBI): domain Eukaryota; kingdom Metazoa; phylum Chordata; class Actinopteri; order Spariformes; family Sparidae; genus Pagrus; species Pagrus major. Next base: position 18,753,628 of record NC_133221.1, on the reverse strand, counting down.
CAGCAGACCTGGAGGACCCGCTCTTTTACAAAGTAGTGAAGCTAGATAACAGGTTAATCTCTCCTGAAGCAGCCTACTAATCGCCGAGGTCTTGTCCGAGTGCTTCAGCGTGCTTCGGTGATTTTAATCCACGAAGCTTAACGACGAGAGCAAGAAGCTAACGTTAGTGTGCACTGAGTCCGGCACCGGCTTCTCCTCTTTCTCCTGTAACAGTGTCACTGTCACCTGGATGCGATGACCGACTCGGTTGTGGACAGCAAGGCGGAGGTGAAACAAGCCACGAAATATGTCAAAGAGACCGAAAACGTCGCGGAGAAATACTCAGCGTTGACTGTCAGCAAAAACAGCAGTGATGTGAATATGAATGTCGGGGAAATGCCTTCCGCAGCGTTCACCGCAGTCCCCACTCTGAAATCCGTCAAGAAGGTAAGAGACGTGATGCACGCCATCAGTCACAGCCGCCGGGCACAGAGACCGTGTGTGCTGTCGGCAGGCATCTGAGAGCAGGACGTACGCATTGTACTGCAGCGGAGAGCTATTGCACATCAAGGGCAGGCTGTGTGCTGTGTGTTTCTGCATTTTTCAGCACAGAGATCCACGGACAACTGATGGATGTGATGCTGCAGCGTCACACATTTACACAGTTACTGTATGTTGCAGCCATCCCGCTGAGGGGGGGTCACTCCATGTAAAATTATATTTGAAATAGTCACATCCAACTAAAGAATCTGGGGAACTTAGGCCACAAAGAAAAGCTTTTGCTTCACGGGTCTAATCATAGCTTTTGCTCTGTTATTACTGAGGTAACAACATATAATTTCAGCTCTCATCAAGACTGGATCATTGTAAAATCTGCCTTCCTGTTTTTTTTAAATCACAATGTCTACATCATGCCAACAATCTGTAGGCAGGAAAACAACTAAAAGCCAAGTTGAGCTCTTAAACCTCTGATTCAACATCTCTGCAAGTGAAGAAATGCAAGACCTCACAGGGGGTCTGCACACTAAGCATGATGTAGGCTTTGCCTTCTGAAGAATTTCAATCCATCTTGAACTGCAGTCAGAGAATTTTTTCCTTCAGTGAACTCATCCTTGTGTTCGTGTATCAATCTTGTATTTGTTCAGGAGTGTGCGTGCATGTGTGGGCATCATCATTGTTAGTAACAAGAACAGCATAATGAGCATGTTTCTGCAGCACGAGGTGCACCTGTGAGAATAGGCCTTGAATTTCTTGGCTGTTACACAACGCCACATAGCGATCATCAGAGTGAAAGACTCCCTCGAGGTGGCTGCTCATATCATTACAGATCCACCACCGTGTGTCACAGCTGGCAGCAGGCGGTGGACAAACATGGGACGGACAGGGATTTGCTTCTTTGTGTCTCAGAACTAACTTGCTCAGGTGTTTAAATTGACCTGGTTTTGGGGAACGCTTTTAGCCCAGACTGTTTCACAGAGCTGATCATGAAATTCTCTGGGATGTTTTGATACCATATTGTCCAGTTTGTCAGCTCGATTGCGAAGCATTTGTCTGTCCCTCAAGGTGACCTTTAAGTTATGATAACTGTCATTACTTGTGCACATGATTTTAAGAGCTAGAGCTTGATGCAGCAGTGTGTGTCCTGATATGTTAATATATTGGTAAGTACAGCAACAAGTCCTGGTATCCTTATAATCTATACTTTATTTTAATGTATTGTACTTGTGTTTTCTATTCATAGATATTTAGAATTATTCTAAATCCAGTGAGGCTGTGCAAAATGTTATTTTATCCTGATACCAGCCTCACAAATTCAGTATTCATTTCAGTCGGGTTGTGCGTGACACATTAAATAATAATGCAGTGCTTGTGACTGACATGACCTTCTAGTCTGGCACCGACTGCTGATCTTCATGTAATTTTTAAATCTCACATCTCAAGTGTGTAGGATTTACTGGCATCTAGTGTTGAGGATGCAGATTACAACCAGCTAAATACCCCTCGTCTTCACTACACATAGGCCACTAAAAGCGCAAAAAATTTAAAGGACCCTCTCTCGAGCCAGAGTTTGGTCGGTCCATTCTGGACTACTGTGGGATGATGGCAGTGAAACATGGCGGACTCCGTTGAAGCGGCCCTCCTCCCTCTGTAGTTATAACAGGTTTATTCTAAAGTAACAAAGACACACACACATGTATATGCAGAAAATGGATTTGGAGACTAATGCACAACAAGATTGCAATAAAATATGGGTAGTTAAAATAATAAAAGATAATACAAGCTCTGAAAGTTACCATGAAATTAAGATGATGAAATACTAAATGATAGATACAAATGGATTAAGATTAAAAAATGTTCATACAATAAAATAGAATGCTGATAAACACAAAAGTAATGGTGTAAAAATAAATAAGATAAAATAAGTATAAACAATAAAACCATAAAATTACAAAACACAACATGAAGGCCATACTGAATAGAATAGGTTTTTAGTTCACATTCAAAAATATAAATATTTCCAGCTCTTCCTGCCAATAGATCCTCCTAAATCCGATGCTGCATGTTTCATGTTAATCATGATTCCTTTACTTTATCAAATAATCGCCTTGTTTTTGTCTTCATTTTACTTCCATATGTTGCCTTAAAAACTCTCAATGTTCAGATTGACATGAGTCATTGACTTCATTAGGTCACGTATGAATCTGTGACAAACATTGCAGAAGCAGAAGTCACGATGACTTGTACCCAGCACAGGAAAACTGCAGTGGCAGACGCACAGGCAGACAAGTAGTCACATGCAGACCAGTACTTTATATTTCTGTCACTGCTCGTCCTTATGTAACAGTGTTTATCTGTGTGGTCCCTGTTAAACAAACTAACAAGCAAATAAATAAATACAGCCTTATAAATCATCACAAATGGGAATAAACATCTCTGACAGTCTAAACAAAAACTACTTCACTAAACTGGCCTTTACTCGTGAGTTAATGCTTTTTAATATAATGTGCCAGTAGTGTTTATTCTGAATGATATGTCTTGCCTTTGTGATTTCAGTGCACTAAAACTTGTAGTATTTGGTGTAAGAGGTGGACAAAATAATCAGAATAATAAAAAGAACTTTTTTCCCAGCAGCGGGGCTCACAGACTTCAAAATATTGGCTCAGACCCCCTGTCTGACGAGGCAATAATGTGTGGACCGTGAGTCGCCTCAGGGAGCCAGATTGAAAACATATTGGATGGAAGGAATGTTCACTCCGCTCGTGAAAACAAAGCAGCGTGTTGTGAATAAATGTGAGAGCCCCGTGTCAAACTGAGCCACCTGTTTACATGGGAAAAAATGAATGAATTAAACAAAAACTGCAAATGAAAAGTAAAAAGATAAAACTAATTGAAATCACAGATCACAGCTGAGCAAGTAGAGGTGGATGTCTGCTCAACTGAGGCTGGTGCATTGTCACATAATCAACTGAAAGCTGCCCTGAACAAAAACAATCAATGTTACAAATTAAAAATGAAATGACTTTGTGTGTGTGTGTGTGTGTGTGTGTGTGTGCGTGCGTGTGTGTGTGTTTGTGTGTGAGAGAGAGAGCGTGTGGGTGGGTGAGTCAAAGAACACCACTACTCTGCCTCCACTCTCTGAATCCATCCAGCAGTTACACAATACGCCCCCCTGGGAATGGGACTCGCTCACTGTGAATTTGTTCATGCATCATCATTTCTATCTCGTCCCTGTGGGCAGTTTTACAGAGATTCTCAAACGTGTTCTTATTTCCACCATCTCGTCTTGTTTGTCTGCCAACATTATGGCAGGGTTTCATGAAGGTCAAGTGCTGATTGTTTCCCCTCTACAGGCAAATTTAAATGAAGGTGTTTAAACATGCAGTTTAGTAAATTATATAGATAGAATTCTCTACTCAACTCAGCTTCAGACCTCTGCGTTAAAAAATAGGTTTTAGATGTGATATTTTGAACATTAATACGGCACCAAACAGCTACTTGTTATGTAAAATATAGTGGGGTAATGGCATCCTGAACAGAGATTGACGTCTCACTCCCCCTGTGTGTGTTGTGATATGAGCTTCTCTGCACGTAGTTTTGGTAGCCGGTCCAGCCACGCATGCATGAGAGTCCTTCTTCGTCCTACCCACATCCGTTTTCAACAAGGTGGCCTGGTATGAAACTTACTTATATCACAGCTAAACAGCTAAAATAAAATGTTTCTCATAACATCCAGCTCTGCTGGAAACGGTCCAGAGGTCTCCTTAAAACTTTTCCAGTGGTTTCACACTTACAAATGTTGATACAGTCTCAAACTTGGGTTTTGCTTTAGTGTGATATCTAGTGGCAGTGAATGTTGTTTTGTTAACCTTTAAAGCCCCTTCAGTGTAGGATTTGAAAATGTGTGACTTTGGTGACCTCATGTGGAGGGATCAGAACTTGAGAGACTAAATTTGAATGAGCTGAATTACGTAAACTGCACCAGTTTTCTTTAGGAACAGCACCTCAGACTGGCCAGTTGTCCCGAGCCCAGGGTAATGAATTGGCCCAAAAGAGTCCAAAGGCCTCCTCTAACCCTTCCAAATATATGCTGGGGGTGTCTTTGGAGATTATCTTTTCCTGGGCACGATCAGGACTGTTACCTTTTCCTGCAAACACACACACAAAAAAAGAAATCACATAATAAGTCCATCAAGCTGTATTTAGAAAAATAACACTGACAACAACAGTTTCATTGTAGTGTTCATTGAAAGTCTGCCATATCCACACAGGTTTGCTCCACAGTGTGACCAATATTAACATAGAGGGAAAAGTCACCATAAGCTGAGAAATATAACACATCCATACTGACATGTTTCATCATTTTAAAGCTGTTCTCAGTCATGCCTGTGGTTTTTTTAAAGGCTCTCTCTCTCCCTGGTTTAACTACAGGATGTGTACTCAGCATTCTGGCTTATTTGCCTTCTCATGTTTGAAACAAAATAATATTACAAATGGTGGGGTTGCATACCCTTCCCATTTATTTAATGAAATACCTGAGGATTGAGGTATATGGTAAATACAAGTTATAGTTTCTTCTTAAGGTCATGTTGTCCTGGCAGAAGGATTAGCACACTGTATGTTTTCTTCACAACACAGTAATCCGTTATGCATGCGTTGATCTAAACAGGCGCCTCATAGACCCAAGGAAGTACAGTACAGTGATTATTGTCTGAGGAACCTCTTCTTTGACTTGAGCATCGCTTCAGTGTCTGCACACCATTTGAGCTCAATCAAATCTTCAGATCAAATGCTTCTGTCATTGGCTTGTTGAGCGTGACCACTAATATCTAAGGTGGATTAGACTGCGTGTCTTCTCAGGTAGATGGCACTGTGGAGCACGAGTAGAGTCTGGCTAAGTAGTTAATTTCGCCTTATGCCAGACCTCCATTGAACCCTTTACACTGCAGGCTGACAGCAACACCACAGCTTAAGTCTGTGACCTGGCCTGCTATCTAAGAGAGAAAGGGTATTTTTAGCTGTAGGATGGGACTGGATGGGCCGCTTATTGATGCAGCAGAAGGCTAATGGGAACAGGGTTTAATTCCTCCTGTCAATCCCCTTTTATTTAGTAGTCCAAACCAGGAGCCTGAAAGTAAAAGCTGGAAGCAAATGTGCTTTTTGTCTTAGTGTGTGTATGGGATGTTTTCCCTGTTTCTTGTTTGTGCGTACATACATATCCTGCATTTGCTCTCTCAGCACTTAAAAAAATCAAGCACAAAACGCAACCTTCTGACTTTAGCAGCCTGTTGTCAAGGGCAGAACCAGAGTGAAACAGAAAGAGGGAGAGAGAGAGAGAGGCTCAGTTGGAATCAACCTCCCCCTTTCTCTCTAGGCCTCTCTCTCCCCCTCCAGGTTGGCCATTAGAAATCACGATAATAGGTGGGAACCTCCCCCCGGCTCTGCCTGGGAGTGTTCTGGGATAATAGCATCAGGGACACCTAGTACCATCACACACAGAGGACACACAGGCACAGGGAAGTTGGCTGGAAAACTGGAGAGACCAGGCAGTGACTGGCAGCCATGGCACACAAACATGTGCACGGGAGAGAAAGGGTGAGTCGCTACTAATGCATCACCGGGAGCTCATCCAGCACACTTATTCTTAAAGATACTGCATATCCCACACACAGATGTGCCGGAGTTACTTCTGACATGTCACAAGTTTTTCTGTCTTCTTGTTGCAGTTATGTAGAATGATTTTATATGTTATGCAACAATGCGGACCACACAGATGTGTTTATCTTTGACTTGCAACAAAATTGTTCAGCTGAAAGTTCAGTCGTCTCCTCAAAAGGCCAAGGTTGCTGTCAGAGCTCACCTCTGGGATAGTTCACTCACTGTGTAAGAGTAGTAGAGACAGAATGCTGTCTTAAATAACACTGAGTAATTCATCATTAATCCGATTAACCTCTTGTTTTCCTTAAAGCTGTGACCTAAAGAGAAGCTGTCTCTGATTTTGATGCCTGTGAATTGGGGGAAGAACAATGCAGGAGACTGTGCAAAAGCTCTGCTGGATCCTCAAGAGTCCAAACTGATGCAAAGCAAACATAAAAGTATTTTGCAAGTGTATGAGACAGAGCACACTCTCAATTGTGAAAGCCGACATGCAGAGATGTGCTCAGTTCACACTGTCTCACAAGCTTCTTGAGTTTCCGCATACTGACATAGTAGATTGTTGAGGTGTCACTGCACATGGAAAATGGGATTGTGAGATATAAACACTAAGTGAATCAGGTTACTACTGTTTTAGCCATTTCTGTCACAGAGACTTTAGTTTTAAATGTATGGATGTCATTGAGGTAAACATCACATGTTTTCAAATTTGAGGTAAAACGGTTTCACATAAAGCAGAACTACTGCGTTAAGTATTTTCCCCCTTAGGGGTCATTAATTATGTTAGTGTTGTCCGTATGAAGCCCCATTCAATCAGCTTCCGCTAATGTTTGTGTGGTGACCACAAGGAAGAGCTGCAACCTTTAGACAATTAAAAGAAAATTAATAGCCAACTATTTTGGTGATTGATGGATCGTTTTAGTCATTTTCAAGTAAAAATGTCAAACATTCACTAGTTCCAGCTTCGTAAATGTGAGGATTTGCTGCTTTTCTTTGTCATTTTTGTCAGTAATTCAAGAGTCTATGGGTTTTGGACTGACAGCAATTTGAAGACTCAGGAATGTAATCTTCAGTTCAATTGATAATGAAAATAATAGTTCTGCCCTACCACCTGAGTCGTGTGCTAGTTTCATCCAGTTTTGAGCTTACTCTTAGCATTATGTTAGACAGTGCAAAGAATTTCTTTTCATTTAGTATTGTGTGAATGTTGTGTCATTGCTCCTCAATGTCATAATCATTAACGTTCAGCTTCACCTGCAAGACCTGTCGCAGGCTGATGTCTGTGTGTGCGGTGCACATCACACTTAAATGCGGCCAGACTCACTGTTGTCAGTCTGGCGTTCATGTGTTCCCGGAATTATCATCTGTGTGTTGTGTCAACTCAGCTGGCCTGCACGTTAGTTTTTAGTGCAAACACGTACTATGGACATCTAAAATAAGAGAACAAGGTAAATCCTGCGGCGTTGTCGCAATGAATGAAGACATTTGAAAGGATTTATCATGTAGGTGAAGGGTGAGAACAAAGACGTGTAGAAATTTTAGGGGAAGTCACTTACTGCTGAGAAATGACTATAACCTTGTGTTCTAACATTATTAAATAAAACATTTGGATTTTGTCAAATGATGAGGAATTAGAGAATCTAAGTAACAAAAACATTAATATTATAAAACCTTGCTCTGAAACATTTTCACTCAACTGCCATGAAAACAAAATAATGAAGACACAAACAAAAGAGGAAGTTATTAAAAATGAATGTGTGAATGTTCATGTCCGCCCCTCTTGATTGCACGACAGTGTAAAATGTTGTGAAATTAAACAGCGTTGTGAGAAAGACGAGAGACACAACATCAGAGTTTGAGCTTGGATTGGAGCCAACTTGCCACTAAGCCTCTAAGACACTTGAAGGATTTCTTGGAAAGGTTTACATGTGTCTTTTATGCAAGATAATGTTAATTCTTCACCCTCTTCTCAAACCAATATATTGCAATAATAATCATCAGTGTTTACGTGATGTGATATTGAGTCTTACATGGGAGCATATCAATGGAAGTACAGCAGCAAATGACATTATTAGGCTCAGACCTGAAACCCACCTGCAAACTTCCTATTTAAGTAAAATGCTGAGTAGCGCATCTACCTGAAACAGTCTTTTGTAAGCAAAATAGAAGCGACAGCCTCCAGCCCACCTGGGCTGCTATGTTTGTGAAAATGAAGTATATTTGCCTTTAGGTTCTCTGTATTTAGATTACTCTGCTGGACTGTAACTAGTAACTCCTCACCGTCCTGACTGACCCAGTTTACTAAAGCGTCTCGGTGTGCAGCCCCTCTACTGTTTCTAATATTTACAACTGACTGTTGACTTCTGCTGTCACAGCCTGACTGTTATAGTTTCAGGGTGTTAAAATGACACTTAGTGGATTTGTCAGATCCTAGTCTAATTGTACCCTGCCAAGCCGTAAATAGAGCCAGATTCACACCAGGCTCTGGCTGTTAGTTAGTAGCTGAATGATATGACTTTAAAATATTGGATGAACTGTGGTTTGGTAAGGTGACCCCAAAGACCGGACAGGTGAGACTTTAATCTTCTGTTAAAGGCTAGAAAATAGCCGAGCTAGCTCTGTGCTGCTGATTCACTTTATGTGTTTCCAGCTCTTTGATCTTGGGTTCTTTGAAGGGTAGGGTTGACACGGTGAAACACAGCAACAACTGAAGCCTGTGTATTTGAACAAAGCATAAATCACAGAGCAGCATGAGACATCTAAAAATAGGCTCCAGCTCCCTTCTTCCTGACCCACCTGGGATATACTGATTTACCTTTAAAAAGGAGCGTTTTAGTGGCTGAAACAGTAAAATGAGTTCAAATATAAATGAAAAGACTGTGAACAAATTAACCTAAACACATAACTGAGAGTGTTTTTCATCGCTGTTAATGTGTGATGATTATGGCACACTCTGTTCCTCACTCTTCTTCGCTCCCCCGATTTCATTGTTAATGCTTAATCAGCGCATACAGACAGAACAAAGTCTTAACAGTAATATCTGGATTGTGTTTGCCTTTTGTGTTGACATTGTGCACTGTTTTGTTCTGGTTCTTAGATCCAGTTCGCTAACACGGAGGACAAACAAGAATTCAGCAAGTACCCGACCAAGGCAGGACGCCGCTCCCTCTCTCGGTCCATCTCGCAGTCCTCCACAGACAGCTACAGCTCAGGTACGGCACACCTGAAATTTTCCAAGGGATGTTAAAATACAAACTGTATTTTTGTCTACTAAAAGTAATTATAAATGATTTCTGCTGAGATTGCAGGTCAGTGTAAGACCTTGACTCACACATGTTTGCAGAAGTTGTTTGCTTTGTAAATTTGAAGCACTGACCAGTAAGGGTGTCATGAATCTCCAAATCCGCAAATTTAATTTTATGGCACGATTTCCTCTAATTTTTAGACTGAAATATTTTTTTCCTGCACTGATGCCGTTGTCGACTATTAAGTCTGGATTGATACTGATACTGTAAAGAGATCATTGGCTTTATGCCCTGACAGCTTTTCAAATGCTTCTTTAAAAAGATTCATACACGGTTTCAAGTGTGAGATAATTGCCAAATCTTCTTTGGGAATGTACCACACCAGGCCATATGGTCAAAGTGAAATTATTTATTTAAAATGTAATAACAATAATTTAACAATGAATAGGGAACAAACTGAATGGCAGAGGGTCACATTACAACAACCGGTTGAGTTTCCTCATCTGTAAAACCCACATGTTCTGCCGTGTGTGTAGCATTACACACCCTGCAAGTATTGGTGTTGTTTTTCTTTGGACAAGCAATGGACACATGCCAGACACAAAAAAAAAATACTGGGAGATTTGCAAATCCTGCTTTTGATTTCGATAACTGACACGTAATGCTCATTTCAATTATCTTTTGATTTAGAATTGAAACCATGATGACCCTTATGACCCATTAAGTTTATCTATCTAGAAATTTATATCATTTTTATGAAATAAATTATGTACACCCATGAACAAAAGCAACATATACAAATACAAAATAAAAGTTATGCTGTAACAATGAATGGGCCAGTATTTAAAAGATAATGCAGTACAGAAATGCCAAACTGGGTTCAAAGTAATTTAGAAACAGTGTTGATTTTGTAAAATATCCTGCTTAGTATGTATCTCGTTCACAATTGTTTGAAAACATTTTAAGGATCCGTATTCAGATTATTGTTCATATCAGCCACCATCAGCCAGAATCAGTTTTTAAAACTCCCAAATATCAACGTCAGCTTAAAAAATCTAGCCATTATCAGTCAGGCTTTACACACAAGTAATAAACACATAAACGTACAGTACACACACACAAGGAAGCACACACTCACACATCAGCTCCACCCCTCACACAATGGATTTGAAGTTTATATTTCATAATTGGCTCTTTTGTATCCTTTTCCACAATAGTGACCTTTTGTGTCTCCGTTTCTCAGCTGCGTCGTACACCGACAGCTCTGATGATGAGACCTCCCCTCGGGACAAGGCCCAGGTCAACACCCACGGCAGCAGTGACTTCTGTGTGAAGAACATCAAGCAGGCCGAATTTGGCCGACGTGAAATCGAAATTGCAGAACAAGGTATGTCTGACCTCACAGGCACACAGGCTTTTTAAAGATTATTGATTTTTTTCCCCCCATTTGTAAATTTAAACATCACGACATGAATGATGGATGAATAGATTCTTTTTTGATTAATTACTCAAAAACGCAGCATTTTTAGCAGTAAAGTAGTTCGAGTTGAGATTGGATCTATAGGGTCTGGTCTCGTTTGGATTCATTTTTCCTGCACAAAGAGTAAATGAGAGTGTATTATCAATCATTTTCTGTGATCTTACTGAGATACTGTGATATCATTCCCATTTAAACAAAAAGAGCTTTGTGCTACCTGTTGTGACTCTGTTCCCAGATACGTATCATATGGCATTGGTTTTGCTGCTGAGACACTGTTTGATAAAGGTTGTCTCCTCCTGATTTCAAAATAGTTTCTGACCCAAGGCTGGGGCAGTGTCAATATGATTCTGGAAACATGATCGCAGTTCTTTCTCTCAGCTCTATTCATCACTTGTTACTAATTTTCCTCTTTTGATACCTCATCTCCCGTCTCTGTCTCTCTGGCTGTTTACATTGCCCATGTGTGTGACATGTAGGCGTGAGTGCTTGACAAGTCTTCTTCAGACTCAAAGCCTGAGCAGCAACAGCTGTTGCTGATGATGTTGTTTAATCAGTCTCCATTTTACAGCCATTTACTGCACATCCACCTTGTATAAAAAGGGCTTAATTCTGTATTCAAAATGGTCTGCCATTCTTCTCCTCTCACAAAACGAAACCTGACCTGCATGTCCTTTGGCTCAATATGTTCCTCTGCAGATATGTCTGCTCTGATCTCCTTGAGGAAGAGAGCCCAGGGGGAGAAGCCACTGGCTGGAGCGAAGATAGTAGGCTGTACTCACATCACTGCTCAGACAGCGGTACGTCCTCTCATCGTCTCCACTGCAGATCTCTCTGAGTCTTCTTCATCTCTGCTCCTTATTCATGTATCTGTTTATTGCATCGTTCCCTCTTAGGTCCTGATCGAGACTCTGGTGGCCCTCGGGGCCCAGTGTCGCTGGACTGCTTGTAACATCTACTCTACTCAGAATGAGGTGGCTGCTGCACTTGCTGAAACAGGTAAGACCCTCTCTCCTCTAAGATGTTACATGTGAGATGATTGGTGGGTCTTCAGCTCGAAAAATGGCTATCAATGTAGGTTTCTGTTAGCTAAAAATAAGGTAATTTCAGGTTTATAGATGAGATTGATGTATATAATGCATTGAAAAGTGTTGTTGCATGGATTTTTTAATTGTTTGAAATGTCTTGTGTTAAAGTCAAGTTGGATTAGCGCTAATGCAACTTTAAAGCAACAGTCTGTGCTTGTGCTCTCACTGTGTAATGCTGCTCTAATGGACCTGTTGCTCATGCAGCTGGCCAGTCCTCTTCTCCTGTGATGTCTGTCCTCACCATTAAGTGTGTGTGCGTGTGTGTGTGTGTGTGTGTGTGTGTGTTGCTTCCTGCAGGGGTACCTGTGTTTGCATGGAAGGGTGAGTCAGAGGACGACTTCTGGTGGTGCATCGATCGCTGTGTCAACACGGAGGGATGGCAGGCCAATATGGTATCAACCTTACAATCCCATAATAAGTTTAACATCAGTCTGGGCTTTACTGTGCTATCACAGGTTGTGTTATCTTTCCATTTACTTGCTGTATTTGTCCCAGATCTTGGACGATGGCGGAGACTTAACCCACTGGGTGTACAAGAAGTATCCCAGTGTCTTCAAAAAGGTCCGGGGCATCGTGGAGGAGAGTGTCACTGGAGTGCACAGGTGAGATAGGCAATAGATTTTTTTTACACCCCTGTGTCTTTTTAATGTGAACGAGTAAAGATGGATGATGGCCAAAGCTATGACTGCCCATAATGGACTATGAGTAATACAGACAGTGGCTACACTTTTTCAGTTATTAATATTGATCAAACCCCTGGGAGTTGTTTTGTGGTCCTTATGTGCCATGGGATTGTAAAATATTGCCTACTGCACCATTAACACTGAAATAACCTGAACTGGACCTAAGGAGGAAGACAAAATAATGAAAACACTTTATAATTAAAGATGTATTACGATTTAGACTGCAAACAAAGGTGGATCATGTTAGGCTTCGTGCAATTCAGTATGATTTGTCAACCCCTTTCGTAATGTACAGATTCCAGTTACTGTCAGGTAGTTTCACAATGTGACTGCTGTCCCTTTTGTGTCAATGCAGTGTGTGTTTTCATGAATTTGAGAACATTTCCTTCTAAAATGATTTACAAGCACTTTTTAACATCACTTTGCACACAGATACTGTAATTTGCCCCCTTGCAATTCTGATAACTGTATTACTTTAATAGCTAATAGACTAAGATATTCAGCCTAATCAGACCCACTGTTGTAGCACTGTTTTCACTAAGATTAAAGGGACAGTTCACCCCAAAATCTAAAATATACAGATATTTTTTTCACTTACCTTTAGTGATATTTATCTGTCTTGATTGTTTGGTGGGAGTTGCCAAGTTTTGGAGAGATCAGCCACGTAAATTCAACAGCGATGTCTCTTTCTAGAAATCATGACCTGTTTACTTTAAATTATCCACATACTTTGTTGTGAGCAGTTTCATGTAGTTACTGTTTTCTTTCAACCCAGCCCAGGATGTAAACATTAATGGCGTCCTCCTAAGCTGAGCTCTAACGCTAACTTGCTTGGTCAGCTAACCTCTCACCCATGAGTAGATGTATGTTTCATTCCGTCCTTTGATATAATTGGCTTGTTGTTCAGTAGCAAGACAATAGTTCCTGCGTGAAACTGCTCACAATTAAGTCTGTGGATTATCTTGATAAAGTCAAATGTATTTTTTTTTTTTACTTTGAGCAGCACAAGCCGAGTAGCATCTAGTTCCATTATATTAAAGAGAAGGCAGACATCTCTACACTGATATCTCCAAAACAATCTAGATGGATAAATATGAAGAAGAAGAAAAATATGTTCTTTTGATTTTGTGGTGAACTGTCCCTTTAAGCTGCTTCTACAATCCTTTTTCGTGAGGTGTTTACATTATTTTGTCCTCTAGATGGAGCTGAGCTGGAGGCACACCAAGCCTCCTGATGAATGATACACAGTATACTGTGTCAGCCCAGGCAGTATCCAAAGCAGTTATATAAGTAATAGCAGTATGAATAAACCCTGACGCTGTAGATTGAAAAGGTCACCGGCCTGATTCGAGTGGAGCCCATTTGAGAAACATGACAGAGCTCGGCCGCAGGTCACAGCAGCTGTGCATGTACAACTCTCACTGGAATCAATTAGCCACACACTCCGGAAAGTAGAAGGTCACACAGGACTGCTGCTCAGTTTGTGTGTGGATGTGTGCATGTGTGTATTCGCCTGAACACGTTTCCCCCTTGTGTCTTCTCAGATTGTACCAGTTGTCTAAGGCTGGCAAACTGTGTGTCCCTGCCATGAATGTGAATGACTCAGTCACCAAGCAGAAGTTTGACAACCTGTACTGCTGCCGTGAATCTATCCTGGATGGGTGAGTAGAATCAATCATACAGAAAGCTCGCCATAGACCAATATACTCACACAGCGGCCATTTTCCTCTGACGTCACGCTCAGGGTGGGAAGCTCAAATGTCTTAATGCTGTCTCCCAGGTTGCAAGTCATATAAACGTACTGAACCTGACAGATAGTTATCATTTCACTGCTTCTTGATTGATAAGCAACTGTCAAGACAATGGATAGTACAAATCTAGAGGGAGATCGGGCCATATTTCAAGATAGAATAACATATTTGATATCGTATTAGCTTCTGTTAGACAACTGCTAACATTAGCATTCAGCCACTTCCTCGCTAACGTTGCTGTTTGATAGTGTTATATATATATTGATATGTTATATATATATATAACTTAAAGCAGATAAGGAGTAAATTAATTCTAAAATATCAACACACATCTGAGAAATCATTATCATTTCACTACTTCCTGACTGATCCTCGACTGAAAAGATGATGGGTAGTGAAAATTTGGAGGGACATCAGGCCTTATTTCAAGGTAAAACAACATATTTGATAAGCCATTAGCTAACGTTAGCATTCAACCACTTCATAGCTAACATTATTGTTTAATTACATCCAGTGTGTTTCACTTCCAGGCTTAAATACATATGTCCAAGATGTGTGTTGATATTTTAGAATGAATCTACACATTTTCTTTTTAGCTGATGTCTAAAAGAAGCTAATGGGTTATCAAATATCTTTTATCTTGAAATATGGCCCGATGTCCTCCAGATTTTTGATATCCATCATCTCATCAGTTGCAGATCAAACGTGAAGCGGTGAAAAGTTAACAATTTGTCAGATTTCCTCTGTTTATACGATTTGCCACATGGAACACAGCAGCACGATATTATTCCAGCACTCCAGCGTCCCACCCTGAGCGTGACGTCAGAAAAAAATGGCCGCAGTGTGAATGCGGTCTGTTGTTTGCAAACATGCAACTGCAGCCTTTTTTTTTTAATCGTGGAGCAGATGGATAAAAGTGTGTGTCATTGTGTTTGTCTCTGCCAGCTTGAAGAGGACCACAGATATCATGTTTGGAGGGAAACAAGTTGTCGTGTGCGGTTATGGAGAGGTGACTCATTCTTTGATTTAAACAACAAAGAAATCTCACTTTGATGTAAGAATGTTCACAGGTGCAGCAGACCTGTTTACATGTATTGTATAATTCTGTTTACAACTGTTTGACTGTGCTGTGGTGTGTAGGTGGGGAAAGGCTGCTGCACTGCTTTAAAGGCGCTCGGAGCCATTGTGTGCATCACAGAGATTGACCCCATCTGTGCCTTGCAGGCCTGGTGAGTCACTAACTATTAGCATTCAGCGCTGCTCTCTCACTAAATGTGCTCTCCTAGCTGTGCATTTGTCATACTTAACCTTGATTTCAAAAGACACCATTTTGTGTTACGTTTGCTTAATCTAAGAGAAATATCTCTTTGTCTATCCATGCAGCATGGACGGCTTCCGAGTGGTCAAGCTGAGTGAGGTCATCCGCCAGATGGACGTGGTGATAACTTGCACTGGTACTGTGCACCATGCAGTGACATCCATTACTTCTGCTTTGATAATCACAGCGTTTCCAGCTAACAAATGCGCGCCTCATTTGAATATCCACGTCGTTTAATCACAACATTTAGTTTACGTGTAGTCGTAAATCCATTCTAGTGAGAGAAATGCATGTTTCTATTTGTTTGTCTGCTTTGACTCTGTTCACAATTCAAATTACTGGTCTTTATTCTTTTTATTTATAGGCAACAAGAACGTTGTCACCAGAGAACAGCTCGACCGAATGAAGAATGGCTGCATTGTCTGCAATATGGGACACTCCAATACTGAGATCGATGTGGTAATGTGTGCATATGTAATAGATTGTTCTGTTAATGTGTGTGTCAGGGAATTTCTTTTTACAGATCAGTGTGAGTCTGACAAAACTAAAACACATTGCACAGCTTTTCTCCAGTAAACCATGTTTTACACCTCACCACACAGTTTTTGGCTTTTCTGTGTTCTTCAGGACAGTGTCAGAGGCTGTGTCTGGTTTCCTATAGAATACTATATTCACACTAGGGGATACAAAGACTGACTTCTTTATTCCTTCAACCTAATTTATTTTAAAAATAAATCAGAGAATAAAATGAGCGTAATATGCCCACACTTACGTGCCCACTTTAGAAATCCAGAATGCCTCCTTCTTCAGGAGCAACATCTCGACTGGATAAATCTCTTTTTTAACATCTTGAACTTTAATGTTCTACTTTTCTTTGTTTGAATACTCTTGATGTTTTTCGTCCATGCTGTATGCTTTATTCTTCTACCTGTAATATGTTTCTATTTGTCATGCAGTTGTAGTTTGATCCGTCTTTTATTTCCTCAGGCGAGTCTGCGCAGCCCCGAGCTGACCTGGGAGAGGGTGCGCTCTCAGGTCGACCACATCATCTGGCCCGACGGAAAGAGGGTTGTTCTTCTTGCAGAGGTAAAGTCACTCTACAATCTTAACTGTGTCCCTTGAAATTAGAAAAAAAAAAAGTTTTATATCACTTTTTAACAACCAAGACAAAACTCTGACTACATCTTGCATTAGCTAGATGCTAAGACGCATTTATCTTCTGAAATATGTTGGTGTGTATTAATATGCAAATTGTCATAACTGTGGGTTATGTAGCAGACTGGGTAAAATTCTGCTAAGTGAATCTCCTGGGTCAGTTTAACCTCGAGTATAAAAAGACCTGCAGGTGTCTCACTCTGTGGTTCTTACATCAGCTGCATATATTTCATGTTATTCTTATTGTGTCACATTATAACTTCTTTATGCTGTTGCTTCAGGTTGCTTTGGTGACTGTTTGGAATCAGTTTAGTTCATATGTCTACTCTGTTATTCTTCAGGGTCGCCTCTTAAATCTGAGCTGCTCCACAGTGCCTACGTTTGTGCTGTCCATCACTGCTACAACTCAGGTTAGTAGTCTATCTTCTGTCTGTCTTACTTTCGGGGGAGCTGGAGGACACTTTTCTCTCTCACTACACCACCCTGCTGTTCTGAACAAACATGTAGTTTCCTGGCATTCCTTACATTGTGTGTGTCTGCTGTCTGTAGGCTCTGGCCCTGATTGAGTTGTTTAATGCTCCGGAGGGACGTTACAAACAGGATGTGTACCTCCTGCCCAAGAAGATGGGTAAGAAAAACAGACTCAATTTATAAATTTCTTTGATTATAGATTTAGTTTAAGAATAATCATTTAAATGCATGTTGTAACCAGTTTTTAAGGGAGAAGACATTACAGGTGAAAACATTTGAGATTTTGGGCTATTCTGCTTCCATAACATGTCTTCTATCAGACTCCTGGAAAGAAAACGTCCAAAATATTTGTTTATTTTTATTTTAATTCAGATTTCTGTTCTGAAAATGTATGCAAATGAATCCTTATTCAATTTGATAGCCTATGTTTTTGCAATATTATACATAAAATATTAGATAACTTGTGAAAGAAAAAATATTTGTTTTAATGTTAATAAAAGGGTTCGGGCTCATGGTGATATAAAGTAGTCATTTTTAAGTGATTAACCATTTTTTGTCTATAAATGTATGGACATTTTTATTTATAAAGGCTGTTTTCTCAAAATTTGATTTTTTTTAATACTCTGAACCTTAAATCTCCACTTTAGGAGCACTAACATACATCAAACAGTATCTATGTTTTTAAAGATTTTACAGAGAGGTTTGTGCGTATGTCATTTTTAGCCTGACAGTGTATTCGTAAAAACGTGATGAAAAAGTTTTTTATGGGCTGTTTTCCTATTTATGGATTGATAAAACCTTTGACTCTAATATGTCAACAAAATAAAACAAGAATTTTGAACCTAGTTTTATCCAATTTTTAGATTTCTGTCTCGGAAATGTATGCAAATTAATCAGATAATGTCTCATTTGCATATTCAAGCACAACAGTTCAGAAAATTTTGAACTGAATTTGTCTTGATAATAATCGACTGGGAAAGTTTCATGGTGATAAGTGTTGGATAGCATTTTTGTAGTGCCTTCTTTAAGGCCTACTTTATTTCTGCTGCTCATTGTTCCCACCTTGTGGCTCGACCTAAAAATTACACCATCCAGTGAACATGTCACCAGACAGTGTAGATTAAAATGTGTGTCGTTCTTCCAGATGAGTATGTGGCCAGTTTGCACCTCCCAAACTTTGATGCCCACCTGACAGAGCTCTCTGACGAGCAGGCCAAGTACATGGGCCTCAATAAGAACGGCCCCTTCAAACCCAATTACTACAGGTATGTTTCACTTCCAACTCTCTGTACATCTCTGAGCATTTCCTATTTTACAATGATAATGAATGGTCAAATTCACATGTTTACAATAACATGAATCTTGTTCACAGGTATTAATGAGACTGTCTGACTGATGGTGTGATCCTCAACACACAGTTGCCCTGGGATAAACAGAGATATCTATTTTATTTTCTAAATTGCTACAAAACGAAGGAATTATTTTACTTATGCTGAATGTAACTTATTAATAGCACTTCAGACATGGTGTTACATATGAAAAATAAGAGTAAGACATGTAGGGAACATACAACGTATAACCAACTAACATTTTACTTGTCTTGTCACGTGTTTTAAAGAGAAAAGCCTGCTTGCATGCTTTCATGTGTATGTACTCATTTAGTTGCTAATGCTTCTGTTACTAGATCACAGAGCTGTTGATTTGTTTGTTTACCCTACGCACAGTGCCAAAAGATGGCCGGAAGAATGGAACTGAATTTTGTTTTATCTGTTAATGACATTAACATTTTATTATACATTCCATGAGCCAAAACAAACTCGTTATTGTAATGTACTTGATTTTAGAAATGTTTGTTGTACATGCATTAAAGGGGCAATATGTAAGATATGGCCAGAATTAAAACATTATCAACAGACTGTGAATAAACAACAGTGTTGACGTTATGTCAAAGACATCTATATGTACTGCGTTGCAAAATTGTATAATGAAGTTGCATGCTAACCAGCTAGCCTGGGGTCGTCCTGTCCCGTAATACCACTTTGTACCTCAAGAGGACTATCGTAGTTTCAGCTGGAAGATGTATGTCAGCTGCGAGTTCCCTACTTCCCTAAATGTTAAAAAAAAAATTGTACTCCTGCTCACTAAACAGAAAATACCAGTATTCAGCTTCTGTCAGTACTAAGACAAGCTTAATTGCCTCGTTTATCCTAAAACACACTTCATTCAAACTTGACACAAATGACTTAAAACTCACCGACACAGTTTCCACAATCATCTCTGATTTGGTCTAAATAAATCCTCAGTAAGATGTGAAAATATTCCAACTCTACATGCCCGTCTCGCTGCTGATGCCTGACTCTCGCTCTCTGCCGCTTCACGCCTCTCCCGTCCCGGTCTGCGATGTCTTCTCGTTCCCGGAGTCATAGTCCTGACTGGAGACACTGTAAATCGCCTCCTTACTTTGTCACTCGACCACTTATTGACCTCCATCAATCTCTCAGTCTGATGTTCAGCCATGTTCCCCCCATGATCCAAGATTTCAGTGTGGGCAGACTACTGTCAGCGTTTAGGGCTACTTAGCTTCAAAGATATGAGCTACTTGCTAACAACAGCTAATTGCTACAGTCAAAGAGTATAATGAGTAGCAGTAAGCAGTTATGCTGCCCCTTGTATTTTTGGAGCTACCTTTGAATTCTGGCCATTCCTTACAAATCACTCCTTTGAGTAACCTCATTGAATGGTATCTGCATACATGCCCTAAAAGGTAACATCCAGTCATCCTTTTCATTACAGTACAGTGATGAAATATTGTACTTGTTCGCTAAACAGTATGACCCAATGTTGTTTATTTTAAGAGTTTGTAATAGCCTGTGAAAGGCTCAGTGCCTTTTGAATTCCTGACTCTTGCTGTTGGCATTCAACACTCGCCCTAAAAACGCTTCTCCTGCACCAGTGTAAACCAAAGGCATGTTTAATGTGCTAACAGCAGATTAAGATGTTATGTTAAAGATAACAGGCTATACTTAAAATGTTGAGGAGAAGAAGCCACTTTCACACAAGACATTTTCAAACTGCTGTAACTTTGTTAATTTGATACCAAATTTCCATTTGCTCATTCACATTCCAGCTGAGAACTGTCTGTTTGACTGGATAATACCTTTAAGGCCATGGTATGAATGTGCCTTTTAAATCATTTTCAACACGTAAATATCAGCACTGACCTTAATTAAATGAGCATTCCTCTTTTGTAAAACCATGTCTATTAGTGGCACATTTGATGTCTTCCTTCCACTGCTTCTGGTATTAATTGTAAATGTACGATGAGCTATATGTTGAGGAAAAATATTAGACTTTATGTTTGCCATATGATTGTCGCTGTCTTAATTTGATCCAACTGGGTCACCTAAAGTAATATTTCATGTGATCAAAATGCATAAGTGTATACTATGTATGTAAAAGAATCAGCAATAAAGCGAGTTCTTTAACTTGAATATGATTTGTTTATACCAAGATAAATGAAGCCAGAGGATGAAAGATAGAGGCCTGTTGAGCTCAGTGGTTTTTGGGGATAAAGATTGCTTTCTCCTCCACATACCTCCCTCAGTGTGCCTTCCTGCTACATTGTGTTCCCTTGCAGTCAGCCCTGCTGGCCCAGCGTCAAACTGCTGTACTGCTCTGGAATATTCACCAGCTCTCTCGGACCGGGCCAGCTGCATTACTTGCTAATATTAACAGTTGAGTCACTGAGCCTGGAGGAGGGGTGGAGGGAGTACAGGGAGTGTTCTGGAAACATGGTTGCAACTATATAAGCAATGGGCCTGAGTCAGTCCAGGCATTACTACAAGAAGAACCACAAAGAGGCAAAAGATCAAGACTCAAGGGGAACTACTCCAGGAGACTCTGCTGAGATCCTTCAACATCTTTGAACAGAGATTTTCACTGAAAGTAAGTTATTGATAATCTGATTGTTTTTAAATAAATGAATTTCTGTTTTTATATATTTATAATGGTGTTGGAGCATCCTCAGACATTATTTTAATCCACTGAAAGATAACATTGAAATTTACCATTAGGCTACTAATGCACCATTTATGTCTCATATCATGTCATTATTAATGATGGTAGGAAATTAATTTTATAGTACATCACAGAAACTGCTGTATTTGAGTACTTTATAATAGAAAAGGTGTTAAAATTACATTAAGCTTGTGGTTTAGGACATTTTCAAAATGAAAAAATGTCTAATTTAGGAAATACATTAATCAGAGGAATAAATGTAACCATTTATTATCATTATTATTTATTTCAGTAGTGGAGCAATTAGTTTGAACAGTCTACTAAAGTACTGTGCTTCAATACAAATTTGAAGTACTTTATATTCTATATTCCCTTAAACTTTTACTCTACTTAATCTCAGTGGCAAATATTGGACTTTTTACTCAACTGTTGCTTTATGTGTTGAGATAATTCTCCTACATCTTAAGATAAATAAACTGATCTTTGATTATCTGGAAAATGCATTGTCACAAAACTGAACAGGCTGATGAGCTCATAAAGCATTTACTTTTTATAGATACTACATGGTTCTCGCAGGACAGCGGTGCCACAAACATTGTAAGATATTGTGTTAAAATTTTACTTTGTCAAAAGTGCAAGTCACCCATACAAATATAAATTAATTATATAAGTAAAAGTTTTAGTAGTGTCTGATATTAAATGTACTTAAGAATCAAAAGTAATTTTCTGGCAATAAATGCAGTTAAATATTACAGATCTATAGGCCTATGTATATACTGTATATGGTGGGCGGACTTATTATTATTTAGCTGGCATTATTCTGAGTTTCAGAAATAGTACCTCAAAGAATTGCACTAAGTACAGTACTTGAGTAAATGTACTTAGTTACACTCCATCAGTGGCTGCTAACATATAAAATGTGATGCTTCACTGTATTCAAACTATCAGAAAGTATATAAAGTAGTTCTCCAGCAGTCAAATGCAACATACACATGAATGTAGGAGTAATATTAATTCGAAAACATTATTCTATATTGTAAAACACTGACAGGGACAACTTGACTGCATTACAAGTACTTTTGATTTTCATACTTGAAGTAAATTTTGCTGCTAATACTTACATACTTTACCTTGAGTAAGGGTGTGAATGCAGGACATTACTTGGAAAGGAGTATTTTCACAGTGTGGGTTTGGAAGTTTGACTTAAGGAAATAATATGAATACTCCTTCATCACTGCGGTCCGCTCAGCAGAGCAGAATTAAAAAAAGTTTCTCAGTCAGTGTTTCCTTAGTTTGGTACAGAACTGGACCGCTAACATATGTCTTTGTCTGATGCAAAAGTGAGAGATGGCACAACAAACAGTTGATCAGTACTGTGGGTATCAGTGATCTGGTAATTTTGAATGCTTTCAGAAGAATAATAAAACCTTATGTTTCTCTTTTTTTTTCTAGGAACTCTACAGCAACAATCAAGATGTCCTCAGCCAAGGGAGTATCTATTGGCATTGATCTGGGCACCACCTATTCTTGTGTCGGGGTCTTCCAGCATGGCAAAGTGGAGATCATTGCCAATGATCAGGGCAACAGGACCACTCCCAGCTATGTGGCCTTTACTGACACAGAGAGGCTCATTGGAGATGCTGCCAAGAACCAGGTTGCCATGAACCCCAGCAACACAGTCTTTGACGCTAAACGACTCATCGGGAGAAAGTTCAACGACTCCACTGTCCAGTCCGACATGAAACTCTGGCCTTTCAAGGTGATCAGTGATAACGGAAAGCCCAAAGTCCAGGTGGAGTATAAAGGGGAGAACAAGGCCTTCTACCCTGAGGAAATCTCCTCCATGGTCCTGGTAAAAATGAGGGAGATCTCTGAAGCCTATCTGGGACAGAAGGTGTCAAATGCAGTTATCACAGTTCCAGCTTATTTCAACGACTCACAGAGACAGGCCACCAAAGACGCCGGAGTGATCGCTGGACTGAATGTGCTGAGGATCATAAACGAGCCCACAGCAGCAGCCATCGCCTACGGCCTGGATAAAGGCAAAAGAGGAGAACGTAACGTGCTCATCTTTGATCTGGGTGGAGGCACCTTTGACGTGTCCATCCTGACCATCGAGGACGGCATCTTTGAGGTGAAATCCACCGCAGGAGACACACACCTTGGCGGGGAGGACTTTGACAACCGGATGGTCAACCACTTTGTAGAGGAGTTTAAAAGAAAACACAAGAAGGACATCAGCCAAAACAAGAGAGCAGTGAGGAGGCTGCGCACAGCTTGTGAGCGAGCGAAGAGGACCCTGTCATCCAGCACCCAGGCTAGCATTGAGATCGACTCTCTGTTTGAGGGCATCGACTTCTACACCTCCATCACAAGGGCGCGCTTTGAGGAGCTCAACTCGGAGCTCTTCAGGGGAACGCTGGAACCGGTTGAGAAGGCCCTGCAAGACGCCAAGCTGGATAAGTCCAAGATCCATGAAGTCGTCCTGGTCGGTGGCTCCACGAGAATTCCCAAAATCCAGAAGCTCTTGCAGGACTTTTTTAACGGCAGAGAACTGAACAAGAGCATCAACCCAGATGAGGCGGTGGCCTACGGTGCAGCGGTCCAGGCTGCTATCCTCATGGGTGACACTTCAGAGAACGTCCAAGATCTATTGCTGCTGGACGTGGCTCCCTTGTCTCTGGGCATTGAGACTGCAGGAGGAGTCATGACGCCTCTAATCAAACGAAACACCACCATCCCCAGCAAGCAGACCCAGATCTTCTCCACGTATTCAGACAACCAGCCAGGTGTGCTGATTCAGGTGTTTGAGGGGGAGAGGGCCATGACCAAGGACAACAACCTCCTGGGCAAGTTTGAGCTCACAGGTATCCCTCCTGCTCCCAGAGGTGTACCACAGGTGGAGGTAACTTTCGACATCGACGCCAACGGCATCCTGAATGTGTCCGCCGTCGATAAAAGCACCGGCAAAGAAAACAAAATCACCATCACCAATGACAAGGGCCGACTGAGCAAAGAGGAGATAGAGCGGATGGTGCAGGACTCTGAAAAGTACAAGGCTGAGGACGACGTGCAGAGGGAGAAGGTCGCAGCGAAGAACTCACTGGAGTCGTACGCCTACCACATGAAGAGCAGCGTCGAGGACGAGAACATGAAAGGAAAGATCAGCGAGGAGGACAAAAAGATGGTCGTTGACAAGTGCAAAGAGACGATCTCCTGGCTGGAGAACAACCAGCTGGCAGAGAAAGACGAGTACGAGCATCAGCAGAAGGAACTGGAGAAAGTGTGCAAGCCGATTGTGACAAAGTTGTACCAGGGAGCAGCACCGTCAGGAAGCTGCGGCAGCCAGGCAGGAGGCAGCGCTAAGGGCCCTACTATTGAGGAAGTGGACTAAAACTATGAGCGTCAGCATTTTGTTTAGAGGAACACTTTATCACTGTTGTTTGGTACCAACAATGATGTAATTTAACTACATGGCTTAATAAAATATTTTAAAAACTAAAACTCTTATTGATTTGTTCTTTTTATTCTTACAAGGACCAAATACATATTCGGTATAACACATTCACTCTGCAGAATTATTTCATCTACTGGTTCCACAAAGTTTGCTTTAAGTGATGTTCCTCCAGCCTCCGGGAATAATTTACAACAGATGTTAATGCTTGACACTCTTGTGACTGATGGGCAGAAAATACGTGAAGGGAACCAAAATATGTTTTTAGGAATGATGCTTGTTTGGTGATGTTATGCTAGTAAGAGGTACTGTAGCCTGAAGCCTCAAACAGAAATGAAGAGCAGCTCACTTCATTTTAACTTCACACCCCAGATTTCTTTCACTTTCAAACTTGTTTTTTCTAAGAAAGCAGTCCACTGGTCTAACATTGCACTACCATAACACTGTTGGATTCACTGTGGACAGTTTTAAAAAATGATCAAAATCAACACAGAACCAGAGATATCAGCATTTTACTCCACATGTTCTTCTTCCTGTCAAAAGCTACATTTTCCACAATGCAACTTAGCCACTGAGTGACATCACTGGAGGAAATGTATCAGATTACATGCAGTTTCCTCTGGAGCCACAAAAGGCTTTATACTACTTTTCCTCATGTGCAGTAGCACTCCCCAAGACTTGTAAACACACTGTAACGTGTAAAAATTGGTGGAGTTACCCTTTAAACTTTTTTAACTTTGACCTAACACAGAGATCGTAACTGCAACCTCTATGTTTGTTTTAGTTTTTGCACAGAATTCTTGTCAAAATCTCGATGTTTTTTAAAATATCAAACTGAATTTTGGGGACTTTTGTGTAAAAAAATATTAAGAATTTAAGATTATTTCATTTTGTTGTGATGCAGCCTTTAAAATAAGGGACCATCATCTGTTAAAAGCATCATCGTAGCTAGAAAGGTGTGTTTACCTAAGCAAATACCAAAAATATCTAATTGTTTTTACCTTTAAACTTGTTGAGGGGGAAATTAAAGAGAATTAAGAGTTCAGGAGGTTAAACATGTTGTTCACTTAGAGATCCACTAGGTGGCAATCTTAGTTTGTGAAAGCAACACATGGGGTTTGTAAACACACTGGAGGACTCAGAGCTACCTGTTGGATCACACTTTGTGTAACAATAATAATCTTGTGCTACTCTCGGAAATGACAGTAAAATCACATCTGGATCTTTCAGTTGATCTACTGAGGTCCAGACAAGCATTGATCCTGATGTAGAGAGTGATGAAATGACCTCATTAAAGATGTTGCACAGCTGTATTTTCATGTGATATAGCTGTTTCTGTGTGAGCAGCTACAGTAGGCTACAACCTCCACATTTTCACACGCAGGAGCGGACATATAATAAACACCTGTACAACCTGGCGCAATCTCACGCAACACCCATGGGAGCTGCGAAATGAGCTGCTGCTTGTGCTGCTGATCCTCTACATGACTCATGCTATGAAGCTTGTGTGTGCGGGTCAGCATGGCGACCCAGACCTGAACGCGTCAAAACATTTCAGCCGACAGAAAACGTCAACCTGAGGGATGATGAAAACGTCTCCCTCACGCACACACACTCCACGAGCCCGTCCTCTAGGTCTGATTAGAGGGAGTGGTTCAGTAATGCGCCAACCTCCGCCAGCAGCCAAAGAGTTAAATCTGCCGAGCCTGTTGTTGAGCGCACCATCCAACCGGGCTGTGTCGCTAAGGGAAGGAGACTTGAGGAGAAGCAACAGATCTCCCTCAGCTGGAAAACAACCGCACATCTGGCTGAGGAGCTGAGGAGGGACATCTGGATCGTTGTCAGGCTGCCTCTTCTCGTGTGGAGAAGGGAAAAGTTGTCAGGGGTAGTTGTGTTTTTTTGTTGTTGCAGAATTTGGATGAGATTTGTGGAAAAGTGTCTCATCCTGTCGGTCCGTACCGCCGCGCGTAATTAGCCATCTATGTTTCTTTTTAATCGGCTACAACCTTGTGGTTACTGCTTGTAAATGAGTGCAACATCTGGAAGCATCATCGTTGTGCTTTCTTGAGACGGAGCACCTGCGTTTTGCCACGGAGCCAGCCTGAGTTCAGTAACAGGTGGTTTCTCACTTTGCCTCATATTTCTGGATAAATGAGACACACAGGTCTTCAGAAGACTTGAGGTCTGAAATGAGGGCGCACTTTGCGTTGATTTTCTGATTGTCTCTTTGCGAGTGGACACCAGTTTGTAAGGAAGAAGGACCCTGCCTTTCAATGATAAGCTCGGTGTGTGTTTCGTCGTACCGAGGGCGCAAGTCGGGCAACAAACCGCCGTCTAAATCATGTCTGAAGGAGGAGATGTCCAGAGGGGAAGACTCGGACAAAATCATCATCAACGTGGGAGGCACTCGACATGAAACCTACAAGAGCACCCTGAGGACCCTGCCGGGGACGCGCCTGGCCTGGCTGGCCGACCCGGCGGACTCGCAGGTCAGCTCGGACTCGGACGCTGCGCCCCCGAGCGCCTCCGAGTTCTTCTTCGACAGACACCCGGGCATCTTCGCCTACGTGCTCAACTACTACCGGACCGGCAAGCTGCACTGCCCGGCCGACGTGTGCGGGCCGCTCTTCGAGGAGGAGCTGGCGTTTTGGGGGATCGACGAGACCGACGTGGAGCCGTGCTGCTGGATGACCTACCGGCAGCACCGGGACGCGGAGGAGGCTCTGGATATATTTGAACCGCCCGACCCGGACGACACCGACGACGAGAGGGAGATATCGAGACGGTTCGGCATCGAGGACTGTCCCGACAGGTCGAGGGGCTGCTGCGAAGTTTGGCAGCCGAAGGTCTGGGCCCTGTTTGACGACCCGTACTCGTCCAGAGCAGCCAGGGTGAGTTCACCACGTGTTTCCTCTCCGCTGTGCGCTTTAACGGGCAGTTCATCCGTCAGGGTGACACCACGAAGCCTGCGAGTCATTTTCCATCCAGGAAAAAAGGCGCACACGTTGTCCTAATCAACAGGTGTCCCCTCGAGGTTCAGCCAATCAGGCTGCAGCAGAGATGTACCGAGTGGATGTGAGATATCTACACTTGTATTTACAGAGGGGTTGTTATTATTTAGCCCTATATCATGTCACAACACTGTGAAGAGAATGCTCATTGCAATAAAGTGACGTCTTCAAATTGCTTCCAAAAGTCCCCAAAACCCAAAGACTCTTCATTTACTATCATAAATGACAGAGAGGGGGAGAAAATCCTTAAATTTAAGAAGCTGGAAGCAGCAGTGTTTGACATTTTGGCATGAAAAATGATTAAAATGATTAATCGATTGTTGAAATAGTTGGCGATTCATCTTCTTTCAATCGATTAATCTACTAATCTTTGCAGCTCTGCACAGAGCCGACGGCTGTATGTGTAAAAAATAACGAAAATCAGTTGGAGATTAACCCTTTTTCTTCAGTTTTAGTTTGTATCTGTCATCGTCTGAAGGGTCAGATTCTCCTGTATGCCTTACAAAAATAACACAGGGCACAAAAACACAAGAAATTCACACTCAGAGTTTTAATATTGACAATATTGATAATAAGGTAATGATACAAACTCAGAATTTTTTTCCATAAATGAATAAATAAGCTGTTCTCAGAGGAAATTAAGGTCCCCAGAACACTGTTTGAAGCTTGAAAGGTGACAGGGTCCGCCACATATAGACAAAGTACAACAGTGTGAAATTGTGTCGTCCTTTAAGGTCACTTTGTTTGTTCAGTTCATTCAGTCATGAAAACAAAGAGAGTTTATTTAGATTGTTTAGGCATAGAAAATCAGTCAATGAAGATTTTTCTCTTCTGATTAAAAAATGTATTCACCAAAACTACAAGTGCACCTTTAATCAAGCCAACGATCTGCCAGTCAAGTGTTCAGATTTCAGTTTTGTCCTCAGTGGCTTTAAATGTTCTTGTTTTATTGTTTGGCAGTAAAATAAGCTGCAGAAAACTTCTTTCAGTCAGTGTTGCAATATCCTGGCATCACCACCATCCATGTGGCCATGTGGCTGACTGTTAAGGTCAAGTACACACATGGATTTCTTTGAGTTTGAAACTATTCTCAAAAGTTTTTGGCAGCTTCAGTTGAGTCTCGATGAGATTTTTTTATTTAGGATATGTCTGCTTTCTGGCCACAGTTCATATGCTCCTGTCTGTTTCATTGACTGTGTTTCCAGAAACAGACATAAACTCGCCCACACATCAAGCATGAACATCCTAAAAAGATGGGCACAGTGAACATCCTCTATATTGTACATCACTGTGGTTGTGTTTTAAACAACACTTAAGAGGAAAATCTTACAAAAAAACAAACATGTGCTCATTTGTTTGAGTTGGTTACTGTCGTAAAAGCAGGTAGTCAGGAGCTTTCTGCCACTAAAAACTATTTTCATTCTGTGAAAACATCATTTCTAGGATATGAAGAATGAGAAAAGTCAAACTGTGGCAACCGTTTGTGGAAAGTGTCCTTTTACTGCAACGATTAGTCAATTAATCAATCAGTCTATCGGAAGCTAATCGTCTGTGTACTGTTTCCAGCCTCTTAAATGAGGTGATTTGCTCCTTCTGTTTGTTATTTGTGATAGTAAACGAAGAGTCTTTGCGTTTTGGACTGTGCGTAGGACAAAAGAAGCATTTTGAAGATGTCGCTGTAGGAAATTGTGACGAGCTTTTTTCACAATTTATTGACATTTTATAGACTAAAACATCAACTGATTTATCGTTGGAAATAATCGGCACATTAGTCGATAATGAAAATAAGCATCAGTTCCAGCCCTGTAAGCCAGTTCTTAAAGAAATTGTTTGATTATCCGTGATCTCAACCTCATCTAACACCTGCGGGACGACCTGGAACACCGACTGTGAGCCAGGTCCGACCTCAGCGATGCTCTTCATGCTGAATGGGAGCAGCAGAAAACCATCTCATAATAGTGGAGGCTGTCACAGCATCGTATTAATGCCCACAGGTTTGGAATAAGATGTGCAGCAGTCACATCTGGGTGGACTGTTCAGATCTCCCACTAACATTGGTTGGGATTTCACAGAGCAAGTATCGGAACTAAAGATTATTTTCATTATTGATTCATCTGCTGATTATTTTTACAATTCATTGATTAATCGTTTTAGTCTATAAAATGTCAAAGCATTGTGAAAAAAATGCTCATTACAATAAAGCGACGTCTTCAAATTGATTCTTTTGTGCAACTTTAACGATTTAACTTTTTTTTTTTAACTTTTATTAATGATCATAAATGATAAAGAGAAGCAGAAAATCCTGACATTTAAGAAGCTGGAAGCAGAAATGTTTGACATATTTGCATGAAAAATGATTAAAATGATTTATGGATTGTTAAAATAGTTGGTGATTAGTCGTCTTTTAATCGACTAATCGTTGCAGCTCGGCACAGAACCCACAGCCGTTTGTGTTAAAAAAATGATAATCATTTAGAAATCAACCAATTTTCCTTTCTCAGAATATATTTTTTTCTTCTTTCTTCACATAAACTTGTTTACAGACAGAAATCTACAGTATAGTTTCCTCATGTCACTTATGTTTGGGGTCAGTTAAAGGGACAGTTCACCCCAAAATCTAATATGCATATATATTATCCCTCTAACCTGTAGTGTTATTTATCCATTTAAATTGTTTTGGTGTGAGTTGCCAAGATTTGGAGATATCGACTGTAGAGATGTCCGCTTTCTCTTGAACATAATGGCACTCGACTTGTGATGCTTGAAGACAAAAATAAATTACTCAAGATAATCCGCAGACCTTGTTGTTAGCAGTTTAGAAAGTGTGCATCTACTCATGGACGAAATGCTAGCTAGCTTAGCTAACTAAACTAGCTAACATTACAACTCAGCCAAGTATGACACCATTAATGTTTACATCCTGAGCTGACGTGAGCACGAGCCTCTCGTCTTTGAGTAGATGCAAAGAAAATAGTTCCTACATGAAGCTGCCCACAACAAGGTCTGTGGATTATCTTGAAGAACCAGGTCATGATTTCTTGAGAGACAGTGCTGTTGAG
The DNA here is from genome assembly GCF_040436345.1 of Pagrus major. Classification (NCBI taxonomy): domain Eukaryota; kingdom Metazoa; phylum Chordata; class Actinopteri; order Spariformes; family Sparidae; genus Pagrus; species Pagrus major. Next base: position 18,722,767 of record NC_133221.1, on the reverse strand, counting down.
TTTTTCAGATGTATTTGGAAAAACCCAGTCCCATCTAGTTCCATTATATTTGAGAGAAGGCAGGCATCTCCACGGTCGATATCTCCAAATCTCTGTAACTCACAGCAAAACAATCTAGATGGTTAAATACCACCATAAATATGAACTGTCCCTTTAAACTGAGTGAGCTGTCTCTCCACGTTAGGCCTCTTATGAACAACTTGGTCTAAAAACTCCAACATAAATCCAAATAGATGTGCGATATTTGGGGAGGGGTAGTAGAAACATGTTTAAGCATGATTCTTTAGCAAAACTCCAAAATATGCGACCGGTTCTGAATGATGTTTATGAGCAACTCTCATGAAATTAGCACAAGTCATGATGCGTCAAGCTTGAGCTGTCAACGTTAATGATAATTTGATTCATTTATTTAGCTAGCTTCTCCCTATGATGCAATTGAAGACCTGTGCTCTCTCCAGACACCTTGATGTTTCTTTCAGTCTTGTTAATAAGCTTTTTTTTCAGTTCTCACTTCAATATATGTTACGAAATTGTACCAACATGCTGAAAATAGAGGAAAATGCTGTTTCATGGCGAAAATACAGTGATGCTGAAGTGTTCCCACACATCCTGTTCAAGGTTTGCACTCACAGGTCCTCAAAACATGAGTGTTTGAAAGGCTGGAGTGTACATCCATATACAGGAAATCATACAGTATATCAGACAGAAGAACAGGCTCTACGTACACGCAGAGGCAAGAGAGAAAACATCTAATCAACGCTTGGAGTCTACATATCTCGTTTTCTCCTGATGAACAAGATACACTTCTGTTTGGTTCATCGATAAAATAAATGTTGCTGCGTTGTAAATTAAAATCAATTTGCTCTCATTTCATCCACAGGGGAAATGAGCCAGCTGTAAGCATTTAAAAGTATGCCATGCCTAATGGCTTAGCAACAACAGCAGCAGAGTGCTTAGTGAAGTTAACGTGAAAGTAAAGTATCGAGTGTCATTACAGCAGGAGTTGTCAGGCAGAGGGCCAGGGGCTTTCAACAAAAAGAAAAATACATTTAGTCCAGAAAGCGAGAGGCTGATGCTCGCTTTAATTTCTGTTTGCCTGTTTGTGAAGTTGAATGGTCTATTCAGAGACTCTCGCTGTGTTGCAGAAGTATGGTGCTCCTATTGCATGCCAGTCACTCTACAAGCAGTGTTTATTTTAGCTTCCCGTCCAGGTGGCATTTGCAGGCTGTCACTGTGGAACAACCGACATCTCTGAGTCACAGCTGCCATCTGAAGATGACCGCGCTTGTGCCTGCCACTTTATCAAGTCTCTCACTGCTGATTGTTTGTAAATTAATCATATATGGATCTTTCTGGAAGTAGGTTATAAAAAGTGAGTGAGGGCGGATAAATATTGACCTCTTTGTCCATTTCCTCTGCAGCCGATACATGTAAGCATGTTCCCTGTGTGCTCTGCTCTGAAAGCATGCAGACTAGAGTGCATTTTCGGGGACTCACGTTACCTTTATGGCCTTTTTATTCCAAAGCGCCTCCGAGCTCATCTCAGGTAATGTGATTCCTGAAAGCCGGAGGGAAGTTAATATGTCTATCATTTTGAGCCACATCCTCTGTCTGACTATCAACCCAGACTGAAGGTGCAGCTCTGTGAGAGACAGCACATGAAGACATGAGAAGATCACATGCAGCTGTAACATACAGCGCAGGCAGACGGCTCTTTACTCCAGTACGTTAGATCTGAAATGAAACAGTGACTGTGAGATTTAAGTTTTTTACTCTCAGCTTTAATTTGAGAGGTTTTACTGTCACATCAGATGAACTTTCCTTGTTGGTCCAGACTGAAACATCTTAATGTCTATGAGATGGATTGCCATTACATTTTTTAGGGTCATTCATGGTTCTCAGATAATGTATCCGACTGACTTTAATGATATTTGCAATGATAGAATGTAACTAAGTACATTTACTCAGAAGTACTGTACTTAAGTAAGATTTTCAGGTATTTGTACTTTTCCACCACATTTCGGTTGCAAATATTAACCCTAACCCTTTTTACTCCACTACATTTATTTGATAGCTTTAGTTACTAGTAAGGATGAAGATTGTAGCCAAAGTACCACATTTTTAAATTAAAGGAGCATTATGTAGTTTTTGGGAAGAAGTTTTAATCAGAAGAGAAAGATCTTCACTGACTTTTTTTAAATTTTTTTTTTATCCCTAAACAAACTAAATAAAGAAACTTTCTTTGTTTTCGTGACTGAATAAACTGAAAAAACAAACTGACCTTAAAGGACAACACAATTCATACTGTTTTACTTTGTTTATATGTGGTGGACCCTGCCACCTTTCTAGCTTCAAACAGTGTTCAATGCTGAAAATTGGATTCAATAATTGTCCAGATGGATAATCAGTCAACTCATAGTATACAGTATATACATACATACATGTTAACATACGTGTAATTTAACTGTACTTGTACTTTTGATACTTAAAGCGGAAACAGACAACATTTCAAATTCCTCCCTCCTTGTATTTCCCTGTGGTGTTACTGGTGGCGCAGCTGTTGCATAGACAGCATTAGCATCATGGCTACCGTTAGCAACCTGGCTACTGTCCAAACCAAAAAAACATCCGTAATAATCCCAATTTGACCTAGAAACCCCGATATCAGTGCTGTGAAAAGAGAGAGTTAAACACCCGGTTGTATTTGTCAGTAGGCAGGCTTTGTTACTTACTCATCTAATTGAAAGAATGCTGACTTTTTGTCTGTCTCTAGTCCTGGTAGTAACAGGAAACACATATCAGCGGGGGAACAGACTTTGACACAACAGCAGCGCTCTCCATTGAGTGAATGCTCGTCCATTCACGGTTTCTATCACTCTCCCTCTTCGCCTCCTCCATCAGCACGCTTCTTCTTCTTTTGCAGTGTAGAGTTTCCAGTTATTCCAGTTGTTCCTGGGGATAGTGACCGGGGGAAAACAATGCCTTTTCCTGTTTTGGTTGCGCAATGGCAGGCACGCTTCCTTTGTGCCAATATTCATCCTTCGTCAGCAAGTGGCAGATCAAATATCATAGTGAAAGTAAAGTTGATACAGAACCGATCAACAGACGTGCTGCAGCCATTTTCATATCTTTCTTGTTCAGGGGCCTTTTACCTTTAGTTCAGTCTTAACAAAGTGACATGCATGTTCCCATGGACTGAGGTCAGGTGAATGACTCTGCCGGTCAAATAACATTCCCGTCCAGGCCTTAAAACTGTCGTGGCTGCCTTGTCCTTAGAATCACTTACCTGCTGTGTCGTCCTTAATGTGGGGAACAAAGTTTTAAAATGTCAAGTTCTGCACTTCCACTTCCGTGAATACTTTCAACGTTAACCTCACAGTGACTGCTTCACTTTAAACCAAAATACTGGAGCGCAGAGCGGAAACAATAAAAGCATATAATTGCTGTAATAATAATAATAATAACACAAGACATGCTGTTATTTCAGTTGAAACACCTGCAGAGCTGCATGTCTCTGATGGAGCTCCAGGCTGAGCAATCTCAGTCTCGTTACATGTGACAATTAGACTCGACATTAACATTAAGCTCAGACCTGATAACTTTGTTCAATCTTCCCCAATGCGATATTTCATTAATTCTACGGCCCTGCTGCCTGTAATTAATCACCGCTGTGGTAATGAGCTGCAACTCGTTATCAGTGGTGAGCAATTAAAACCGCCTTTCCCACAGAAAGGAGCGACGTATTTTATCCCACATAGAGAAAGAAATCAATTTGTCTTTGTTGTGAGACCGAGGGATTAACTGAGGTGGGATTCTTGAGGTCTGAGTCTAAATTTCCAATAACCTATTTGGCAATATACCAATGCTGTTATTATTTATTGATTAATTGATTGATTGTTTGACATTTAAACATTCAGACATATTACCTGGATAAGAATCCATAGAATGCTTTTGTCCATTTATTGTCGAATTACAGATGTTTGTTTAAATTATTAGTTATGGATCAGATACCCAAGATATAACTGATGTTGATATTAATATCGATGGTAGGTCTAACCCTAAATATAATAAAATATTAGTCAGTATCCACCGATACGTTCCTCGTCGTGTTGCTGATCATGAAACTTATTCTCACATGTCACACTTTGTCTCAGTGTGACAACCCCCCGCTGATAAATAATAAAGGAGCGCTCCTCTGGGCGCGACACCTTTCTCTGCTGCTCTTTGAATGAAACACACGATTTGATATTTCACACCCCATCAAAGCTCCGCAGCCTTGTTAAGGAGACTCTTATAACACCGTATTCTCGGGGAAAGAGGGGTGTAATCCTGTGTGATTATGCCGGTTGTTTGTTCTGCTCAGTTTCTAAGCTGTTTGCTGAAAATAGATTGGCTGCGTTGCGGTGAGATCAGCGAACGCATCACGGAGTCTGCACACCGACTTTGCAGACTTTTCTCGTCGACTGAAAAAAAATCAATAATTACACATTACTGAAAACATCATCCTCCTTCAACATCAACCAGAGAGCAATCATGAGTGAGGTGGACTGTTGGTATTTGAGCTGCAATTTAACTGTCAATCGTCAATGTGATTCTCCCTTTTTAAAAGCCAATTTGGTTAGACGGTTGAAATGAATAATTTGCTACAGAGCATTCAACTGATTTAATTACTCAGTTTATTTATCAGGAAAAAGGATTGAATGGTGTTTTTTATCAGCTTGAAACCTCAGCAGGAGGGACAGAAAAAAGAAAAGCTGTTCCCTTTGTTTAAATTTTAATTTATTTGCAGATTCTGTGTGTATATTAAATATTTGTGGTCAATGTTTTTACAAGCCAACTGTCTGAAGAGAAATGAAAGGCTGTTGTTGATCAATACTAAATATTCACTGATAATGTTTCCACATATAAAGTCGCACTGATCTACTTTTTTCAATCCCGATCTGATTCTGATACTGAATATATCTACCATTACTGACACCAGAGCTCTTTTTTAGGCCTCTGCGTAGAGAGTAGCTGTGGTTGGAGGCTCGATGTTTTCAGGTTGTCTGTCCATGTGAAATGCCCGGAGGACATTTCTTCAAATTTGGCACAAATGTCTACCTGGACTCCAGGATGAGCTGATTAGATTGTGGTGGTCAAAGGTCAAAGATCACTGCGACCTCATAAAACACATTTTTGGCCAATACTCAACAATTCCCAGGATAATTATGACAAACATTTTACTCAAATGTCTTATAGGATAAAGTGATGAAGTGATGACATTTTATATCCAAAAGAGTCAGAGGTCAACTTCACTATGATGTCATACTGCACTGCAAAAAATGTTCACACCAAAGCTTGGGAGCAGCAACTTGACGTACAACCACAAGGCAGTAATTCTAGTTTCTTGAATATTATTGTGTGCATTAGTATAATGTGAGGTTACATGAGGATGAAGTACACCATGCAGCACCTGCTGTACTGCTGGTTTAATAAGCGTCAAGTACGAAACATATGTTGGAGAAATTGCAATGACAACTCTTTTAAGTAGTTTGGAAAATCTAACAAATTTAACAAATCAAGTGCACAGCAGCACTTTATCAACCAGTCCAACGGGGAATTGACAATCTGTCAGACTATGGAATCACTATCGGTACATGGATCGGTGACAGATCGGCCCCAGCTATATCTACATACTGACGTTTGACTTCATCAGGATAGAGTTTGCTTAGTTGTCCTGTAGATGGTTTTATTGTCATCTCAAGAGTGGAGCTTTGGTCACACCGTAACAAATGGCTATATATAGAGGGAGACTGTAACCCATCTCTGGTGTTGGATGTGGATGGCCTGATGTGTATTTTGTACCTGTTGGTCTGGAGAGTTCACTGCTGATCTTTTATGTTATAAGTGGTGGCTTATGGATTTGCGTCTTGTCCATGCTGCAGTTCACTGATCGATGATGAAGTTTGATTAAAGCTGAAAATAACTAAATGCCCTTCAATAGCAGGGAGTCTGAGGTATAACTGTGTCTTACATTATGTTGTCACATTATTGATAACAATATAGATCGTCCCTCCCACCATTTTTTTGCTTCTGGTTCCATGAATAGAGCCGATAGGTGGACATTAATCGTCCTCCGTCCTCACTTGTGCCGACTCTCAGACGTAAACCAGTGTGACACGAATTCTGAGAAAACCTCACAAGTGGCTGCTCTCCTGGGCTTTGCAGCTGTTGACTGCTCAGTGGGATCGTTGTTGTGGTTCTTGCGTATAGCGTGTCTGTTAGTAACAGAGCGTGATGCTGAACAGCTGGAGGTGATGGCTGTGATGGGACTCCCCAGCTGCTGCTCACCGATTCACAGCCTGCTGCCTGTCGCCCGTCCTGCCTCGCTCCCTCCCGCTCTGATTTTCCCAGCTGGGACCGAGCGACTGTCCCCTCGGGGGACCTATGCTCTGTCTGGACTCTGACACCTGATGACCTTGGATCGATGTCTTTTTGGCACCAGTGTTTGGCATTACTTATCCTTAAAGGCTTTACCATACTCTTCTTCTTTAGGAAGTTCAGATCCTTTAGTTAAAGCATCAATGTTCTTATTAACAATGGATCAAATGACATTGTGTAATGTTCAACTTGCCATTCATAGTGAGAAACTCACAGATTATTAATATCAATTTCAACCCAGTGAAATATTGAAGAAATGTAAGATATAGGATTTGTGTGCATGGGCACAAATGGTCCTTTTTTGTGATACTAAGCACGACTCTTTGTGTTCATGTATGAAAATCTTAAAGATGAAATAAAACAGCAATGATTGCTCTTTTGTCAGTATCTGAACTGATAGACATGTAACCAAAATCGTTATGACGTTAACCAGCAGCTTGAACAGAACTTGTCATTGTCATTAAACAATTTAAAAGTTGCGTCTATGTACATGAATCCTGCAATTATATTTTGTGCCAATCCCGTCAGCTCTACAGATCTTTATAACATTATATTATACACTTTACATTATACAACTGTCATAACTTTCATAGCGCTGTTTCAGTCATAAAGCAAACAATTCACCTGCTGAGCACCAAACCGGCTGACAGACAAAGTTAGAAACGAGTATTCAGCAGCTAAAGAGCCAGATATTTCCCTGAAGAGTTGTTGGAGAGCAAATATTGGAATTTTGTCCAACAGGTGGATGGAAACATATGCCCAAATCAATGCTGACTTAACTCTCTCTCTCTGCTGGATGTGTAAACAGACAGCTGTATTCTAACAGGTTGATTTTAGAGCTTTATAAGGTGATGATTTGTTAGTGTTGTGTTTATAGCACATTTCTGCTGACCCTGAATAGGCCAATAATTTCAGTTACCCTAGGTTTGACGAAAGGTGGTAATACCATAGTCTGCAAATACTCAATAAGTATAGACGTGTTATTGGAAAAAGGTACTTGAAGTGTTACATTTCACTTCAGTCAGCTTTTAATTGGTTCTCATGGTCTTCATCAGCAGATGTAGACAGTCATTGCCACTCACATCTCTGGTTTGACTATTTGAGTAGAACAAATGTGTTGGGTTTAACACAAAGGGACCCAAATGCAGACTCTGAGGCAGGCAGGTGAAAACTAAAAGCAAGCTTTCATGAAAACAGAAGTCCGAAAAAGGCAGACAACAAAACAGGAGTAATCCAAAAGCAAAAAACAAAACAAAATACAAACACGTAACACGAAGAGCCAGGAAGCAAATGCATTAAAACACGATGGGAAGACAGGACCAGGAAACATGGGAGCAAAACAGACGAACCAACGAAGAGAGAGGGGAAAACACTGGCTTCAATACTCGGGGGGGTGATTAACTAATGAGACACAGGTGAACACAGAAGAAGGGCAGATAAACAGACAATAGGAAGAAGTGGAAAGTAAAACATGACACACAAAGAGAGAACTACAAAATAAAACAGAAAGTATCTAAACCATGGCAGGATGAAGTGAATTGTAATTAGACTGAACTAGAAATTGTAATAATTGCCCCCAACGTCATAGAATAGAAATGCTGAAGGAAAGTTAATGTACCTCAAAACTGTACAAAAGTACAGTAAATACTTTAAGCTAATTTAAAATAGAACTTTGTTGAATTTACCATTACAGCAGCACAAGAAACTGACACTTAGAGGAAGTTACCAGACAATATAAGAAGAAAAGATAAACAGTATACAACATAAATAATGTTATATAGTGTTTGCATCATATTTCACACACAGCAAGACTGTAGAGGCTACAGTACATTTACATTCCCAGGAAATGAAAAATAAAAAGCTCCGTGTTAACAATCATCTGGCCTCATTATGATTCCTGTGTGTATAACATCAGCAGGCTCAGCAGACCAGCATGGAAACACTCTGTGGTGGCAAAGAGACATTATAGCAATCAGTCCGACACTGTGGCTGTGTTTAAAGTTTCCACTACTGTGCTGTAAACACGATATGATGTGGTCTCCTTTTGTGTCAGGCATTAAATAAACTCTACAGACACATTTAAATGCCACAAGATTGATTGAACATGACTTGGGGATGTGGATGCACGCACATATCAAAGATACAAACAGCCACAGAGACAAACACTTCACTACAAACCCAGGAAACCTTTGAGCAGTCGTGCGGCCACCTCCAGATGCATACACAAAGGTGTGAGGTCAAGCTGTGCCATGTTATTGTTAGAATTTGAGCTGGTTCATAAGCAGAGGAAATTGTCCTCGTGTGTGCCAGGACCTCCAGCACCTTCCCTGCAGAGGTGCCCCCGGCCGCAGATACCCAGCTCTGTTTAGTTCTGGGATAAACGTTTGGCATTTGAGTCAACCAAACGCTGTCAGAGCCTGTTGGGCTCATCGTGAGCATGTGATGATCTCTGGTGGCTGCTGGTTTGTGTGAATACTCAATACTCATACTGAAGCTCGGTGCAGGAGCCACTTCTTGTGTGTGTAGGTGCATGAGACTAATACAGAGATCTGATGATGAAACACGTGTATGCTGTAGCCAGCAAGGACTTGTATCAAAAATTAAGAAACGATCATTTCACATTTCTGTTATTTGTTTCCTAACCTGTAGTTTATTCACAACTGAGGGCAAGAAAGCCTCAGATGCAGCGAGCAAAGGTGGATGATTTAATATCCCACAGGGCTGTCATAAAATGAGATTTTCACTACATGATTATTGTGGCCGATAGAATTCACAATAATGATATTATCGCGATATCTACCGGAAGTAGAGTGTCATGCTCTTGTCTATTATCTCCTCTGACAGGATTTTGTGCAGCAGTAGCAGTCACACACTGGCAGTAAGGTTAGGGGCAGCTATAGCTAGCATCGTTTTCGTCCTTTAAATGTTTCATGGTGGGTGGCGACCAGCGCTAAGGAGCATTACTGCCACCTGCTATGACAATGCAAGAATGAAGTTGCTGGATTATTTACACAATGTTATCTTATGTGTATTTTTGATATGATATCAATATTTTATTTTTCAATATCAGGATTATCGTCATTATTGGTTTATCATGACACGCCTATTCCATAGGGCTAATTGTTGTTGTTAAAGTGTGTTGGAGTTTGTAAATGCTTGGCTTGTTAAGTCAATGAAAACAATTTGGCTTCATATTTATCAATAATAAAGGCTTTTGTTTAAACTGATGCTACTTTTTGCCCTGTTGTTGTGGTAACATGATTATAGAAGTACACATTAACATTTTTGTCTATCTTGCCTGCTTTTAAATTAATTTGCTTTCAGTGCTAAAATATATATATTTTTATTTATTGCCTTATCACCAGTCATCAATAGGTCTGGCAACTGAACCCTATTACTCCATAAAAAACAATCTAATTGTGTTTTTTAGAACTGATCAAAAACTATAATCTAAAGCTCATCGCATTCATACAGCTGTCAGTTTGTGCCACAGATTGCACAGAATGACACCTGTTGTAGAGGTCAGTGCACAGAATCTGGGGTCAAAGTTCAATTTAGTTCAACTTTTGCCACACAGCCTGGACGATAATATGCGTAGGGTGCACCACAATGGCAACCTTCCTGAGAGAGCTCTGCCTCTCTCCACATTGGCACTGAGTAGAGTGCATACCTCCGCCAAGACCCATACCAGCCAGCTAAATACCCCAGATCTTTTTCATTGAGATCCATGCATAATTCCCTGAGAATTTTAACAAAAATGCAGAAAAAATGCCCCATCTTGCAATGTTAAAGAAAGTGAGAAAAGATTTCTGGATTTGCGGAGGTAATAATTGCAAACTGGCACTTCTGGTGTGAACGCCCTGATAAGTGTTGTTTACTTATTGTTCTATTGGATATATCCAGATAATTTAGTTGTTTTCGACAGAACTTTCATGCCCTTGTTATTCATGCACTTGCATGGATTAATGATTGGTTTATTTCTGGCCACTAACGTGTTCCTGTAAGCTCCTTCTTTAACAACTCTTCCTCAGATGTGCACACTGGGCTCTGCTATTATTATTCAGGTCTATGAAGTGAAGGAGTGGGACTCAGAAGTCCAGAGAGGATTGATGAAAAACGGGGGTCATTTTTTATTAATTGACTTTGGAAATAGTCTTGCCCAGGTGCTTCAACAAAGGCTGAACTCTCTTGTTTGATGGAGAACACCTTAATTACCTGGCGCTGACTGTATATGGGGCTCTTTTGTCTGGGTAGCTCTCCAGTAGGAAATCATAGATGAGAGGACACAGCGAAAACATATTTTGCAACCTGGTGTGCGTTAGAGAAACTGTGAGTGCATGTAAACTAGTGCTTAAAGCTGCTGCAAGTGTTATTTTCTTATTAAAAATAGCCTGTACTCCAACAGTTACCACTGTTATAGAGTGTTTGGTCAGTAACCCACGTCTCTCCTCGCCCCGCTCATGCGGTAAAAGAGAAAAGAAATGTTATCCCTGTCCATTTAATCCAATCAGGACAGAGAACTCCATAAAGAGGCAGGCCTGTCTGCCAGGTGAACAGGCAGGAAGCAGGATCCTCCTATTCTGGTACCTGCCGTCAATGGCAGAACATGGAAAGCTACCAATTCCAGCGCTCCCGGTGACGGCTTATACTACCAAACAGGCCAAGTGATGAGAAACGCTTAAAGAAAAGAAAGGACTCGTGCACTTGTGGTGACGTGGAGAGGATCGAGGGAGGGGATTGCTAACTGCAAAATGGACAGGTTAGCTAAAAAACAAACGACAACGCTTACAGCAGCTTCAATACATTTGGTAAATAAAGGCTGTTAAATTCAGTGTTACTGAATACAAGAATATAATCAGATTCAATATAAAGATTCAAAGAGACATAATACATTTCAAAATGACAACTTATTTTTATTGAAATATACACAACACTGAGCACTGATATCTAATGAAGTACAATTTTGAGGCACTTAACTTTAGCACTTACATTTTCAGAAGGAAACATTTACTTTTTACACGACTACATAGCTATTGAGATTTTACGTGCAAAAATTGTGAATGTGCAATATATGATTTTTTGATTAAACTAGCCAACAGTAACTCGTCTGCTTTAACCAGCTACAACAATAAAATGCTGTTTACATGTTAATGATTTGGCAATAATAATCCAATAATATATATGCAGAACTCTTAATTGTACATTTCAGTAATTGTACTTCTACGTAAAGGTGCAATATGTAAGAATTTTAGTTGAAATCATTCGAAAAAAAATTAAAATTATCAACAGAATGTGAAGGAATAACAGTCACGACGTTATGACGTCTGTGTATGTCTGTACTGCTAGATGCACGGCTAACTGAGCTAACTAGCTAACGACAGCTACAGTTGGCAGCAGTTACCCTGGTGATATGCCTCCTATTTGTTTTGAATATGAATTTGACCAGGTGTCTGATTCTTACATATTGCACCTTTTAAGTCAAGCATCTGTTTATTTTATCCTTCTCAAATGTTGACTGAAGAGCCTAACAGAGGACAATAAACACATAATTTAGGTCGTGAAATGCAGAAAAATCCTTTTTCAGCCACTGTAATGATCTAAATTAATAACTTATCCACCCATGTGCTTAAGTTATTGTTAGTTTCTATGTAGTGTCTATACTGTTTGGCTTGTTGTGATTTACCCCATGACTTCACCATGGAACACACACACACACACACACACACACACACACACACACACACACACACACACACACACACACACACACACATGCACACACACTGTGCACTATAAGCCTTGGTGATGTGCAGGGAAACCATGTCCAACAGGGGGACCTCCAAGCTCCTCCTGGGACAGAGTTGAGGCTTCTTGTCCTGCTGCTCGTCTTCCCAGGGGATCCGACCTGAGAGCGCCTCAGAGCTCTGCAGGGACAAAGCTGAAGAAGGTTGTCACGGGAGAAAGCTGCACATTATCTGGGTGCACACATTGTATAAACAGACATGTATGCAGTGTCTGAGTGAGTTTTTGTTGTTTTGAATATGGGCTTCTGTTCTTCCGGCTCGCTAAACTCCATAAACTGTCCACTTTTGTGTCTTCCTCAATGAATAAGTGCTCCCATTGGACATTACAGGCTTAGTTTGTTTTTTCTAATCACTGTACACTATAAAGTTGAATGATATATGAGATGCCCTGCAGAGAGAAAATAGCTAAGTGCATAGAAGGCACAGGTACATATTTATCCAGCTGGAAGATTAGAAAGGGTTAGGGCATTATAATTTATCCCGGCTTTAGTAAACAATAAAGACAGCACGGGTATGAGTTAGCACACAATGTTAACACAAACACAGACAGGCATGGCCATTGTGCCAGGTCAGGTGAAAACAAGGCAGCCACATCATTCAATTTACCTCCCATTTGAATTGTAAAAGTGGTTCGACTCGCTCACCATTTTGGTTGAGTTTGTATTTATAAGACACATCATTTGCATTATATTGTATTGGATTTGTTTTGGAGCACTGAAACATGTCTAATAAACCTGACAACAGGACAGGTGACTGTAAGTCCTTCATGACTCAGGTCAGTCTGTCCTTCTTCTGAATCTATCCCTGCTTTGGCTCTGCTCGTCTGTTCACTCTCCTGCCTTTGTGGTTGGATTTTGGTTTGAGATCTTGCCTTCATGATATGTTTGAAACACAGGTCACACAGTAGCCCCATGGTTCCTTTAGTAAGTCAGTTCTCAGGCACTAGATGTGAGCGCCCCCTGCTGTCTGCGACTGAGAGACCTCATGTTAATAGAATCACGTCTTCTCTCAGCATGACCCCAGTCTCTGTGTTCATGGGAGTAATTGGTTTGAAATTGGTCTGTTTTCTCTGTCTGAAGGAGATTCAGAGGACTGTTCTCAAAGTGCTTTTTAAAATAATAATAATAATAATAATAATAATACAAAATATACCTTCACTCATTCATCTTCAAACTAGGCAGTGGACATCTTGACAATGAATTATTTCCACTCAGGTAATTCAGGTAATAGGATGTCATGAGGAGCCACAGGGGATGCAGAGGGAGAAAAAAGATTATGTTTGATGGGTTTTTTTAGGGGTTGCGTGGTGGGATCCACTTGGACTGCATGATTTGTATAAAATAATAATATATCATATATTTGGAACGGAGATAGGAATATCAGTCAAGGGTTCGGACCTCACTTTGGTCCGAACAACTATCATTGTTGTTACCATGAAATTTGGCTCAGTTGTCATTTCCCCCTCAGGGTGAATTGTTGTTACTTTGTTGGTCCTCTGATGTTTCATCTAGCGCCACCATCAGGTCAAACATTTAATCTGTTCATTACTTTGGCTTGCAAAGACCAGCCAAGTCTCATCGGCCTCAGCTGTACTTTGTATTTAGTGCCAATTAGCAAAATGCTAACAAACTGAACATCATCAATATTATACCTGCCTAACATCAGCTTCAGTGTTATCATAGTCATTGTGCACATGTCAGCATGCTGATGTTAGCATTTACCTCAAAGCAGCACTGTGTGTTCACACCAAACACAAAGCAAATTTTCACCTTACTGGTGTGAAGTTGATTGTCCAACCCTTTGTGTTTTTTCCCGTTTTTCACACAAGTGTTTATTCAAACAGACCGAATACTTTACTGTACATTAGCCGTGAGCTAGAGGGCAACATACAGCACACACTGTGCTTGAATTCAGTTGATCCTCCTGAATGAACTCAGGACTCGCCTACGACTTCGGTTCTTTTTGCCCTCTCTGTATGTTTCATAAAATAAAGTGCATTATCCCTGCCGCTCCAGTCAACAGATTAAATAAACACCCAACAATGGAGGTCACCTCCCAGATTACTGCTGCAGTCAGGCTGATAAACATGAGTGAAGATAAATCCCAGATGGTTAAAAGTAATCTCTGAGCTCTCCTCCCGCTCGTAAACTGTTCCTGATCAGAGAAGAATCCAATGCGACTGAAGGTGTTTATTCCTCCAGGAGGTCTAGCTCTGCATCTGACGAGTTGAACGAGAATTTGCTGAAAGTTAATTCGCACCTTTGATTGACTTCATATGTAATCTCAACACATGAAAATCAGTTTCTGCACACAGTCGATAGTTGGCGGTATCAGGGCTCATCTTTTTGCAGCACATCATTCTTTTACATGCTAAACTAACTTCACAGTGATCCATCACAACAAAATGACATCCTTCCTTTGATGTTGTCAAACTTTTTGTGTTATCGGATTTCTTTGTGCATGACTTAAGTGTTCCCGTATCAGTGTGTTCATTATTTTAGTCTTTGCTTCTTGTCAATCAGCTGACACTTGATGCCTCAACCAGAAAATAATCCTTCTAAGCAAGCTGCTTTACAAACTTGATTGGCACATCCTTATCTTTTTATTGGTGATACTGTACAGTTAGTAGGGTAATTACAGTGGCATGGATTGAAATAGTTTTTCCGAGGCGGCCGATATGCAGGCAAAGCATATTTGATATAATAAACACAATATTGATTCTGTTTTCGTTTGTGGGAAGACATGAAATAGTGTTGATTAATTTTTTCATGTGTCTCATGCAGGGAGTTGCGCTCGCCTCTCTGTTTTTCATCCTGGTGTCCATCACCACCTTCTGCCTGGAGACTCATGAAGCCTTCAATGAACTGCACAACTGGACGGAGCAGGTTGTCGTGGGCAATGAAACACGCCAAGTGGAGAGAATAGAGATAGTGACCAAGCCCATCCTCACCTTGGTGGAGGGCATCTGTGTGGTCTGGTTCACATTTGAGTTCCTGGTGCGAATCATCTGCTGCCCACGCAAGCTGGTCTTCATCAAGAACACGCTCAACATCATAGACTTTGTGGCCATTCTGCCATTCTACCTGGAAATGGGCCTGAGCAGTCTGTCAGCCAAAGCTGCCAGTGACGTGCTGGGCTTCCTCCGCGTGGTGCGGTTTGTTCGGATACTCCGGATCTTCAAGCTGACGCGGCACTTTGTGGGTCTGCGAGTGCTAGGCCACACGCTGAGAGCCAGTGTCAATGAATTCCTCCTTCTCATCATCTTCTTGGCACTGGGTGTACTCATCTTCGCCACCATGATTTACTACGCTGAACGCATCGGAGCCCAGCCGGACGACCCCAGAGGCACGAATCACACACACTTCAAGAACATCCCCATCAGCTTCTGGTGGGCGGTTGTCACCATGACGACACTGGGCTACGGGGACATGTTCCCTCAGACCTGGCTGGGTATGATGGTGGGGGCTCTGTGCGCGCTGGCTGGGGTGTTGACCATCGCTATGCCGGTCCCCGTCATCGTCAATAACTTTGGGATGTATTACTCGCTGGCGATGGCCAAACAGAAGCTGCCGAAAAAGAAGAAGAAGCACAACCCGAACCCAGACGCTCCGACTGACTCGGCCTCGTTTGGGAAGTCAGAAACCAACTCACGCAGAGACAGCACGCAGAGCGACACGTGTCCACTGGCTGCTGAGGAGAGCGTCAGCAGGAACCGCTCAGGTCAGGCTGCAATGCAATATTAAAGGGTCAGTTCACCCAAATTAAAGATTTTCTCTCTTACCTTTTGTGACAGCTACCCCTGCAAATAGTTCTGGTTTTATTTGATCAAGGTTTTATGAAGTATTTTAATTCTTAAAAAAGAATAATGATGCTCACATGACGTCATCATGAAAAATTATGACTAATGTCTCTCTTCCAGAAATAGTGTCCTAGTGACTGAATAATCTGCAGACGTCACTGTGAGCAGTTTTTATCAGACATACTTTTACCAAATTAATATTCCCTTTGAATTTGTTATCTATGTTTTCTGTAGATTAACCAGGATGATGGGGAAATTGTTGCTGGAATGAGATTTTACAAACAAATTTCAATTCGCCTCCATCGTAATAATAGATTAGTCCTTTTGTGAAATCCCTCAAAACTAAAATTACCAGCATGACTTAATACACCTGGAAGTAAGTTGTCTTTATAATTTGGGTGAACTGCCCCTTTCTGCTAATGCTACTGTTTATTGTGTTTATTCATTAGGTTTTTAATTCAGAAAATGTATTTTGTTTAACCTGTTCATTTTATTGATGCTAAATATTTGAGTGAGCTTGAGCCTAAAAGTAAGATAAACTGCCAGTGTATGTCCAGTTTTATGGTTCCTGGGGCTTTTTGACAGATGAGTCGCACACACTCATATAGACAGTAACACACCGGGATCAAATTACTCCTCATAACATCTCAGTCAAATTGAATTTCATCACAGAAAAATACAGATTTTATGCAATATACCTCTGCCTTTGTCTGGGCCCTCGGGGTAGTCTCAGTAAAAGCTTTGGCATTTACATCGCTGTGTGTTTTTGTCTTTCTGTCAGACTCAAAACAGAACGGGGATGCAAATGTGGCCCTTTCAGAGGAGGAAGGCTGCAGTTTGACCCAGCCGCTGTCCCCCAGTGAAAAGTGGTCCCTGCGGTGCTCCCGGGGGCGAGACAAGACTAAGAAAGAGTCCACTTGCTTCCTCCTGACCTCCGGAGAACCCACCGTCCATACTGGTAACTTAAATACAATTCACAATTTACTGTTTGTACAGTTGCACATTGTACTGCAAGCTTTCTGCATTTAAGCTGTCTCCTAGTTTTAATGAACTCTTTGACAAAATTCAAATTTTGCTCTGTAATTATGTCATCAGCTATTTTGTGTTTCCACCACTGGTGCTCTCTGGAAATTGAACTATGTATTCAAGAAAATCCCAACAGTTGAGACTAGGTTTAAAGCTGCATTCAGGTGCTCCTCGGACTGTCCCGCTTCCCAAGTTGGGAAGTTGTCGTTCTTCCGACTTTAACTAAGCCTCTTTTCATTAGTACATAGTGGAGACATCATAGTAAATATTTTTATTTCTTAGATCAAATTACCCATTTAGACTAATCTCACAAGAGCTGTGGACTTCATACAGTGTTTCTAACTGTGTCCCATTTTCAGTAGGAACAACAGCTACATGGCGATATCAGTTACACCATGTACCCACTTCCCCTCCTGAACTTAAATCACCTCTCTTAAAACCTCCAACTGACTTACGCAGATTTCAGTCATAATTCACCAGACAGATCAAAAGGAAATCAATGAAGGAGCTTTGTAGCACTAATTGCATCATCTATCTGTTTGTGAGCACTCAGTGAAGGAGCTTATCTTCAATAATCATCTTCACGGAGCACTGATAGGTTACGGTTGCAAATTTTAACATGCACCACCAATATTCTGTAATTTTGACTCGAGAGCTGTCTGAAACAGGTAACATGATTACAAAGAGGCTCCTTTAATTCTCTCAGTTGATATTCACTGTCAGCCTGCCATCTCTCTCTGCTTGGATGGCCGCTGGATCTCATATCTGAGCTTCCCAAAGTGCCCAAAAGCCCCCTGTGAGAAGAGGCTCTATATTTGGCAGCCATGGCTTCTTTCCTGACATCCTGAGCACACATCCCACCCAGTCAACATCCTGACTCTCGTCTGCAAACAGCCCAACAACACAGAAGGTGTTTTCCTGCAAAACTGCACTTTACAGACATGCATTTTTCTACCAAAGCTCATTAGCGTGTCACTGTGGAGGAAAAAACAACACATAAATGGGGCACTTACTGTAGCTTGGCTCCTATGAGAGTATATATACACCCTCGCTTTTTTTTTTTTTTTCAACAGCCCATTACAAGAAATTGTATTTGGATGTGTTTCCTGAAAGCCTCGTCAATCGCTGTAGTGTGTCGAGTGTTGTAGATTGATCTAGGTTAATGGCATGTTATTGCATGCAGATGGAAATTTTAAATAAATGTCACAGTCTCAGTTATATCTGTGAGATGAATGAGAAGAAGGGATGTTTCTCTGGACAAACAGAGAAAATCATCACTGCACAAAACCCCAAGAATCCAGCCATATTAATGCCTGAGTAGTTCAAGATATGATCAAAATATGATCATGTCCATAGAGATACTCTCCGATCATGAGATTTGCAGAATTCATGTTTGGAGAGTCTCATCTCCCTGTATGGTACCACTTTTATACTGCTAGAATCTGTCAGGATATTGTACAGATATAACCAGGGACCGAGCACATAGGATATCAAGATTTGTCCAATTTCTACAGGAATAACTGGTCTTGTCTGTTAACCATAGACAAAGAGCATGTGTTTTGTGCTGTTTTCGTCAACGGCCTTTCGGCAAGCGGACATGTTTCCAGTAAGCTGCGTTGCCCTCCATTTTTAGATGTGAACTTTTACACAATCCTGTCTTTGTCACTTTCTTCATCACTGACAAAGCAGCACCAGTTCAGTAAGCCCGGTCATCTGGTGTGAGCAGCAGAATGGAATGATTTCTGAATGATTTCATCCAAACATGAGAGATCTTCAGCGCCAAAATGAAAAGTGAAAATATTTCCGCCTTAATATGAGACTATGAAGGGCTTCCAGAGTCTCGTTAATTAATGGGAAACACTGAGAGCCCTTATCAAAAAGAAAAATGTACATTTATTGGGTTTTAAAAGCTAACTTTACACTTTCTTCATCACTGACAAAGCAGCACCAGTTTAGTAAGCCCGGTCATCTGGTGTGAGCAGCAGAATGGAATGATTTCTGATAGGATAGGATAGGATGACAGGCTGACCCTGAATCAGATTGGCAACACTTGTAAATGAGCTGTAAGAGTAAAGAACAAAGAGAGAAAACTTAGTTTGTTCAGTATCAAGTAGTAGTAAAGTAATCCAGTAACAAACGGCTACATTCACTGCTATTGGAAACAGGAGCTCTCAATAGCTTATTCGGCATACTTTAAATAGCATTCATTTGCCCAAATGTAAACATAATTTGCTAGAAACAGAGCTAACATGAGTATGAACAGCCTTAATTACAGCTGCAATTATTACTCTACTTTTAACCACATATTCACTCAGGACTGATTAAAATGACCGACCACTGCAGGTCACTGATGCCGATCAACCAGAGCACCTTTAAAAATCACCCCGCCTCCCAGACTGGAATAAATCCCATCCAAAGAGCTTTATTAACTCAAATCTAAGTTACGTTTGTTAATTAGCTAATGAGCTAATGTGCTGCAGGTAAGCTAGTGTTAACTGGGCTTCCCATTATAGCACACTTCAGAATTAAAAACAGGCGACAGGTTTAACTTTACTGGGTTGGTGACTGTACAAATAAAGCATATTTTGACAACATAGTTTCCTCACTGTGTCAGGTCAGAGCTCTGCTGCTGTTCACTCCTCCAGCCTCTCTGTGTTTAACCATCAGGACAGTTAAAAGGTGCGACTCCGCCTGGTGTCAGCAGAGAGTCGGCTGTTTGGATGAGAAGGAGAAAGACGGTGCAGACAGCCATGTCCTGTGTGTGTCTGAAATGACTGACATCTGCATATCAGATGTCCCAAAGTTATATTTTATCAAATTTGTGGCACACAATATCATACCCAAAACGAGATCAATAAAAGATCTGTCATTAATAATGCACTATACTTCATAGGACAAAAGGTTGTAATATGCTACAAAAGGTCATAATAGAGAGTAATACATCCTGTATACTGACATCATATTTCCATACAGCTACATCATCCAGCTTGGGAAAGAAGCAAACATAGAAACACAAATCTTAACCATCCTGTTTCACACTGATTTCTCTAATAATAGGCTAAATTATCTGGTCAGCTCGTGAAATTGCCAAGCATGCTGTCTCCTGATGGCGGAGACAAAACAATGGAAAGCTGAGAAAAGCCAGAACACCTCAAAACCAATCTTTGAGAGACAGAGGGAGAGAGAGAGACAGAGACAGCAAGGGAGAGGGGGGGAGTAATTCAATCCAGAGCCCTGTGTCTGGTGTATATGTGGATAATGACATCCCAGTCTATTACAGGGGAATATAACACATACACAACACATTTTAGTCCACATTACCTGCAAAAAGGGTTCAAGTAGACTTCCACTGTTTTCTAACGGTGGTAAAAACTGTTGGGGCAGAGATTGACAACAACAGGCAAAAGGCTTTCTTTGTGATAGCAGCCATTTTGATGAGATGGAGAGATATTATGGCACAGTGGCTCAGCTCTTCAGAGCTATGCCCATAGTAGATGGTGGGGTTACAGGATATAAGGTATGGATCATATTTCACCAGAGCAGTATGGCAGGAAACAGAGAAACGGACAGATGGATGCAGCAGGTCTGAAGATGTTCAGATGGTTATCAGGGACAGGAAATGGTCGTCGGCCCTGCAGTGGGAACAAAACGCTGGTGGATTTGAAGTGATTATGGTCGTCACGGGGGGTCTGTGACAGTGTTTGCACTTGCTGTCACAATTTATACATACAAAAGCAACCACTGTCCTGGTCGAAGGCGCATTGTCTCACTGCAGCCTACTTCCTGCTTTACGGTTGTGGCAAACCGTTCAAGTGCTCCTAAGAGCAAGCGGCAGGCGGATCTATGGACAAGCAGAGAGATGTGATGAGCCCCCATTTTCCCCAGTGACTCCCATTTAGGATGATCACCACTAATAGGTTTCCATTAACAACATGGGTGGTCGAGGCAAATGGCTTCTGCTTAAGTTCAGATCTGTAGGATTTCTTTGTACGTGGAGAAGAGCTAAAATCAGTCAATTATATGTTAAACAGGAAATTATAAACAGTAGTTATGATACTGTTTTATGCTCCTGACATTTTAGGTTTTTTTTATGTGATTTTAAATTGAATAAAAGCTTCAAGATATAATATATAACATTTTTGCATTAAAATGTCTAAAAATGACCCAACCTTTGTTATATATTTTGTTGCGTTGTGTAATTGCATTATCGTAAAAATCTTTCCAACAATGTTCAATGGTGCGTTTCATTCGGTTAAACTTTTGAGGAAACGATATGTCAGAGCGTGAGCAAGGAAGTCAGCTAACAAGACTAAATGTAAGGCGAATAAATCTTGAGTACATTACCTCGTCCGTGAGCACTTCTGCCTGATTCACGACAAATTCATTTTCAGCAGCAATGGTGGTTGTTGAACAATAACGACAACAACTCCCATGATCGTTTGCACATATTAAGATTTGTCCAATTTCTACAGGAATAACTGGTCTTGTCTGTTAACCATAGACAAAGAGCATGTGTTTTGTGCTGTTTTCGTCAAGGGCCTTTCGGCAAGCGGACATGTTTCCAGTAAGCTGCGTTGCCCTCCATTTTTAGATGTGAACTTTTACACAATCCTGTCTTTGTCACTTTCTTCATCACTGACAAAGCAGCACCAGTTCAGTAAGCCCGGTCATCTGGTGTGAGCAGCAGAATGGAATGATTTCTGAATGATTTCATCCAAACATGAGAGATCTTCAGCGCCAAAATGAAAAGTGAAAATATTTCCGCCTTAATATGAGACTATGAAGGGCTGCCAGAGTCTCGTTAATTAATGGGAAACACTGAGAGCCCTTATCAAAAAGAAAAATGTACATTTATTGGGTTTTAAAAGCTTACTTTACACAGGCAGCAGGATAGGATGACAGGCTGACCCTGAATCAGATTGGCAACACTTGTAAATGAGCTGTAAGAGTAAAGAACAAAGTTTAACGATACATTTAACGTTAAAGCCGCTTAAAAACAGAGAAAAACTACTCTTCACAACTTGCCTGAGAAAACTTAGTTTGTTCAGTATCAAGTAGTAATAAAGTAATCCAGTGACAAATGGCTACATTCACTGCTATTGGAAACAGGAGCTCTCAATAGCTTATTTAGCATACTTTAAATGGCATCAATTTGCCCAAATGTAAACATAATCTGCTAGAAACAGAGCTAACATGAGTATGAACAGCCTTAATTACAGCTGCAATTATTACTCTACTTTTAACCACATATACACTCAGGACTGATTAAAATGACCGACCACTGCAGGTCACTGATGCCGATCAACCAGAGCACCTTTAAAAATCACCCCGCCTCCCAGACTGGAATAAATCCCATCCAAAGAGCTTTATTAACTCAAATCTAAGTTACGTTTGCTAATTAAGATGCTGCAGATAAGCTAGTGTTAACTGGGCTTCCCACTATGGCACACTTCAGAATTAAAAACAGGTGACAGGTTTAACTTTGCTGGGTTGGTGACTGTACAAATAAAGCATAGTTTGACAACATAGTTTCCTCACTGTGTCAGGTCAGAGCTCTGCTGCGGTTTAACTTTTGAGGAAACGATATGTCAGAGAGTGAGCAAGGAAGTCAGCTAACAAGACTAAATGTAAGGCGAATAAATCTTGAGTACATTACCTCGTCCGTGAGCACTTCTGCCTGATTCACGACAAATTCATTTTCAGCAGCAATGGTGGTTGTTGAACAATAACGACAACAACTCCCATGATTGTTTGCACATATTAAGATTTGTCCAATTTCTACAGGAATAACTGGTCTTGTCTGTTAACCATAGACAAAGAGCATGTGTTTTGTGCTGTTTTCGTCAAGGGCCTTTCGGCAAGCGGACATGTTTCCAGTAAGCTGCGTTGCCCTCCATTTTTAGATGTGAACTTTTACACAATCCTGTCTTTGTCACTTTCTTCATCACTGACAAAGCAGCACCAGTTTAGTAAGCCCGGTCATCTGGTGTGAGCAGCAGAATGGAATGATTTCTGAATGATTTCATCCAAACATGAGAGATCTTCAGCGCCAAAATGAAAAGTGAAAATATTCCCGCCTTAATATGAGACTATGAAGGGCTGCCAGAGTCTCGTTAATTAATGGGAAACACTGAGAGCCCTTATCAAAAAGAAAAATGTGTACATTTATTGGGTTTTAAAAGCTTACTTTACACAGGCAGCAGGATAGGATGACAGGCTGACCCTGAATCAGATTGGCAACACTTGTAAATGAGCTGTAAGAGTAAAGAACAAAGTTTAACGATACATTTAACGTTAAAGCCGCTTAAAAACAGAGAAAAAATGACTCTTCACAACTTGCCTGAGAAAACTTAGTTTGTTCAGTATCAAGTAGTAGTAAAGTAATCCAGTGACAAATGGCTACATTCACTGCTATTGGAAACAGGAGCTCTCAATAGCTTATTCGGCATACTTTAAATGGCATTCATTTGCCCAAATGTAAACATAATCTGCTAGAAACAGAGCTAACATGAGTATGAACAGCCTTAATTACAGCTGCAATTATTACTCTACTTTTAACCACATATTCACTCAGGACTGATTAAAATGACCGACCACTGCAGGTCACTGATGCCGATCAACCAGAGCACCTTTAAAAATCACCCCGCCTCCCAGACTGGAATAAATCCCATCCAAAGAGCTTTATTAACTCAAATCTAAGTTACGTTTGCTAATTAAGATGCTGCAGATAAGCTAGTGTTAACTGGGCTTCCCACTATGGCACACTTCAGAATTAAAAACAGGTGACAGGTTTAACTTTGCTGGGTTGGTGACTGTACAAATAAAGCATAGTTTGACAACATAGTTTCCTCACTGTGTCAGGTCAGAGCTCTGCTGCGGTTTAACTTTTGAGGAAACGATATGTCAGAGAGTGAGCAAGGAAGTCAGCTAACAAGACTAAATGTAAGGCGAATAAATCTTGAGTACATTACCTCGTCCGTGAGCACTTCTGCCTGATTCACGACAAATTCATTTTCAGCAGCAATGGTGGTTGTTGAACAATAACGACAACAACTCCCATGATCGTTTGCACATATTAAGATTTGTCCAATTTCTACAGGAATAACTGGTCTTGTCTGTTAACCATTGACAAAGAGCATGTGTTTTGTGCTGTTTTCGTCAAGGGCCTTTCGGCAAGCGGACATGTTTCCAGTAAGCTGCGTTGCCCTCCATTTTTAGATGTGAACTTTTACACAATCCTGTCTTTGTCACTTTCTTCATCACTGACAAAGCAGCACCAGTTTAGTAAGCCCGGTCATCTGGTGTGAGCAGCAGAATGGAATGATTTCTGAATGATTTCATCCAAACATGAGAGATCTTCAGCGCCAAAATGAAAAGTGAAAATATTCCCGCCTTAATATGAGACTATGAAGGGCTGCCAGAGTCTCGTTAATTAATGGGAAACACTGAGAGCCCTTATCAAAAAGAAAAATGTGTACATTTATTGGGTTTTAAAAGCTTACTTTACACAGGCAGCAGGATAGGATGACAGGCTGACCCTGAATCAGATTGGCAACACTTGTAAATGAGCTGTAAGAGTAAAGAACAAAGTTTAACGATACATTTAACGTTAAAGCCGCTTAAAAACAGAGAAAAAATTACTCTTCACAACTTGCCTGAGAAAACTTAGTTTGTTCAGTATCAAGTAGTAGTAAAGTAATCCAGTGACAAATGGCTACATTCACTGCTATTGGAAACAGGAGCTCTCAATAGCTTATTCGGCATACTTTAAATGGCATTCATTTGCCCAAATGTAAACATAATCTGCTAGAAACAGAGCTAACATGAGTATGAACAGCCTTAATTACAGCTGCAATTATTACTCTACTTTTAACCACATATTCACTCAGGACTGATTAAAATGACCGACCACTGCAGGTCACTAATGCCGATCAACCAGAGCACCTTTAAAAATCACCCCGCCTCCCAGACTGGAATAAATCCCATCCAAAGAGCTTTATTAACTCAAATCTAAGTTACGTTTGCTAATTAAGATGCTGCAGATAAGCTAGTGTTAACTGGGCTTCCCATTATGGCACACTTCAGAATTAAAAACAGGTGACAGGTTTAACTTTACTGGGTTGGTGACTGTACAAATAAAGCATAGTTTGACAACATAGTTTCCTCACTGTGTCAGGTCAGAGCTCTGCTGCGGTTTAACTTTTGAGGAAACGATATGTCAGAGAGTGAGCAAGGAAGTCAGCTAACAAGACTAAATGTAAGGCGAATAAATCTTGAGTACATTACCTCGTCCGTGAGCACTTCTGCCTGATTCACGACAAATTCATTTTCAGCAGCAATGGTGGTTGTTGAACAATAACGACAACAACTCCCATGATCCTTTGCTACATAATCAAACTACGCCTTTTGTTATCGTTGTTTTGAGTGACAGACCACACAGCGGCAGAAATTATTAACTGTGCATTAAAACTGTTGGTCAGTCAGAACAAGCTATTTGAAGATGCTACCTGCATTTTTTTTTTTACATTTGTGATTAAAAAATAATTAAGGAACAAAGGATTGGCTTATAAATAGCGTATTATGAGACGCAGCCCTAGTGTTCACGACCTAAAGAGGCTCAGTTTTTATTCAGCAGAGATATTTCTTTACTTTATGAAAAAAAAAAGAAAAAGAAAAAAGTAGCTCTCAAGCTCCATTTTCTCAGTCTTTCATGCTCATATCATAAGTCACTGTGTTTGATTGTATTTCTGTCTTTTGTGCTTCCTCACAGAGAGCTGTAAAGACATCCTCGCTGCCACTGGAAACTACGCTCAGCCGGAGGTCACCACTCTGACCTGACACTGATTGGCTATGAAAAGAAGAGAGAGCATGAGTTGGCTGTGGAGTACATGCTCTGCAGAGCGGCAGCTCCAGTCCCTGCTTTGTTTTCTTTCCTGAATGAACTGCAGGCGCATTCTTTTTATTCAAGACAAGATTTTAATTTTGTTTTTGTTTCTGTCATACATCCAAAACCCTGTGGTACAAAATCAGTTGCATAGCAGATTTACCGTATTTACTCTCATTTTACATGTTACAAACATTTTGCATGTGTTGCATGATCTAGCATTGTATGATGTACTTTAAGAACTGGCTGCCATTTGTATGGTTGTCATTCAGTGGACATGTCATAGTTTGTCTTAATGACCCTGAAAATGAAAATTTTCTCAGTTAGCTTCTTGTAATGGGATCCTATATGAACACATTTCTGAAAATACTGAAACAGTTAATTTCTGTTGCTGTTTTTCTTTTTTCTTTTTTTCGTACTCTTCTCATCATTAAAAGGTAATATCATGTGTTTATGAGGTCCAATCAGGATTGAGCATCATTTGAACCAGAATCTGGTGACAGTTTCTGGTCAAACACAAGTGTAAAACCAGCGTTACGTCACCTATTGGTTTGTGTACTACCGTTTTGTAGTCTGGCTTTTCGGCTGTTGCAATCTTGTTTTTTTGGAGCCAGAAGTGACGATATTTGGACGAGAGGGTTGAGGGGGGGAGGACATCCTGACTGGATCTGACTGAGAACTCGAGGATGCGCTGTGGTAGCGACTTATCAATCACAAGATAGCCACTCCATAAGGCATACCCTGCTTTGGTATCTGTTATACTTGAAAAGGGACCATAATTTATAAAGTGGACATTGTGCTGTGCTAAGGAAGACTTTAAACTAGCGACTGAGGCCATAAACTCACTAGGAAACTGTTTACTGAGGTGATAAATCAAGTAGAAAGTCATTGGGTCATTTTCTCATAAGCTTACATACAATCTGACTTCTTTTTGCAACCAGTGGAGTCGCCCACTGCTGGCCATGAGCAGGAGTGCAGGTTTAAAGCACCACCATACACGTCCTGATAAAGTTCTTAAAGGTCGTAAACTCTCAATAAATAATAACTAACTTACTAAATCGTTTCCCAACTTTGACTTTGCTTATTTAGTCATAAATATTTATGTTTATGAATTTATGAATAATGTAATAAAGATTTGATAGAAAGTTTTCAGGGGCCTTAATCTGAAGTGAGTCTGTGCTTACCATCTGAAAACATTTTTTCTTTGCATTTGTTAACCTAATTCTTATTTTCTTTTGGATAAATATGTACAGAAACCGTCATTTTTTAAACTTAAAAACAAAAAAAAAAAAAGGTCACCGACATTTGGATTAACGTCTTATATCCATAAATGTTGTTAACTGTTGTGTAAGAACACCCAAATGCATATGGGTTTGTACAGCGATACTGTGACTGTGAACTAGGATTAGATGCGAACTTGAAATTGTCGTTCGGTCGTCATCAAAACAGACCCAGAGTTCTCCGTCGATCGTCCGGTCTCTGCCTTCTGTCGTGCCACTGCTTTTTAACACTGACCACGGGGACAACGTGCAGACACTTTGTAGAGACACAGCGTGGCTTAAATGCTGCTCAGGCAACTCACTGTTTGTAAATCCTTGTACAGTAAGAGAGTTTAACAAAAGAAGAAAATATCAATGGAGCAGTATTGTTGAATACATACTACTGGTTGAGTCCGGACCAAATGTAAACGCTTAGATCACATGGTAGATTTTCAGTACCATCATACATACAGTGCAACGCCATCAGTTCCACTTGTGCCTCATGTTGAGTAATGGAGCTAAAATGTGTGCAGTAATGTAATTAGATCTGTAGAAACTTTGTTCCATGTTTCCACTGAGCGAGAGGAGGAGGAGGAGGAGGAGTGTGGGTTTCCTTCACTTGTGACTTATGATATATTCCTCATGGTCTACCATAGTGGCCTTATGTTTAATAAACAAAGGGAAAGTTGGTTTCATCTTCATTAGACTCCAGCTTTGTTTCTATGCTGGTCTGTAAGTATGTATAAGCACAGCTGTACGTACTGTATGTAGCACAGTACATTATTCTGGATCCTTTCTCCTCTGTATATGACATGCATCATGAAATAGCTGTTAACCAATAATGAAAGATTATTATTTTGATAATTCACCTTTTAAGCCTCATTTCCTGTTTTCCCTCTTGTATATACTCGAATGTGACGGAGAAGCACACAGCACATCAGTTTCATATCTCGCCATTATGGATTGTATAGGTGACTGTGATAGATTTAAACTGTCAGATGTTGTGTGTGTGTGTGTGTGCGTGTGCGTGTGTGTGTGTGTGTGTGTGTGTGTGTGCGTGTGATGTTGTATCATGTAGGCATGTGTTTCTATGCAGAAATAGAAATAAAATTCATTCCCCCTCCTGGTGTTGAAGATAAAATATTCTCGTTTCTGTAAATTTTTTCGTTGCATTACAGAATCTACATTTTTTTCATAAACTGCACAGTTTGCACGGCCATGTAGTGCCACCGCCGCCGCCGCCGCCGCTGCTGCTGCTGCTGTGTCATCTACTGTACGGCTATTTATAGAGGTGACAAAAGTGGAGTCTGGTGGTTGATCCTGTGCTTGCTCAAAGCGGTGTAATGGCAGTCACAGCCGTGCCTCCTGCTCTCCTGTGCCTCCATGGTTATGTAGCGAAGGTGTAGATGGCATACAGAACAAATCTCCATGGAGATTTGGGATGACAGGCGACACTAATTACTGCTCGGCTGCCTCCATCTCCCCCTCCCTCCGTCTTTCACACGCAGAGAAACACCACTCTCTCTCTCTAGCCTCACACACACCTCAGCTCAGCGTGATCATCATTACCGCTGTCGCCCATGAGCAACGTTTTGATGTTTAGGGATGTGTTGTGCAGTGCACTGTGGTGATGAAGGGGAGGGGGGTCAAGATGTCACAGGTGAGTCTCAGCCATCAAGGCTGCATGAATAATGCAAAAAAAAGCAGACGCAGTTTTTAACCACAGCTAAACATAGACTGGTCAGGGAGAAGCAGGGTGACAACATGACAAGATGCTCTTCCTCTGTCTCTTAAAGTATTTGGCTGCACTGATATCAACTATTAACCTGAGGAGAGACACGAACATGGACAAAGAAATATTGCATAAGTTGATGAGTTATTGCAGTTGTGTTCATCTGTTCATGTGACGGCATCTCAAAACCTGGATCTGATTGAAAATGTGGATATATTGTGATATGGTGAACATTTTTGTGACAAGTGCATTTTTCTTAAGGTAGATGCAGCAAATTACAGGGAATTTAAAGGGACAGTTCCCTATTTTCCCACTTACCACAGGTGGTATCTGATCATGCAGACAATTTGAATTTGTTTTTCCAGTTTTTGATACGTCTTTTATACCATATTACCCCCAAATTAGTTTTTTTAAGGGTGGGCAAACCTGCTGAAAATTGGCAAGTGACTCATTTCCCATTGCCAATATACAAATTTGCCTTTCCAGTGTGCCACATTCAACGTCACTGACACTGGAAAACAGGAAACAGGAAGCAGCATGGAGGCCAGTGACAATGCAGTGGTTTCTTTTTTATATAAAGATTACTTCAGTCTGTTTTTCAACAAAAGGAAATGGATAGAAAGGTATACGCAATCCGCCAAAGACCTGCTGGTAGTGGGTGTTGGTGTGGTTGTTTTTTGTCTGTCCAAAGCAGTGTAAGATGTCTGCTTCCACCTCAACACAATATGTGAATGGAATTTAAAGCGTTCACATTATTGAATAGTTACATTAAAAAAGTATCTCTTTCCAGACATGGGCCACTACCACAAAGAATAATCCACAGAGCAGTTGTTCTAGGGACTATCTCTTCAGTAGAAAGTAGATTTCATTGTAAACACAATTTGTGCTACTTACAACCCAACCCGAAGTACATTTCAGCAAACCACGGATAGGTAAAAACTTTACATTTCTTTCTGTTCAATTTTCTATTTTATGTTGTGACAACGCTGTGCTTATGATCTGGTTAGGTTAAGGCACAAAAACAACACTTGGTTAGGGTTCAGAAGGCTGCTACTTGTGTGCTTTGTAGGCTGATGTTGTTGCTTTTTTGTTGGCACTTTTGAAATTCTTTTCTATTATGTGAAACTCTTAACTAGTCACTTTATTGGTTTTTAGAGAAATTAAAGAGTTTATTGTCATTATGCAATTTACAAGGAAATTAAAAGGGCTACACATTAAGGTGCACAAGAAATCCATGCAGAAAAACAGGCATCCACACAACAAACTACAAAATACAGGCAACCCAGCACAAGAAATTGCTGAAGGAGTGCAGTGACTAACACAGAAATGTTGATTAATGTGAGTTCCCTTATAAATAAATAAATTAGAAGTAATTTGTCAATGCTGTGGGAACCTCCAACACGGTTCCATTCAAATCCACTGTATTAGGGTGGAGACATTTTAAAACATGGACAAATAAAAACAAAAATATCTGCATGGCTCCTTGATGAATGAACGGGTGGTTATCAGGCTTCAGTAGAGCTTGATGATGAGCTGATCATTTGAATCAGGTATGTTGGAATATATCTTAAAACATGCAGCATTTTTGGTGCTTTCCATTACAAGTCAGAATTTCCGAGTCTGTATTTCCGACTTCCAATCTGAAAGTGTTCCAGTGCATTTGCTTGAAAAAACATGGATGCTCACTGCAAACAGGTGTTTGAATGGCAACTCTGCGGACTTCACAAAGCAGCTACAGTGGCTGATTTAACAGTTGAGGGCAATTATAAAATGGCAGGATGAGTCGGCTCCTACCCGCACTGTCAAAGACTTCTACTGAGCACAGATCAACTGAATAAAAGTGAAAATGACAACTACAGGGCTCTATTTCCAGCACGTTTCACAAACGAACACTACATGAAGTCAAAATTGATGAAGAGGTAAAAAGAAATTGTTCACTATGTGCGCTGCCATACTGCTGTGATGTCATCTGTTTTTATGTCGGCAAACTCGGGCTACGCAGCTCTTGCCTGATTTTCCGACTTGGAATTCTGACCAGGATGTCTGTTCCAGTGCACTTTTCTGTGTCGGAGGTCATTTTTTCACCATTCAAAACACTGCTCTAGTGGTAAGTGGGAGAAAATGTGTTTTTTTTCTTGATTAAATTTCAATGAACTGACCCTTTAATACACTAAAAGTTTGAGTGACTTGGATTTCGCAGCTTCCTCTACAGTAGATGAATTCTAATGATTTTATTTTAGGTTTTTACATCAAATTAATGGCCATTTTGCTCCGTTGAGAATTGAATGTCATGGTCATATATCGATGGTATCATCATAATCATTTGGTTATAACGTCTCACCACTGCAGGAGCCACATATATATATATATATATATAACATACTGTACAACACAAATGATCTCTCTAACCCCAGAGGGACATACCACCTTAACAGTCCTCTTTAAACATGTGTTCCTCTCTGTGCTCAGAGGTGATAATTGCCCAGCTGGATCCTTTGATCTGGTTGAATGCCATATTTTGATGACTCCATCAACACAAAGCAGCCATTATGCTAGTAGCTGATAGTTTTCCACACCTCAATAACTCCATTAGCGGAGCAGCATCTCCCGCTCAGGGGGCCCGGAGGAGAGGTGATTGACAGATCCGCTAGTCTGTGATTCATGAAACGAGATGAGCTCGGGCAGAGGAGACAGAGTCGTAGCTGGAAGTTGAGAGACAGAATCTGTCAGGGCTTGTCCTGTCATCCTTCATTACTCCCATTTCATTGTTTCCCCCCTTTCCTTGTTTCATTTTTTTTCTCCTCCGTTGGAGGTTGTCATGACAATATTGAACACAGTTTCCATGGAGAATTGCTGAGCCCAAGCCATTTCACCATTTCATTCATCTGTGTGGAAAAGGGATCATCATGACTTCTTATGCTGGCTGATGGAATAACTTTCACTTATTTAAGTCTTGATGAGGATGTTATTAAGAGATCAGCTTATAACAGGCAGAGTGGATTTAACGTATACACCATTATTGCATTGATATGGCCTGCAAATAATAAGAGCGCACTGACGATGAACATATGTGTAAAGTAAGATTTGTTTAATGTATTGAACTCACTTTGTGCAAGTTGCGCCTTTCAGAATAAAAGGCTGTCCATTAATCTACCTGCAACACCCGGCTTTTATCATTTCTGAAGAGGGATAAAAACTCTGGCTCTTACTTCTCTTTCCAATCTAGGATTTTATGTAGAAAGTTGTTGTACTGCTTTTGAGTGAAGCCACAATGATGGCAATACAGGCGCTTCTTAGTCCAGATCCACCAGCCTCTGAGGGACAGATGGAAAAAGGGAGAAAACTGAAGCACAATGTGGTTGCTATGCAGATGCAGCTTTGGGGCTCTTCACTGAGTTCAAGGGTCATCCCGACGTGGAGAGAGCTAACCTCTATTAGCCTTCAGAGCTTGAGTGGATGTGGAGCCACAGGAGCACTTCACTGCCATCATTACGGGGAGCAGAAGATCTTGTGTCATGCTGCTTCTTGACTGCGCTCACAACTCATTATGATTCTCGTATTTTTCACAGATTGAGCAGTCGTGTAGTCCAACAGAGAATACACCTTTGTTTTGTCCTGAATATTTGACAATGTTGATTAAAATATGTACAAGTAAAACATGAAAAACTTCAAGCACAGTCACATACTAACTCTCTCCTGTCTCTTTCTCAGAAGCGGTCAAAACAATTTTCTTTGACATTTTTCAGTCTTTTTTGAGCTCCTAATATGTGACAGCGACAAATCTTCCTGCTTGACGGATGAATCAGCCACCGGTGTGTTTCTGCAGTCGACCCTGGGAGAAAGCTTTTCACTTATTTTCACCAGGCAAATGTTTTTTTTTCTCTGTAGCAGTAAAACAGGTTACACAAGCGAACAGAAATTTCTGGAGTTTGAACTGGGCTTCCTAAACATATTTAATGTTGAATCTAGCAACAGGTTACAGACCAATAATGTAGCACTGTCTGTAGGAGAATCTCTTCCAAAAGAAAATCTGATGTTGTAAAACAATTCTTATCTTTCAGGGACTCCCAAAAAAATTGGTATTTCACCCAGATTGGTGTAGTTTTACAGGTGCAGTTTGGTTAGGTTTAGGCAATAAAGCTACTTGGTTAGGTTTGGAGAAGATCAAAAACATCACGGTCTGGATTAAATTAATAAATCAGCATTCACAGCATACATTTTTTTTCACATGGGACAGGAGTAGCAATGAGCACCATAAATAAAAAATAATTCAACTAATTTCCCAAAAAATGCACCACCTTTCTTTCCATAACTTCACACGCAAACAATCCATACCATAGGGAAAGACCAAATAGAGAGAAAACAGATCTATCGGTTACTTATACTTGTATTCATCCTTACTTGTGATGTCATTTCCCTTTAAGTGCACAGTACATACATTTCTGCCACTAGCTGTCTCTCAGTCAAAACAAAAGACATAAGCAGGGTGGGATCATGGGAGTTGTTGTCTCCGAAAGTTATACATACATAACACAGTTCTACTTGTTTTTAGACATTTAAATGCAGAAATGTTACATACATATCATACTTTAATGCTGTGAATCAATCAATCTAGCGTTATTTATCTATAGTATCCTGCTAGCTATCTAGCTTACTTCAGAGGAGGACATTTCTCTCGCTGTACGTGGATGATTCAGTGTTCTTTATTGCTGCCCTCATGAAGAGTTAAAGGTTTAAGGGTTTTTGAGGATGACTGTTTATTACAAATATTTCCTGAAGAGACCTAGCATAGCAGCAATGTTGCTAACAATAAGTCTGGCTGGATAATTACACAATATACATCATAATGCTTGTGTTTCTTGGCCTGTTGTAACAATTTTCATCCCAAATCTGGGCAGTTACTGAGAACAGTTATGATAACCATTGATGATGGTCAAAATTATTAAAATACGAGCTGTAATAAATCACAATTGTCCTTTACAATAGAACCAAAATGTCCGTTTGCAGCTTCAGTGTTATCAGGGCGCCAGAGATCAACATTTTTCATGACCGTTCTGCCCAAGTGCCTAATATGATCATCACTGTCCTCAAGTGAAAAGCCCACTGACTATAACAACAAAAACCAAAATAATAAGTTGAACCAATCCAACCCTGCGAGCGGGGAAGGAGACGTAATGATCTGTGGAGAGCAGGAGAATTATTTCTCAGTCAACTGTCCTAAAGGGAGCTTCCCTCCGCCACAGAAGCATTATGTGTTCAGCAGGCCAGTCTCCTGTGGGCCACTAATGGACAGCACTCCCTGTTCTCCTGTGCCCCAGTGTGTGTGTGTGTGTGTGTGTGTGTGTAGCTCCATCAGCATTGACTCTGGTGGACTATGCATCACACCAGTTCCCCCAATCCTGCCACCACTCTCTCCCCAAGCCACCTCCACATAATGATCAGACCACCAGCTGAAACACTTTAATCAGAAACAGCACTGCATTTTATTTGAAGTAGCACTTTTATTCTGGCTGGTTAACTGGATATAATGTGTGAACACTGGCTGCTACCGACACTAAGAAGTAGTGATGAAGTCTCGTGAATGTAGCGCCAAGAGGAGGCCAAGAACAGTCATCAGGACATGGAGACAGTCAGTCACAAACAGCGTGTGTCTGAAATAATACAGTAAAGGTTTGCTCAGTGAGGTATTATCGTTGATGCTTTAACATAGTGGAAATAATAAAACATGTGCATGAAGACAAGTAAATGGTTTTATGTGTTGCTTTTGTCTTAAGGACTGAGTGTAAATGTGAATAATTGTTTTTTTGTTCCTCAATGGATGGTGGTTATGGTAGGTGCTTGTGCATGTAAGAGATCTTGAAAGTTAAAAAGGTCAAAGTCCACACCAACAGAAGCTCTTCTCTCCCGCAGAAAACACTGCTCCTCACTCAAAGTGACAGGGGAGGACAGTATGAGAAAACCTATTCTAGTATCAACCCAAAATAAAATAATGAACCTGAAAATGAACACAATATGTCTCCTTCTTGTTGTCACCATGAAGTTGCCAAGCGATGCCAGGAAGTGACTGCTCATGTCTGCTCAAGAAACAGTCCCACTTCATTTAATCACAATACGTCCTTTTTACTCTTTGTTTTGTGTACAGATGAAATAAATGATATAAAACAGGTTAATTAGTGAGCTTTAGATGTGCTGAAAATTGGACACCGTTATCTTTGGACAGAGCAGGCTAGCTGTTTCCCCCCGTTTCCAGTCTTTGTGCTAAGCTAAGCTAACTAGCTGCTGGCTGTACTGTACAGACATGAGAGTGGCACTGATCCTCTAATCTAACTCGTGGAAAAAAAACAAATAAACATATTTTCCCAAAATGTTTTGACATATCTTATACATATAATTAAATATAACCTAGAATAGATAATAATCTAATAAAATCACTATAGATTTGATATAGCTGAAAAGTTCTCACACACTTGGCTTATATTTACTTGTACTTGTACTTTACTTATGAAGGAACATAGATTTTAACATTTAATATAAAACATGTTTTACACATTTCATTTGGTTATGTGAAAATATATTAAATAAAAATAACTTACATCAATAATCTACATAACAGAAAAGTATGAGCTATACACAATCCAAACTGATGTGTACTCCATCTTTCACCTCTCAAGTGTCCTGATTGTTGAACGTTTTATTCCTGTTCGAGCTCTGTGAGTCTCAACAATCAACTTTCACCAAGTGACCCGGCTGATTGGATTTGTGCCAGCTGGTGAAACAAACAAAATCTGCTGCTTCTTATTGCTTTTCTGAGAAGTCAGCCCCTCATACACAGATATCTCCCAGCTGGATTCTGTAGTAAACAGTTGAACAATCACGAAGTGCTTTTCCAAGAAACATTTATGTATCCTGAACAAACTTACAAACAATATCATCAATCACAGTGACAGGTAACTGACCAAGGGACCATTTTTGGGGGGACATTAACGCTGTGGCTGCTTATCTTTGCTTTGAATCTGGAGTGAGCTAAGCGGCAGGAAAGTAGTATGAGACTTTGAAGCCAGTGTTCTCCGGACAGCCTCTCCCAAAGCTCTTTATTGCCATTTAGTAAAGTCATGTTACTGGGGGATGATATTCCTTTCGGATGGGAGGGGTTTCTTCAGTACAGTAAGAGCTGGGCCATTATGCCTAAAGGCAGGCGGGAAATAGCTCGGCCATTAGTATGTGCATTTCCCTCCTCACTATACCCTCTGAAGTCTCTGTAATACCGGGCCCATTTAGATACCCATGCATTCACTTCCTGACACAATGAAAGGGAATAATTAAAAAATGGACCATAGAAGTGAAAAGTAGGAGCTCATGAATATTTATCTCTCCTGTCTTCCTTCCTCATGTGCTGTAAAGGCCCCCGTTAAAACACAACAGTCTGTATCTTCTCTTACAGTAACGCCACATGCAAACTTCTGATGCGACAGCGTGTCATTACTTATGCATAACAAAGTCTTTTAGTTAGAAAATGAGAACATACGTTCTTTCTCAGCAGAGGTCTAATCAGTGCCCACCACTCTTCAGCTGTCATTACGGACGGGGTGTTTCAGAGGTGCACTTCAACAAAATGGTTGAATGGTGCAATCAACCCTCTGACCGGGCCAGCAAACACTAAATGGCTAATGCATTAGTGATGAGGCTATCACCAGGTAGGTGGGGAATCATTGAGGCGCCACTGTTATCATCAAAGACTTATGTTATTATCTTCAACTCCTTGGTATTGAATGTGAAGTTGTTAAATATTTAATATTGCTGTTTAGTGATGGCAGCCCTGTCTAGTAAGATCTGATTGCATGTTGGTCGATCATCTGACTTCAAGCTGAGTTTCAGGAAACTCCAGGAAGATTTGGCAAAGAGAAAAAAATGCTGCAGGTCTGAAACTTGGACTTAAGACATACTAACATAAAAAGAGTCTGTTCTTCATGATTTAGGGTCTGCACTGCCCCTAGCAGCAGTGTTAGGCGTGTGCAGCATAAAGAAAACAGCGAGCCCAGCTAATCAGCCAAGAATTGTGGAAGCGCTGTCAACTTTACTGTCCAACTCTGAGAGAGGCGTGTGCAGCAGAGTCACACTTGTGCTGTTTGCCACATTCAGTAAGTGCTCAGTCTTCTGAATCGTAATCGAATCGTGAGGCGTGAAGATTCACACCTCTAGTCTTGCCTTTATTTGAACAGGTATTCATCTAAGATTATAGCTGCGACCACAATACAAGTGAATGGAAATTAAATTGCTCTTGCTGTTTTTTTTTTAAAATTCACATTAAATAGGGAATGTGTTTTCTCTGGATGATCCACGGACCTCACTGTCAACAGTTTTACACTGTATGTAGGGATCTTTTTTTCAGAAAGTAGAGCTTTGAGAGGCATCTCTTAACATCGCACCAAATTAAACATTATATTCCTGACAGCTACTGGCCATACCAGATCATGAAAGGTGTGTATTTTAAAGTGTATTTTCACTTGAATTAAAATGATCTGAGACTTGACTTGGACCTGACTGATTAAAGGCTTGACTTGATTTGAGACTTGAAGCAAAATTTTTAACCCTTAAGTTGTGAGCTGGTTATATCTCTTACACAGCAGCTAAGCAGGCCTTTCTTACAAAGCCACACAGCTTGAATACACTGCACAACCTCACACCCTATGTCCCAGGCCTGTGAAAAAAAACAACAACTCTAGCTTTTGCTGCAAAATTCACCTCTAAAAAAAAACTAGACATGCAAGTCGCACCAGCAGCATCATGTCTGTACATAAGGCTTCACCATCTGGGTTATTTATTCACTGGTGGTGTTTTCCTCTCCTCATTCACACAATCCAGCCTGGTGCGAGGCAGCATCAACTGACAGATTTAGTGTAGACCTGAAACCATAGCAACCAAAGAGTATCTCTTCAGTCAATGCAGCGATCAATGCAACAAATCAGCCTCATCAACCGTCTGAAGACTCACAAAAGAGAAACCACACCTCAGCTCCTCCCACTGTGGGACGATAGTCTGCAGCTGAGAAATGGAGGAAACATAACCGACATGCAGGGTTCGTTTTCAACATACCTGAAGCACATGTCGTTGATCAGCTACAGTTCTCATCTGTGTGTGCAAATATATGTGTATTAGAACCTAACCACAAACACATTTCTTTAAGTGAAATGTAATTTCTTGCACTTTTGAAGAGGCCCTCCAGGAAATCAGAGGTAAAAATCACGTGGGAAATACAGCATGCCTGCCTTTAAAATTGGTGTGAGCCATCACTGTCACTGCACCATGTGGAAGGATGTTGTGTTTTCACTTAAGATGCTTGATTAAGTGAGATCAATACCACAATATTGACTTACAAGATTCCTGCAAGGCGCTGCTGGAGAAGAATCTGAAGGAATGAACTGGATCCAAATATTTCCAGAGAGCCTGCTGCCAGATATCTCCCTACACTCATCACAGGAAGCCACGTTGATATTTCCATCTGCTCGTGGGTCTGGTCTGTTTATGGGGGATTTATTTTCCACTTTGAGTCTCACAAACCTTCAATTGAAATTTTTGGAGATTGCACCACCAATAGTTTCCAGTATTAGGTTTAATAAATGTTTTGCTGTAAAAGATGTTAACCGTAAATTACACACCACAAATTTGTGCTGTGCAGCCACAACACATTGCACAAAGGTTCTTAGATTCTTCTACTTGAGGTCTCAAAGTTTCCTGTAAATTGACGAATATGTCAGGCTAAATTTTGGGGGAAAACATATAAAATGATATACCTAAAATATTTCCCGATTCCCAAGAGATTTGGGCTTGATTTGTTTACTCAGTGTAAACATCATATAGCTTGAAGCAATGAAGAGATTACAAAACATAAAAAAATCGGTCACAAAAAGGCTCAATCAAAGACTCCAGGGTCTATAGGCCTACCATAATTCAAAGAACCCTCTGTAAAAAAAAAGCTTTTTATATTTTTATGAAATATATAACTAAGTAGCTTAGCTTATGTCAAGAGAGCACACTAGATTAGCCATTAGCTGGTAATACAGCAAAGCTGTGTGCTTGTTTTACAAACAAATGTAACAAAACATGCAATAGAGAATACTATAGATAACAATTTTGCAGAAAACAAAGTTATATACTAGCTATATAGCCATTGACAAAGCGTAATCTATTAATTTATTTTTCAGTTGTCGTTGCCTTTCTTAGATTACCAGAGGATGGCTGCTCATGTGTTAAATGGTTCAAGGCTATATTGAATTGTACAGCTGAGGGGTGCCATAAAAGTCAATGTTCTAAAATACATAAAGGAATTAAATACAAAGCCACCAACCTGAAAGCTACTTTAAAGAGGAACCTCAATGTCAAGGAATCAAAAACATGCATGTAAACACAGACGCTCCAAATAAATTTAAAAAATGAATGGATAAATAAAAATGATAATAAAAAATAATTAAATGGAAAAAAGAAAAATCACATGCACTCAATTAAAAAAATGTTTCTATTAATGGATGCTGGTGGAAATGTAAAAAGAAAAACAAAATAGAAAAAACAAACCACAGTTAAACTATGTTTCTGTTTCAAAACAAATATTTTCAGCGTTGACTCTCAGAATGATTGATGCAGTCAGATGTCAGTGTTTGTCTGCGGGCTTGTTTGTTTGTTCTGTATCAGTCTGACGGATCCCGTGACCTCTGCGCTGCCTCCTCTCTCTTTTCCTGGTGCACTTTAAATGTCTTCCTGTTTACCTGTGACCTCTCAATCTCGCAGAAACAGAGAGTTATGTGAAGATAAATAGAACCACTCTGCTTTCAAAACAAACACAACATTTTCTCTGCAACAGAGCTTTGTTTTATTTTAATTTCCTACGATCACAATCTGTCTGATAAGAAGGTTTTCTGTCCATCAACAGCTGCTTTAACAGGCCAACTGGAAACACAAGGCTTCATCTTTATTGTCCGTCCAGAGATATTCTCAGCTCTCCTTTAATACACCACAAGTGAAACATGAAAGGTTCTCCTCTTTACAGTTCATGGCAATGCTGCAGTTATTAAAGGTAGCTGGTTGTCAGTGGGTGTCTGAGGCCACAGTCGCCTCAACCATCTAATTGGAATCTCATGCATTGTGGTCAGGAGGGCTCGAGTGTGGAGATAATTGCAATGTCCCACTTATTTTCAATGATTAGATCTTTATATTCATCATTACTGTATATTGTAATGTAAATATAAATGTTTTTAAGTAGCTATATCCTCATATATCTGATTCTATTTAAGAAAAAAACAAATGTTCCAAGATAAATTTGGGTGTTTCTTAAAATTGTCTCATTGCTTCCTGCTTCCCTTCACTCCGTCTCAGATAATTGACCTTTCCAGCTCCCACGGCGGTGCGTGAAGCCTCGCACACAACGTGTTGCTCATCCAACAGGAAAAAACAAACGGAGCGGAAACAGCCGCCTCTCGTGACCTGCTTTACCTGTTTCTCTGTGTCGCAATAGTCTCCCAGCTGATTGTGACTGCTATTTCTATCCCTCACCACCTCATCAACTAACAGTTCCACATACTCAAATTAAACCAATATTATGAAATAGCTGTAAGGTATAGACTATGTATTTAATCATGAGTTTTCAGATCAACAGCTCTCTAACTCGTCTCAGTCCTAAATGGATTTTCCAGAGTACACTCAGGAGCAACATCTCTGTCTGTGTTTCATATTAGTTGTTCGTAAGCAGTATCTGTCATGGTGACAGAAATCCCTGAATGTGCTCAGTGTTTCTTTAGCCCTAAGCTGTGCCTGCCAGCTAAAGCTAAACTGAAAATACCACGAATGAAAAGCCATTAGCTAAAATAATATAAGTGTGGCTTTTCGTTATGTGTTTAGCATTGATCAGTGACTTAGCAGAAGAGGTCTGTTGACAGAGACGTTACTCAACTCACTGTGAGGATACTTTGAGCTGAATGCTAATGTCAACATGTTAATGCTGAATGACAATGCTAACATGCTGATGCTTTGTATAATGTTTACCAAGCATGTCTGCGATGATTTTTTGTCATGCAGGTCATTCTACTGTGTACATCTGGGAGTGTTTTACGTTCTCAAAGAAGCTGAAGGCTTAAATTTGTGCATGCTAACATTTGCTAATTAGCACAAGGGCTGGAACTAACATTAAATAACAACTACCCAGCAATACTTCTTTTGATAAGTTAATTGTTTGATCTGTAAAATGTCAAATAATAGTGAAATATGCCTTTCACTAGCCCAAGAATAGAGAATAGTAGAAACTACGTGAGTTCAAAATGCTTCATCATGTGATTCACGGAGACTTCTGTTAGTTCCCAGAAGTTCATGAATTTGATTCAGATGTGACAATAATATGAACCTATGTCGCATCTAACTTCGGGAAGAACTGAGAGACACGATCTGCCATTGGAGGAAACAGATGATGCAGCTCGCTCTACTCAAGGCAGCTGATTGGGCGAACCATCTGTCAATCACTGTCTAACCTCAACCAATCAGATCAACAGTAGGAGACTGCTAGCACCAGTGAAGTCAGTTGGTTAATCAAAGCCATTCAGGACACGAGTGAAAACATCTTTTTCACTGAGAAAAACCTTCAGTGGTTCTGATGTAACTGATGCAAAAGCAGCATCTACACTGACTTCTTTCTGAGCCGCCATTGTTGATTTCAAACAAATAGTCGCTTCTCTCTCTGGTCCTCACGTCATAAACCACGCCAGGAGCTGCCAGTAGCTCCTCAAAGGAGCCACATGGTTTGAAGCCAGGCCAGATGGATTTGTGAAATCACATGATGACGTGATATGCGAAGTATTGAACAAATTAAAATTTTGAGACGATGGTGGAAAATTGAATGTCAAAGGATTAACACAGTTATTAAAATTCATCCTGAGGCGAACGTCTACAAGCAATTTCATAACAATCTATCCAATAGTTGTCGATATATTCTAGTCTGGACCAAAGTGGTGGGCAGACACACTGTCCCTACCATCCCTAGAGCCTGTGCTGCTTGCGAGGTTAAAACCATCTCAACTCATTTAATTTTCGGGAGGTTTTGTAAAGCATACATTCACATTTTGGAGCCTTTTGCAGTTTCAAACAAGGAATCAAACAAACAACTTTTTCTGTGCACACCTCTCCAACCTTGTGATGTTAAAAACAAACATATTTAGCTGACATCTGTGTTAGTCTTTAACGAAAAAAACAAACCTCTTCAAGTATGAAATCACTGTCTTTTTTCTAGTGAGCAACATGTGGCCTTCTTCACTGGAGATGCTGTTAAGGCTCAGCCTTGTTTACAGTGAGACTAGCTGGTCAAACAGTAATGAGCTGTCGTGGCTGTCGGGTTAGTCCTCTGAGCAGGCCTCACAGAGGACCATCTGGCCTCTGCTGTGGAAGCCGACAGCAGCTGAAAGAGCCATGTGAGAATATGAGTGATGGACCTCTGCCCACGCAATCCCGATCTGCCAGGAAAATGCCGCTCAAAGTGTGAAAAATGTCCTCCGACACAGTCTTTTCCTGGATCAGGTGGCAGGGCAGTGGGAAAATGGGAAGCGGCCTGTTGGCTGCATGTGCTGTTCTTAGATAAACATCTGTAAGGGAACCTGCAGGTGGGATTCCCATTAAAGCGTGTGCATATACACTCTGTGTTTGTATTATAAAGTCACCTCGGCCTATTTGTGTATGTCATGTGTTACACTGTGGTGGGAAATGATTTGTTTACAGGATACAGAATAGTGAGATGTTCTTCAAAGTGCACCGGACAGCCGAGAGGAAGTGTGACGCAGCCTGGGAGACAAATAGCTTGACATTTACGCACACAGACTGTGTGGCCAAAACCAACACAGCAGCAGCAGGAGCGGCAGCATCAGTCCTGGCTTTATTGGAACTCTGAGTGCTCGCAATCAAATATCAATTAAAGTAAAATCACTCTGTAGACTCCAAGGTGGCCTTTTGGAGTGGAGCAGCATTTTATTAGATTCACCACTCAGCAGAAGAGAAGCCACAATTAGACAGTAATTCAAGGTTCAAGGTTTATTTAATCGTCATTCAACAACACAGGGTTTTACAACAAAATGCACGTTGTTGTCCCTATGGCAAAAAACAAACAAACAAACAAACAAACAAAATAAACAAAATAAAAAATGATGTTGGAGTGTTGAGGATGAGCTCAGGAGCCTCACAGCCTGAGAAAAGAAGCTGCTCTGTAGTCTGGTAGTATGGCAGCAGGTACTTCTGTATCTTTTGTCAGATGGCAGCAGGGTGAACAGACTGTGGCTGGGGCGGGTGTCGTCTCTTAGTATCCTTTGGATTCTGTGCAGGCATCACACTTCCCCAATGTTACTCATGCTTGGTGGAAAGGTGTCAGTGATCTTCCAGGCAGTTTTAGTCACACACTGTAGAGCCTTCCTGTCCTGGGCCGTGCACCACCAATGCCAGTTTGTGTTTCCAGTCAGGATGCTAAAAATTGGCAAGAACTTGGCATCGGAATTTAACCTTCCTCCAGTTTCCGTAAGAAGTAGAGCCATGACAGGGTCTCTGTGAACCCTGCTCCATTGAAGTAGAAAGGGGTGTGTGTCTTTGCCTCCTTCTATCTAAAATCAACAGTCAGCTCCTTGGTTTTGCTGACGTTGAGCAGTAGATTGTTCTCTGTGCACCACTCTGCAAGATTGGTGATTTCCTCTTGATATGAACTCTCATCTCATCGTGATGGTGGTGTCGTCTTCAAACAAGAGTTCTCTTGGTGCCTGGGAGAGCAGTCATGGGTGTACAGTGTTAACAGGAGGGGGCTGAGCACTGTGTTGAGCAGTAAAGTACAGGAAGTGCGACTGTCTGCGGTCTGTTTGTG
The DNA here is from genome assembly GCF_040436345.1 of Pagrus major. Lineage (NCBI taxonomy): Eukaryota > Metazoa > Chordata > Actinopteri > Spariformes > Sparidae > Pagrus > Pagrus major. The sequence continues at coordinate 18,678,971 of NC_133221.1, read as the reverse complement.
AGGAAGTCCAATATCCAGAGTGTTGTATTCAAGCCCAGAGCGTGAAGTCTTCCGATCAGCTTCATGGGTGTGTTGAGCTGAAATCAACAAACAGCATTCTGATGTAGCTGCTCTTATTCTCAAATGTGTGTGTGTGAATACTGAGTGGAGGGCAGTGGATATGGCATTCTCTGTGGCTCCGAATGAAAACAACAGGAGCCATGCGCTGAGAAACAGGCCGCTGATGTTCTGCTAAGTGTCTCCTGTGTGACCCTGATGTGAATCTGTACCATCTGACTGCACTCGTATAAACAATGAGCCGCCGTGAGCAGCTGTAAAGAGCCGGCAGGTGATGGACCTTGCAGCTCAAAGGGGAAGATGATGTGTCCCTGTCACCAGTACATAATAAGTCTGCGGTGTGATGGATGTATGAGCATGTGCAGCCTTTGCTCTGGCAATAGGCCAATTTAGTGTCAGTGCTGCTGTATTAGAGCTGGCTGCACAGCTCTGCACAGCTCCAGCTGAGCTCATGGTGGTTTGGTAGGCTAAACTGCACGTGGTGCAAACCATTGTGGGCTACCAGACCAAATTGTTGCGTCCATTTCCGACCAACTGTCTGTCACAGTGGGACACGAGATGAGCAATTTAGTCAATTTAGATGTGGGAAGATTTAAAACAGAAGCCACACGAGTAACATATCCTAAGTCAAGAGGAGCTGTGGGAGCCGAAAGGGCACTTAACAAAATTTCGTCTTTGGTCATTGAATGTCATTACAGTAATTGATTATCACTTTATCATTAAGAGTTGGCTAATAAACAGATAAGAACTACACAACACTCTACATTTTTAAGATTTATGTTTATAGTGTCATCTTCGTGAATTAAATGTCTGAATGCAGAACTTGTGTCAGTGTTTGAAATTGTGGCATTGCTAATTTGATATAAATATATTTACAAAGCACTTCTTCCTTGACTGTTTATCACAAACACCAATACTTGTGTTAAAATGTGTTACAGGCATAATTTCTTGCCTTTCACACATAATTATATTGTCACATTCCTCCTCTTTACTGTACACTGGTAGGCATGAAACAGATTCAGTCAGTAATTATATTAACTCTACCAAAATGTAATGATTGGACCAAATGACCTTTGTTTTATACCCAATTAAACCACACTGATATTTGGATTAGTCAAAAATCAATACCCCATGTTCAGGGATTATAGTCACATCAGTGATCTTTGCATTTGAACTTTCACATAAATAAGAACAAATGACACACACAACCTGGTCTGTTTAATAAAAGTGGTTATTTTAATTTCCTGTTCGCTCCATCATGTTTGTACAGTTCATCACTGTCTATAACCAAAAAAAAAAAAAAAAAAATGTACGTTTCAGCTAGTCAAACATTTCCTTTTGATTGTGTTGCCAGTTTTGTGCTGGAAGCCGCTCGCAGTTCCAGTGAGAAACACAGAGAAGAGATTGCTTACATTAGTGGTCCCAGTTCACTGTAACAACAAGATTTAATCTACTGGATTAGATCGGCAGCACACAACACTGAGAGAGGAGAAAAAAACATACATTTAAACACCAAAAAACCTACACATATGTTTACTTTACACACACACCCATACACATAACTTCACACACACACACACACACACACACAGTCACAGTCGCTCAGCTATTTTGATTGACAACAACCACACACTAACACCAGAAACACACAGACACCAAAGTAACATTACCGACAGTACAAAATCAAAAAATATCTCAAAATATACAATTATTATTTACAGAGAAGTATACACTCTTACTATAGTTACTCAGTGTGATTTTATCAGAATGTACATCAATATATACAGATTAAATACACGGTCTTAAATACTATAAATATAACTATGGGTTTGGTCACATAAAGACTATTTGCACTGTTAAATAAATACACTATTACTCTACTTTTATTGAGTTAACCTCAGTAATTGAACCGAGTTAACCTCTAGAAGTCGCTTTGTAGTACATAATGCAACACAGCCATCACATGGACACGACAAAGAGACCCTGGAGTTGGAGTCTTTGTTTTCAATAATGAATATCAAATATTAATACCTCATCATTCAGCAAATTTGAACCAATATGAGAAGACATAGTTCTACTGTGCAGAGTATTTCAATAGTGCTCTAGTGTCTTTAAATGTTAGAGGCAAGACCTGCTGTGCCTGGAATAAAGAGGTGGGAGCTCCTTGGCAAAATGTGCAACATGTGTTGACTTTAAACATGAAGTTGCTGTTTCCAAAAGGCTATGTAAACTCATGTGTTTTGATTGTGCTCTCTATGTAGAGTATCCCTCACATCCGTATCAGCTCAGGTTTGTTACCTCTTGTATTTAGTGTGCAGATCAGTCTGTATCTACAGTGCGGGTGCAGAACAAACAAATGGTCCAGTTTAGCTTCTTGTAAAGACGGCAGTGCATTTCAGTGTGTGGCCTTTATCCTCCAGTGACCCCTCAGAGGATGCAGGAATCAGACTTAACTAACACAATCTACAAGTTTCATCATCCACTTCACCCACACAGCCACACAGTATTTTTAGCTCATTGACTGCTGAGATTGATTGCTCACTAAGACATGAAACTCCTTTGTGCTCACTATTCTGTGCTTCCCTAAATGTGCTTTCACTCTATGCCGAAGCTGCAGGTGAGGTTATGTGCCATTTGTGTCTCAAGCCACTTGGCCGAAAACATCTGGTTTCTTGTATGTTTTTGCAACCAATTTTTAGCAACTAAACAGGTAATAATCTGGTGTCTTAAAGATGTTGAAAGCGTGTTTACATCCTCATTTGTAACATTAACACATTCAAGAAGGAGAGCTTTTCTTGTGATTTAGGTGGAGCGGAGTGTGGAAAGATCCCTTAAAGGTGCTATATGTAAGTTTAATTGTTTTGCTTTATTATTGTCACTTCTTTCTTAGCTGGTGAACATGGTTTCTTACCCCCGAGGTGCTACTTCTTCATCCTCTCATGTTGGACTGAGGGCTGACTCACTATTGCCTCTTTTGGCCTCTCTAGTTAGCATGCTAACTTCAGTAGACATCTCTGCAACACAACACAGACATTTTTTGACATGACATCGCCACTTAAATCTTCAAAAATCTGTTGATTATTTAAGTTAATTTTCTAAGTATTTTAAACTGAAATTCTTACATATAGCTCCTTTCATATTGTTTTACAGGGGTTCACAGTGCTGTAACGCTCCCCCGCACTCCCTTTAATACAGACTTTGTCTATTTAAAGGTATGATATGCAACATTTCTTCATGAAAATGTCTAAAAATGACTATCAGATGATATGTGAGGAAGTGAGGAAGGAAGTCGGCAAAAGTGACTAAACAAAATGTGAATAAAACTTTAAAACATCCTCTGTTAACATTTCTGCCTGAGTCACGTAGCCAGATTTTCATCAGCAATGGTCATAGGTTAACAATGAAGACAACAACTCCCATGATCCCAAGCTACTTATGTCTTTTTTTTGGTTGAGAGACCCCTAGCAGCAGAAACTACATACTGTGTCTTTAAAAACTCCTCTTATTATTATTATTATTATTATTATTATTATTATTATTATCATTACAAAATATATGTAAGACAGAATATTAACGAACATACAAATCTGTTGAAGATGGGAAAGAATAGATCAAATAAAGGGGTTTTATGGTAGAACAGTACTCGTCCCATCAGTATACACATAAGTATATACCACACAATATATCAAAGCTTCTGTAGGCACTACTAAGTACAAGGTACTGTAGCCTGAAACCTGAGCGGATGCAAGAGGCCGCATGACCACAACAGAGTAGGCATGGGTCAGCACTTGCATTATGTAAAATAGGGAGGATCTAGTAGAGACAGCTAATGGCATGGAAGCATCAGTCAAAATTGGCACGATATCAACACGCTTTTAACATCATAGGACGCCACATTATAAATTTAGTGTGTACAGACATAAAGATCTAGTGAAACAACACACAAAGAAACCAGATGCTTTACGTGGACATTCAGCCCTCTCTATCTCTCTCTCTCCACATATATAACTATTGCTAACCAATACATATTCTGTGACAGCATTCTTGTGATTAAATGTGACAAAGCTTAACAATCAACTCCAGGGTCTCTACCTAATTAAAGTGCTCAAGTGAATGAGACGAGGTCCAAACTCTACACACTACATAATCAAGAAAATGAACCGACAAAAGCATAAGGCAAACAGACGACAGAGATGCTGTTCAGGCACCAAACAATGTGACTGACTGTGCTTCACACTACATCTGTTTAGTCTCAAGTATTGGTGTTGTCTCAGGGAGGGGCCACCAGACAGGAGAGAGGTGTTATTGACTCCTCTGCTGGCCAGCAGAGACACCCAGTGGTGAAATCTGTGTATTACCACTTATTCCAAACATTTACATCACAGTATATTTTCCACATTTTACCCCTAAACATACATTGCCATACAAGATTATACACAAGAAATAAAAAGAAGGCTTCAATTTTCACACCTCACAAAAAGACATCAAAGTGTAGATTGTAGTGCTTATGAAATGATGTCCGTAGTGGTCGCAATTTGAGGAACGTACAATAAAACCCAAACATCACCCTCTGCGGGATGAAGCATGATAAATCCACATGGCAGTGAACCTCTTACTCAATGTACTGTAATCTTGTCAGACGGTAAAATGTCTGTGTACTGCTGCACAAACAGCCGGTGCAGGTGGAGCAGACAAAGCGAGGTGTCCGCTCCGCTCTTCCTCCTCCACATCAGAAGAGGATCCGTATCTATGGCACGTTGCCACGGCTTCCCCTGGGTAACGCTGCTATTTTTAAAGAGGCAGGGTCACAGGGAGCTCTCATTCAGCGGCAGACAACACACTGACGCGCACGCTCGCTTGCACGTCTGCACGCGCGAGCACATTTCCTTCTTGGGTCTGCAAGCGTGAAGCTCGCCGAACACAAGCCGCTCTGCTTATCTCTGCTCGTGCGCTGCCACCTCTGCCCTTCTAAGGCATTGATTAAAATGCTTGATTGAAATGATTGATTAAAAATGGAAAAAGCTTTGTCTGGGCCAGCTGCGACTGGAACTGCACAGAGGTGACGTGTGCAGCGACGACTCCAGAGCCTTGTTTGTCGAGGAGGAAGGTTGTTTAAAAGAAAAGTGCTGCTCCGTGTTAAGGCTCAGAGATGCTCTAATGATAGCGGGCGTCTGTGCTTCCGTGTTGAAGGAATGAAGAGGAGAAAAGTCTCCCCTCATCTTGCACTACTGCTGTGTATATACACGATTTACGGTGACATCTCAGACTATTGCACAACACATATGTACAGTATTCTACATCAGTGGGTGACGCAGGGATAGAAGGAGATCCATAGTTTTACCAGGACCTTACTTACTGATATTATTGCTGATGGATGATAGGCACGATAAACTTAAAGATGTAATGTGCTTGTAACACTGTTTACACTATCAGAATAATTTCATACTGTTATGGATGTAATCATTTTGTTTTCTAGACAACAACATTGTGAGTCTCCTTCCATCCTATCCCCACGAATAACAATCTTCTACAACCTATAATGATCTCCTCCATCTAAGGACATCCAACTGTCTCAAAAATAACCTTCTCCAAACGGGTAGACATATGGGATTACGGTTCAGTACAACGTAAAGCATTTAAGCGTTGCACACACCTTAACCTCGGCCAGAACTTATCAGAAAACAAAGCCTGTATCTGAGCCCTCAGTAAGCCTCACTCCTGCCTCTGTCCCTCTCTCTCTGCCCCTGACAGATGGAAAAAGCTTGTCTCACACTCCCATGATCCCGCCATTACAGCTGGCATTGACAGGAAGTTAGCAGCACAGATCCTACAGCAGGGAAGAATGAGCGATGGAGCAGAAAAAGGGGGGATAGAGGGATTTAGCTCTGGGGGTTAAAGTGTGATGAACGCTGCAACAACCGGCAGTGGATTTTCTCTCCCTCTTGACGTCCTCCATTCCTCCCTTTTCCTCTGTCTCCCTCTCTCCAAGCAAGGCTGGGGTTTATTGGATGGGAGGATCTATGAGTTCACTGGATCATAGCTCAGACTCGGGCGAGCCAATGTTCTGGTAGCCAGTCTTGGTGCTGGTGCCGTAGTTGGTGTTGGTCATCTCCTGGGTGCCGCCGGGTCCTAGGTAAGCGCGGTGGGCGGGCATTGGGGAAGGTGCCTCGCTGGGGTTCTTGCTGAGGATGAAGCGCTGCTCGTCCTGCTCCTCAAGGTTGGAGATGTCCTTCATCATGCCTTTGCGGTAGGAGACGGACAGCTTGTTGGAGCCGTCTGACATCAGGTTGAAGTGGCGGATGATGAAGACGATGGGCAAGGGCAGCATGGCCACCACGATGAGAGCGTAGGCCATGGCTAAAGCCCAGGGAGGGTAGCTCTGGAAATGCTCTGCGCCCTGGGAAAGAAAGAGCGCAGAGAGAACAGGATGAAGACAAAGACAAAGAAGTCTAAAAAGAAGGGAAAGAGGAGGTTCATCTCCTTTGCCACTCACTTTCTCTCTCTCTGTAAACACACATAAACAAGAGAGACTGACCTCAGCCTCCACCCAGGCGTTGTATCCTGCAGGACTGACAGCCATCTCGATGACAGTGGCGATGATGAGCACTATCAGGACAGCTGGTGACACGTACCTCCACATGTAGTAATAGAAGGAGTACGGCCTGAAACCAAGCATGTCCTCTAGGTCCTGCATGAACCTGAAGGGAAGGGAAGAGAAAAAGAAAGAAAGAAAGAAAGAAAGAAAAATGAATTACATTTAAATGAACAGTTTGTCATTTCTGCCACTCAATCTGAACAAAACAAAAGACGAAAGTAGCGAGGGATCATGGGAGTTGCTGTCTTCATTGTTAAACAACCATTACTGTTGAAAATCTATCTATGTGACTCAGGCAGAAATGCTCACAGAAGATGAAATATATTACCGTTTTATTTGCATAATGTTTAGTCACATTTGCCCACTTCCTTCCTCATTCTCTGATGATTTATCTGATGTGATCTGACAAGTGACCAAAATACCAACAAACATGAAGCAAGTCTGAACATTATCGGAAACATTTGTAATAGTGTAAGTACACAACTCTCCAAATACATAACAGAGCTCTCGTCATTCTAACACATTTTAATGGAGAAATGTGACCAATTATATCTTTAAGTATCCCAGTGAACCAGACCAATGATCAAACGTGCACAATACCAGAGACCTGGAAGAGGAATATCTCATGACAGTTTTTAAGTCCACCTGTGCTTTTCATTATATGACAAAGCATGACTGGTTGTTTGTTATTCGTGGTGACAGGTGGATGTAAGTTTCACATCTATAAAGTGTGAAGCACTGCATTGCGAGAATAAATTATTTTACATGCTCTGTACACTACTTTTGTTTCAATACAATAAATATTGTGCAATTTCAAACAAACTGTTTACAGCCAAGCTAGCGGCTGAGTAAGGCTGTACAAGCTAAATGCTAATGAGAGAATGCTAAGAATGCTGCACAAAAATGAGGCCTGTTCACAATCTTAATCTAGGATGTTACCTGCTCTGTATTGCTGAGTGAAGCTAACAATTTCTAATTGGAACTTGACTCCAAGTACAGGCGAGGCTGTTGGGAATGTCATTACTGTTGCAGCTATTTTGGTCATAAAGTGTTAGACAAATAAGAATTGCAACCTGATTATGAAAAGAGATCGGATCAATAGAGTTATTACAATTGATCCTCAGAGGAAGATACATGTCTGTTTAGATATTTCACTTAAAACCACAAATGTCAACCTCAAGGTGGCGCTAGAGGAAAACTCTATAAACTCCGTAATCAAAGTGAGTAGAATCCATCCTCTGGGAACCCTTCATGTCTGTACAAAATGTCATGGCAAACCATCCAATACAGAGATATTTAAGTCTGGACCAAAGTTGTGGACTGACGCTGCTAGAGTGAAAATTATTCAGATTTCTTGTAAATGTTCCCATTGAAGAGAGTACTGCTAGTTTAAAAAATGATCCACTACAAATGTCTACTGGCACCAAACACGCCGCCTGAAAATACTTATATCCAAGTATGGCTCCGGTCTGAGTTACCTCTTAGTGCCGTAGATCCAGGCCACAGAGATGTTCTCCAGGATCACCACCACAGTGAGAGGCAAACCAGCTGAGTAGTCGTCAAACATGGTGACAAAGTAGTTCCCTGACCGCTGCACAAACAGCAGGCCTAACAGGAAGGCTATGACACAGCAAGCCACTGAGGAAGAGAGGAAGAAACATCCAGTGAGCACAGCAAGAATCAAGTACAAGAGATATGATTTCTTTTTTAATTGGATCAAGAGAGTTAACTCACCACACAGGATCTCTTTGCGGATCTTGAAAGCATCCAGTATGGGCGTGGTGATGCCGGTCATGGTGCCGATCATGCTTCCCAGACCCAAGTTGATGAGCATAAAGAAGAACATGACTGACCAGAAGGGACTGGCAGGGAAATGTGTCATGGCCTCTGTGAAGGCGATGAACGCCAGACCAGTGCCCTGAACCGCCTGGAGGATGGAGAGAAGGAGGGTTACAGCGGTCAAAGGAAATTAGTGATCCTGTGTGGAAAAATCACCCACTTAGTTCTATTTCCAGATTCATTAATTATAGTGCAGCCATTTAAGGTGAGTGGGTTGAATGTGGACTGTGGATTATGCTTAAAATTCCAACACAAACAACACAAAAGTAGGAATGATAATCACGGTGGCCGGACAATAGTTAGGTGAACCATAAATAATCTTTGTAGTGACAGGGTTAGGGTTAGGGTAACCTAACCCTAACCCTTATTTCAAGATGTGACCAAAACATAAGTACACTGGAGATGAAGATCCAAAACTGTGATTATTATGAGAAAATGGGGGCACAAATTACAACCACTTGACTACATCTACAGATATTAGTTTGGAAAACATCCACGGATGACTGATCGACCCTGGAAAAAGTGAACAGTGGAGAATAATAGTTTAAATAACAACAACAAATTGTATCACCGTGTTCTTTTGGAAATATAGATTGTGGACATGTGTGTGTGCAGCTTGACCACATCACCTGTAAAGTTTACTACTCAAATTATTGTGTGTTTTGCCTGTAGGAGGTGCTCGTTGTATAGGCGCAGTGATACACTAAGAGATGTCCTTATAACGGACATGGTAGAGAAAACTAAAGCTGCCACTAACGATTATTTTCATTTTCTATTTGTGTGCTATTTTGTTTCTCAAATAATCAATTCAAAGTTTATTATATGAATTTCTAAAAATAGTGACACATGGTCATAATTTCCTAGAGTCAAGTGATTTTTCGTTGTGTTATTGGACCAACAGTTCAACTTCACCAGGCATTTAATTTACCATCATATATGACAAATAAATGTAGAGAGGCTAAATGCGTTCACCTGAGCAGAAAATGTTTGTCTGTTTTTGTCTGAATAAACGAGAATGCTCAAAAACTCTGTGAGAAGCTCTCACCTACATGAAGTGGTTGATTCTGCTAATCCGTGGGGCTTTTTTCCTTTCTTTATGCGAGAGCCCGGTCTTTCAATATGAGAGCATGACTCATTGAATTCATGTTCAGATTCTGTAATGCTTTCCCTCAAAAGCCTGCACTCGCACTCTAAATAGCCTCTGCCTGTGCTTAGATTTGCTCTGCTCCTGCTCAGCCTGCACTCAGATATATTGTTGCTTGCACAGATTTATTGTGCTCCAGCTTCAACCCTTCTCCTCGCACTCAGGCTGCTTCTGTGCATTTGTGAAACGTTGGATTTATGCTACGTTTTCAGATTTTTCGTGCAACGACCCTGTCAAAATAGTGATGACTAAAGATATAATCCCTGCCTCGTTACTGGCGTGTTCACTTGACTTCTCAGAGCCCCGTTTATGGGCGGTTACTCTTCAACAATTAGCAGCAATGACTCCATGCAGGTGAGAGCTTCTTTTTTGAGGTATCTCTTGAATTCATAAAAAGAGCCTAATTTTATTCTCCATGAAAACTAACAGAGAAAAGGGCAGAATTGTTCTTCTTTTGCAAGTGCATTACCTTCTGTAGCATCAAATTCTTGAATCTTGAAGATTTGTGCAATTGGAAAATTTGGGGGGATTTTTTGCATGAAAATAATTCAAATCTATTGTGAAATTGATTGATTGATTGATAATCGACTAATCGTTGCAGCTCTACAGTAAACATTACTTTGCTCAGCATCATGGTGTTTTTAACCTCCCTTTTCTTCTATTAATTAAAATTTTTGGGATAACTTGTCGTGCATCATCATTTCAACATAAACACTTGATACACACTTGTGATTATTCAGTAAACAATCCCATTCTCATTTCAGTTAATGAACTTCCCCCCACTCTGACCTTGTTGAGTTCGTCCTCTAGCATGCAGGCATCCAGGCCCAGCTGGCCGAAGCTGTCCTCTTTCACCGTCTTAATGACCCCATACATCTCTGCGTAGTCCTCGGTGGACAGATGGGAAAAGTTGATGTGAGGAGGGATCAGCTCTCTGCTCAGCACACCAGTGTTTAAGTAGCCCAGGATCTTCTCTGCGTTGCTGCATGCGAAAAAATATGGATGTGGAGAAGAGGGATGTGTCAGTGAGTGAAGGTTATAGAAAAAATGGCTGTCAGAGAGATAGAGAGAGAGACAGTCAGGTAGCGTATGACACACTCACTCGACAACACACTTCTCGTTCATGACGTTGGCCTTGAATCCCAGGACGGCAAACACAACTAAAGTGGCCAGAATGGAGGTAACAAAGTTAATGATGGAGACCAGCGCTGCGTCAAAGTGGCAGTTGTTGTCTCGCTTGTTGTAGCTGGAGAAAGCGATGACACCTCCGAAGCCCAGACCAAGGGCGAAGAAGACCTGCGTGGCTGCTTCTCGCCACACCTGCGGCTCCAACATTTTTTCAAGCTGGAGAAGAAAGGGAAAAAATGTCAAAGATTAGTGACCGATTAGGTCATTTTCTGTCACTTCCTCTTAAAAAACACTTGAACATTGATGTTCTTGCCACAAGTAGCTTCATGACTATATTCATACGCTATAGCCAACTGTGACACCACGTTAGTTAGTTTAAACATATAACCCTGTACTGTATGTCATTAGAGATGCACAGATCAATTGGCCAGAGACTTCGTAAGAGTCTTTAATGCATTTTGCTGTCATTTTCGGTTGCCGCTTTCTAATTCTATTCTCTTCTCCTCTACTGCCATCCTGTGGCAGTGTTTTTTTAAAACTGCAGATCAACACACGGAGCAGAGCAGAGAAATGGACGTCACTCTTGTTGACGACAAATTGTGTTGTTATATAAGTGAAACATTGTAGTTGAGGGTTATAAAGGCAAAATAACAACATGGAATCCTTGTTGTTAGAACCAGGGACTCCTTCTGTTTGTACCTTTCACAATAAGAGTTCCTGCTGGATGTCATTTGTACAAAAAAGCCCTGTCCAGTGAGTGAGAGAAAGTCCTGTAGCCTGGCGCAGTTTTGGAGAAAATTTTATTATTGTAAACATACAAATGTTTGTGTATGCTGTCAATTATAGTTATTTGAAAGAAAATTGGAATAGGCAGTCCAGTCTTTTAAAAAAAGGGAAATTGTGATCGGTGCATCTCTTTCCATCATCCTCCTGTAATTCAGCATATTTGGTATCGTTTAGATTAAGAAACAGAACTGAAAAAAGTTCTGTGGGTTTCAACAATAGTTGGCCATGCAACATGTGTTTGTAGTAACATCCCGACATGTGAGTCCGTGGGAACTGAAATTAGAAAAAAATAGGAGGAAATATTTAGGAGAAATTGTAACTTCTGCAAACAAAATATCTTATCTGATCTCCAACTTAACGCTTTTAGTTGTAATATTCACATTTGATGTCGGCAGACTGCAAAATAATTCACAATGAATGATCATATACAGATTCACTGTAATGTATGTATTTATAAACCTTCACCACTAGAGGGAAACATCAACCCAACACATGAGACATTGTGGATATTAATGATATTTTCATATAAGTGGGGCTGAATGGCCTTGGTGGTAAATCAGCTAACCATCAACTACTCGTGGCTGAACAGCTCGCAGAGACAAAGTGTCACTTATGTTACATTTGTTCGGCTGACAGTCAGTGAATGAAGGATCAGGACTAAGACAGTTATGAGTTCAAAGATTACATTTCTCCCTCCAGCAGGGCAGCTAACAACAACATGTTGTATTATTTTTATTGTAAAAATTCTGCTAAGGCATCCTCTTTTATAGTTGCTTCTTTTTTTGAGCTCAGTTCCTCTCTCACCTTTGGGGTGAACATGTGAGCGATGCCGTCCACTGCTCCCTTCATCAGCAAGACTCGCACCAGGAAGCAGAAAAGCACCACGTACGGGAAGAGAGAGCTGAAGTACATCACCTAAGACAGAGAGAGAGTCAAGGACATCACACAGTGTTGCCATGGACACGCTTTTTCGGAGGCCTCACACATGGAGGACCAAACTGCAACCATGCACACACACGGACACGATGAATAAATCCCAAAACTGCTTTGTGTGTGCTCGGCACAGAAAAACTGTGAACTCTTACCAAATGTGAAGAGGAACTCTCTGAGGTTTGGAGAGATGAGTCAAAGATCCTTCCTACAGCGTTTTCAGGGAATCAATTCAGTACTGACTATGCTAATTGGATCACTCAGTCTAAAAACCATGTCAAACCTTGGCGATCTGTGTATTTTCCTATTGAACATGTGGGCTGGATGTTTCTCTGTGGTATATGACTCACTCTCTGGATCCAGATTACAGGATGTTGTTGCAGTTGTTGCCAAACTGAGCATTTTCCATCTGCATTGTAAACCGCTCTTTGCTTGGTTCAGTTTAAGCTTATTAGTGTTGCACGTATCCCTCTTCCATAATATAGATGAGATCCAAAAATAGACTAATGCTGATGACGGGCTTACCTTTGACTGAAAGCATCAGCAGAGTGAAAAAACACTCACTGATATGGATGAATCATTGATTAAAAAACAATTTTAAAGCTTTTGTTGAAATGATTTATTGTGTGAATGTTTACACAGCGTCTATGGTGTGTTAATCTCTATAGTTTGCAGGTTTGGCCCCTGCTGTGAAGCCAATGGAGACCCCATACCTTCCCAGAGGACTGGATGCCCTTGATGACAGCCAGGCAGACCAGGATCCAAGCCACCAGCAGGGACAGCGTCATCTTCCAGTTCAGGCCACCCGTGTCGTCGATGGAGCTGGTGATGTTGAGAGTCTGGCGGTACCAGAAGTAAGTGGTGGCCGAGCTCTTGTCACACTCTGGCACCACGACTACAACAGGGAAAGAGCAGGAAATGGAATAAAGAGTTCTCCAACAGTCAAGTAAGCACACATACCAAATCAGTGATGGCCAATTTTGGTTAAAAATAATAAATGTATTTACATGGACCCAGTGGTGGAAGAATTACTCAGATGGTTCTTTTTTTGTTTTGTTTTTACATAAAAGTCCCACAACCAAAATTTAGTAGTATATTTTAATACTACCCATGCATTCATGTAAAGGTAATTGCAGCTAGTCCAGGTTTAGATAATTACAGTATAACAATGATTCATAATTTTAACCTACAAAATCTCCATCCTAACAACTAATCTTATCCTACTATGCATTCATTTCAAAGAAAACTCCTTAAAATAAGTGGATTGTATGGGAGAGGAGTTGAAATCATCTCGTTTGACATAAATGACTTCCTAACTTGGAGATTTTAGAGTGTATGTTTTGGATGTAAAATCTCAAAGGTGCTCTGTGGAGTTTTCTTGTAAACAAAGTTTCTGTTTACATTCAGTGTTGAGTGCACTTCCTTTCTCATACAACAGTTGCAAAGCTGATTTTTTATATTTTTTTTTACAGCCAGCTTACTGCTAGCACGCAGTCATCTTCTTTCCTGCATTTGCTGATCAGGTCAGGTCAACAAAAGTTGTCTCATGACACTTTTTAATTGGAGCAGGTCTAGACTGCTCTTTAATTAATTAACGGACACCCAACATTCCCCCATGAACAGTCCTCTGGTGCATTGCTATGTGTCTTGGAGTGTTTCCACCACATTTAATTCAGTGAAATAGCGTTAAACCATTAGCAGTAACGTGCATCGTGTCACCAAAGTGCCTGTGCATGTGTGTCTTCATTCACTAGACAAACTAAATGGGGAGCGCTCATCATTATCACTCAACAGCGCTACTAGATAACAACTGTACAGGGCCCCTTTAATCTGCAAAATAACAAGAAGCAGTTTACTATTAGATACATGAAATGGAATATTAAATACAGTAGTACAAAGTAGAGCAAAAAAAAATACTCAAGTAAAGTAAAAGTACTTCATAATTGCATAATCCCACCACTGCACACAGCTGAACTAAATCCTATTGGACGCTTGGCAGCATCCCTGCTGCATTCGTAATCATAAGCAGAGTCGACATCCTGCCCTCGAATGTTAATGAAAGCTGATGCCCTTTACTCTGCCAGAACCTGCATGTGCCTCCACCACAGGCTACCAGCTGACGCTGTCGGCCCGGTCATACCATCTGACGGGCCGTGCCAACAGAGCTGCCCTGTAGGACAAGGTGCAGGGCCATCTCTGCTTTAGAGAGAGCATGAGCACTTTTCTGTTGGCCTGCAGAGACACTGCTGCTCGACTGCAGAGCCACAGCGAGGCAAGCTGCTTCAATCCAAAGACGCGTTCTGCAGCTTTAAGCACCGCCCTGCGTAGCGCTGGGCAGAGTCTGCATCTGCTGAGATACTTTGCTGAATATGGAATTGTCTTGCAGGACTCTGCAGTATTCATTTTTCCCCCATGTGCTGGTGAGGGCTGTACAATTGAAAAAGCTCTTTTGTATGGGTGCTTGTCTGTTTCTGTACATCTCTATTACAGATTCAGCTGTGTTGTGCACTCACTGGCTTGCGTTCCATTTCTCTGGATGGGGCATTCAGCCCAAGGCAGTGGATACTGGAAAGACTGGAAGAAGTAGAAGATGCTCCAGCCGATAATCACGTTATAGTAGAGGCCAACAAAACCGCACACCTGAGGGGAAATGAGAGCAAACAGGGATACTTATCATTTCTTAAAACAATCACTGTCTCACCACACAAATATACAAACACATGCAGCACAGGGGGCAAACAGCGTGCAGTTTGTTGAGGTGAACACCTCTTCTTGAGTCTGGGCACAGCCCTGAGCATACAGCTTAAGTCAGAGTTTGTATGAATTATTGAGCTGTTTGCTCTCAGCAGCCAAGGCTGGGTCCTCTATGAGAAGGTATTTATAGCTGCTGAATCTCCCACTGCTACATCCGGGCTGCCACACGCCTCACTGCCCCAGGCCAGGCCTCTCCCTCCCCTCTTTTGCACCAGATTGATGAAATCACTATCAGAGGGACTGACTGACGCAGTGGATCACTGACTGACTGACTCAGCCTCTGACTGAATTTGTTTTAGGCTGATGACGCTGATGGGATGGGGACATGATGGGTCACTACACCTCCTGATGATGGGGACAGATTATGACAGTGATCAGCGCTGGTCTTTGCATGCTGCCTGCTCTGAAACATCAGGAGGAAGTAATGTCAGCTGGCAGAGGGAGTCAACAAGAATGAGCTGTATGGCACATTTGTTGTCTCTGCACATGACCTGTTCGCTGAGTCGACGAGTGAAAGTGAAAAAATTACCATCTTAGATACAACAACAGCTGGAATTGTTGTTTCAACATACACATTGCATTTCTTCAAAGCCTGCTGTAATATTTTATGCAATAAATATGTTACTATATCACTGTGTATGGCATTTAAAAAAAGGATCATAAACTGCCAATAATATGTTTGATAATGGTAAGTTAATTATTCATTAATGCTCAACAGTTCAGTGTTAAGCCTTTAAAAATTAATCATCAGACCTTTTGGTTGTTAGTTTGTTTGAGAGGTCACAAGAGGCCCCATCGGTTGGTGTGTATCTTCTGTAATTGTAGCTTTGTTTATTGTTTTACAGCCTCAATGGCTCATTGTAAAGTGGAAAGATATGTCATGGGTTTTTCCACTTATGATAAAGCATTAAATATTATCAGGTTGTTAATAAATCAGCCTTCCCGCAGCACTAAAAGTTCCTTTTATAGATTCATTAAACTGACAGGTGAGTGGAGAAAGAGGCTGTGGCCAACTTGAATTCATCTCACCTTGAATAGATTCCAATGAGAGGTTTTCAAGCTTGAAAAAATATCAAAATGCCCAAATAAAGAAGCTTCAAGAACCACTCCTGCAGTACAGTCCACTTCACTGGACATTTTCCACTGTGAAAGCCACTGAATTAAACTGTTACTGACTTGACTTCATGCTGACCTTATGAATCAAACTTCAGCCACATACAGCCATCACTTCAGCCTACAGAGGTTTGTGTTTGATATTTCAAAGGTACATTTTGCGTGTGCGGCCATGAAAATGTTTTAATTATGAATTATAACATCTTATTACTGACCTGTACATAAAAAAATATATATATTTAGGACTTAGTATGGATGGTAATGTTGGTCGGTCTGTCCACCACTTTGGTCCTGACTGAATGTACAGAAAAGCCAGACATTCATGTTCCCCAGAGGAAGAATCCTTATGACTTTAGTGATCCTTTTTCTCCTTTCTTCTAGCGCCACCACCAGGTTAATATTTCTGTTTTTGAGAATAATATCTCAACAACTATTGGATGGATAGCCATGAACTTTGTTACAGACATTCATGCTCCCCAGAAGTTAAAGTGCAATACATTATGGGATCCTTTAGCTTTTCATCTAGCACCATCATCAGGTCCAAATATCAATGTTTCCAATACTTTGGTTTACGACCAAAATAATTGTCTTTTGGCCTTTTTCATGGCTTTATTGGACAACAAATCTGAAGAGTGACAGGAAACAGGATAACAGAGAGGGGCGGTGACATGCAACAAAGGAGTCACAGTCTCTGTACATGGGGCACACTGTCTAACAACTTGTGTTTAATGCTAATTATCAAATATTAGCATACTAACACAATATGTAAGATAGCAAGCATGCTAAACATTAGCCTATTAGCGTTTCCATTGTGGGGACCATTAGCATAGCCATCAATCAAGACATAAGTGATAACCCGGTATGGTAGAGTTGTGAAGTTGGGGGTCGCTATTTTAGGAGTCACTGGTTCTGGAGGTAAAAGTTCATTTCCATTTTCCCCATAGACAATGTCTCACATGACTCACAGTTGTTGCTCCTCTACAGATTATATGAGCATGAAACTCTCTTGGCAAATAGTCCAAAATATTAACAGCTGCGTGAGATAATATGTGGTTCTTGGGGGAAAGAGAGTTTGAAGGTATAAGCTTGTGAATATAAAAATGTCAGGAGGGAAGTTATCTATGAATCCCAAGAGACAGCTCCAAAGAGCTTTAAATCATGTCGTGAGCACCTCTAATGGTGGGTCAAAAGTAAAGATTATGCTGTTGAGAAAACTGTTTTTATAATATGCACCTTAAATCCATTCAGTTTTAATTTTGGGGTCAACTTTGGTTGAATTCAGCAACTGTCAATTCACATATTGTTAAAAACTGCAGAACCAAAGCCCTTTGTACTGGCTACAGTTCTGATTCAAGTCTCTCACTATTTTCTTCTTCATGACATCGCTGGATAAGGCTGTGATTGTTACATCATCAGGGATAGCCCTTGCTTTCTATTTTTTTAGAGTAATTTATTTTATTGTCGAAATAAGAAACTAAAATTAAATACAGATTGGAGAAATCAGCTCCAGAATCAGATGCCCCTCCCGTGCCACAGCTCGATTACACCCTACTATAAAATGCGAGCAGTATGATGTGCTAATTGTTAATGAGGTCATGTGTGCACATACCATCAGACTGGAGACCCCGATACCCCCCAGCTGTGGGTAGACGTAGTTCCACACCCCGATGCTGCCACGTCTGATCCTCTGACCCACCGCCAGCTCCAGGAAGAACAAGGGGATGCCAATGAGGAGGAGGAGAATAGCGTAGGGCACCAGGTATGCACCTGAGAACGACAGAGGAACAGGGCAATACAAAATTATCTGAATTTTTATCTGTCTGAGTTTCTTTGCTCTGTGTTTGAAATCCATGTATAGTAAAGGATGAAGGCTTATTGTAAAACAGCAGAAGGGACATTATTAAATTCATTGTTAAAGCATCTATTTTTATCCTCTATCACTCTAATTTCACTTCTCTACCTCTCTTCCCTCTCGAACTTCCTCTTTCTTTCTCTTTCCCTTGTCATTATCAGCTTCCATTCACCACTTCGGCAGATACGACTGTCTTTTTTGCAGAAGGGACAACAGAGCGAGAACTGCAAGCACTCAGAGACAACGAGTCACGTCCACTCCTGCTTACGTCAAGACATGAAGAGGCACCATGGTGACAAAGCCATCGACAGCCAGAGAGGATGGGCTCATACTGATGGACAGCTGAAAGAGAGCAGCCTGTTTCAAGACTAAAAACAAACGACTGTGACGTCTGACTTGATCAAAAAAACCCTGATCACGTCGTGAGTGGCTATTAGAGCTAGCAGCAGACAAAGGAAACAAAGACAGGGACACAGAGTCATGTTACACAATGGTATTATTATCTGGACTGTTAGAAGTGACTTCTGTGTGGCTGCCTACTTTCACTGATCTTTGATGTCTATTCTGAGCACATAGAACAGAAGAAAACAAAACGTGCTAGTGAGTAACTGCCTATTTTATTGGTTTTCCTCACAGATATTGCACTTCAGCCACACTGGTTGAGATGGTTCCTGTCCGTTTAAACAACTTGGCGTTTCTTTTTGGTTTTCTTGATTGCTGATTTTAAAAACATATTCTTGATGAAAGTAGGTTATTGTACAATCATTGCGTATAAATCCTGAATACATTACATATTTCAGGGAAACCGCAGAATTAAGAATACAGATAATCATGATTGGCACAATGAGGTCTACAGACTGATGAGTGTCTGCCTTGTCATATTGTTTTGTTCACTCCTGTGTACAGAGCAAATCTTTATAAATTTAGCTGAGACGTCATAATCTGAGAAGAGATATTTATGTGACTATATCCTAAGATTGCGTGCTTTATATCTGACAGAAGATCAAGGAGACGGGTGTCATAGTTTGTCCTGGATTTGATGATTAGAAAAACACATTAGCCAAATGGGTTTTCAGAGAAGACATTGCATTTCTTCTGAGTTCTAATATCTTATAATACAAACTCAGAAATATTTATTTTTTCCATAACTGAATGAACAAGCTTTTCTCAGAGGAATATAAGGTCCACAGAACACTGTTTGAATCAAGAAAGGTGGCAGGGTCCGCCAAATATAAACAAGGTAAAACAGTATGAAATTGTGTTGTCCTTTAAGGTCACTTTGTTTATTCGGTTTATTCATTAATTAAAATGAAGAGTTTGTTTATCTATTTCTTTAAGGCATTCTAAAAAAAATCAGTCATTTATTTTTCCCTTCTGATTAAAATTTCTTCCCCAAAAACTACCTAGTGCACCTTTAAAGGATTCTATGTTTCAAGCATTGTTAAATTAAAAAAAAATCTATACTTAAGAACATCAAACAGTTAACTAATGTCACTTAGCTTGTTCAGCAATACAAGCTTCAACCAGTTTGATATTTTGCCAATCGACTGAATTGGCATTTGTCATGTTACGTTACGTTAAGTTAGGTGGAGATAACTAGCAGCATGTGACTAGTTAGCAGGGATAGCCGATTTGCTCAGTTCCACAGGTGGTACAGTGCTCATGTCTTGTTATGATGTACTAAAAGTGAGAGTTGTGCACACAGTGCCACTATACTGGTCAGACTGACTTCCACGAGAGAAAATTCATCAGCAGCGAGTTGGTGCAGGTTGCTGCAGCTTATTAGCGTTACACGCTGTTTTTGTAGCCTGCAGTACGAAGCCTTGTTTTGATCTGCTACTCCTGTTTACCATGTTAAAGTTACTGCATGCTAATACAATCTTGACACTTCATGCATCTGTTTCAAATTAAAAGCCCACTAGTGTTTCGGTGAAAAGAAACACTAGTTATTTCATTTGTTATTATTTTGATGTTAAACTTTAGACGAAGACAAGCTGAAATGTTGTCGTGAGAAATTAAAACACAACGTGTTGCAGTGGCCCTGATGGACTGTAGTGCTGCTACACTCTAATTCATCGGCTCTCATTATGTTCTTCCTGGGAGCAGTCTCGTACGATATCTAGTAGTGATATTTGGTATTACCGATCCGTTCCTGTCTAAGGACTTGTATCTAACCAGTCTGAACATTTTTAATGTAGATTTCAATTAATTTTGCTGCAGATATTAATGATCCGCAGAATGTTTTGGGTGACTTCTTGACTGTCCTGTGCACATCCAGCCCCCTCAGAGGATAAACCCATGTCCTCCTGTGTGTTCTATCATCACTTTGATGTCACAGCTTCAGAAAGAAGACTAAAAATGCTAGAAGCAGCCAGTTCATTTTTCCTGAAATATAGTTAACGTGGTCCTTTTGTCTGGTCTGAACCACTGTGAACTACAGTGAAGACAAATGTTTTCATCAGTATCCAAGCTCCACCAGGACAAAAACAAGATAACAGGAATTAATTACTTGAATTATTTATTTGTTAGACAAGATCATTTGGAGTAATTTGTCTTTGGCTTCTACTGCTTCACTGAGGCAGGCTTGGCTAGATAGGTGAGGTAAGTAAGCCTGTCAACTTATTTGTGCTTTGTTTCCATATTTTCTTGTGAAGTATACAACATTTTTTTGACTGTTATCGGTTTTCTAGATGGACTGGAGACAGTTTGTCCTCTTCTGTGAGACAAGTCCAGACAAGACAATGCAGCACCGCCTACTGAGATAAATTCAGCAGAGGATACACACGGTGTGCACACACATACACACACTGATTAAAATTATCCAGCGTTGTTATATCATGCATTTCAAATAACCTCTTTACACACACACCTCCCACACAAGGTAGAACCGACAATGTCTGAAAGCCCAGGAAATCAGTGTTTACTCTTCCACTTCCTCCATCTTAGTCATCACCACCCTCTCATCTCTACACAATACCGGTAAATCACAATAGCAAAGAGATAAGGCTGAGAAGCCTGCAAGGAAAGCAAATACAGACTAAAACTCACCAAATAACTACATCCCTCAATGTTCCCAAATCCTGTTGAGGAGAAGTTATCTTGTCCAGTCTGCTGACGGCACAACCTCACAAAGTCTGAGAAATGTTGAAGAGACTGCCCCTCTGACTTGCACGATTAGTTGGCTAATTGGGTGACAGGACACAATTTATCAAGGAGGAGGAGGCTGCAGCTCCTTCAGCAGGCAAACTGAGCAGTACTGAAGTATGGGAGGAGGGATAAGGGTGCAGCACCTGCCATATGTACTGGAAATTGGTATATACTGAAATGTATGCAAAATTAATTATTATGTAAAATTATCGACTTAATGTTTATTGTAATTAATTGTTCTTCCTTGTACGTCTACACACACATTTTATTTTTAATTGCAATCTGCTTGAATCGCTTATATGGCGACATAATTTTGTGAAATGATAACATGATAAAGTCATCCTACAATCCCACCAAAAGCTGACATGTAATATCAGTTCATTCTCTTTAAGGGAATAGATTCACATTCTGAGAAATAAGCTTTTTCATGAGAAGATTGATACCACTCACGTGTCAGTTCTAGTTCAATAGGCTATGAAGCTACCACTAGCCGCCAGTTAGCTTAGCTTTTTCTTTGCTTAGCGCCAAAGACCAGAAACAGGAGAAAAGCTAGCCTGGCTTTAGTTTACAAAATCCATCCACCAACTCCTCTAAAGCTCACTAATTAATATGTTACATCTTTATTGTTCAATGGTACCAGGCTACAATAGCTGTTTTCCCCTAATTTCAGTCTTCGTGCTAGGCAAACTGGCAGCTGGTTGGTCAAAAATATTGTTATTCGATTTTGTCGGCCAGTCTTAGCATTTACAAAGCGCTTTTGGAGGACCCTAGTAAGGAGAAGTTTAAGTTTCCCTGGGACCCACTGAAATAACCACCTGTGGATCCCCTGTAAACAACCTGTAAACATCCCTCTGAGTGGTGTCGATCTTTTCATTTAACTCTCACCAAAAAAGCGAATAAGAGTATTTCCCAAAATGTCAAACTATTCATTTAAAATGAAGGAAGATGGAGGCAGAGAACAGATGCTATGTGTACACAGCTTTTTATCAATCAAATAATGCTGTAGCAAGAGCCTACAATGATTAACTTCAGTACTGAATTTCTTTATCACATCCTGGATTATTTTATGATCATTTTGCAGTATATAAGCATTTTCTTTTTCACTTTGCTAACTCCTCAGACCGTCTAAAAAGCAGATGGTTAATGACTCAGACTAATGTGCAGTGCTAAGATGATGAGGCACTTCTGACAAGTGCAACATTTTAGGTGGTTGAAACTGTCACCACACTGGTCTGGCCCTGGGCGACACGCCGGGCAGAGTAATTGGGTTAGTGCTGTGTGTGTGAGTCAAGAACAACAACAGACAGAAAATACACAACAGTACTTATTGACTTTATCTGGTGGAGGAAATATGAGCTAAATTAGTTGAAATTACTTAAGTATTTCTTTCTGTAATGTGATGTAAATGAAAGTTTTATGAGCTAGAGCCAATCACAGGGCATTCTCAGTCAATTCAGGTTTTAGAAAATAGCTCCCAGACACAGAACACTATCCTGGACAAGACAGACGCGCAAATCCCACACTCAAACAAAAGCATAAAACCGAAATTTGAACATGCTATTAAGTTAACTACTCCCATCTGGCAGCTTATTTCAGTGAGGATTTTACACAACTAATAAAAAAAAATTTGCATTAACAGCGTTGACTCAGCACAACATTTCTCGCTGTTCACAATTACTCAGCAGCCTGAGGGGACACATGTTCTCGATGGGTGGCCCAATTAGGAACCGACTTCCAAACCTGGGAAGTGTTACTATGCTTAGCAACACAAACCTTTGGATTCAATGGACAGTGAACTATTAACATCTATCCACCTACCTCCACCGTTCTTCTGACACAGGTAAGGGAACCTCCAGACGTTACCCAGGCCCACAGAAAAGCCCACCTGGGCCAAGATGTACTCCAGCTTGTTGTTCCAGGCCGGTCGGCCGTCCTCAGCATCTGGGTCAGGGGAGGGTAGCAGGGCCTTTACCGGAGCAGTCGAGCCAGGACTCAGACCCATACTCATTTGGCTGCTCTTATAGTCCATGGGGTGCTCCAGGGACAGCAGGTCAGCCACCGACTCAGTGACCGGCTCATTGCTGTGCTCCCGCTGGGTCACCTTGGTGTTCTTTGGCATGGCTGCAACGCAGGAGCTCCTTCAGGTCGAGTGCGGTGAAGTCAAAGAGGAGAGCCTGAGGAGACTGACTGGAGGGTGCAGGAGGAAGTAGGGAAAGGAAAGTTGTGCTTGTTTCTTAAATCTGTGAAGAGAAGAGACAGACAGGAAATGTAGGAGTTTAGGATGACCAAAGTACTTTTTTCTGCCTAAACCATAAATGTTATTATAACCACTTCTCATATGAAGTTTTTCTTTCTCATCATATGAATGTGGTGAGCTTGTGCCATTAACAACTTTAAATTAAAGGGCAACTCCACCAATTGTACACTTTACAGTGTGTTTACAGGGCTTGGCGAGAACTATTGCATATGTGAAAAAACTCAAAGTAGTATGAAGTGTTTTGTGTCTGCAGATGTAATCTGATCTGAGCTAAATTTGCATTGTGGGTAATGCAGGGTTTTGAAAAGCAGTCCACTGTTGGAGTCATTAAGAAAAGTTAAAAAACAATGATCAAAATCGATACAGAACCAGCGATATCGCCACACAGTCTTCTTCCTTTTAAAAATTGGGTGCCTACATTACCCAGAATGCAACTTTGCCACCAAGTGACATCACTAGAGGCAATTTATCAGATTCCATGCAGCTTCCTCTGAAGCCACAAAAGGTTTTAAACTACTTTTTTCACGTACACGGTAGAACTCCTCAAAACCTGTAAATGTGTACAATTGTTGAAACACTCCTTTAAGCGAATGGCAGAAGACCAACAGTAAAAGATCAGTTGCTCTTCCAGCTGTACCAATGAAGGCAGGTCATATTAAATTCATCAATGTGCAAAATGTTTGGGATGAAACTGTCTCTGAAGACATGATTATTTAGTAAAACTACAAAATATTCTCTGGTTCCAGCTTCTCAAATGTGAATATTTGCTGCTTTTCTAACACTTCTATGATGTTTTTTGGGTTTGAACTGCTGGTTGGACATTAATTAATTCTTTGAGAAAATAATGAGATTAAGTGATAATGAAATTAATCACTGCAGCCCCTCACAGTACGACAGTTTAGGAGCCAGACATGTGACAAGTTACTTTAAACATTTAGATTCAGAATCACGGGGCCTGCCTCTCCTGTTCTCTCTCTAGTGCATAGAGTACTTTAAAATGGTAGTAAAACTGCAGCACTTTAGAGCCATAAGTGAGGTATTTCACTAATCCACTTCATTACGTTGAATGAGACCAAAAAATTCAATTACAATCCATTTAACAGCAGAGCCCATTATACTAAAACTGAGTCATGTGAACAGCGTGAATAGCGGTGTGTCTGTATGTGTTACTGCTGCTCTCAGGAGAACGCAGAACAATAAAACTAAAGCCTCTAAGCACAGATTTCATCAGTTATTAGTGTCTGTATTTGTTTCTCATCATGCTGCTTCAACATCTTGTTTTAAGGTTTCAGTGGCTGTCATGAAAGAATCCGGTAGTCCACATGGCTCCTTTTGTTGCCCGGAAAGTTAGTTTCTTAAAGTTCTCTGGCATGTGTTAGCTTTTCAGAGGCCCGCTGATAATCCTACAATCCTGTGCATGGTGCCTCCCTGAAGGGGAACTGGCATGGATAACAATACAGTATCAGAGTTATTGTGTCAGATGTTATAAAAGGGCTGATTCTTCTGCATAAATGAGGGTTTTACAGTTATTGTTTTAGCGGTGGTGGTAGACCAGATCCTGACAAATCTCATCTTGTGTTATCCTTAGTTTGTAGATAACAAGCTGAGCAATAAACACACCGATTAAACAAGCACCAATTCAATATTGCTCTCCTACATCACTGTCAGACTCATGATGGACATTATAGTATTTTTAAAAAGGCAATGGCCTCAAGCAAAGCTCACTTCGTGCTAATTTGGCTCCCTAGGACTTTAATCATCTTCCAACAATGATTAACATATGTAGTAATATTCCCCAAGTAAACAAGCTCTGATGTGTTAAATTGGTGGAGTTCCCCTTTAAAGGTACAATATCTAAGAACTGGCATCTTGTTGAATTCATACTTAAAACAAATAGGGGGAAGCACATCACTTCCACGTCAGAATAACCGCTAACTGCTGCTAACTGCAGTTACCATTAACTGGTTAGCTCAGTTAGCTGTGCAGCAAGCAGCCCAGAATGGGAGCTTGGAGCACCGGGGAAGAGTTGGTGTTTACACTGCCAGCACAGGAACTTTAGACCGAGATGGGCCGAGGCTAGCTGGTTAGCATTCTAACTTTAATAACCCTGTAACACAATACAAAGATGTCATAATTTCAAAACTGTTATTTTTTCACGTTCTGCTGATAATTTCAGTGAATTTTTGAAAATTCTTGCATATTGTACCTTTAAATATATTTGCTGAGCGAAATAGCACCTCTGCTCTATGATGATGTTAGTGGAGGTGGTCTTTATTTCCACCTCTATAAAACACTGGGAAACCCTGTAAACACTGAGATCTAATCTGTTTAAATTAAAATGGAAATTTGTGGCTGCAAGCATGAAACACTCAAAGTAACAAGATCCTTGACCTTTACAGGCTGGTGTTGGAAAATTGCATGAAAACATTGAAAGAAAGTTAGCATTTACTGTACATAAACTAATTAACTAAAGGTCAGCCTAAACATGAACGATGCAGACGACCTGGGTTAAATAAAAAATAAAGCAGCTACAGGATCAGAAAACAACAGAAACCAGACTTTGCAGATAGATTTTGGGAGTTTGCTGTGTGGGATGGATGAGATCCGGCTTTTCACTCAAGGGCAGAGAATAGAAACCGAAGGTGTTTGATCTGCAGACAAGACCTCTGATTTAAAAACAGATGCAGCCGACTGAAATCAAAGAAGGTCTTTTATTCACAGTGACTTCTCAAGAACGGTTGCCAGCCTGCTGGACTCTAAGCCCGCCTGGAGGCCGCACCAGCAGCACGCACATCGCATTCCTCAACAGTGGCTGTAAGCCCCTGCAGTCACGACACGCAGTGGCTCCGATGCTGAGAGCTCCACACAGATCCTGGAACAGCAGCGACCTTTCCCACAGCAGTCTACAACTCCACAAAAGTGAGTCATCAACAAAGCCTCGCCGATTGAGGTGTGAAGTCATGACGTGCATGTTTGCAAACAAAAACGATTTTCTGGCTGAGCTGCAGAGATTTTATAGCTCTGAAACACAGCTCGCGCGATGTTTTGCTCTACTTTTCTTATGAATGGAAATGCTGGCATAGTCAGTAACAATCTGTCCCAATTTCTACTGCTGGGTTTGGGTGACGGTGGCCCTTTAAAGAAAAATGTCCGCTCTCTGTGCAGGGAAAGTTTTCGATGAAAAGATCGCCAGCAACTTTCAGAGTTTCACAGTATGCGCTGACACAGATGGCACTGTACACAGACAGCAGGACTTCACACACAGTGCAAGACACACTGACAGATTATGACTCAGAATTTGGTCTCCATGTGAGGGAAACATAGCGAGAGGAGGCAAGAGGAGGTCTTGTCTTCCATGATACTGTGAAAAAGTGGACTGGAGAGAGAAACAGGCATGATGGAGAAGGTGCAGCAGAGAGTCAAGTATGTATTTACTGTGCTGACAGACCCCAACATGTGTGAGTCCTACATGTTCCTAAGTCTCCATACACAGTTTGGCGTGATGATGTAACAGCACAGGTTCCCTGTTTCTCACTCTCAATTTTATCTAATCTGGTTGCTAGGCAATGGCTCTTCCTGCAAAATTGAAATCCCATCCCCGCAGTTTCAGTGGTCGCCTATCTCTCCTCTCAGCATCTCAAAAGGACAGACATGAAATCCCCCTGAGGGTCGGCTGCAAATAACATGGGGCTGCTGTGACAGGACTGAGGAGGGGGCGATAGATTGTGGCTTAACTGGGGGTGCTGCTCTGTTGTTGTGGGATCTATTATAGTGTCAATCGGGCAGCCATCACAGACAGAAAATGGTGTCATTCTAGAAGATAAGGTTTGGATAGACGTCACTCAGTAATGATAAATTGCTTTGCAGCCCAGTGGGATTTGATCCTGGTCATCACAGTGACTCTGGCAGGTACCAAACAGCACCTGCACGGCCATGTTCACGCCTCTTTCATCAACATCACACGCAGGCCCGTGTGTAACCCTCTCTGCGTGGATATAACCTCTGATGCCTTGTCAAGGTCAAATGAATCACCTAATAACGGCAATGCGGGGATGCAAACAACACCTATAAGAGTGAGCGCGTGATCAGCGGCCCCGCAGTGTGTCACGCTCGAGCCAAATGTGGCCACACATGGCGCGGCGTCGTCAAAAAAAACGGCGGATTAATGAGCGACGCTCGCCGTCAATGTTGCGGCGAAATCACCATTTGTCATGTGATGAAGTGAAAGCTGACTATCAAATCATATCAGGAGGGAAAGTATCGCTGGTGAATCGAGCGGTAAACAGTAAATTCATCACAGAGACGCAAATCTAAACAGATCAAATTAAGAAAATGCGCACAAGAGCGTCGTTCTCACCTTAATGTGGCGTGCAGAGGTGGTTAAAACGTCCGAGTCCGCCTGACAGTGTGAATCCTGAAGTGACGGTCGGTGTCTTCATTCAGGCTCTGTGTCCGTGTGCAACATCTCTGCGCGCAACGAGATGCGGGATCACACAGCTTCCAGTCACACAGGGGCGCATGGTGCGTAAAGTCTGACGCACGAGCTGAACGCCTCGCCACAAGTTTGGTTACTACAATGACATTAACTCGTGCAGGTGAAGATGAAGATGAAGGCTCGCTGCAGCCGCCTGTCGCTTTAACGATGCTCTCTGCAGAAATCAGCCGCTCGCACCTCTGGTTTCCACGTGGCTCCGGCTCGTGTTATGGGATAAATCAGCAGCTCCCTGTAGGATGGAGAAGTTACTATGGAAAGTCACGACGATGTCTGACGCAGGTTTGAGTCACTCGATCGTGCGCACGTCAGCACGAGATACATAAAAAAAAAAACAACCCAACATCTGCAGTGTTCACAGGACGTCACGCAGGTAGACTGCGACCAGGAGCATCAAAAACATTGTCTGAATATGCTGCTTGTGCAAATGATGTTTGGATTGACCAAAATGCAGCTAAAAACACTAATTATTATTATTATTATTATTATTATTATTATTACCACACTGCTTTATATTCCCCTGATACATTAAAGGAAAAGTTTGCCCAAAAATGTAAATTCACTCAATGTTTACTAACTCTCAAGTCAACAGAAAGCCTCACAACAAAACAGCGTTGCAGCATTCTCCTAAACCACTAAAGTAGATGGGGACTTGTTTAAAGCTTAAAAAAAAACAATTGTAAAAAAACATAAAATGGCTCCATATCTGACATAATCCATATCCCATGATCCCAAATTGGGTGCAAATGTTTGAATGTGTGTCATTGGTGTTAATATGGTCTTTTCAAATCAATCTGGACGAGCTGTATGGAGCTGGGGTTTTTTGTGTTTTTTTTTACGCAAACAAGTCCCCATCTACTTCAGTTGTTAAGGAGAATGCTATAACGCTGTTTTGCTGCGAAGCTTTAGAAATGTTTTGTGAACTACGAAACTTCTCCCGCCTTTCCATCTGCATGTGGGTATAAAATGAATGAATTTTTATTTTTGGTAAACTTATCCTTTAATGTGTCAGGGTAATGTAAAGCACGTGGGGAAATTTGATGACAGATCTGTTTGCATCGTCATCAGAAAAGATCATTTTTGTGTGTACTTTTCCTTTAATCTCCATTACAGGGGAGGTACTGGATGTTAATACCTTTAATAGACATGTCAGACTTGTTGTGTTGCGGCCACAGTGATGCAGACTTAAACAGGTGTGAAAAGACAGCGCTTCCTAATGTACGTTCCTCAAGTGTAGATAATTTGTGGCGAAGTCATTTTTCTCTCTGACACCAGCAATTTATT
This sequence comes from Pagrus major, assembly GCF_040436345.1. Taxonomy (NCBI): domain Eukaryota; kingdom Metazoa; phylum Chordata; class Actinopteri; order Spariformes; family Sparidae; genus Pagrus; species Pagrus major. Next base: position 18,649,593 of record NC_133221.1, on the reverse strand, counting down.
CTGCCCTTGGCTCTGCCTGCCGCGGCCCCGCGCTCCATTTTTCTTCTCGCAGCTCACTGGGTGGTTTTATATCGCCACAAAATACACGACAGTGAAGTTTGCGTGACCTTGTTTTTGACATTTTGCATGTAATTGTTTGCCCACATGATAATGAGGAGGTGGATCATTATTCAGACAACTCCATTTTGAAATCCTCAGGTTACCTTTCAGTTTGAAGTGTCAGCTAGTGGCAACATCCTCTCAAACCTTGAGGGTGGAAACGAGGCTAGAACAAGAGGTGAGTGGTTTTGTTTTTGTTGTCGTGAAATTATAAAAATAGCCTGTGTGAGTCAAACAAGCACACCGTTTGTATTTGGAGACTGAATGTGCTACTAGTGTGTCAGACTTTGTAGGATATCTGCAGGAGTGACAGTTTGCTTTTCTACTGATATCATCTTGACTATCATCATAGCATCGAATACTAGCCCAAAGCTTGTTAGTTTTACTGTGTGTTAGTGTTGGATTTTCACAGTGAAAGTGTCTGGTGTTTGCTCCTGATCCCCCTGCACATTACGTTCCACTCAATGACTAACGTTCGACAAAAAACATACATAGATGGAAAACTAATCCTGCTGTACGTGCTAACCCCGAGCAACTCTCTGCTTCCATCACAAGAAACCCCCAAAACACACATACTCCCTCCTCACACACACACACACACACACACACGAGTAGCACTGCATCAGCCGACATGTATGCACAGTATGCTTCTTGTCTCCTTCAATTCACGCATGTGACTCACTTTCCAAGGGCTGGCTGCTGGGATCAGTTGCCATGGCAACCACTGATCATATGATGGTTACTCACCCTGTGAGCATTTTTCTTTTCTTTTCTAGTTTTTTTTTCTCCCCCTCCCCTCCGTCTCCAGCACCTACTGGCGTTCCGCAGTACGGCTGTGAATGAGCCACTGAATTATCCTACTAAACCCTGAAACACAACTTCTCACACAGTTGGTTTTCCCGCCTGTCTTTCATTGCTTCTGATGTGTGACTCAACTCATAAACACGTAATTTATCACACCTTTAAATTATGCAGCAGGAGACACAATGTGCCCTGCCTCCTGGTCAAAGCCAGGATCCTGCTGCAGTATTACTCACCTTAAAGCTTCATGAATGATGGCACAGAAGAAAAATCACATCTCATATTTGATAAATGGTTCCATGAGAGGAATTTCACTCACGGTGTAACATCAACACAGCTCTCCATCATTGCAGCTGTGACCTGAAATTTCTTGACCTTGAGCTGGGTGATTTTATTTTTAATCGTCTCACACAGCAGAGAGGGTAGCAGAGGAAGAAGCTGCAACGAGGGCCCTTGGATTCAGTCTCAATACTTCACATGTTGTTAAATTGGAGCCCAGAATGGAGGGGTAATGAGCCACTAGACTGGGCTGTGATTTACTGAGCCTTTTAGGACCGGTGGAGCCGGACTGCTAAAGACCTGGTAAACAGAGTGGAGACAGACTGCTGTGTATCTCCACAAGAGTAAGTGTAGTCATATGCAATAATATAATCCAAGAGTACATCATCAAACATTGATTCTGGATGTGAAACCTGGCATTGGAACAGGTGGGAGATAACATGTTTCCACAACACTGCTCAATAGGATTCACTTCAGCTTGAGGGCAAATTTGTGAATGGTGGTGATGTTTATATATATGATAATATTGTGAGAACCCTATTCACCATCAGTGGAGCACCAGCCCTTATCTCCAAACCTCAGGAGAACCAGGTTGCCAGGTCACAAATTAAACATGCTGACGAACACCGGCGGCCTAACTCTGATCCATGTCTCGGGGGGTGTTTCAGTGCAGCTGAGCCTCGCTCGCAATCCACTTTCCTCTCTCTGCTCCCCTGTTTGTCTGCTATTAATGGTGCAGCCCCAACTCTGTCAGTGCACTGACACCTTTTGCCTGCTCCTCCCCTGGGTGTGAGAGCACCATCATAAGGAAGAGATGAACAAATGAGAAGGGAGGGATACTTTGGCTAGTTCCCTGATTGACTACCTGCTGCTTTTCTGTCCATGAATAAAGAGAAAGAGAAGGCTGCCTCACCTGTGCTCATTACAGAAATGCTACTGATGCAACAGTCCTGCAAAACTGGTGTTTTTCTCACGTGTTCACTAAAACTTAATCTTCCAGGACAGATATCTCATTATGTATTCCTCCCCTGCCCTTCTCCTGTTCCCCTTTAATCGCCCACCCCTGCTGTTCAAGTGACAAGAGGCTCATTTGCACTCTGGTGAAGCTTCACTCCTCTTCCCAAGATAAAGAAACATACAAAGAAGTCACGACCATGATAGGAGAAACAGGAGTATTGACACCTGTGATGAATGTGCAGCGGTAAAATCGATGTCAGAGATTTGACCATGAGACAGTGTAATAAACACAGCATCGAGCTGATGACGCATGATGGGTGTGATATCCGGCATAAGACACCATCAAGAGACAACAGACAGCAGTTAGGCTTGGTTCAACAGCACCTGCAGCCCAGTCGCCAGGATAAAATGTTTGCAGTTACCGTTTCTGCAAACCCTCATATGTTAACATTTGTATGTGTCATAGGCTATGTAACATAGTGACATTGCTACAATACATGTCATATCATTAACCCATAACAGGTTAAGTAGTATTTGTGCCTAAACCTAACCAGAGCATAACCACAGCGTTGTCAAAAGATAAAATTGAAAACTGAACCTAAAGAAACATACAGTTGCAACATAAAAAAACACAATCACGGTTTGCAGAAAAGTACACTGCCAACATTTAATTTGGTGATCGGGCTGGCACCTGAGTTTGAGCCTGTGATATTGTTGGATGAATACAAAGGAGTCTGGCCTTCTCCCAGAGGAATAGACACTAAAACTGTTCGATACAAAAAAAGCTCCACAGTGAGAGAGAATTTACTACTGAGGTAGCTTTTATGAGCTCAGCGAGGTGTCAGTTGGCCTGTTAACAGTGGAGGCAGAAATAGAACTACTATAAAATCCTGCCACTTCGCTTTTCATTTCATCAGCCAAACATCTCAGCAGAAACCTGTCATTTGTCCATCACTTCATATCACTGACGTTTACAGCTGCTCTTTAAATTTCCTTTGTTCTTTCATCCAAAATGTTCATTATTATTCACAATATGTTCAAATGGAGAATGAAAACTGTGCTGCAAACCACTAATGCCAAATTCTGCTATTACTGCCTTGTGCCCTGTGGTTGTCGCCTATATAGCATGTGTGTGTGGGCGTGAGAGGAGAGGGGGCTGCTGGGAATAGATCAGACAACTTATTGTGTCAGCAGGATTAACACATCACTTATCATTCTATTCACTTAAGGACAAGTGATGCAAGTATTGTGCAGTGCAGTCAGAAAAATTAGTATTATAGTATAATAAATGGCCCGATTGTGTCATTTATTTGCATTTATTTAAGGCAGACGTGTCATTTCCTGGGAGCAAAATTGACAAATTGTGAAATGAAACAAATGTCACAATTCTTCTTGTTTTTGGTTTGCAAACAAATTATGTTTTAACTAGTCTTTTCCATACGGTGCAACGAGCTGTAAAGTGAGGCTCAGAGAGGGTTAAAGCCATCCCTGTAGATTTTAGTGATACAGTGTGAACACTGCAGTCCTTCTTGTCCTGCCCTCCAGTATACCAGATGGCTGTCCAGAGACCCCGCTGTTCGAGGCTGTACAGTAAAATACGCAAACAGTAAAGACTTCCCACTAATTCATTGTGCATTCATCCTGATCATGCATAACGAAAACTCACTGGGCCTTGTTGGTATTAATGGACATGAGCTGGTTTGCCCTGATGGAAACAACAGAACAATTGAGATGTAGCTGTTGTTCCTGTATAGAACAAAATGGAAAATTATGGGTAAATGTTAAGTCAATCATTTATAGCTATGATCAGTTTTTTCCTGCACAGTGAGGCTAAATAAAGAGCCTTTAATACCTCAGCACTGCACTGATATCTGACATTGTGACCAGATGATTGTTACTAAACACAGGGACATGATATACGGAAGCCCCACTGACCTGGTCAGTGGCCTGTGAAAAGTCTACCTCAGATTGTGGACACTTCTCTGCCACCTCACGGTGACTAATCCGCTGCGACCGTTGCCAGGAGGGTACTACAGCGCTTAAAGGGACAGAGCACACACCGTCTTTTATGTAACGACATAAGAGGTGAACAAAATGTTTGCATGTGGTGACCCTGTCATCTGCATTCTTGTCAGAAAACCGTGCTCCCTGGGGACGATCGGGACGTGTTCATGTGTACATGTTGTGGGTGTGTATTTATGTCTGCGTGTGCTGTATTTAACTGAACTCCCTGTGTTTATACTGTCTCTGCTTCTTGTTTAACCAGCCTCGACTCAAGCAGATGCTGCAGTGCAATTAAGAACAGCGGTTGTAATGAGGTTTTTCTTTGTCATATTTCTCTAAAATCCATGTTACACCCCAAACAGTTCCACTTCACATCATGTTAAACAAATCTCTATAATCAACCCCCGCTGTGCTTTGCTGAAATATAAATACCACAACACGCCGTATCTATATTAGGAATCCGGTCTTGGGTAACGTTATTTCACCGAGCTATAGAAACCCTAAGCAGTGAGGCTTATTTATTCATGGATGAACATCTAATGGACCTGGGTGATTTAAAGGCCACTGCTCAGAAACAGACCACAGGCTGACTCATGTTCCCCTGCCTCTAATACCTCAGCCAGCAATCTGTAGGGACATCAGTGCTAAAACTAAGCTGCCCGGAATAAGGGAAAGGGAGAAGGACAGGAAGTCAAATTCTGCACAGAGATTAATGCTTTTTTTATCCAGCTTTTGGACGAGGGGATAAAAAAATATCTTGTAATTCAAGTCTTGTGCATTTTTTCCACATTTCACTCTACGTAACTCTTGGTGTGATCTTGCTTCTGTTAATGCAGAGTTGTCACAAAGCATATATTGCTGTTTAGGCCACTTTATTAGGTACACCTCCAGTGCAACAGCTCTGTCACATAATCTTACTTCACACAGCTTATAATGACCAGCCCTCCGAGAGGTGTTAATTCAGCTGTATGTTTATTACTGGGGTTGTAGTTAGGGGTGGTGTTGCACTGAACTGCATTATATTGAGATGTATTTCTAAGACTCTGCACTTCAGTTCAACACCACTGCAACTTTAATAATACACATAAAGTTAACACCTTTCTGACAGTATCAACTAAGACTGACCATTATTATATGACACGATTAGATAGAACTTTATTGATCCTGCATCGGGGAAATTCAATTGTTTCAGCAGTTCAAGATTCAGAAGCAAAAGGAAAAAGTAAAACCTTAAAGTTCAAATTAAATAATAATAGACCATATACACTATGTACACCTTTCACATAAAGAGACATGATGGATAGTTGTAATGTGCACACTAAAAATAATGTAAGAGTATATCAATATATCTGCACCGAGACATGGACTGCACAGGATACAAGCAGGAATATTTCTCCGGATAGTTTTATCTTTATAAATACAGAATTTATGTATTGTATCTTGCCTGCATTGCATTTTAAATGTATAATAAACTCTAATATAGATGGATGGAAGATCCACTGTGATATTATTCCACCCTCTACTGGTGAGAATTGCAGCAGCACTTTATAATGTGAATTTAAATACCAACAAAAGCTGAGAGATTGTTTCATCACAGTTGGTCTCCTCTGTATGCTTTTAGTGTGAAATAAGCATGGGGGGGACGTAGTCAGAGAAAACCTTCCCGCACTGACGTTAGATTATAAAAGTGTCCATTTTGTAATGTTGTTCTATTAGATCAGTACATGACATATATTGATTAGCTATTTTCCACAGTTTGCACAATCGGTCTCATGTCTCAGAACGATTAAGATGGTAATCCTCCCTCCTCCCTCCGTCTCCTCTCCGGCTGTCGAGGCAGGCTGCTGAGACCTCTGCTGCTGAGGGAGGGCTCCGCAGCCATCTGGGCTGCAGCAGGGAGTGGCAACCAAGACACCAGAACCAGACACAGCCTTCATATACCATCAGCAAGACACATGGATGAATAAGAGGCTCTTTTTCAAGTATGGAGCGCTCATGATCGAGGACGACAAAGAAAAACAAAAACATAACAAAGGCCTGTCAGTGTGGTCTTAATATAAATCAAAGGCAGCAGCATCACTAAAAACATCCACAGTTGCAGCAAAATAGATGCTCAATACGATGCTCCAAACTGGCAAGCTTTGCAGGCTACCTCGCCCAAAGGTCTGTTGTGAATTATTCTGGGACAACAGCGCACTGTATCTTAAAACAGGCCTCTGTTTACTCCAGAAAAAGGCTGTTGTTCAGAGTCTTAGGAAGAGAAGTGAGGTGGGAGTGTATTCATGAAAGCTCAATAAATAAACAACACCAATTATGCTTAAGAGAATACAGTTGTTTGTGCCATTAAAATCGTGATTTACGAATGTAAAAGCTGGATGACAGAGTATAACGAGCATATATGCGCACACAAATGGATAAAGCACACAGAGTACAGTAAGACTCAATAAATGATCACTGGATGCCAGGTCTGAGGTTTTCAACTGATAGAACCGCTCTACTCTCCAGCCTGATTCCCGCTCCATGTCCAGATTCATGTCTTCATCAGTAACAAGGCCGGCAGTCACTGTGATAAATTCTGCTGTTGCTCAGACGCCCTCATACAGAGTCTGGCCGGCTGCCAGCTCCGTCAGCAGACAGCTCTGTCTGTACACCTCCTCTTCCTCTCTCTCCCTCTCCTGAAGACAAACGACCTCATCTCTGCCATCGCGCCGTGGCCGCCATCGATTATCACTGCTCGCTGTCTCATTCGCTCCTCGCTCACCCTCCTTTTACCTCATTCCCATTTAATTTCTTGTTGTCTTCACACACGGTTTCATTATCGATTCGAAAGCAGGGGTGGCGAGAGCTTGATGTCTCTTTTGTGGACTCCATGCAGCAATAGTGAAATGTTCCTGCAGGCTAAGAGCAAATATAATAACAGCAGGAGGCTTCACCTATATATTAGCGTCCTTTTCACAAGCTGTTGGTTTGACAGGATGATTCAAATGATGAAGCGAGAGTGTCATTCCTGCTGTAAAGATGCTTAACTCTGGGGTCAGCAGCATGTTGCCTGAGTTAAAATCAGCCACCGCGGCCATGAAAGCTGGCAACAGTCTGCCATTAAAACCATAAACAACAGAGTAAAGGGTGAAATGACCTGGTCATAAAATCTGGCTAGTCACTGGGTTTGATGTACAGTTCTGGGCTCTTTAAAAACGTGCCTTTGCTCTGAGCTCCGCGGCCATTAGTGGGAATGATTATCGCCATATATTTCAACCTGTAGTCGCCTACTGAAGTTTTAGGTAATAGCAACTCCAAGGTCTTGCTTGTGACAGTAGGGAAAACAAATGATTATTATAAGAGGGTGAAGGTAATTGGCCATAATTCACAAGGCCCACAAAAGAGTTTCTGGCCGTAATCAAAGCTGGTTTCCATACACTGAAGGTGCCTGTTTGACAGGCCGTTTGTCTGGCTGCATGAAGTTATTACATTCCCAGCTCTCCGTGCCAACTTTAAGAGGAAAATGATTTTAGGTTGCATCTCACACAATATCTAAAAGCACATTCAGGCTTCAGGACATTTATCAATTATAAGACCTTGATCTTCACATTTCCAGGATATAGGAGTGAAAGGCAATGCGGGAGGAAGCATTTAGATCCTTTAGTACCCCACAGCACATGATTAAATGTACTTAAAGTTTCCACTGCCAAATCAGTATACCTACTAATAATGTAGTGAACTCTATTTTCATCCTTCATACATGATCATATAAACCATAACCATATAAAGATATAGAGCAAAAGCAAACATTTGTAGTCATTGTTTGATGTGTCATCTTTGAGTAAAAGTAAAGATATTACTTTAGTAAAAGTATAAGTCACCCAGAGGAATAATAGTTACATTTAAGTTTTCAATAGAGCCTGACCTGATACTTGGTTTTGAGGCAGATACAGATACCGATTTCATTATATGGGCCAATATAAATACACTTTCTGCAGTGATCTCTCAAATCAACCATTTGTGACAAGGTATGTAATGGAGGCAGGATATTTTACAGTTTAGCAATAAACTTTATCGTCTATAATGACATCAGTCCACTGAAACAGTAAATTATTGACAGATATTGGCATATGTTTCGACTTTTTCTACATTATAATCCCGAAAAAATTGTCAGCCCATCAGCCCACACAGGACAACATATAAGCAGATACCAATATATCTGTGAAAGACCAATAGAACCAGGTAATATCTGCAATCCGATATATCAATTGGGCTCTGATCTGAAAGTAACTGATATTAAAGGGGCTCTG